>NC_133390.1:77396082-78021082 GCF_047511655.1 Castor canadensis | reverse complement strand
CCACCCAGTGACTTGGTCTATAGCTCAGTGTTAGAATGCATGCTCAGCATGCCCAAGGTTCAACAAACATAAAATTGCCCACACATCCACATCCACTCTTTAAGTCAAATAGATGCATGGATCACCCCAAAGAGAACAGAGCACTTGCTCTTTGTATTAAAAAATTAGCTAACTGAAAGATAACCCCTACATTCCCAAGAGGATTATTTTGCTTTACCAGCACCCCCTAAAATTCCCTGCCTAAATTCAATCTATTTATTAAAAACTGGAAGCATGAGGTAGATGGGCTCAGATTTCTGTTCTGAGTAATACCCATTCCCTATATCTAGGCCTATATCTTCAGTTCTAATATATTCTCTCTCTCTCTCTCTCTCTCTCTCTCTCTCTCTCTGTCTCTCTCTCTCGCTCTGTCTGTCTCATGCACACACACACACACATTCAGAGAAGAAAAGGAATATACTAATAAGACAGAGAGACACAGACATCAGGTAAAATGATTCGCCCATTTTTAAAGACTTTGAATACGATTAATATGACCTTAAAATGCTTCGATATTCCTAACATTCATACTGTCACCCATCTTTACTAAGATGTTTTCTCCACAGGCCATTCCTAGTTGTTCTCATTTCTAATTTTAGATTCCAAATTTTCAGGGACTGGATCTTTTGAAATAGCAGTCTCTTACAGCACCCAGCACATGACTGACACTCAAAATATACTATTAAAATCATAATAAATTCATACTTTTGTCCTCTGCATGCACAAAGCACTGGGCACTTTGAAAATAACAGACAATTAGTGAGGACCCTACTGATCCTGTGGTCACTGGAATCTGATAAGGAATAAGATTGTGTTGTAAATAACATAAATACACAAACTGGTTAGGAAAAACTGTCAGGGGATCGGATGACAGTTTGGACAAGCTGACCAAAAAAGGTTTTTTTGGTCCTTAGTTTTTAGAATTCTCTAAAAATAACATGTAAAGTAGAGAGAGTATTCAATTTGGGAGTAAATAGCTTATCCTTGAATAGAGCTACTTATTCTATCTGAGCCAAAGTTTTTCACTTGCAAAATGACAACTTTGTAGGACCCAAATTAGCTAAAATAATATATTGAAACTGTAACACTGCTTTTTTTTTAAATGAGGATAAGTATGAATAAGGTAAAGAATTAATGAATGAATGAATGAATGAGCAAAGAAGTGGATGGATGGTTGGAGAGATGAAATATGGTACCTTTTAAATAGCTCTAAATTAGCCTTGTTAAACTAAGCAAAACACCTTATAATAAAAGAAAAAATATTTGAGGTATCACTTTTATAAGAACATTCAATAATTCTAGAACAGTAAAGGAATGTACTTAGGAAAATTCCTACTCATTCACTCAACAGTCTTTTTAACATTAAACCATATTCCCCTGTGTGTATTTTTCCCCACTAATACAGCATATGCAGCATGACATCAGTGGAAATATGGTTGAGATGGCTCTGTATTTGGGAAATTCAAAACCAAAGCCAAGGGAAGGAGGGAGAATGAATGAGAATATGCATTTCAGAACTGGAATGTTCAGAAAGAGAAGGACAAGGTAATCATATAATCAATACTTAGAAAAGGAAGGAACAATATTTTGCCACACTTTGGGCAGGGTATTAGTTTTTCAACTTAAAGGATTAGTTAAAAGGGCTCTCACAGGTCATCAGCCCACTTCACATAATGTATAAATACTACAACCAACTAGAGATGATAAGAGATATCTTTGCAAGTAATCTAGTAGATTGCCTCCTGACTAGATGAGTGTGCTAAGAAGTATAGCAATGGAGAAAAAGGAATGCTTTCTCTTCATTTTGGCAGCTCTCATTCCTCTCTAAAAAGTGTCAAAACAAGGAATTTTAGTTGGCCTCTAAAAGGTAACTCCTGAGAATCACTTAGCATTTGTTAAAGACAAAAGTTAAGGAAAGAAAGTTAACTTCAAGAAAATGGAGCTCATTACAAAAGCATAAATAAAGAAAAGCATTCTATGTGATTTCTGAATAAGATTAGACAATAGGATTTGAGTGCAAGAGTCTGACAGGTTTTTTTTTTTTCCTTTATAAATACCTACTATCGTATTTTGAGTATATTAGTTACTAGTATATTCACTATTGTGTTATTTAACTGACTTAAAAATAATAAATGTTCAGAATGAGAAAGAATAGTCTCAAGTTTTACCCTAAACAAAATCTTAAGCATGCTTTTATTAATACTGATGTCACTTTAGTACCACTTAAGTAGTACTGATAGTATCACTTAAGTAGTACTATAATTAAAATAAGAAGTGAATGTCTGATAAACACAGTGAAAATGGAAGGGTTTACTTTAACCCCTTTGTACATCTAGCACAGATATGGAACACCTGTTTTCCGATGATACTATTAGGATAAATCCTAGGCTAAACCCACACCACTCCAGGAAATAAAAGCTTGTTCCCTAAGTGAGTAGAAAGTTACATTTTCAGGAATCAGAATGAAAAGAGGTCCTAAACCTAGGAATGTGCATTTAAACTTAAGGAAGATGGTATGCCATGCTCTCTTGTACCTAGATTCTGAGAGATTCATCCATGCTTAATGTTGTTTTGATAGTACAGGGGAGAAATCCTCTACCAACCAGAATCAGGCCAAAAACTACACAGGAAAGCAATTTCATAGGGAGTCCTGAGATGCTGGTCTAGAGCTATGGATTCCAAAGAATGAGTATATCAAGTTATTGCAAATTATTCAGTGTTATAATTTCCTTTGTTATGCACTAGCATTCAGTATGGTCTTATATTTACATTCCGGCCCAGTCTCTCTTGTGCTACTTATAGTTAATGGAAAAGATTTTTATGTCAATACTTAGGTTAGGAGCTTCATAATATATGTCACCATGTCAACAATAGATACAATGAGTGGGACCCTCCAAGATGTAGTTCTGGGATGAGTTCATCCTCACTGTGAGATATTCTTTTGCAATTGCAAGCTATGGTGGATTGGTACTTTGATTTCAGTCAAAGAGTCATTGGGTTTTCTTCACGAGTCTTTATTTCAGGTGCTTCTTAATTTGAACCACACAAAACATCAAAAACTCTGTGTCCCATGTATTGAAATGTCACACTGTACCCCATAAATTAGTATAGTAGAGTTACTATACCCAAATATTTTATATTTATATATATATACATTTAAATGTGTATATGCTTGAATATATACAATTATACTATATTATATTATATATATAATAATATAATATATATGTATATATATTCAGCCTAACAAGTATTTATGAGGATGTGGAGAAATGGAAACTCTTAAATATTTTGGCCTGCAATTATAGTTGTTTGTTACAAGAGTTACCATTTCTATTATCAGTAATCACAGGGAAATCTGGAGAGCCAATAGATGGTAGAAAAAAAGGAAATATTTAAATCTTATATACACACAGCTTTTAACAGAATCTTTACTTTCATTTTTTAAAAATAAAGGAGAATCACAACTCTGAAAAACTCAAAATCAATTTGAGAAAAAGATCTACAAACTCAGAAAAAAATTTCACAAAATGATTTCTCCACTATGAGGATATGGAGAGATAGTAAACAATGAGTCAAAGGTTGTCATATTCATGAATATGGGAGTTTTGAAGGCAACCATTCCATTTCTGGCTTGACAATTTTTAACCATCTGTGTTCACTGCATTATCTTCAAAACTGGAGAATAGGCATGTGCCCCCTTGCAGACAGGAAAGCCATGTGCTCGTGGAAAGGTTCACTTAATATCCATGTATCAGTTTACTTATCTATAAAATGAGAAACTCTTAAGATAACTAGTGATCCTTATATTTTAAGCCCTCTTGGAAATATGCTGCAACCAGGAAGGACATTCAGTTTTAGGGATTCTAAACATCAAGAAAAAGTGTGTGTACTCTAAAATGCACTAATATTTCCAGTGAGATTCTTTACTTGAAAAACAAAATGCATTAGCTATAGCAAATGAGAGTAAATGACTCTAATCACACTGAGACTGCTGAAGCTTCTAACTTCTCCCAAATTTAGTTCAAACTGGATCCCTCTATCTCTGGTAGTGGTGATGGGAGATGAATGAGAAATAATAAAGTGATCTATTAACTGTGGAAATTGCACAAAGCACAATAAAACTGTTCCCATTGTAGGTGGACACCAACTATTTTGATTTTGAGTTGTTTGTTGAATACAATTTCTATATAGATTAAGAAATCTTAGATAAATACAATGAACAGTTTTATGATAATTAGATCAAAGAAAGATTATTTTATAGTGAGGACAGGACAATCATCAGAGGAAGAATATTCTAATGGACTAATTCCTAGTTTGAGTTGAATTTTCATTCTGATGCTTCTTAATAGGGTATCTTGGATAAATTTTTCTCATTCTTTGATAGTCCATTTTCTCATTCTTAAAATGAGATTGACCAGTTGATTGCTAAATTCTCTTCTCACTCCAAAATTGTACGATTCTGCCTGTAATGCTTACCAGTATCACACTATTTCTACAAAACTAACTAGGATGTACCCTGACTAACATCAGGGTAGCTAACTAAAGTAAAAAGAGTTACTGGTCATCTTCAACCCCTGGGTCATTGACTAGATGCCTTCAGTCCCCAGAAAAACTAAACCTGGCTGGTTATCTTTTACCACAAAGCACTTCTCTATAACTCTGAATGAAGGGAGTAGTAATTTAAGCAAATGATTTTTGAGTTCTTACTGTTTACCAGGAACTGGCCTAAACATATATCTACTTTCTTAATTCTCTTAATACTCTATGAAGTGGACATTATTAACAAGTAAATGGGGTGGGGAGGGGAAAGCAATGTGACTAAGGTTATGCAGCTAGTAATGGGGATGAACAGGATTTGAACACATACATCTGGGTCCTGGTGATGGTGATGGCTATTATAGCTCTTTTTTTTGTCATACATAAATGAAAAGATAATAGCTAGGCAATGTAAACAATGCTCTCAACTAAGACTGGGAACAAGTGAACAAGAGAACATGCTTTCCCCTTCTAAGTACCTGACAATCTTAAGTAAACCTCAGTACTGACACTTCCACAAGTTTATAATCCTTACCAAGCCCTATAATAATAGCCCAGCATATCACTTCAACTTCCTTGAGAATCATAGGTAACTTACTCTGCTTCCAAAGTAGAATTAGGCTTCAATGAGTCTCACTAATTGTTTTCTTTGTCAGAGAGTCCCCTGTTGCAAAATCAGGGTAATTAAAGTACATAGGACTGGTAACCCATTCTACTAAAGCCAGGAAAATGTATATGAGGTTTTTAAAAATTATACTGACAACAACCACAAAGATGACAACCTTTGATTTTCTTTTCAGAGTATTCAATCTAAGGGAGCTACTGTAGAAGTGTGTATCTAGAAGAGCAACTTAACACAACATTAAGTCACAGAGTTTCCAGCTTCTGCATTTTAATGTATGGCTGCTGTTAGCTTACCTAGAGAACCTAGGCAAACAGCTTAACCTGGTGTCCCTTAAGATCATTTGCAAAATGAATAGAGTAGATTTTCATGACAAAGATTTAGATATAGAATCACCAAACACAAGAACTGGGATGGAAAGAATCCTAAGAATCATCCAGGTCAATGACCTCATTTTTAAAGACTGTGAAACTGAAGACTGAGAAAGACATATGGCATACTTTAGGTCACATACTTATTGGTGGTTTAAACAGAAATGCAGCTCAGGCTTCCTGATTCTAAGACTAGTGATCTTCAGTATTAGGTTTAAATTTTCATTTAAAGACCATATTTTAGGCTTTTTTTTAATAAGACTACAAAATTTATTGTGCATACCATATCACAGTTTCTAATGAAAGTTTAGCTAAAATCAACCAGTAAGATTTTACTAGTATTATTACATCCCTAATTTACAGGTGGAAAAACAGAACTCAGATGACTGTGGAAGTGATACAAGTTCACATAGTAAGTAAACTCTGGCATTGACACTCTAGCACTGATCTTCCAAATACAAAAATTTTTTTTTGTTTTCTTTTTTTTTTTTTTTTTTGGATGTTTCCCTCACTCTGATCCTTTTAAGTTTAGCTGCTCCAGGTAAGATCAAATGAATTATAAAATCTTCATATAAGACTATGAATTTTTTCCCCAAAATGTACTCAATTAGCATGTAGAACTTTTTTGGAACAATAGGCATTTCTCTCAGTGGCTTATTACATAGTATAGAAGAATCATAATTCTCTTGTTCCTATAGAAATATCACAAAAATACAGAATTCTTTATGATGATAATAAGAATTTTCATTCAGCACCAGGTAGTGATACTTGCAAAACATCCGGTGCATTTTCAAGAATATGTGGGTGCTGAAAGGCAGGACACTAACCTTTCCTTAGAATCTTCTCCACCAAGTAATTTTAAGAGAGGTACTGCCTTTAATAAATGTATTAGATGCACCAGCATCTGATAGTCACATAAGTAATTTCCTTAGTTAGTTTACACCTTGTACTTCTTTAGTTTCAAAGATTCAACTAAACATGAAACTTGCAACTCATTGCAGGGGTATTCATTAGTCTGCAAGTTATCCTTAAAAACAACTATAGTCTAGAGAAAACTCAGTGAAGAAATGAGGTTTTCTCTGCCTTGAATGTAGGTTTATTTGAATCACATATTTGTAACTTGTCAATTTATTTGTTGCTAATTAAGCAATTGTCAATAAAACTTGACAACAGACTGTATTTCTTTCAGTCTTTTATCAGTCTCCTTTCCTCAGCATGTTTTATACATATGCATGTACACATATATATATATATACAGTATACTTAAAAATATATGCATATATATTTACATGTATATTTATGTGTTTTATATATGCATATTTGCTACACATACATGTAGCATATTTATGTATATATTCCAAAGCATTTATTTTCCTTTCCTTTTCATCCATTCCTCAGTCACTGGGCACTTGCCATATGCAAAACTATTTAGCAGGTGGGAGACATACAAAAATAAAATACAATTTCTTCCCTCAAATAACATCTAGTGCATGAACCTGACCTTTTTTGTGACAACAGTCAAAATGACACACATGCTGATGAGAAGTGGGCTCTGTGCAGGGATGATCAGGAGAGCAGGTCACTCTTTTCAGTTGAACAGATCTTCCAGGTTTCATCAGGGAGTGACATGAGAATGGACAATTCAAAGATAAGTGAAATATGGCCTTTCAGAAACAGGACTAAGAAAGACTTTCTGAACAGAAGAAAAACAAAGAGATGTCAAATAGCAGGGTTATGTTGGACTGTGAAGTCCTCCAGGACAGCAATATGTATCTTGTTCATTATTATTTCTCATATACCAAAAATCTCATGATTAATAAGTTGGTCAAACTAAACAATAAATGGATGCACAGGATGAGTGATTTAAGATCTGGATTGGTCGTGCTTTTACAGTTAACTTGTTCTAAGATCCTGAACTTTTTATTTCCCTTTCAGGGCCCAGTACCCTTATCTATAAAAGGAGGTAGATAATGGTAACCTGAGGGCCTGGCTTAGCTCTGATGGTCTATGATCCAATGAGGTCTTTGGAATGGGAACCTCAGACATGGCCTCTGTTGGTTTCCACACTTAGCCTGGCAGAGGTCCAGGGTATACTTTGTGGAGTGATGGATCCCATAGTGTCTTCCAAGTGCAAAATATTACATTCTTTTCTTTGCTTATCTAAAAATGAACAAGCAAAAGTGTAAAGTTAAAATGAGGCAGGAAGCTACACGGAAATACTGCATTATGTTTAATGCTAATTTTGAAAATGTATTTCAAATTTGGAAATCTGCATAGCTATCCAAAGAGATGTTTTATTTTACCTCAGAGAGTATCCCATTTGAGAAGATGGAAATCCAGTATTATAGTAATATTCTTTGTTAACTTCCTAAATGACTTGAGAATTGTAGGAGATAAAAAGCATAGTACAGAAAAAAGATGGTGACACCCTAGTAACTAAATTAAGAACTAGAGAAACAGTACACACATTTACTTTTATCCTTAGCTGTGTTTGGAAGACAGACACTTATGCAGGAAGTATCAAGATTCAAAAGAACCAAATGTCTCAAAAGTAGAAGAGTGTTTGACTTGTAATCAGAATTCTAGTTTTAAATTTTAATGCTTTAACTGAATAGCTGTAGAACTCGAGATTAATTACTAATTTATTGTCCTTTAGTCATCATTAAAGTAGAAATAAAAATACTAATTATGGTTGAGGAATAAGTGAGAAATTACACTAAAATTACTACTTAGCATGGTTCATACCACATATTATGTGTTGAATATATGATAGTTGTTTTTATTATGATGTGGTCAATGACATTTGTAGAAAGCTATAAGAATAGGTGAGAGTAAACATAACATTTTTGCACAATACTTGTAATAGGGCATAACATAAACTAGGTTCCCATTAAACACCATACAAAACTTTAAATCAGCATGGAAATTTCAATCTATAATTTATATCTGAATGGACAAAGACACACATAATATATGACATTTCTTTTATTTGGAAAATAAATACCAACGATGGTACGATAATTTTTACGTAATTTCATTTAGTGCTGTATGTATAGAGGAGGTATAGGGAAAAATTCAAGAGATATGCCAAGTAGCTCTTGAAATGCATTCCCTGGTAGAGTTCTGACAGAGCATCAATGTAACTAAAACTTAGCAGCAGGGAGCAGAACCAGAACCCGTCTATGTTATTTCCAAGAAGCAAAAAGACAGCCCACTTACTGCAGCCACCTGCAGAGAAGAGACACAGGGAACATGGCCTCTTCTCATGCCTGCTGGCATCTGGAAAAATATCCCTCTTGATTCTGTGTTTGCTTAGATCAGAGTGCAGACTCAACACACTCAGGTAATCAACTACAGAGAATATCTTAGAACCTCAATTATGCTTTTTAGCCAAAATCATTAGGATGCTCATATTGTAGAAAGGTGGATCAAGTGGAAAACATTTTCATTAATCAGGTCCCTCAAGATCCTTCCCAACTGCAGCTTCTCTTTCTAATCCAAGAAGACTCTGTTCTTCTTCTGGATGCCTAAGCTATGTTCTGGCTTTGTCGTGGCATTAAATTGATTTGCCTCTTTGTCCTGTCTTAGCTCCTCTTCTAAACTAGGATTTCCTAGAAGGCAGAGACTCTAACTTCCTCATTCTAGAAGCTTCAATCTAGAAGCAGACATTCTAAGTAAATAAGTGTTGAGAGAAAGCATCAGGGGGAAAATGAATAAAGGGAAATAAATGTTCATATATGAAATATGAGGAATAAATTAGTATGACTTAAAACAACATCTTTCTCTTAGTCCATTTCTCTTTCTAAGATCCTATATTGTAAAGGATCAACTCCTGTCTTCCTCCCATTGAAATATAGTCTGTTCTTTTAGCTACTTCACAATCTGTCTTTAGGAAGGTATTAATGAGTATTATGGTTTAAAATGGTTAATTTTGGTGAGGGCTGTTACAGACAAAAGTTTGATGTCTTAGGCTTCATGAAGAGGTACACCTAATACAAGCCATTTCCCCATCTCCTCCTGTTAAATTGGATATTTGTTTCACGTAGTATTAATCTATAAAAATCTTACAACAAGATTTTCAGGGTTGGGTAGTATAAGCATAGTTCCTGCCTAAAAGGAACTAAGCTCTAGTTAGGAAAAGAATAATATCTCAATGTATAAATTAAGATATATACACGTATATAAATTAAAGTATATACAGAGCATGGAAAAACAATTGATAAGATGACTGAGGAAATAAAAAAAGGTCTCAAGGAGGAAATGACATTTGACTTAGGTTAAACAAGAAGAGTTCATTCCAGACAGAAGGATCATCAGTGCAAACTCAAGGAGCTTTCAAAGTCTATGCAATATTTAAGTGAACAACCTTAGATTCTTAATCTAAATTTAAGGAGATGGAATAATTGATTCCTAAAGTCCTTTCTTATTTTTTCTGCCACTGTGTAAAACATTCAAATACTGGCTAAATGTCTTTTTTTCTCTCATGTTTCATTTTTTTTAATCTGACATTGGTTCCCTGCTATTTATATTTTCATTACCACTCTCTATATAGTTACTTTCCAATGTACATACATTTCTCAAAATGATAAGCGAATTGGATGGGAGATACTCAATTCTTATCTTAGTCCCTTTTTTTGGGTAACCTAATGTACTTGTCTCTGAGATGAAAAGGGGAAAGCAAGAAAGCATTTTACAAAGTACAATTTTTTATAGAAAGTATTATCAAAATGCCAATGCTGGAAGGGTTTTAGTGAGCACAGGCAAGGAAAGACAGATTCCTATTAATACAGAATCAAGAAACTTGCTTCTGGGACTGGTGACATGGCTCAGATAATTGTATTCCCACCTAGCAAGCACAAGGTCCTACTTTCAACCCCTAGTACTATCACAAAAAAAGAAAAAGAAATTAAAAAGAAACCTACTTCTGTATTAGAACCAGTATATTAGGGGAATAAGTGTTATCTATTTTTCTGAAAGCTTGAGTTTTTAAACAATTGGGTTTATGCCCAATATCAACAACTTTTAAACCCACTGAGCACTTCTTTCCTTCCTGAGATACCTGAGGTTTCACATAACCCTCAAGTCACAATGGAGTCAAACCATTTGCCCCAAGCACCAGATATGATTTTAAAGAAATCTCATAAGCCAAAGGAATGAAGGAGTGGATGATGATAGGAGTTATCTTGAGAACTAAAATACAAAAGGGATCTGAGCTGAGAAATTACTTGTATCACAATAACAAATGCACAAACTGCCTTTACCACCCACAAAGAGTCTCAGAGATAAGCTTGCTATACTTACAGGAGCTAGGGTCTGAACAGAGAGACTTCACTGAGACTTGGAAGCAGTAGTAGGTAAAACCTTTCAATTTAAAGTTTGTATAAGGTTGATTTTCTTGCAGGCCAAAATAGAAAGGAGCTGATTAGATCTTAGCTCCTTTCTAAGGAAAGACAAGATAACTCGAGTCCCTGATGGTAAAGCTGTATTAAGAAGAAAAAGTGTTGAAGGACAACTTTAAAACTGTATACTATTTTATTCCTGTAGTTGCATTGCTGTTGTGACTGAAAACTAATGAAACACAAGAGGCTCTTCTTATATTATCATTCTACTTGCTTTAATAAAAAATGACAGGGAACTATGACCAATCAATTAAAAACAAACTCTTCTTAAGAGAAAACAATTCTGATAAAAATCACAGAATCCTCAAGTGAAGGCCAACTTACCTAATATTTCATCAAATATCAGACACTTCTTAAAAAGCCCCAGTGATGGCCAATCACAATCTTCTGAGTATTACTTTCATTTTTGGTCCACTATGACTGTAAAAATGTCCTTCTATTGTTAAGAGAATGTGTCTCTTATCTGGCCGTAGTTGCACCCTTTGGGTCTACTCAGAATTATTTTAGCACCTCTCATGCAGGAAAACCTTTCAGAATTTGGAGAGACCATTTTTTATCTTGTGTTTTCTTAATCTCTAATGAAAATATCTTTAGTTCCTTTAGTTTGCTCACAAAATTGCTCTGGCCTCTTCCACCTGAATGAGCTTTGGTTTTCAATACCGTTCTTAATTGTGTCATCTTTGTCACCTCTAAATAAGTTAGTACTGAGCCTAATCAATTTTTAATGTATTTTAAAATGACTTTAACCTTTTTGACTATGCAAATGATACAAATTACTTACATGTTTATATTTTGATATATTACTATTATAAAGCATAACTTTAATGCTAATACTATCTAGGGATGCTGGTGAGCTATTGAACTCAATTTGTCATACCAGCCTAACTTTGCTTATCAGATAACAGCATTGATCTCTGTCTGGTCATTAAGCAGAAAACACTGAGCATCCTCTTTGACTATAACTTCTTCACATACCCCATCCACAGCACACATACACATCCCCACATGCATGCACACATATTGCTCAGTGTTATCACCACAGGGTCTCTTCATTGCCTCTTTCTATTCCTACCACAACCCTCTGATCCAGACTTTCCATCAGTGTTCACCGGGACAGCATCACATACATAAGATCTGCTGGCCAGTGATTTCTCTCTTACTTCCCATTCCTCAAGAGACTTATTTTAACAACAACCAGCTATCTATGTTTACTGACACCAGTTATGTTCTGGGTACTGCCTAATGTGCTAACACAGGTACAAAAATGAATAGTGGTCTTTGCCTTCAAGTGGATGAGAGTCTAATGGAGATAACAGAACCTAATGAGTACAGTACAGGACTGAGCGAACCATGCAAGATCTTGTTCAAAACACTGTGGGAATCTTGATTTTGATGGAGGAAAGGACATCAGGAAATCCAGGTCTGACAGAGTAAGAGGCTTTCTGAAAATTCAATTTCAAATGAGCTCATGTTCTCAAAAGGCAAGACCAACATTGGTTAAGCATAGTGAGGTACACACAGTGGGTGAGAGATAAGACAGGCTTGACCACTGAAGAATAAAATTTGGAATATGTGAGAGAACTGTGAAAAGGTAATGACCTAAATACTTTTTAAAAGAGTATTAGAGATAACATATACTTTAGAGATAATATATACAAAAAGAAACATGGAGCAATCTTTAAAAATCATATTATTGAATCAAAAAAGATAGGGAAATAGAATTACATTAAAGGAAAATGTATGTGACATCAATTTTATATAAAATTGCATGAGAATATATGTGAGTATATATACATATATATATATATATATATGTATGTATCTATTTTATTATGTAAATGCAAAAGAGAAAATATAAACTTACATAAATACATAAAGACATGCAAACAGTAAATACACCTGTTATCTCCATTAGACTCTCAGGCATTTGAAGGCAAAGACCACTATTCGTTTTTGTACCTGTGTTAGCACATTAGGCAGTACCCAGAACATAACTGGTGTCAGTAAACATTGATAGCTGGTTGTTGTTAAAATAAGTCTCTTGAGGAATGGGAAGTAAGAGAGAAATCACTGGCCATCAGATCTTATATATGTGATGCTGTCCTGGTGAACACTGATGGAAAGTCTGGATATCAGAGGGTTGTAAATGCATCTATATGATAAATTAATGAAAGATCTATTTGGTTTTTTGCTATATTTTTGTATTCTTTCTACATTTTCCTAATGAAGGTTTTACAATTGTAAAATAGGATTTACAATGATAACTAGAAACCACTTTCTCCAGTTTACGTTATTTTGAAAGAAAAAAGAACACTTAGACAAAACAGTAACACCATAGAAGTGGAAAAAGAATTCCTTGTGAGAGAAGGACAAACAAACATGACAGTGCATGGCATGTGAAGGGGAGTAACTCATGGGGTAAAGGCAGCAGGAGTGCTGAGTGAAGTACTTTAGTACTGTTTTTTTCCTTTTTTTACTATTCTGGGGATTCAACCCAGGGCCTCGTGTGTATTAGGCAAGAGTTCTACAGCTTGAACCACATCCTCAGCCATGAAGTTACTCTTCGCAGTAATGTTTGAAGTATCACTTAAAAATGGTACCTTGTTCATCAGTTTGCTCATGGGATTTTACGAATGTCTAGTCTAGTCAAAAGATCACAAGTAGTGTTAGTAATGAGAAGAGGCTCGAGATGCCCATCATCACCTGCCATGGTGGGAGAGAACCTGCAGTCCCAACACACTGGAGGCTGAAGCAGGAGAATCACAAGCCGGAGGCCAGGCTGGGCTACGTACGTAGTAAGACATTGTCTCAAAAAACAAACAAAAACAAAACCAAGATTTCCATCACAGAGGGAAAGACATTGTTAGAAGTGAAAAACTGTTAGGGGAAAATTTCAGTCCTTAGAAATCCATAACAGGCTCCTTCAAAGATCAACTTCATCCAAGAAACCTTCTGAATCACCCAACACAAGAATAACCTTTGCTTCCTTCATGCTTCTATAACACCTTGCAGAGCCCCACAGTAGTCTATAATGAATTTAAATAACTACTGTACGCAGCATGTTATTTCCTAATTACTTGGTCTGATCTTCACAACAGTCCTTCCAAGACAAGTTTTACAGATAGAAGTTGAGGGTCAGAAAGTAGAAGTGATTGGCAAGTGAAGGCTAGATTACTGGTACTTTGTTTACCATGAGGATCCTTTGAAAAACCATTGTTTAGAACAACTTCCAATTAATATTTATTTCCTCCAGCAATTTTGATATGTGAAACTCAACAGATATTTGCTGAGCTAAATTGAAAATTTAAATCTGAACAACTTGAAACACTGTTGAGTGAGAAGGCTAAAATTAAACTATGCCATATGAACTGCATTCTTTAACTGATATACATACATTATGTTTATCAGGTCCTACCACCTAAGAGAGGCAAGACGTATCACAAGGTGATTTTACATTTCATGTGACCAGATATAGTTAGAGAGGCCAGCAAATGCCCTTCTGTGCAGATAGGCAATCAATTCCTGAGGCCATATGGTATGCTGCAAAGATCTCATACTGTGAGGTCAGATAGACCCAGATTCAAATCTCGACTCTGCTTCTTTGACCCTGGAAAATTATTTTTTTTAAGTATTAGTTTCTCACTCATGAAAAGAATGGGATAATCACAACTATCTTCAGCATAATTCTAAGAAATAAATAACGGGTATAGATAAAGTGCACATGGGTGCTGTTCAAAATACATTGCCCATCCCTTCTGTGGTAGGCAGCATTTTGAGAGGACCCCAGGATACATGTCCCTTGGTATGCATACCCTGTATAATCTGCTACCCTTGCACATGAGTGAGACTGTGAGTACAGGGATATCACCCTCTGGATTAGGTTATGCTGTGTAAGGTTCCTCCTTAGCAGACTGGGGAGAGCAATTCTCCCACTGGTCTGAAGAAGCAAGCTGCCATGCTGTGAACTATCTATGGAGACAGCCACATGGCAAGGGCCTAAAAGCTAGCAAGAAAACCAGGGACTGGTTCTACATCCACATGGAACCGAATTCGGCTAGCAGCCTGAATGATCTTGGAAGACCATTTTGAGTTCCACATGGGAAACATAGCATGACAGATACCTTAAGTGCAGTCTGGAGAGACCCAGAGCTGAGTACCTAGCTAAGCAGTACCTATATCCCTGACCCTCAGAAACTGTGAAATAATGAGCGTATGTTGTTTTTAAGACATGAAATTTTTGATAATATGTTATGCAGCATGGGAAAACTAGTATATTCTCGCTAAATGAAATGAGCCAGGGTGGTCAGTAGGATTGCAAAGCCTCCAGCAATGCTCTGGTCACCCAAACAATTTCCAAGAATAATGGCCTTCAGGTCACCAAACCTGAGATTCCAGATGCTGTCAATTTGCCTCACCTATTCCAACTCCAAAGTGCACTGATTGGTCATTCTTAGATGTGTTATTTTCAAGGACAACCTAGCGACCCTAGCACACCACTGATTATGGTAAGATTCTTAAGAAATACTTAAGAGTAATCTTGTCTTATGTCCTCTTATAAATGGAAATGATGATGCATAGAAAGTATCTTCGTTATACTTTCAATAGTCAATCAAATGCCTCACACAAGTTTTATGTGACTGAAGCTTATGCAATTTTGGGAAGTCTCTTTAAATAGAATAATTCAAAATTACAAATATAAAATTGTTTATCAAGTATTTCTAAAATATAGGAAAATAAATTAGACCAAATTGCATAATTTTCAAAATATTTAAAAAAACAGAAACATCACAAAACTCAAGTACAGTTTTAACGTCTTTTCCTTATCATTTTTGTTTTAGACACTTTCATTATTTCTTCATATAACAATGATGCTGCAACTACTTTTTGTACAGAAAACAGATGAATCAACTTTGCCTCTAACGTGACTGACTTGTTTTTATTATGAAAAGTTAAGGTAAATTCAACTTTACCACTCATTATTGCTAATGTAACATAAATATTTAGGACTATCAACAAATTTGATTTAAAACAAACTAAATTTTTGTTACATATGAGCTATAAAATTTGGGAGGATTTCCCAGATATTAATTTCTGGACTTTTCTCTCTCCACATGGGTAAGACAAGTCACAACACAATCTCTAGCCCTTCACTCTGTGTCATGCCTCCCACAGAGTCAGCACATGGGCAATTAGACTATTTCTGTCCATTTCAGCATCAGGAGGGCTGGCAATGAGTAACTAGGGAATGGCTGTAAACATAAACCCAAACTCAAGTTATTCCCAAATGAACGCATTTCTCAAAATGGCAGTGGTTACTCCACTACCCTTCAACAAGGAAAGTGATGCAGAGGGGAAAGCAACCTTAACTAATTATAGTCAAAATATCCTACTTTTGTAAATTTACAGAAGCAGTATAAACATTTGAACACACCGTTAGGGCCCCTCCAAGGACCTGGGAAGGGCCAGTGCAAGTGAGTTGCTCACCGAGCCACAGCTTAATCAGCCTCTGTCTAGTGGAGGTTAAGGACAGTAGTTTAACTTGAAAAACTGAGAGATGGTGAACCAAACTCTCTTGGAATAAGTAAAATAGGGCATGGAGAGGTTAAATAACTTCCCAATATCAAAGGTAGTAAAGGGTAAAGGGTAGAAGTGGAATGAGATCCAGGTAGCCTGAATCCAGCCTTCATCTTTCTAGCAGTAGGTACACATACTGTCCTAGTGACAAGCTAGTGTGTATGTGTGTGTGGGGGGGGTGTCTGACAAAAAGAAAGGAAACAAATGTTCTGTGATTCGATCTTAATGTGAAGGTGACTTTGAGTTCTTTCTTCCACTTAATACAGAGCTTATAGGAACAGAGAATGGGTTATATATTTGATTTTTAGGAACCATAAAAAGTAGTCACTACTACCCAAAATTTAGTTTGACTAAGCAGTGATTAGAAAGCCTGCCTCAAGGCTTTTCCACCACAATGCTGCATGTTAATTAAAACCTCAGACATCGTGGCCAGAAAGATGAACTAACCTATGATAGCTACTCCCTACATTTAATGGGGACAGCAGTACTTTTATCCAACACCTTTTAAGATCATCCCAGAAGTGACGTCTTGGCCATGGTAGGGTTTAAAGGTCACTGAAGAAGGAATCTGGAGGCAAAGCTCAGGTCCCATTCTCAGAGTTATTTGTCTCTGACACTTTGGACAGCTCCTATCCTCCAATAAGGGATTGTATAGCTGTGCCAATGTTCTAAGATCTATAAGGGGTTATCAGTCCTTTGTCTGACGTATAGTTGGCAAATATTTTCTCCCACTCTGTGGGTGTTCTCTTCAGTTTAGAGACCATTTCTTTTGATGAACAGAAGCTTTTTAGCTTTATGAGGACCCATTTATCTATGCTATCTCTTAGTTGCTGTGCTGCTGGGGTTTCATTGAGAAAGTTCTTACCTATACCTTCTAACTCCAGAGTATTTCAGAATACATAGGGAACTTAAAAAACTAAATTCTCCCAAAACTAATGAACCAATATAATGGGCAAGTGAACTGAACAGAACTTTCTCAAAAGAAGAAATTCAAATGGCCAAAAAACACATGAAAAAATGCTCACCATCTCTAGCAATAAAGGAAATGCAAATTAAAACCACACTAAGATTCCACCTCACCCCTGTTAGAATAGCCATCATCAGCAACACCACCACCAACAGGTGTTGGCGAGGATGCGGGGAAAAAGGAACCCTCTTACACTGTTGGTGGGAATGTAGACTAGTACAACCACTCTGGAAAAAAATTTGGAGGCTACTTAAAAAGCTAGACATCGATCTACCATTTGATCCAGCAATACCACTCTTGGGGATATACCCAAAAGACTGTGACACAGGTTACTCCAGAGGCACCTGCACACCCATGTTTATTGCGGCACTATTCACAATAGCCAAGTTATGGAAACAGCCAAGATGCCCCACCATCGACGAATGGATTAAGAAAATGTGGTATCTATACACAATGGAATTTTATGCAGCCATAAAGAAGAACGAAATGTTATCATTCGCTGATAAATGGATAGAATTGGAGAACATCATTCTGAGTGAGGTTAGCCTGGCCCAAAAGACCAAAAATCGTATGTTCTCCCTCATATGTGGACATGAGATCAAGGGCAAACACAACAATGGGATTAGACTATGAGCACATGATAAAAGCGAGAGCACACAAGGGAGGGGTGAGGATAGGTAAGACACCTAAAAAACTAGCTAGCGTTTGTTGCCCTTAACGCAGAGAAACTAAAGCAGATACCTTAAAGCAACTGAGGCCAATAGGAAAAGGGGAATAGGTACTAGAGAAAAGGTTAGATCAAAAAGAATTAACCTAGAAGGTAACACCCACGCACAGGAAATCAATGTGAGTCAATGCCCTGTATAGCTATCCTTATCTCAACCAGCAAAAACCCTTGTCCCTTCCTGTTATTGCTTATACTCTCTCTACAACAAAATTAGAAATAAGGGCAAAATAGTTTCTGCTGGGTATTGGGGAGGGGGGGAGAGGGAGGGGGCGGAGTGGGTGGTAAGGGAAGGGGTGGGGGCAGGGGGGAGAAATGAACTAAGCCTTGTATGCACATATGAATAATAAAAGAAAAAAGAAAAAAAAATAAGATCTATAAGGGGTAACGTCTCTGCTTTTCTCTTTAAACCACAAAAGATGAAATATTCAAAGCTGTGAAGCTGGAAGAATATTATGGATTTATCACAGATCACTTTTTCACTTAGAGCAACACTTGTTTTATTAAAAAAGACTTGATTTCTTTGAATGCTAAATGAGGTGTGAATTTTTAATTATTGTTAAAGGAAAAACCATGTGAATTTCAATTCTGAAATTGAAAGCCACTTATAAGAGATGGCAGATCTCAGCAAAGGTCTCTAAAAGAACCCTGGCTTTTTGGCTTCCTCCTGCTAGGCTTCTCACTGTGATAATCCCCAAGCTCAGTGATGCCCTGGACTTGGAACGTCCAGGAAGTTGATGACCCACTTTTGTCGTGTGGTATGGCAGATGAAGTGCTGTAAACCCACACTCTGATCCCAGGACAGCATTGCTCAGCCACAGGACTGTGCAGCAGCCCCTGGAGCTTACTTCCTCTACTGTGAAGAAAGGACACTTACCTAATTATTTCCTTAGGTCTTCCCTTCTCTGAAATCTCTTTTCTAAAAGCCCAGTTACTCTGAAGAATGGAATAAGCTATCCCTTTTGCTGATACAGTGTTCCAAGCCTTAATCAAAATAAGCATGCCTTCTCCTGGTTCTTCTGTTTGGGCTTTAGTGACACAATCTGCTTCTGTAGTGTTCCCTGTGCAAAGTAATTTTCAATGTGTTACCACACTAAGCCTTCTAATCACATTTTCAGAAGCACAAATGATAAATAACATTTGCTTAACCATATTTTGCCATCTCCTGGCATTTAAAAAAGATATTTATTTTAAAGAATGGTTTTAAAACAAAATTTACAGAAAATATTACACCATAATTGATGCAATCTCACTTCTTTCAGTAAGCCCAAGTAATCTTCAAAGTTATCTTCCTGCCTTTACTGATCACTTGCTTTGCTCTAGGTTCTGGGTTAAGTTTGGGGGTTTGAAGGGAAAATAAGAATGTGACCCCAGAATGGCATGGTTCTAGTTCCCATCATCAAGAGGCTTGAGGGTGCTGAATTCCACTTGAACTATTGAGTAGTAGAAGCCTTTTGGGCTCCCCAAATTCTGTACTTTTGTTGTAGGGAGGTGCCAGAAAGAAATACCTTTTTTTGTGCCTAGATTTAGCTCTTTGTGATACAGAAGTACTGACAGTCAGAGTGGAATGCTGAATATCAGCAATTCAGGAATATTCATACAGATCAAAGTCAACCAGAGGGCTTATTAAAACACAGACTGCTCTGCCTCACTTCTAAATTTCTGGTTCAGCAGGCCTGGGCAGGACAGAGTGTTTTCATGCTGGCAAGTTCCCAGGTGGAAATGGTGCTGATGATGGAAGACCTACCCTTAGAGAACCTATATTGGAAAAGAGCCATCATGAAATGAACTAATTAGCCTGGAGGGAGGCCTTGACTTTGATAATTTTAAAAACATTCCCAGGTGTTTCTAATGTACAGCCAGCCTGAAGAGTCACTGAGTTACATTATATGATGCTACTTTCCCAAAATAATTGCACTTACACGATATTTTTAAGATTATGTATGTTTCTGAATAGCTTGTCTGATTAATGCTTTCTTGCCCTATAGTTTCAAACTTCTAGGTAAAATTATGTATAAAGTTACATTTTTCAGAAAGAGTATAATGCAGGGGGATCCCTAACTACACTCCAGGTTCTCTCTCTTTCAACAAGAAAATCAGTGCTAGAGAGCACAGTGATGGGAACCCATGACAAGCTAGGCAAATACTAGAGGATGCAGGATTGATTTAACTCATTCATTTCATAATCATTTCTTCAAAATCCACTCAATGTTGTGCCCAGAAGTCAAGGCTTTTTCTTTAAAAATTAAAGGATATAGATGTTTTTAAAGAAGAGAGTGATATAATCTGAGTTGCATCTTCATACTGTGCATGATTCATTACAAGGTGTTGTAGGCAAGAAAGGCTGAAAGGAACTACCATAGTTAAGTAAGGAGAAGAGAGGGGAGAGAATTCTCTGGGAATAGGAAAACACAGATGTTATTAAGGAGTGTAGTGACTACAGGAAGAACCTGGGAGATCGGTAAATATAATTAAACACTAGCAATCCCAGTTTCAAGATCACTAGGAAAACAGAAATATTATTTTATTTAAGTTGTTAGACAGGGTCTCACTGTGTAGCCCAGACTGGCTTTGAACTCACAAAATTCCTGCCTTAGCCTCCCAAGAGTTAGGATTACAGGCATGTAAACAAGCCTAGATACTATCATTTTAAAAGGAATCTAAGAAACTTAAAGTGATAATGAAAGAGAAATATGCTACCTGTATAAAGAATAAGTTGGGGAGCACCACTGCCCTTTATCTAGAAGTTTTAAGAAAGAGTTGGGTGAAGTATTTGCTAGTAACCCCCAGTTGCCAGTTACATATCTATTTATTTCTTTAGCCTCTCCATAATCTGGAAACACTGAATAACCCCTCCTACTGAAAACTCTAGCTTGCTTTGGCTTCAGGAGCTCCCTCCTACTCTTCACCCACTCCCTGTACAGCCACATTCTTTCTCTCCTTTCTTTTGTCACTGAATAAACACAACCTCTGAATTCTATTCTTCTTTAGCACTCATACCTCACTTAACTAAAAAACTTTTTTGAAGTTGACAAATTTGATCTTTTCCTCAAATACTTACAAAAATCCTGAGATTGAATCTTTCATTTCCAATTACCTTGTGGATGTATTTTCCAAGTCGGCCCATAGGCTCCTTGAATTAGAGGTATTATTTTACTCATTTCTTCCATTGATGAGACCCTGCCATTCTTTTAAAAAAAATCACATATGCCCTATGAAAACATCTCTAACTCTAATTAGAGAATGTGATTCTCAAGTCTGATGTTTCTTTATTCCTTTAACATTATAATGATAGCTCATGACTTTCTAATTTTACCTCATTTCCAATGTAAAAACTGCTAAAGACAAGGAATCTGGCTTGTTTGCCTTGCCTATCTGCAACCTGAGGTTTGCACTGCTACAAATACCTAATATGAAGCCTTCCTGGAAACTCACAGAGAATCTAGAAGAAATTATTTTCAGGAAAATAGATTTGACTCTCTTTATCAGTTAACAAGCAAAACCAGGGATTTCCGGACTTTTTATTTCCTGATGCTAGTGCAATCAGATCACTAGCTAATGACTCTCCTGCTCCACTTCAGAAGAGGAAAACCCAAAACAGTGTCTCGAGAGAAGAGGCCAGGTATCCTGCTATAGTCAGAGAGAGAAATCAGTGAGGAGGAACACAGTAACATTAAGAAAGAAAATTTAGCATAATTCCAATTTTAAAAAAAGTCCATGGTTGACCAGTCCATCAGGATGGCATGTGCACAGTTACTGAGGAAGTCAGTCTGCATGGGCCTCAGCACTATAAAGCTCATTGGCCCCTCACCCTCTTTGGCTTTATTAAACTCCCTGGCTTCAGAGGCACTGAGACTAGAGGAGGATAAACACCTCCATATGACTAAAGCTCCTGTCTGGGAGACAGGAGGTGTGAGCAACCTTCCTATGTTGTTCTGAACTCAGCACTAGGTGTCTGAGTCTAGTCACAGGTATGGCAGTTGCTTGCAATCACAGGTGAGATAATTGTTTGCAATGGGTCTTCAAGAATCATCCAAGAAACAGTTATGATAAAGGGTGATCAGAGTCACACTTTAGGTCTAAGGCTGTAGCAGAAAATTTTAATTGTGTGAAGGTGTTTATTGAAATAGAAGTTTTGTTTATTACAAAAGCCCTTTGAGGGATCCACTGATCCAGACTTTATTTTCTCCTGTCAGCATTCTTTATTCAGATTGCAGAATCTCCACTTGTAATTCCATCCAAAATTTCTCAATGTTCAACATATTGCAGAGCTCTTTTACACATTCTCAAGAAAAATGAAAGAATTCAAACTTTCCTCAGGGTAATGCACTTCCTATGAGATCCCTTGTAAGCTACAACTTAGTCTTCCCATCTTAGAATCAAAATATTTGCATTTTTCTTGGGTCAGTCACTCACAAATATTTAATTTCCTTTTATCTGCTGGGCATTGTGCTGGGTATGAGGACCCAATGGAGATGAAAACCGGTCCTGGTTCTTGCTATGAGCTTACAGTCAGGTGGTGGGAGAGACAGGTGGGAATTAATTAACCCCTCAGGTTAAACATGACATTGCATCTGTGAAAGGGGAAAAAGAGAGCATGGCTACAGAGGAGCACAATACAAGGAGAGGGCAGTAAGGGAAGGACTTACTGAGGAAGTAAATGTTGATGGAGGTCCAAGTGCTGAAAATGGACATACTTACATGAACTCGCTCTGGGGAGGGGAAATGATGTGTGGTAAGATTAGTGTGAAAGAATATGAAAGATAAGAAGAACGATTTTTAAAAGACTGGAAAAAACTGTCTTTGTAGAATATTGAAAAGAACTCTTTGTTAAAAGAGCAACAAGTACTCTACTGGATGGTTTAAAGAGTTAGTGTGATGAAATGAAAAAACCCTTTCATTTTGAAAGTCATTTTGACGTCAGTCTTGAGTGGAGGGGCATTTAGTGGCAGAAGGAAAATTGGTTGTGGTTATTTTGCAATAGTCTAGGTGAAAGTGGTGGCAAAGAGCAATTAGTGACATACCAGATGGGATTTAGGGAAGAATCAACAGAATGTGTCAAAGGTGATCTCTAGGTTTCTGGAGAAATGGGAAGTCTGAGTACCCTTCTCCAAAGGTGGTGACACTGCCAAAAGACATATCTTGAGGGGTAAGATAGTGAATTTGAATTCTGATGTGTTGGCTTTAAATTTTTCCTTCAATAATGCTCCTCTGTTTCTTGTTTTTAAACATCTCTGTATTCTTTCTCTTGGAATCTTCATAAATTAAAGAAAAAAGCACAAAGATACTGGGCAGGATCTCTTGAAATCTTTTGTTTTGCAGATGGTAAGAGGTTTTCAAACATCTGCCACATTTGAAAAACTGAACTCTGTTTACTCTTTTAATACATATTGATCACTCAACAAATTAAAAGTAAAACAAGGGATGTCTTATTCACCAACCACACAATGTAACTATCAGTCCCTGTGAGCGTCCACTGTGAGGCCAGCATAGATTAGATTCTAATCTATGATGACTCTTGCAGTTTTAAATTTTAATATATAGCCTCTCTCTCCAAATTAAGAGCAAGCTCACAAATACTAGAAACCACATCCTACCTAATCCTAAAACACTGCTGAAAATACTGGAGGGTAAAGTACCATGATCGGGATATAATAAATGCATGTTTTCTAATCTCTATCATGGTTTTTGGCACTGGCAAAAGATATCAGCTATGTGGCATAATAAAAACAGATATATATTTGAGGACTTGAGCTGTATTGCCACTGAACTAGCTATTAACTAGTGGGCAAATTATTTCAGTTCTTTGTGATTTAGCTGTCTCAATTATAAATCTTGAAATTTCAGCTAAGTGAGATATTATACTGTAAAGCTTAAGTATTTATCATAGAACACAGGACACTTTTCCTTGTCTTTGCTTGAGTAAATGTCAAATAAATAAAGGTATAAATGAATGAATATCTGATTGAATGAAGTTAAGGAAGGATGCAGTGTAAAGGCTTGGTTCAGTAGTCAAGAAAGCAGAGGTCTAGACCTGGTTGAACCAGGGACTCACTCTCTGATCCTGGGCATCTCTTCTTCCATGCCTCAGTTTCCTCACTTGTAACTCCTCTCCCAATACAACTTTGCACATTTTTTTCTGGCACCCTATTATCACTCCCCTAGAGCCAATGAGTCACAGAGAGAAGCTTTATACTCAAATTACATCCCTTTGAGAATGAAGAAAGGGAAAATAACTGAAAGCATTGTTCATTTCCAGTGTGAAAAGACCTCTTCAAATGAGAAATGACAGCATTTAGATTCACCCTTACAATTCTGTCTGTATTATTTTCTTCTCCCTGTTCAGGAAATAGCAGGAGAAATTCCACTTTTAGAGACACAATTGTTTAACAAGTGAGTCCTTAGCAATCCCAAAGGCAAATTCTTGTGGGACAGAGATGAGCAGATACCCATCACCTCGCAAAAGCTGTGAGGTGAACTGGTTTCCAGGTGAACAACTTCAACTATTACAGAACTTCAAACGTACATAGTTGTACCAGAATTTTATTCTCTGGGTTAGATTAGCTCAATACTGCTTAAGTTTACCTAAGAAGGACAAACAAACAAACAACCACAACAAAAACCCTTCCTATGGCTGCTAACTAGCTTTAATTCCACCAATCATATTCACATTTAGAAGTCTAATTTTAATGTGCAGTATCCCATTAGGTCAAAAATATTGTTGAAAAATGACTTTGCCTATACGATTGATAATTATACATAGAGTGGATCTATGGTCCAAAAAGAGCTACAAGACATAGATGATTCAGAGATATCTGTAACATTGTCTTTGAAATCAAGAACAGGGAGGGAAACACAAACACATGTCTCCCATTCAACCCTATGTCTCTGTGCCTTCATCTGGCTGATATTGATTGTGTTCTACACTGTATATTAAGCACTGATTAGACAGTGAGAATGAATAAATATGGACCCTGGACAAAAGCTACTTCTACTTTAGCACTGAGCATGGCCTGGCATGGATGCAGAGTAATTATTTATTGAGTAAATGAATGAGGCAACCAACTGAAATCAACTACATTATAAAAGAGAATAGGATAGACTAAGATGTTAGCTTCATTGGTTACAATAAGGTTGAGGCACTAGAGACAAAACCACCAGAACTTGCCCAATAAATAGTCACTGGTACACATGAAAGAGGTTAAGAATATACATATTGATATTCTTTAGAGAGATGATAAAGAAATTGGAATACCATGCTGGTGGAATAGAACCAATTCCACCATCAGTTTAACCAAAATCCCAATATTTAAATGAGTTATTTTATTCAGATGATGCCAAAATAATGCTATCAGGTAACTGATATAAGTCCTTCTTAAAGAACTCATTATTGTTATCAGATGGAGAAACAAAAGCCACAAACTTTCCCTCTTTACGAACAGGATCTTTCATTAAGCTGAAAAGAATGAGCTTTATTTGGGCTGATTGTATTTTAGTAAGATTTGCCACAGAGAAATTCAGACATTTGCAGTGATAGCCATCTTCTTCAAGAACTGTGTAAACATCAGTTACTTGGGAATAATGTGATGTGAGAGTTTCACTGCTCTACACAATTCTGCCACAGGAGCCCCTGAAATCCAGATTTGAGTCACCACTGGAGTGTAATAGAATGGAATCATCTTTGCTTCTCTTATACACAAATATTCCAAAATGTTGGTGATCTTGTTAGAATAAATGTTAAAATATAGATATTTTATAAAAACATAAAAGACTTGAACTATTATAGAACAGAAGTAATAAATGGCACTGGGAGTATTGATGAAGAACTTTGAATACTTAGTGTAGCATTTACTTTTCAAGTCACTGAAGTTTTAAAAAAATAGGTATCACATAAGCAGCATTCTTCCTTAGCAAATGCAGATAATCGTTTTGCTTGGACTTAATATCTAAGATAACATTTTGTTCAGGACCTGAGTTCAAAATGTCTCCTACTATGCCTGTAAGCTTAGGGAAAAAAATTTAAAGTTTATTCTTGGTCAAGCCAGCATTTTGGTCTGGACTTTGCTTCATTGTCATGCTTCTTTACTTCACACAAAAGTCTGGATGGTCAAGTATTGCTCTGTGATATACATCCAAGCTCTGTAGATGTGGGAATTAGAAAAGCAGCAAGTGGATCAGATAGCAACACAAGTGCTCAGATCTGACAGCTGTGTAGCACTGGTCCTGCAAAATGTAATGCTGGCATGATGACGAGCATAGACTCATCACAGATCTACCTTCAAATTTAGGAAGCATAAGTTCCCAGAATTCCAGATGTCCCTTCTAAAGTAATAAGGTTTTACAGGCTCCTAAACGTTCGCATGAATTTTAATGATTAGATTGTGAGGAGGAAATGTGAAAATCTGGCTGCCTTGAGTTCTGTACGTAAATCATAAAACCAAGACCAGCATGCCACAACTTGTAACCTACTTTCCTCCAGTGCTCTCCAATCTGACCTTGAGAAATGACCTTGGGAAAAGGGAAAAAAAGATTTGAGTTCAGTTTCTTCAAACCTGGATTCATCTTTTGCCACAATTCCCTTGTCTCTTTTCACCTCCCAGCATTTCCCAGTCAGTGGGTTTATTAGAAGGATTATGTTTTTGATTCTCACACCTCTTTTTTTTCTTTTCCTCTTTGTGGGAGGCTGTTTTTGTTTCCTTTACTGTGCCAATTGATCCTTACATTGTTTCTGGGACAGGATAATGTGACCTTCAGCATTTAGACAAGACGGGAACAAGTTGGAAAAGAGCAGAGTATATTGTCAGTCTGTGTTCTAAGAATAATTCAAACAAGGCTGTTCCACAATGCTGACAGGATCTCCCCAGATTCTCTTTGCCTTTAGACATCATCACAGCATCTCAGCTGAAGCCTGCTAGGCATGGGAGGCCAGGAATGGTAGGAGAGTGCCACCTTGTGGACAAGGTGGAAAAGGTCTCACTCTGCCAACTAGACTGAGCTTTGGTTTAGCTCTCAAAACACGTACAAGAGAATTGTATTTTAAAATGGCTTGAACACCTTCCAGTCACTGAAGAGCAGCCTGAATTTATGAATTCTCCATCCTAGGTATTCTCTGAGTAGCAGTAGAAATATCTGTACCATGAATCTGTCCTCAGGTAAAATTTAAGGTGAAAGACAACTCTGGTTTTCTTTCTCTAAATATAGGATTTGCAGCAGTGAGGAATTTGGAGAAAGAAAAAAAAAGCAATAATGATGCAGATTACATTCAAATTAAAATTTACAAAGCATCTGAGCAATAAATTCTACCCATGCTTTAAAGTAGAGCCCTAATTTCTACTCTTCCATTAAATCATTTCTGGGAATCTGTCATCTTTTCTTAAACTACCACCCATTTTGTAAAAACCAGCTGCCTTTTCATATTTAACACCAACAATTGTCAGAGGAGTCATTTATGGGCGATTTGCATTGAAATCACTTATAATATTTTCTTAAAGTGCAGTTTCTTGGGCCCCACCCAAGATAAACTGAGTAAGAATTTCTGGGGCATTTGAAGTTACTAGTCCTGTTGATTGTCTTGCAAGCCATGCAGTCCAGTTAGAGATCCTCTGCCCTCCTAAGCATTTTAGGAAAAGAACTGCCTTTGGCACTGCCTATTATAATGATTAGTTTTTCATATCTGAGCTTCCTACAGCATGTCATCCAGGAAGCTTTCACTTCCAGAAAACTCGAACAGATGCTGCCACCTCTGAGTTCTACACCTCAATCAAATCCTTATACATAATTGTATTACTCCTTTCACTGAGAAATCTGGAAAACTGGGGAGCTACCATGCATCTCTTTATACCCCCCCCACACAGAACAAAATGCAGCAATGTCTTGCACATGGCAAGGTTTAAAGAGTTCATCCCAAATTCTTATGAATTTGTCTTTACAATCTCTTAGCTTCAAATAATTAGCCAAGCAAGCAGAATTACAGTGCAACTACTACAAAGCAAACTTCCCAATACCCTAAAAACAGCAGACCAATTGCCACCAGTAGAACAGGGCTGCCTCCTTCTCCACCACTCTAATGCCATGACTGCAGTTACTCAGACAAACCAGTCATACTGCAAGTGCTTGGCTCTCTGCAGTGCCCCAGGAATTCTTAGCAACAAAGGAGACAGTCATCTGTTCCACAGCCTAGCAATTGTGTCATTAAACAAATTGCTCCATAACATCAAAAAGTGGCACTCTTTGTGACAGCCAAGTGATATAATTTGTCTTGATTCCAGACATTGGAGGCATCTGTCTGGAATTCGTGCATGTCATTTGATGTTGCAAGTTTATCTACAGAAAAGTGAGACCAGATCCAGACACAGAACGGAAGCACAAACATTATGGGACTACTTAAAAAGCCATAGCTTTACCTTTTTAGCACAAATGCATGGAAACTTTTTTCTAAACAGCATTGCTGTGAAGAAAATGAAAAACACAGATTGTTATTCTCTAGACAAAACTGCTTTCGGAGGAGACAAATCGATTTGCCAGAACTGTTGGAACATAACAATATATACTTCCAGGTTAAACACAAAGTTCATTCAGTTCAACATGTCCATTTCTAACAGTGATGTCTCCCGGAAGTTTGAAATTAAGCATGTGTTCATTGAATACCAAGTCATGTAAAGAGTCATTAGAGGCTATGGGATTAAAGGAGTGAGAGCATGTGTCAAGGTGGATAATTCATGGATGGTCTCATAGAATAAACTATGCTTTATGCAGTCCTTAAAGAGTGCACAGTCTAGGTAGGTAAGGCAGAAGACATACCATGAGTAGCATCAACAGAGCCATTCCTTCCTGTGCACCCTTCCCCTATTACCTGTCTTAATGAGGTCAGCATCCACTTTGTGATGGTTACTCTTGTCAATTTGATTGGATTAAGAAATGCCTAGGAGGAATTTCCAGAGAAGGAAGAAAGACCATCCCTGAATGTGGGCAGCACCATCACATAGGTTGGGGGCCCAGTTAGAATTAAAGGGGCAAAAGGAGAAAGCCCACCTGACACAGCTTTCCCCTTTTCCTGCTTCCTAACTGCTCCACCATGCCATCTCCACCATTACAGATTAATCCTCTGAAACCATGAGGAAAGTAAATCGTTCCTCTCTTAACTTATGTCAGGAGATTTTGTCATATTGGTGAGAAAAGTAACTAATGTGCACAGGTTTAATCTGTCCAGCACTAGTCCTCAGACCACTGGCAACCTCACCTTGAATGATCTCTTCCTCCACCTACCAGCAACTTGCATCCATGTCATACAAGAGCTTATGCTGCCTGTGAAGTTTGTCTGACACACACACACCTCTCCTATTCTATCCTTCTAGTGCCTCCTCCACCACTCCTTGATTCCTCTGATTTACTGAGATACTTAATTATCTCTTCTCACCTTGTCCAGCATCACGTAGTCTATCCTTTTTTATAATTGGTGGGTTTCTACCAATCTTTGTGATTTTGCTTGAACAACTGTTGTTTTACTAGTAATAATTCTGTCCTTTTAGATTAGATGTGGTCCCCTCCCTGTTAAATATACTTTCCTTGCCCCCAGAGTTTTCCCCATCTTCAATTTTGTTATTTTTAACTTTTTTATTATTGTGCTGGGTAGAGGTACATTGTGGCATCCACAAAAGTTCTTACAATATATCAAATGTATCAGACTTGAATTCACCCTCTCCATCATTCTTCTTTTTTATTGTTTATTCATTTATTCATATGTGCATACAGTGTTTGGGCCATCTCTCCCCACTGCCTCCTGCCCCCTCCCTCTCTCTCCCTACCCCCTTGCTTCCAGGCAGAACCTGCTCTGCCCTCTTCTCCAATTTTGTTGAAGAGAAAACATAAGAGATAGTAAGAAAAACATAGCATTTTGCTAGCTTCAGACAAAGATAGCTATACAGAGAGATTTTTAGCATTGCTTCCATACACATGTGTATTACAACCCAAATTGGTTCATCATTCTCCTTTCACCCCTTTCCATTCCTGGAATAGTTTCAACAGGCTATCATTTTTCCATTTGCATGCATGTTTATACAGTATTTGCACTGTATTCATCCTCTCACACCCTTTCCTTCCCCCTCCCCCACCACAGGTGCCAACTCCCCCCACAGGATCTATTCTGCCCTGTTCTCCAATTTTGCAAAAGAAAAAAATGACATTTTTGCTTGTTTAAAATAGCTACACAAGGAGTTGTGACATTTCCATGTACATATGTATTATAACCTGAATTAGTTCATCTCTATTTTTCTTCTTTCTACCTTAGTTCCCCTCTTATGGTGATTTCAGCAGGCTTAAAAATTCTGTATTCGTTTTTGGACTGGAGATGTGGCTCAAGTGGTAGAGTGCCTGCTTTGCAAGCTTGAAGTCCTGAGTTCAAATCTCAGTTCCACCAAAAAAGATGGCAAAAATTCTATATTCATCCTTGTATAGAGAGTACATCAACCATATTCATCTTCTTAACTTCCTTGTTTCACCCTCCTTCTCTCATATGTGACCTCCCCTTAGTGTGACCTGTTTTTCATAATATTGCTATATTTGTGTTAGGTCTATATTCCACATATGAGAGAATACATGCAGCTTTTGGCCTTCTGAACCTTCACTTAAGACCAGTTCCATACATTTACCTGCAAATGACAAAATTTCATTCTTCTTTGTGGCTGAGTAAAATTCCATTGTGTATAAACACCACATTTTCTTAATCTGTTCATCAGTAGTGGAGTATCTTGGCTGTTTCCATAGCTTAACTATTGTGAATAATACTGCAATGAATATGGGTGTGCAGGTGCCTTTATTGTAACCTGACTTAAATTCCTTTGGGTATATCCCTAGGAGTGATATTGCTGGATCACATGGCAGTTCTATTTTTAGTTTTTTGAGGAGCCTCCACACTGTTTTCCATAGTGGTTATACTAATTTACATTTCCGCCAGCAGTGAATGAGAGTTCCTTTTCCCCCACATCATCACCAGCATTTGTTGTTCTCTGTGTTCTTGATAATAGCCATTCTAACAGGAGTAAAGTAGAGTCTTAAAAATTACCTATGTAGTCTTCTCCAATGGAGGTGACAAAATTCCCTATCATTCTTATCTGCTGTTGGGTACCTAGACATCCTAGCAAAAAACTGACACACGGAATGATTTGTTGAACTAATAAATGAAATGGTAACACTTAACTTGTTCAAGGCATAGAGAATACCTGTGACAGCAGGCAGAATTCAGGCAGCAAAGTCAGATTGGACCCATTTTCTAGATGACCTGAGTATTCAGAGAAGGAAGGTGTGTCGATGCTTGAGTATTAGGAACCACAGGGGTCTTTAGAGATGAGGAAGCTCCCCAAATAGTTAGTTTTTCAATAATTACTACAGGTGATTATTAAGAGTACTTACATATTTATTACAGGAAGTATGAACTTTTTATTAAGTAGAAAGAAGAAAACCCATCTATTTCTACAGCACTGCTAACATTTGATGTATTTTTTTCTGGTTAATTTCTAAACATTTCTTTTACACAAACTTGGACTCTACTTTGTTTCCTCTCAACATTGCAACCTAAGCACATTTTTTCTCATCGTTTAAAAACCTTTAGAAAACTCCACAAAATGACTACCTAATATTGAATCATATTTATCATTTTTTACTTATTTTCTCATTCTTTAAAAGTTGAGTTTTTACCAATCTTCATTCATTTAATTACAAACAAATTCAGATCAACTGCTCTCAATCTTAACTTTTCTACTCTATCAAATAGAGTAGCTCTGCTACTCAGAGCAAGCATTTGACATTAACATCATCCCAGCGCCTCAATGTGTCCATCTCAGGCAATACCCTCAAACGTAACTATTATCCTGACAATTTCTAGCACCATAAATTAGTATTGCCTGTTTTCAATTTCATAGTCTTTTATGCCTGACTTTATTTGCTCAAAATTATGCCTGTGAAAGTCATCATGCTATTGTGTGTAGCAGAACTTTGCTCATTTTTATTTCTTTAAAATGTTTAACTTGGAGGTTTACCTCAGTGGGATAGCACTTACTTACCATGTGCAAGGCCCTGTGGTTTTGATCCCCAGCACTGCAAAGTAATTTTCTCTTATATATCATACTTCATCCATTCCATTGTTGAGGGATTATTTATACTTGGATTATTTACAGCATAGTGCTATTGCAAATAAGTTCCTGTAATCAGTTATGTTTTAAGCTAGTCATATTGTTAGCATAAAATACCTCTTAATGAAGTGGTTTACAGAAATCTACGAATGATGTGAAAGACATTAGTTTTCCTGAACATGCCTCATTTAGGTCTACACTTTGTAAATAAATCATTTTCTAACGTCAGAGTTAGACAACCAACTATATATTAATTTCTGCTTACAAATTCTGTGCTAGCCATATTTGGGAGTTATTGAGAAGCAACAAAATACAAAAGGAAACATCCACCTAAAAGGGGGGTACACCCATTCCAAGAGAGTAAGCAACACATAGACCCAAAAGATTCAAATAAATATGCATTTTACCCCAGTTACAGCACTCTGACACTATTCTGGGTTTGACAGAGTCTGTAATTTGTTTCTAAATTAGATGCACAGGAGCTGGAGTCAGAAAACTAAGTATCTGAATCCTGGTTCAACTCCTAGTAGCCCTAGTAGATTACTTTAGTGCAGTGCCTCATTTTAAAAGTAGGAAAATAATATTAAATTAGCATGAGTAAGTACATTTTAATGCCTTATAATTAGATGTCAATAAATATTTTATGTTAATTACTTATGACCACCAACATCCAGTATGCTTTAGCTTAGGAGACACATGTAGTTAAAATTCAGGTGCACCACATTGCTCAAATACAATCTTGAAATAACTTCTCTAAAAACAAGAACAGCAGATTTGCTTCAATACAATCTGTCCACATAAACTCTGGCATACTGTAGATTTATACCAGTATCATGCATAATTACAGTAAATTGTAACTATAGCAACAGTGAATTTTTGTGTTCTGTTTCAGAGTTCACAAAGTGTTTTTTAATTCAAGTCTAATTCAGTCCTTTTGATATCTTCAGGGATATGTCTTGACTTGTGCAAGTTATGAGTCTGGTGTATTTCAGCTCAAATCCATCCTTCACTACCCACTCTGTGGTAACAGATGTGAACTCATTAGGCCTCTCTGTGTACCCTGCTCACATTAAATTTTGTCAGTAGAGGGCAATAGAGGAAGTGGTGGTTTTTTTCTTGGTTTGTTTTTCTTTCTGCTTCCAGTGTACTACTATATTGATTTTCTTATTACTCCCACTGCATGGCAGCTGACAGTTAGCTGGTAAGGGAAATCCAGTAATACTCTGAGCCAGTCACATATCCAAATGTGTAGTCTCTTGGTGAGTTTGCGTACCTGGTCCCAAGTTGGTGATCATCTAGCCATGGATCTATAAATGTGGATATCATGCATCCCAAACCTCACACCACCCACGGTTGAGCAAGCTTCTGCCATCACAACTCTCTCTGTGAACCCATCAGTGCTCAGATCCTGCAAGATCTATGCCTTCTCCAGCATTAGATCCCATTTCTCCAATGTTCCATTCCTACAAGGGGCAGCATCTTTAGATTTAGGTACTGCAGCATCTGGTGGCCAAAAATGAGCAGCAGTCTGCAGCACCCTCAACACTGGCTCTAGTAGCTAACTCTGTAGCAAGTCTCAAGGTACAGTACTTCCTTTTGGGTTGCTTTCCCAGTATCTCAGAAAGCAGGTTTTTGGCAAGTCTCAGTGGTGAAGAACTCCAATGACCTTTCATCATCCAGTGCACTCTGATCATGCCCTGTCTACAGGATTCTGGAGCTCTGCCTGGGATGGGGTTGAAGGGTCTTCCTTGGCTCTCTATCTTAGCCTGAGATCACAGCTGTTGTACCATATTTAGCATTCTCTTTACTTCTTACCAGCCATTTCTCTGTTACTTCAATCTGCATTACAGTTAGTGAATCTTATATTCAGATTTACCTTCTCAAATTACTGTGTGCTTTCTGTCCCTGATTTGACCATTACTGATAAACCATCTTTCAAGACAATGAAATTCAAGTGCAGACCAGGGAAAGCCAAGACACAAACCAAAATCGTGCAGTGTCTCCTACCATTGTGTTTAAAATTGATCATCTGGTTATATACTAGATATCTAAGCACCATCTGATTCTTTTCCTACTGTGACATCTTTTCAATCTCAGATCTATAGTAATTAACTACTGGTATCACTTTTTAACTTTCTGAGATCCTGGTTAATGGTTTGATACCCCTTATCATTTTCTGGAAACTTCCTTCCCTATGTGGAAAGCGCTCTAGCAATGCAGTCTGGCAAATGTGCCTTTCCTATGTTTCTATCTTTACTTTCTGTCAAGGAGACATTCTCACTGCTTTTGCTGCACTTCTGAAATGCATCACTCTTCACTCTCTTCTCATAACTTGTGATCCCATGTTTTTTAAGCTGATAAGATAGGCTTGTATTTCTGAATTTTTGCTTTCTCTTTCCTTCCACCATTCAATTATTTTCCTTGTTTTATAAGCATCTTTTTGAGTGTATAAAAGACTGCATTTATACCAAACACTCCCTATGTGCATTTTGTCCTGCTGATGGAACTAAAAAGTCTTTGCATTTTGTGTATAAACTATGGAATTAGGACATGCAGGCCTTTTATGTTAAGAGAAATGTGGATATGTACAAGATCAACCTTTTGCCAAGTCTGGTTTATTATATAAATAACAGACCAAGCACACTGCATCGAGAGAAAAAATTCCTCAGTCCTAAATATGCACTATTTGTACAGATACTGTACTTCTTAAAAAATATTTTGAGCTGATAAAGAAATGGAGACTAAATCTGCATTAGTCAAATATGATCTAAATAAATAAATTTATTTAACTTACTGGTCAAAGCAAAGATCAATATGAGTGTGAGATTGGGAGATTAATCCCACGGGCTACTTGGTAGGAGAACTAAGCCCACACTAAGGAGAGGACCACTGACCCAAACAACAAAAATGGTCCCAGGTAAGTAGCATCCTGACCCCCCCATCCAAAAAAAAAAACCACTTCCACACACACACAAACACAAACCTCTCTGAAGGAAGGCAGCTACAATGAATACCTTAAAGACTTAGAATACTTTTACTTCCATTTTGGAACTCAATCCCCTAAAAGACAAATAGAAATTTGCAATGTAAAGAGTTGATTAATCATGAGCTTGAAGTCAAATATTGCCAACCCCCCCAAAAAAAACTATTCTTAATAACATTTAATAAGGATTCCAAGATGGTGACTAGAGGGAGGAAGCAGAAAGCATGCTTCCTAAAGTAAACTCTTGGAGAGACGCTGGAGATACATCTAGCAAGAAAAACCACCAAGAAGAGGCAAAACTCCGACACCTCCACACCCCAGCCTGCGCATAGCATCCCCATACCACGTTAAACAGAGAAACCAGGAGGGCTCCCTTGCTGCCAGATGCCAGCTCCCAACTGCTTGGGAGACTCAGAACACCAGATGAGCAAATAAGTGGCACGCAATACTCCCTGGGACAGATTAGCATCAGCATAGCCTCCTGGACAGACTGACCCTCATCCAGGGAAAAAAGAGGAAAAACAAAAATAAAGTGAATAATGAACAAGCAGCTAAAAAAAAAAAAAGACACATAAGAAAGAGGACAGGGCACCCTGAGCTCCACAGAGTGGGGGAGGATCACTCCCTCATCCAAACTGTAAATAAACAAGCGACCAAAGAAGGCAGGAGTGGTGGCCCCCGCCCAGCAACCCTGGAGTGGGGAAAGCTTGTAACAGTGACTGTTGTGTGGAAAGATCCACCATGGGGGGAGGGGCACTTCCCCATGCAAACCATAAACAAACAAGCTGGCCAGAGAAGGCGGGTGTGGCACCACCTCCCCCAGTGTGCTTGGAGAGGGGAAGGCATCCAACAGTGGCTAAAGTGTGGCACGCTCATGAACTCTAAAAAAGGACTGCAATTGCAACAGGTGGGTAGGGCTGTATACTGGAGAAAACAAAAGGGACATGTGTCCAGGAGAACTCTAAATAAACAAAGCCTACAGAGCTAGGTGAGTGTAAAGCTCATTTCTGAGATCTGCAATAAATAAAGCCTGCAGCACCAGCTGGCTGACAGTAGGTGGCAAGTGAGCTGCAGCCTCAGATAGACATTCACAAAGTTGTCTCCAGACTCCTTTTTGTTTTTCCTTTGATGAGACAATGACAGAACTACTACTCAAACACCAACACCAGGAGTGGATGCTGAAGGACTAACACCAAAACTATTAAGACTGAAACTTTTTTGCATTCAAACTTGGGAGATTTTTGTTTTAATCCTCTCTCTGTCTCTCTAACACCTGTTTAGCTCACTGTTGATTAGTACACTATCTCTCCCTGTTTATTTCTTTGACTCTGTTTTTTTTTGTTTTGTTTGGCTTTTTCCCCTTTTTCTTTATCTTCTTTGCTTTCCCTCTCCTCTCACCCTTCCAATCTAGACATTATCATTGTTACTATTACAAGCTAGACAATGCTGAATTACACACAGTACAGGGACAGTAACAGTAGCAAGGGGAATGATGGGAAGATGGAATAAAGAGGGAAACCATTTTCTCCCCAATAATAAATTAGTACGGAACCAGAGAGAAATGAAGAAAACAGATGCCCAGATCCACTCCAACAAAATGAAGATAAACTATGCCGAAGAACCCAATGAAGCCCACAAGAACATTCTGAAAGAAGAAATCCTGCAAGTAACCAATCAGAATTTTATAGACAGGATACTGGATATGATCAACCAAAATGTACAGGAGACACTCAAGAAATTCCAAGACAACAAAAATAGAGAATTTGAGAAAGCACAAGAACAAATAAAAGAAACTATAGAAGCACTGTATAAACACCAAAGTGAAACAAAGAACATGATAAATAAAGAGATAAATGAACTCAGGCAGTTCAGACAATATTAAAGAGGAAGCGACTCAGGATATGGAAAACCACAGAAAAAAGAATGAAATAGAATGCAAAACAGAATGGAAGGCCAATCCAGAAGACTAGAACAAGCAGAAGATGGAATCTCAGAATTCAAAGATAAATAAAAGATAAATAAAAAAAAAAAAAAACCAAAGAACTATTAAACAACTCAAGACCTGTGAAAAGAACATGAAAGAACTCACTGATTCCATCAAAAGACCAAACCTGAGAATCATGGGCATTGCAGAGGGAGAAAAGGTGTAAAGCAAAAGGAATGCGTAATATATTCAACAAAATAATAACAGAAAATTTCCCAAATCTAAAGAAAACTATGCCCATACAGGTACAGGAGGCCTCCAGAACACCAAACAGATCTGACCTAAACAGAACTACCCCATGACATATTATCATTAAAAAACAAGTACAGAGACTAGAGAAGGAATATTGAAGGCTGTAAGAGAGAAAAAACAAATAACGTACAAAGGTAAGTCCATCAAAATCACAGCAGACTTCTCAACAGAAACATTAAAAGCAAGAAGAGCTTGGGGTGAGGTGTTCCAGGCACTGAATGAAAATAACTTCAACCCTAGGATACTCTACCAAGCAAAACTAACAATTATCAACCTATATGCACCCAAGGTCAATGCACCCAATTTCATCAAACATACCCTGAAGGACTTAAAAGCATATATTAACTCCAACACAATGGTAGTGGGAGACTTTAACACCAAACTATCATCAATAGATAGGTCATCCAAACAAAAAATCAATAAAGAAATCCTAGATCTAAAACATACCATAGATCAAATGGACCTACTTGATGTCTACAGAACATTTCATCCAACTTCTACACAATATACATTCTTCTCAGCAGCCCATATAACCTTCTCCAAAATAGATCATATCCTAGGGCACAAAGCAAGCCTCAGCAAATATAAGAAAACAGAAATTATACATGCATTCTATGTGATCACAATGCATTAAAACTAGAACTCAACAACAAAAATAAAGACAAAAATCATGCAAACAGCTGGAAACTAAATAATTCATTGCTTAATGAACAATAGGTCATTGATGAAATAAAAGAGGAAATTAAAAAGTTCCTGGAAGTCAATGAAAATGAAAACACAACCTCCTGGAATCTATGGGACACAGCAAAGCCAGTCCTAAGAGGAAAGTTTATAGTAATGAGTGTATATATTAAAAAGACTGAAAGATCTCAAATCAATGACCTAATGATACATCTCAAACTCCTAGAAAAACAAGAACAAGCAAATCCCAAAACAAATAGAAGGAGAGAAATAATAAAAATAAGAGCTGAAATCAATGAAATAGAAACCAAAAGAACCATACAAAGAATTAATGAAACAAAAAGTTGGTTCTTTGAAAAAATAAACAAGATTGATGGGTCCCTGGCAAACCTGACTAAAATGAGGAGACAAAAAACCCAAATCAGTAAAATGAGGAATGCAAAAAGGGAGATAACAACAAACACCAGGGAAGTCCAGGTAATCATCAGAGACTACTTTGAGAACCTACATTCAAATAAATTTGAAAATCTTGAAGAAATGGACAGATTTCTAGATACTTATGATCATTCAAAACTGAACCAAGAGGACATTAATCACCTGAATAGATCTATAACACAAAATAAAATTGAAGCAGCAATCAAGAGTTTCCCAAAAAAGAAAAGTCCAGGACCTGATGGAGTCTTTGCTGAATTCTATCAGATCTTTAAAGAAGAACTAATACCAACCCTCCTTAAACTGTTCCATGAAATAGAAAGGGAAGGAAAACTGCCTAACACATTTTATGAAGCCAGTATTACACTTATCCCAAAACCAGGCAAAGACACCTCCAAAAAGGAGAACTATAGGCCAATTTCCTTAATGAACATTGATGCAAAAATCCTCAATAAAATAATGACAAACCAAATTCAACAACACATCAAAAAGATCATTCGCCACAACCAAGTAGGCTTCATCCCAGGAATGCAGGGGTGGTTCAACATATGAAAATCAATAAATGTAATACACCACATTAACAGAAGCAAAGACAAAAAAACCACTTGATCATCTCAATAGATGCAGAAAAAGCCTTTGATAAGATCCAACACCATTTCATGATAAAAGCTCTAAGAAAACTAGGAATAAAAGGAAAGTACCTCAACATTATAAAAGCTATGTATGACAAACCTACAGGCAGCATTATACTTAACAGTGAAAAACTGAAACCATTTGCTCTAAAATCATGAACGAGACAAGGATGCCCACTATCTCTACTCCTATTCAACATAGTACTGGAATTCCTAGCCAGAGCAATTAGGCAAGAAGAAGGAATAAAAGGAATACAAACAGGTAAAGAAACTGTCAAAATATCCCTATTTGCAGATGATATGATCCTATACCTTGAAGACACAAAAAACTCTACTCAAAAGCTCCTAGATACCACCAACATCTATAGCAAGGTAGCAGGATATAAAATCAACATAGAAAAATCATTAGCTGGGGGAAAGGGGGGAGAAATGACCCAAACATTGTATGCATATATAAATTAAAATATATATATATATAAATAAAAACCAGAGCAAAAAAATCATTAGCATTTCTATACATTAATAATGAACAAACCGAGAAAGAATATATGAAAACAATTCTATTTACAATAGCCTCAAAAAAAATCAAATACCTAGGAGTAAATTTAACAAAGGATGTGAATGACCTCTACAAGGAAAACTATAAACTCCTGAAGAAAGAGATTGAGGAAAAGTATAGAAAGTGGAGAGATCTCCCATGCTCATGGATTGGTAGAATCAACATATTAAAAATGGCTATACTCCCAAAAGCAATCTACATGTTTAATGTAATTCCCATCAAAATCCCAATAACATTCATCAAAGAGATTGAAAAATCTACTGTTAAATTTATTTGGAAACACAAGAGGCCATGAATAGCCAAGGCAATACTCAGCAAAAAGAACAACACTGGAGGTATCACAATATCCGACTTCAAACTATATTACAAAGCAATAGCAATAAAAACATCATGGTACTGGCACAAAAACAGACATGAAGACCAGTGGAACAGAATAGAGGACATGGATATGAAGCCACACAACTATAACCAACTTATCTTTCACAAAGACACTAAAAATATACAATGGAGAAAAGACAGCCTCTTCAGCAAAAACTGCTGGGAAAACTGGTTAGCAATCTGCAAAAAAATGAAACTAGATCCATGTTTACCACCCTATACCAGTATTAACTCAAAATGGATCAAGGACCTTAATATCAGACCCCAAACTTTAAAGTTGGTATAGGAAAGAGTAGGAAATACTCTGGAACTAATAGGTATAGACAAGGACTTTCTCAATGGAACCCCAGAAGCTCAGCAACTAAGAGATAGCATAGATAAATGGGACCTCATAAAACTAAAAAGCTTCTGCTCAACAAGAGAAATGGTCTCTAAACTGAAGAAACCACCCACAGAGTGGGAGAAAATATTTGCCAGCTACACATCGAAGGACTGATAACCAGAATATATAGGGAACTCAAAAACTAAACTCTCCCAAAATTAATGAACCAATAAAGAAAAGGGCAAGTGAACTAAACAGAACTTTCTCAAAAGAGGAAATTCAAATGGCCAAAAAGCACATGAAAAAATGCTCACCATCTCTAGCCATAAAGGAAATGCAAATTAAAGCCACACTAAGATTCCACCTCACCCCTGTTAGAATAGCCATCATTAGCAACACCACCAACAACAGCTGGAAATGTAAACTAGTACAACCACTCTGGAAAAAAATTTGGAGGCTTCTTAAAAATCTAAACATAGATCTATCATATGATCTAGCAATACCACTCTTGGGGATATACCCAAAGGAATGCAACACAGGTTACTCCAAAAGCACTTGCACACCCATGTTTATTGCAGCACTATTCACAATAGCCAAGTTATGGAAACAGCCAAGATGCCCCACTATTGATGAATGGATTAAGAAAATGGGGTATTTATACACAATGGAATTTTACTCAGCCATGAAGAAGAATGAAATCTTACCATTTGCAGGTAAATGGATGGAACTGGAGAACATCATGCTGAGTGAGGTTAGCTAGGCCCAGAAGACCAAAAATCGTATGTTCTCCCTCATATGCAGACTTTAGATCAAGGGCAAACACAATAAGGGGAATGGACTTTGATCACATGATGAGGTGAGAGCACACAAGGGAAGTATGAGGATAGGCAAGAAACCAAAAAAAAAAAAAAAAAACAAGATAGCATCTGATGTCCTCAATGCAAAGGAACTAAGGCAGAAATTTAAAGCGATAGAAGCCAATAGGAGAAGGGGACCAGGAACTAGAGAAAAGGGTAGTTCGAGAAGAATTAATTTAGAATATAACACATATATACAGGAAAGCAATACGAGTTAACTCCCTGTATAGCTATCCTTATCTCAACTAGAGAAAACCCTTGGTCCTTCCTATTATTGCTTATACTCTCTCTTCAACAAAATTAAGAGATAAGGGCAAAATAGTTTCTGCCTGATAGCAAGGGGGTGGGAGGGGAGGGAGGGGATGGAGGGAGGGGAGGGAGGGGATGGAGGAAAGGGAGGGGGCAGGGGGAAGGGGGGAGAAATGACCCAAACATTCTATGCACATATGAATAAAAGAAATAAAAAAACATTTAATAAGTACAAAAATAATAGATTTAGGCTGTACTAGGATCAAGAACTTCATATGATCAGTTTCAGAATATGAGAACGCTATGTATATAATATTTTAAATGACTACTTTACAAAAGTTCATGTGAAGAATAAAAAGAAATTTTCAAATGTGACCAAATTAGTTTCCAAAAATCATCAAATACAATTTTTAAAAATAAAAAATATAAGTGAAATTAGAAAATCAATGAGCAGCTTAGGATCATTTCAGATACAGCTAAAAGAAAATAAGTGAAATATGTATATGTATATACACATATATACACATAATATATGAAAATAAAATGAATGAGGTGATTGCCAAGATCATAATAATGCAGAGACAGGAAGACAGAAAATAGGAAAGAAAGGTTAATGATAGGAAAGACACAATAAATACCTAAAGTACATCCAATCAGAGTCCCAAAAAGAAAGGGTAAAAGAAATTGAGAAAAAAAAAAAACCTGACTGAAAAGTGTCTGGAACTTTAGGAAAATATGCATGATATATACACATGGAAATGTGTATTAACCTGCTTAATAAAAAGATATGTACACATATGCATAATAAAGTAGTAAGACACTGAAGAAATCATAGTGAAGTCATAAAACCAAAGAAAAAGCGATTTTAGGAGCAGCCAGAAAGAAAGACTTGGTGAATTACAGTGGAACAAAAATTAGGTAATGAGAAGAATTCTTAAAAATTGGAAGCTTGAAGGCAATGAAACAAAACCATACCATTCTGAGAAAATCAAAGTCACTTCATAGCCCCAAGAGCTGTGTGCTGAACACCTCCATAGTGTACACAGGATCTAGTATAGGTAGTGTTTCCTGGACTTAGCCAATGTCATGAGATAAATCTGAGATCCAACAAAACTATTAGTTCCATTGATCTCCAAATGCAATTCAATACATATGTACTAAAAACCACAGAGATGAAAACATACTTCACACAACTCATGGATGCTCAAGATACAAGTCAAGTACATGGGATCTTGCACATGCCAATAACTGGTCAGTCTTTTGGAATCCATGAAATGTTATCAACTCAGCCTGATTCACATTACCTAAACAGTGAAAAAAATGGATTGCTACATTAGATAGCAATATCTTCTTGTACAGAGATGAAATATGGTATATATACTCTGACCAAAGTCTTTTCAGCTAATTCTGGGTACATAGCAAAATCTGGGAGATGTCAAAAACATGGTAACATCTATGACATTTTCATAGCTTTTTGAGAATTTAAGAATGAAATTTAATTACACTATAAAAGTACAAATGTACTGCTATACTATAATTCTATCCAATTATAAGAAATTAATTTCTGCTTTCTAGGAATATGTATGAAAGAAACTGAAAAATCAAATTTGTTATGTTACTGAGCAAATTTGGAATAAGGAGGCATGGGCTAAGTTATGGAAACAGCCAAGATGCCCCACCATCGACAAATGGATTAAGAAAATGTGGTATCTATACACAATGGAATTTTATGCAGCCATGAAGAAGAATGAAATGTTATCATTCGCTGGTAAATGGATGGAATTGGAGAACATCATTCTGAGTGAGGTTAGCCTGGCCCAAAAGACCAAAAATTGTATGTTCTCCCTCATATGTGGACATTAGATCAAGGGCAAACACGACAATGGGATTGGACTTTGAGCACATGATAAAAGCGAGAGCACATAAGGGAGGGGTGAGGATAGGTAAGACACCTAAAAAATTAGCTAGCATCTGTTGCCCTTAACGCAGAGAAACTAAGGCAGATACCTTAAAAGCAACTGAGGCCAACAGGTAAAGGGGACCAGGAACTGGAGAAAAGGTGAGATCAAAAAGAATTAACCTAGAAGGTAACACACACGCACAGGAAATCAATGTGAGTCAACTCCCTGTATAGCTATCCTTATCTCAACCAGCAAAAACCCTTGTTCCTTCCTATTATTGCTTATACTCTCTCTACAACAAAATTAGAAATAAGGGCAAAATAGTTTCTGCTGGGTATTGAGGGGGTGGGGGGGAGAGGGAGGGGGCGGAGTGGGTGGTAAGGGAGGGGGTGGGGGCAGGGGGTAGAAATGACCCAAGCCTTGTATGCACATATGAATAATAAAATTTAAAAAAAAAGGAGGCATGGGCTAGAGGTATGGCTCAAGCACTAGAGTGCCTTCCTATAAAATGTGAAGCCTTGAGTTCAAGCCCTAGGATTGCCAAAAAAAAAAAAAAAAAAAAAATTAGGAGGCTAGTAAGAAGGTTGGCCAAGATTTAGGGATAAGTAACCAGAAGCCCTCCAATGCAGGGTTAGTTGACAGAGTTTCATTACGATAGTTCTCTCTCTTCCTCTCAGCATTACATATTTTAATTAGCATCAGACATTTTCTTTTAAAAAATAATGGATTTATTAATGAATTATTATTGTATGAAAGTGCCTAGAGGATCTCTTTGGGTAAGAAAAACTAGTGCTGTAGAATGAAACACAATGAAAGCTCCCTTTTATATTTTATTTACATATTTCTCCAATCAATACATCATTAAAAATTATCAAAAAACTCATACAATAAACAGGTATTTACTGAGTGCTTATTCTTTGCCGGGCACAATAAAACACAATCCTTTTCTCCTTGCAACCTCCTTGCAAGCTCTTCCTAAATCTGTGTTGACACTTTGCTAAACTCTGGGTCTTGTTGCAAGGCACTTTATATTCCTACCTCCCAAATTAGTCTACGCACTCTTTGCGATAAGAACTGAAAGCGGAATCACATCCTGCAGTGTTCAGCTCTTACCCTTGCTCACTATCGTTCTTTTATAAATATATTGGCTCAGTTAAATCCTTCTCCAGTAAACAGAGATATCATTGTGTGAATATATGATCCCTGTATATTCAAACTCTAGGCAATCTCTCTGGGTTTACAACATAAAAGTTCATGCGTACAGAGACTTCATCTTACTTCTTTTTGTACCATGATTTCTGGTGTACAGGAGTTCAGAATTACATTCTCATACTATGGCCGTTTGAGTTCATTTGCTTAGTTAAGTGAGTGAAATTCTCATCCCATCTAAAACTTTAGTTTCAGGCCTTGCTGCAAATACAGAGGCCAGGCCACTCAGTCCTGGCATTTTCTATGTCTTACTTTCTCCTATTTCTCCTATTTCAAAGGAATTGCCTAGCATTTGGGAACCACGAATTGGTCAATTTAAGTTGCTTCACCCTGATCATTATGAATGTTACATTCAAAATTAAAAGACTTATAAAATTCTATGCAGTAGCAGCAATCACCATGAATGTTACTTCATCTCTTCCTTGCCTGTAGTTTGGTTCCCATGGGAACCAAACAATTTAATCTTGTTTGTTTTAAAAAGAAAAGGAAAAGCACCATTCTGCAGGAGCTTTTCATTTGGACATACCATGTATATCAATTCAAGTGTTGAAATGGAGTACTAATAGAACCTTGGTTACATTGTTTCCAGATGAAAAAAATAAAATAGTTTTGAAGATGTATGTGTTTTAAACAGAAGGGTAAAAACATGACAATGCTTACATTTGTATTGAGTTCTTTTAGAAAAATTCTTAGCAATCCAAGATGGCAATCTGTGTGTGTGTGTGTGTGTGTGTGTGTGTGTGTGTGAGAGAGAGAGAGAGAGAGAGAGAGACTGGGATTCTACATTCAGAAAACCTTTATGGAGCACCTTTCATATACTAGGAGTTGTGTTAAACATTTAAGCTACAAAGATGCACTTGTCTAAATCCCATCTGCAAGTCTTCTAGGATAAGGAAACATTAGTGCCTTTACAATATAGTGCTACTGAAACTACATACAAGTAACAGTTGGGTGGGTTAGAAGAAAGGTCATCAACTTTACCTGAGTCAAGAGGAAGGGTTAAGACACATTTTGATGACTGCTGGGGACTTGCTGAGAAAGGAAAGCTTTAGTTCTTTGATCATATTGGCAAAAAAAAAAAACAAAAAAACAGAGCATGCTCCAATCTTTTCTTCTTTGCTGGCCTCAATTTCTTCCTTCCTCCAAAGACCTAGCTGTACTAGCTGCTTAGATCATACAAATGTCATTCCTATTCAGGTACAAATTGGGAAGAAAGACATTCTTTCTTAATTCAGAAATCTGCCTGAATTCTCTGAGCTCTGCTTTGGAACAGAGCTAGAGGAATGACATGACACTCAGAATGTCCACTGAAGAGACAGGCCTGCTTGGCCATCTGACTGGCAACATAACCAAAATTTCCTCCTCCAGAGTTAAGAATTTCTTCTCTAGACATAGAAGTAAAATAATTTTCAAGAATCAACTTGAGTCATACTTGGGCTTTTCTAGGTAAGATTTACTTTTATCAAAGCTCAATGTCAGTATAACAGCCAGAACTAGTCACATAGTTGACCACAGGAGACAGTTTTGTGAGTGGGTTTTCTTCAAGTTCCTGCAAGAATTTAACCTCTGCTCTTAACTTTCAATTATCCAAGTAAATATAGGGATAGTTATACAAATTTACCCAAACCTGATGTGAGCTTTACTTTGGCTTACATCTACCAGTGTGATGCCTTCAATTTCCTGATAAAGCACAAATCAATGACAGTCATTTTGGAAAGTACAGTGTGCTGGAGGAAAAACAAGTTTAGGAATAAATATGTGTGGGCAGTGGAGCTGTGTCTGTAATAAGCTTTGCATTTCCTGTTACAATAACCATCCTCTGCTGTGTCCAGGATCAACAGGGCCCCAGCTCCTGCAGCTCTTGCATCGTTCTCAGGATTTCCTTTCCCAAGTAGCAAGCTCTGCATGGTAACCAAGAATGAATGGACTGTCAGGAGAAGGAACCTGGAGTCTTCTTTCCTTTCAACCTGTAGTCTGCAGTCTGTTTACAGTATTTTCTGTTTCCCACCCTGGGACATGAGTTTTCAGCAAAGCTGATTAAGACAACAAGTTTCAGCAGGAAGTTGCAGAGTCCCCAATGGACTCAAGACAGATCCTTACAATACACATTTTTTTACAGCTTATTTTTTTTTGAGCAAGCAACAAAAGTAGGAAGAAAGGATTTTAAACCTGTACAAAATAGCCAAAGTCGTAACAGCCTGATCCATCAAAGTAGCATCTGTGAAAGGTGGGTTGAGAAAGAAGGATGTTCTGTAAGTAGGTGATATGATTACCAACTGGAAGAAAAGGAAGCCTTCTGGATTAAAACCACTCCTGTTTTTTTCCCAGCAACAAATGACACACAAATATGCAGCACAGCCTGTGTGCCTACTTAGCACTTAATGTTCCGACAACAGGGGAATATAAGACCCATGCACAGCAAGTCTTTACTCCACTCTCAAACAAGTGTCACATAAGCTTACTGCCTTAGACCCCTAAGAAAATGAACATATTCTGCCAACAGCAATCAGAGGCCATGAAGCTTCCTCACCTCCCCTGTGCATCCTCCCTTCACTGTGCCTCAGAGCCCTATATTGGCACCAAAACACTAATTCTACCTCCTACTGCATCTTCTCCTATTGGACTCTGAGCTCTTCGGATCCGGGACTGGGATTTTCAAGGTCTGTGTAATTTTTCTCCTATCAATGACTAGAGCAACGTTCAGTGAATATTTGTTGAGTTTAATGTTAAAATGCCAAGAGAACCAGAGAAGGATTTCTTTTTATCTCCCCTGAATATTTGAAAGATACCATTTTTTTCTCACCCTTAAAAAATACCTACCATGCATTCAGATAGCACTTTAGAGTTGGAAACTCCTTTCCCATCTATTAATTAATTTGCTCACTTCTAGTGCACTCTGGGTTGCTTAGGGCAAAGATTATGGGGCTTAGGGAGATGAAGTGAACTCTTAACAATCACCTAAATTGAACCAGAAGGAAAAGCCAAGCATTTTAAGTTCCTTTGTACATCCCATCATGCAGTGTTGCTGTTGACCTTTCCTTTGCAACCAGAGTTCCTGAGCACTTGGTGTGTTTCAGACTTTGTGCTAAGTGACATGAGGAACCATTTAGAAATCAATCAATAATCTACAAACTCTGCTTCAAGAAAATTAATTTTACTCAGTTTGATAAAATATGTACCATAAAGGATACATTAATCCCAGGCAGAATCTTACATGGAAAATGCAATCATATAAATGTCAGGGTTTTGTGACTAAACATTGTTAAAATCTGTTATGCTTCTAAATAACAGATGCAGCTTGAATTACATTAGCAGCGACAAGCCTGCAGAGTTGAAGACATGCCAAAGGCATGACCCCCATGCATCATTTCAACTCAAAAACTTTAGATCCGAGATCAGTAAAAACAAAAGTTTTTACAAAATCTGTAATGACAACTGAAAATAGTGGTATTGTGATATTGAAAATAGCCATCACTATTGATCCATCCATATTCTGTTAAATACCCTAAGGTAAGTGAAAAGCAAAAGATTCCCGTGCAGGATTAATGGTGACTGGAAATGCATTTTATTTACTGTAGAAATTACAAACTGGTATCTACCAAATCCTAATCATTATTTTTATAGCATGTGGTTTTCCCCTCCTTAAAGAAATTCCACATTTTTACCCCTACAAGCTATATAACTAAGGTTATAACTGAATTCACTCTCCAACTATCTGACCCTAAATAAAAGTGTATATGTGTATAGTGGGAGGGAATGGCTAAAAAAAAAAAGCTTGCTATTTAACAGTCATTTGACTATGATATATTGTAAGAACTTTGGCAAATGTCACAATGTACCCCCCAGGAAAAGGGGGATAAGGAAATTTATTAAACTATTTCAAAATTGAGAAGGTATATTTTTAAAACTCACTAGTAAAGGTTGGAGATATAGTTCAGTGGTGGAGCATTTGTCTGGCATGCATGGGTTCCATCTTTAGCAAAATAAATCAATAAATAATACATATAACTACATAAATACATACTCATAGCAGTTGAAGAAATGTACATTAAGAATGATATAATTAACAAATACTGAAATAAATGAGAATGGCTTAATGTCAATAAACTGAGGACAGTGTAACTTTCTCTGGGCAGAGTGTTGACAGAGATATGGCAATCAAGAGGCAGTACCAGGGTTCTCCAGGGAAAGAGTTCACTGAGAGGACACTAGGTATAAATGCCCCTGAATTTTGATACAGGAAATCTACAGAAGAAATACATTTAAGTAAAAGGAAGAAAAAAAGAACTTTATTTCTAAAGTTGCACATGATAATGATATTTATTTATATACTGATCATACAGATGACTGATTTTTAAAAGTCTAAATAATTTAAAATTGAGTTACTTTGTAGAACTTCCATAACTGTAATGGCTAATGAAAAGCTTACAGGGACACTAAAAATAAGGCATATGGAGAGTTTGTGAAGATATAAAGTCATGCTTATGCTGTTTGCCAAATGAAAGGGCAAGCTGAAAAACTGCAACTCTAACAAAATCCCAGGTACATGGGGTGGGGAATTAACATCAAAAGGACTAGAAGTAAGTGGAACAAACTCTTTTTTTTTTCTTTTTTGGTGGCACTGGGATTTGAACTCAGGGACTCACATTTGCTAGGCAGGTGGTCTACCACATGGGACACTCCACCAACCTGAGTGGAACAAACTCTTTTGAGTTGCTTTCTTTGGATGACAGAAGGTGGTGGTGTTGTCTTCTGGAATTACCAACATTTTCTACAAAGGAAAAGTAAACCTTGTTTCTCGTACCTAAAAAGGTTGGTAATTCTTCCACCTTTGGAGAAGGAACTCTTCAAGTTTACCAAGTCATTTGGGAGAGTTACAATCATATACCTTAGGAGTTGTATACATCAGTTGTATTTTGATTCCCAGTCAACATGAGACACCTTCTCAGGCCAACATAGAGGCTCCAACCTAGATGGAGTTTGTGGGATATGCTTCTAGAATCCCTGAGTATGATAAGGAACTGCCTGAAAGGATGGTGGAAGAGCAAGAAGAGCCTTGAATAGAATGTTAGTCTCTTGACTCACTTGGACCAGAGCAGCTACTGTCTATCAGTTTTGTTCTTTACTTTCCTTCAGCATAAAGAGTCTGTGCCTTAAACAACTTTCCCATGGGCTGGGGAGAAGGTGGCACAAGCCTGTTGCAAAGTATTTTTTAAAAAGAGAGAGGTGTGACAATGGAGACTGGGTGAAGACATACTAAAATGTCTGGCTGTGAAGAAGAAAAACAACCTGGAACCTGAAGCTGAAGCATTAAGTAGAAAAATCATTTTGGTAGTTCTGAAATTAGCAAAAAAAGGCTGAAGTGTCCAGTGACTTTTCATAGTAGATTTCCTTATTGGAGATCACATATATTACAGCTAATGTAACATAATACAACTTCCATTCTGCATTACATAATAATATTTCTGTAGGTGTATGTTAACATAAATTCCCCTTTGGCATCTACATTCAAATAGTTTAAGCCTCAATATTTTGCTAACAGCTATGGAAGAATTTTTACATTATAGAACTGTTTCTTAAGGTAAATGTGAATTAGCTGGTTAAGAGTGAAGTCCTATCAATGTTTATGCTTGAGTCCATGGAAAACTTCTCAGAGAAGTGCTCAGCATGGCAGCAGTGACAAAGCCAAATATCTTCCAATATTTACAAAATCTTAAATGGGTCATATGAACATATAAACAATACAAATAAGCTGAAAATTTATATACACATCATGAAATTCTATGACAATATGGATTAAAATAAAACCAAGATGTATCCAATACACAGAATCTATAAAAATTCTCTTTACTAGGCAGATTTAATTTGGAGCACTGTGTAGAAAATTTTGATATAGTAGGCCAGAGGCTGCTGTCTCCAGAAAGGCTGTTCCTTAGCTATCATCTGTGAACTGGGCTATCAGAGTGCCCCACCTCCATTACTGCGTTGGTAAAGGTGGCTTCCTTTACATAGACTGTTTATACAATGTGATTTATACTGAATACCTACTATCCTTCTAGGAGTCTTGAATTTTGCTAATTATTTGGCAGAAGGTGCTGAGTGACCAGCCCCCCAGGTATGTCTTTGGATGCTGGGTCTCAGGGGACTTCCCTGAGTAGAAATGATATACATGTATTACTATTTTGGGGGGATTTTTTTGCTGCTGCTGCTGTGGAAAAGAGCACCTTCTTGAGGAAAGGAAAAGGCAGGTGTGGTGTCACACACCTGTAAACCTATAATTCCAGCTACTTGGGAGGCATAAGTAGGAGGATCACCCCACAATCTGAGGTAAACCCAGACAAAAGGGGAAGATCCTACCTGAAAAACAAATAAAAAGCAAAAGGCCTGGGGGCATGGCTTAAGTGGTAGGGCTCCTTGCTTGGCCCCAAGTTCAATCCCCAGTGCCACCAAAAAAAAAAAGAAAATGAGAACATTAGAAGCCCTTACCTGGACTTATACAGTCTCCACATGTCTTTTTCTCTGTTGATCTCATTCCTTATATCGTTTCCTTTCAATAATTGTTAGAGACGTGGACAACTATGAGCTAAGTCCTACAAGTCTTTCTTCAAAATCACAGAATGTGTGAAAGGTCTTCAGGATCTACCAAGCGGGCATTTAAACAGAACTTTGCACGCTCAGAGACAAAATGAAACGTGTGAATTCACACATGTGTAACAGCTAGCACCAGAGCCCACTGGGCCAGAAAGCTTTACCGCTACAAGCCAAATGCATTTGCTATTTGCACCCATTAAAGGGTTTTTCTTTAGCTGGAGAGGAAAGAGGTCAGTAAAAGCTTTCCATAGCATTGAGAAATTTCTCCATCTCATCTCAATTCAGCTGATAATTGCAATAAAGTAATAAGTACATTTAACGTTACAATCTTAACATTAAAATTAAAGATTTTAACATTGTAAAATTTTAGTTTACAATTGATTTTACCCCCATTTTCTTAGTTAATCTTCACAAAAATCCCGTGAGGAAGGTATTCACTACTACAGATGAGGAAATGGAGAATCCAAGGAAGGAAATTCAGCCTCTGAGCATGGTTATATTATTTTACATTTGTAGGATGTAGAGGAATTGAAATTAGGTCCATTTCTTCAATCATCCCTTGCTTGTGTTTTTACAAAGAATTCCCTCAAATGTGGTTTGTAACAGGCTCGCATATCAGCAAAAGGTTTCACTAGCCATTGTTGAAACAAGAAAAAATAAAGATGCAATATGAAAGCACTGCCATATAGTCTTAGTTATGTTTTGCTTTTTTTAGGGTTAAAATGTCCATTCGGTTAGAAGCTTATACAAATAAGACACTGGCTGTTTCTTTTTTTAATTTTTAGTAAATTAATTGTTTGTAATGCTACATAGAATAAAATAAAATAAAGACAAATCTATATAGACTTATTCCACAAAGGTTTTAGAAGTTTCCCAGTTAGTCAAATTTGGAATCTTCTTCCTCTTGTCATGTATGTCTGATGAATTAATTTCAACAGCACTGGTGATGGTTCTGCTCCTAGTCTAGGAGCTGGTGACTAGGTGGCATGGGGAAAGTCACTGTCGGTCTCTGGGTGTCAATTTTCTTATTAATGAAGTGATCAAATTAGGTGAATTCTGAAGTATTTTCCACCTCTTTAGAGGTTTATGATTTTTTAATTCTAGGATCTGTTTTCTCATTCAAAGTTAGTTATCTAGCCATACAGTTCCTGTAATTGGACACACGATGGCAGCAGAGTTCTTTTAGCCACATTGGGAGCCCAGTGGGCAAGTCAGACATCCATGAAGGGTTATATTGCAATTATACTTAGTTAAGGGGAAAGTATCCACTTGTTAAATGCCTCTAACACACAGGAAACAGCTGAACCCACCAAGAGGAAGGTCTCTGCTTTTGAATTTTAAATTCACAGAAACAGAGGCTTTCAGCTCTCTTAAGATAAGTATACCTTGCATATTAAGTACTATATGGAAATGTCACAGTGAAATCTGTACATTATCATATACTAATAAAACTTTTTTAAAAAATGAAGTCAGAATAAAGTAAAATGGAGGACAGAAGTAGATAAAAGAGATCTAGAAAGAAATAAATTTTAAATAGAGATAGAAAGGGCCACATCTAAACACATATTAAAATTTAAGTGTATTGAAGATAAGGTGAAAAACCTAAAAAGTTTTATATTAAGTAAATGTATAAAGAAACAATATTACTGGATTTGGTTTACTAATTTCTTGTTCAGGATATTCTGTATATTATGTTTTTGTGAGTGAAACTGACCTAAATTTATTTATTTATTTATTTATTTTCTTTCTGTTCTCTCTTTTTTCTTTCTTTCTTTGCTTCCTTCCTTCTTTCCTTTCTTCCTTCCTTCCTTTCTTCTTCTGGGCTTTGGCTTTGAACTCAGGGCTTTGCACTTGGAAAGCAGACTACTTGAGCCACACTTCTGATGCATTTCGTTGTGGTTATTTTGTAGATGGGGTCTCAAAAACTATTTACCTTGGGTAGCCTTGAACCACGATCCTCCCAATTTCAGGCTCCCAAGTAGCTAGGCTTACATACATGAGCCACCAGCGCCCAGCTCTAAAATCTTCCCTTCTCAATATCTTGTCAGATTTTGACATCCAAATTATTATATTGTCTTCATAAAATGAAGAGATACCTAATGAAATCAATGAAAATTATTAGAATAGCCAACTGGGAAACTTCTTTTAATGAGAAATGACGAAGTTTCTTGAACAGAAAATGTGTGGAAGGCCATAAATGGTACTACGTATTCCATCAGACCTTGGTTGGGGGTACCTGTAGAATTAAGGCAAAGATATACTTTCTGTCTTACTGACAAAACGTAACAGGCAGTCCCTAATTTATGCTGGTTCTGTATATGACTTTTCAACTTCATGAAAGTACAAAAGTGATATATATGCAGTATCAATTTGATCTTTTCCCAGACTTGTGATATGACGTACAATACTCTATCACAATGCTAGGTGGAATAGCAAACCACAACTTCCAGTTAGCCACATGATCTTGGTGGGACTCAACCAATACTACTGTGTTGTTGAGCTACTACGGTAGGTTAGATCAGTAGTTAGATGAATGCATTTTCAACTTAATGATATTTTCAGCTTATGGTGGGTTAGCAAGATGAAGCCCTATCATAATTGATGAGTATCTGTGCACCTTTCTCTATGCATAGGGTCACTTAGTTAGGCTGACATCTAGGCTTCTTCATTGGAAAGTTACTATATTCCCATTTGTGGCTCATGAGGAAAAGACATTGAGAATGCACAATTACCTGTTTCTTCCCATACTTTTGCCTACTAATCTTAGAATCCATGAGGCACCTTACCTGCACTCATTATTATCATAGGGCTTGACTAATAATGACACTTTCTATTTTCCACTTTTCTTCTGTGCTTATTAATTAGACTTCTTCTATAAAGAAGAAGAATTTCCTCTCTCCCATTTATTTACTTTTTCATTTGCTTATTTATTTAATCATGTATTCATACCAGTATAGTCTCATGGATGTTTCTTTTATCATATGGGTTAAAACTTAATACTGCACTTTTCTTGCTCAAATTGTTCCAGTATTGGGTCAGCTCTCGTTTTCTTTTGAAAAGCTCCCATCCTCTTTTGACCACTTTCTTATTTTTTACTATCCTAAGATGTTCTAGGCTCATCTATTTTGCCTGACACAGTCCTGGAATCAAGCACTTTTCCAAGGTGTCAGAAACTAAGCTCTGACTGCTAAATGTGAGGGACCTTTGAAGTACTTTCAGCTGAAGTACCTTTGTTTCTAGACCTGCTGAGCCAGTAGATGTAGGGGATACATGTACATCCACCAACCTGTGCACATGCACAGGCATCTGTCTTCATTTACCTGTCAACTGTGAATTCATGCAGAGGCCTCTAAACACAATCCAACATCACAGGGATTGTGTTGGCCTTCTTTCTTTGTTTGAAACTTTTTTCCCTAGTGATAAGAAACATGGCTCTCAGAGGACAATCCACACTCAGAGGACAATCACCTACTCAGCCAAGAAAAACATTCATATGTTCAGCAAACTGCACAGACTTGTGTAAGATATGAACTAAGTTAATTGAAATTGTCTAGTTACATGTTTTATGGCCTAAAGAAACCATTTTGTGCTATATACCCAAGGTCTATAGAGGCATGTGTGTAATAATGGTCCCCACAGTGTTGTCTGTAGTTGTGGAACTGAAGACAACTCAGGTGTCCATCTCTGGGAGAATGATGGTACAGTGGGTAGCAATGGGAGGGGTGGGGTAAATGGAAGGGTGAAGGATGGTGAATATGATAGATGTACTTTGTATATGTGTATGAAAATAAAACAATGAGCTCTGCTGAGATTATTCAACAAAGGGGGAAAAAGGGATGAGGGAGAATGATGGAAGGGGTGAATCTAATTCAGATAAATTACAAGCATATATGTAAATATTACAATGAAAACCCCCATACAATTAATATATGCTAACTAAAAACATGAGTTACTATGTAATAGACTAGGCTTAGATAGATCTTGATCACAGTGTTGAATGAAAAACCAGGTGATAAATAGCAACATCATTTATGTATATTGAAAACACGTAACTACATAAAGTATTTTAGTTAACAAAGATATATGTATCTATTTGGTATGTGTCAGACTGTGTATATCATGGTAAAAGGGGGAATGAGAGAGGAAGGTGGATCTAAAAGGAAAGAGTATTTAAGATAAAATAAGAGTTGCATTTTCATTGAATCAAGGTGATGATGTGTAATGAATTGAAGACTATAATTCAAATTTCCTCACCTGAGGTAAAATAAAAACAGGCAATGTATAAGAAGTCAGTGAAATAATGAAAACACCAATAATAAAATAAATATTTAACTTAAAAAAACTATAAAACTTTTAGTCACATTAAATTTGGCAATCAATGGTTCAAGAAGCTAACAGGTAAGAAATTTAAAAAATTCAGTAGTAAAGACATTTTTATTGAAATGACATATTTGAATTATATAAATGCATTATAATGCCTTGAGAATGCAACATTAGATTTATTAAATGTATTGTTTTAATTTCAGAGTTCAATAGCTATTAAAAACATTCACCAGTATCAGAGCTTATCTACTATTCCACTTAGCTCTAAAAGGTCCATTTCTTCCACAAAGGAAAGGGGCTGGGTTCTGTGGGGCTGGGTTCTGTGGCAGAGCATTTGCCTAAATGCATGATGCCTGGATTTGATCCCCAGCATCAAGAGAAAAAAAATCAACCATCCACAAGGGACAAACAATCTATTTATCTTCCATGTTCATTTTACCTCAGCCACTGTGGCCCTTCCTCTAACTTGGCATTTTGCTATCATTTACCCTTTGGCACTACTCCTTTGCCAAATTTTCCAGTCACTAGCTCCCAACAAATGGCACTTCCTCAAACATCGCTCCTGCTTGCCCTTGTCTAGCTCCCTAGTCCTGTCTCCTCCCCTCCTATCCCTGCATGTCCTTGACTCCTACCAGGGATATGAAAAAAGAAATGAACAAAGCCCATGTCTCCATAATTTTATACTTATTATTCCTACCAACTTGGGCTTCCTAAGCACAGATATAATTTCTACCTAAGTATTTCCTATTCACTTACTCATTGCCTATTGCAGGAAGTCTCCTCCCCCGACCCCCCCATGCCTGCCTTCCCTCGCCAGGCTCCAAGGACTTAGTTATATTCTCTTTCATGCTATTTCTGTACTTGAAAAACTTTCTATAATTTGCATGCTGTTTACTCCATTTACTGTGATTTTCTTCAGTACCGAGCCTGTGAGTTTACTCATCTTTGTACTCATAATCCCCTCGTAAGTTTCAATTAATGAATAAATGTTTGTTTAACAAAGAGAAGAAAGAAGGATACAGGGCATATTTGGGATTATCTGTAACTGAAGATTAGAGAGACGTCCTCAGCCACAACTCAAGGGTTAGAATCAACTGTGGAAATGACTGATACGTTGATCTATGTGTGTTTTTACTGATTCATCCCCTTGCTTAGATCCAACAAATTTACTAGGCCACTTTACTTGAAATCCCTCATCATGACTCAGTGACTATTATAGAGAAGTCAAGGGCATAGTCATCATCAAATGCTGAATTCATAGGTGAGATTCTAGGAAATAAAATACGTAACTGACTGGCAGCTAACTGCAGTCCAATTTCCCTTTACTCTAAAGATAAATAATGGCAAGAATTATTTGACGATATTTCCTTTTTTAGATACATATCGAATGAATGAGTAAAAACTCAGCATTTTTCGATAAGGTAGAGTGCTTGGAGTTACTGCCTGCAATCATTTCTTTCCTCTCTACAACACGATTTTACATTTCTACCCACTATCCTATGATTTGACATACGTCCTGGAGAGAAGACCACATGCCTACCTCATAGCTTTTTGGTTTGGCCATGTGACCTGAACTGGACTAGAGAATTGTGCACAGATGTTTACCATGATTAAATGCAGGTTTTTAAACAGCACAGTTCTGCTTAAGGGTTTTTGTTCTTGCCTTCCACTGTGAGACACCACAGCTCCAATAGGGATTGTTGTTTGAGCACAGATTCCAGAGTGAAAAGATACACAGATCAGAACTCCACTTACCCCAGCGCTCATGCTCTGTAGCACACATGGTACTGGGTGTGGATTAAATATTTACTGCTGTAAGCCATTGAGTTCTTGGCTGATTGTTAAAATATAAAAGAAAACCTAATACCCAGTTAAATTAATGGAAACTATTTTAAAAAATAAGTTTAGAAAACACGTATTTGTCTTTCTATTATCCGGCACATAAAAATTACTAAATAAATATTTTTGAATGAATAAGACTGCAATAAGATAAAACAGGTTTTACTTAATTATATAGGGATAAAAACCTTAAAAATTAGTTTCCCTTTGCATATTAGACATCTGTTGTTACCAGTTCAGAACTCTTCCCCTATTTTCAGCAACAGCAGCCCTCCATTTTCAGGGGGAAGTGATGCTTGTAAGGCTCATAGTCAAAAGCCACTGGCCTCTCAGGAACATAACCCAGACTTGACCAATCACAGCACCTCATTTTCTCTCTGTTACTGGTGCATGGATAGCATACATGACTCAGATTTGCATAAACAGAAGTGACTGGAGAAAATGACGAACTTTTTTTTTCTGGGTTCACAGCTGGAGCTGACTGTAGCCAGGCCCAACCAGCATGAAGAAAAAGGGAGCAAAGCCAACCCAGGGACCAAGAGTAGTAGAACTGTGGAGATGCTCTGAGGGCTCTTGAGTCCTTTGCCCAGGTTTTGAAGTCCTACGTTGAACCTCTTTCACACAGCGTTTTTCTTCTGTGAGCAATCCTGGTACCAAAAGAACTCTTTCTTTGCTTAAGCAAATTCAAATTGAGATTCTGCATCTGTAATTCAGCAATACTATTGCACACAATTTGAATTAAAGCAGCTTTTGATCATTGGTTTTATAAACAAGAACAAAGCAAAACATTAAATTGATCTAGTTCAGGAATTTGGGTTTTAAAGAATAATGCTCTTTGAGCATGCCAGAGCACCACAAGTCAGTGGTCTGTTCTAGCTCACTGTAAGGATTGACAATGAGTTGTTCTTGAACATTTCCAGAGCCGTCACCCACACCCAGAAAGGAACTTTCTTCCTCAGTCGGAATGATTAGGACTCACAAAAACAGCGCACTTATAAAACATGCAACTTGCATGGCAATAAAGGGATGCAATGCTCACACTGCAGGCCTCAGTGGCCTTGGAATATCAGCTTTCTCCTCCATTCTCCTTTCACAAATTCTAAAATAAATGAGATAATATGAAGAAAGCCAAATTCATAGAGGCTCCTACCAACTAATGGGAATGTTACAAAGCTAAACAGAAGAAAAAAAAAAAAAACAGTCCTTGAAGCGATTATGAATTACAGCATCATTAGGAAAGGCCTAGTTCTTTTAGATCAAATCTCCTTATGTCACAATTTTATGACAAAGAAAAAGAGGATTACAGATCATTGCAGAAGCTATGGTTGTGACAGGGAAGTTTAGAGGGACAAAACAAAAGTTCCTCTATACCTGAAATACAATCCTGACTAATAACTTTAAAATATCTGTCCTGAAGATCACTACTTGCAACCATAAAATCATGGTAGATATAGATAGATAGACAGGTAGATAGATAAATAGATAGGTAGGTAAGTAGATAGACAGACAGATAGATAGATAAATAGGTAGGTAGGTAGGTAGATAGACAGACAGGTAGATAGACAGATGATACATACATACATAGACAGATTGATTGATGGTTCTTGCTGAAAAATACTCCAGGCAACTCAGAAAATAGTGTGATAGTCTATAAACTCCCCAAATCACCATCAAACAGGAGAGAAATGGTTACTTGATCCCCATTAGAGCCTAAAGCTCAAGATGAGCGCTCCTGGTAGAGAGCACTGAGATAGACGCAAGGTCAACCAGCTGCACAAAAGGCTTCAGATATGGACTTCACACTGACTTCTGAGATCACATGAAAGCTTTATTCTTTTTTGTTTTTGTTTTTGCATTTTTAAGAAGGAACAGTACTATTTTTTTTAATTTTATTTTATCGTTTTTACATTTACCTACATGTATACACATTATTTGGGCCACCTCCCCACCCCACCCCACCCACACCTCCAGGAAAAACCTGTTCTGCCCTCCTGTTCTCCAATTTTGTTGAAGAAAAAACATATAAGATAAAAAGAAAAACAGATTCCTTGTGCTGTTTCCATGCATTTGTGCATTACAACCCAAATTGGCTCATCTCTACCAGACCCCTTCACTACTTCCTAATCTCCTTCCCATAGTGACCTCTGCCAGTTTAAGATTACTATATTTGAGAGCTTTATTCTTTAAAGGGGAGAAACTCATAAACATAATGACAGTTACAATTCTGAAGCTTTTTTACAACTATATCCATTTACCTATATGATCCAGCTCAGTGACTATCTCATTTAATCTTCCCAGAAACCTGTGAGGAAAATACTATCTTTGTGTACTGGTAAGGAAAGAAGGAGCTCAAAGGCCACCAAATAATAAGTGGTAGAATCCAGAAATGAGCCCCAATTGTTTGACTCCAAAGTCTGGCTTTCACCACATCATATTGCCCCTAATGAATCATACTCAACAACCTGCTACAACATGCAGGGAGTACCTGGGAAACAGGTGATGAGTGAATGAATCAATGTCATTAAGTATAAAGTTCTCAAAGCCATCTTTAATATACTCCCTATTGATTTTGATGGTATTAATTCTTATTGTGACTTTTCATGGAATGACTACCACAAGTACTACTATAATGCAAAAGCACTAGAAAACAGTGTAAAGTTTAGGATCTGAGGACAGAGAAGTTAAGTGTCTTCCAAGTCAACATGGTGAGGTCTGGAGAAGTGCTGGAAAGTCTACTTTTGCTACACTAGAAGGCACGTGGCAGAGAAGACTGGTTATAGTCAAATTTTTGATAGGCTTAAATGATCTTTATGCTGAAGGTAATGGAAATCCATTGAATGTTTCTTAAATGAAGGAGTAATAGGATCACAGCCATGTAAAAAGCAAATATCTAATAAATGCTTTCAAAAGATGATGTTGGTATCAGATTGAATTCCAAAAGGAAATCTATGGCACGCTGAAAACCAGGATCATTTGAGGAGGGTTTACTTGCAAAGGAGCAAATTACAGAGGGACAGCAAGGTGTAAAGGAACTACATGGAGCTTGTAGGAAGCCAGGGCTAGCCCCAGCAGAGCTGTCCTGCCTTATAGCAACAAGAAAGGAACAGGGTTACCCAAACACAGAGGAAGATAAAGTTGTGTTATGCAGCCTTCCCAAAAAGAAGCAGCAGTGACATTCTGTCCTGGCCAGCCAGAGCCAGCTTCATAAGACAGTAGGGGATAAAATCTGACCTCACTCTCTGCGTTCCATCTCCTGCCAAGGTTCCCATTTGGACAAACCAAACAGGCAACTGGAGTACACAGAAAGACATCTACAAATTCACATGGCCCATCCTCCTAGGCACAAAGAAGAATCAGGAGAGTAGAGGTAGAACCTGGAGGTCCATGCAGAGGAGATCTGGCTCAGGTCTTCAAAATAATGAAAAATTTATTATCACAGTATAGTTTACAGATAATTGTTAGTTATTTGCATTAACAGGAATGAAAAGTCAGTAGACAGAATGTTAAAATAGATGAAATTACTACCAATACACAAGATATTTTATTATCATTGATTGTGTAATATCATTACATTGATTTTTAGACATGGCTCATTCATATTGTAGTTCAAGTTTCTATAAGCATATCAGCTATCAAGATGTAGAGTAAGGGTAAGAAATAAAGAATAACCAAAAAAGGCTCAAAATTTTACATAGGGTAATCTAGTATGAAAAGTTGGTTGGGAATTATTCATAGCAGACAATTGAGCATGGATAATTAAAAACTTGAGTTCACTTGAAGCCACATATTGATAGTGATAGTTTAAAATGCAGTTTAATCAATTATATTTTTACAATATAATAGAAAGCCCCTATAAACAGGAATCTACTTTACTAAGTAGGACCTAAGTAATTATACTCTACAACATTTAATTAGATACTCGATTCAATTCTTGAGACATTGCTTTTGCACATGGGTATCCATAGGGATTGTGTTTCCATACCAATGACAAGTACCCTACCTTGTGAATAATGTAGGCTAAATTTCTATATTTAGGTCAAGCCAAGAATTGACGAAATCATAGTACTATTGGTAGGCAACAGACCTGAGATCTGGTCCCATTTCAGCTCTTTAATACTGAGAAATATTTTGACCCTCCTATAGAAATACATATTGAGCAATCACTGTCTTTCAAACACCATGTTTATCTCCATTACTTATCACAACAACTTAAGAAATAGATACAATTTCTCCAGCTTTTCTGATGAGAAAATTGAGTCATGTTAATGTTGGATAAGAAAATTATCTGTAGGCTTATAGTTAGTAAATGACAAAGTAGGACTGGAAGCTAGATCCTGGCCTGGCCTGACTCCAAACTCTATAACACTATAATTTTGGGGTCTGAATGAAAGAACACATGTTAAAACATTCCATAAAGGTAAAGTATTATATAAATGTACTGATTTTTGTTTCTTATATTCCAATATCCAACACCATTCCCTAAGTATATCTTTTCAAAAAGATTATTCTATTTTTTTCTTCACAAAAATATTGTTATCCTATATTAATGATTTTCAATCATCCTGTAATTGAGACAGAACTTTTAAATACTAGATTGTGGGACAGCATTCCTTAAATACTTACAAAAAGAACACTGGTGGGAAGAAAAATTAAGTTTAGATAATTTGAAAAACAGGGGTGGGAATATAGCTCAGTGATAGAGTGCCTACCCAGCATGTGATGAGCATGCTTCATCCTCAACTCCATTAAAAACTAAAAAATACACCTCTTTGTCTATCATTACAGAATTGATTAGGTTGCACTTCATAATTAAGTTTTAAGTTACTGTTTCAGTATAAATTGCTGACTTGCACAGGCTTGAAAGAAACTGCTCCTCATGTTGTAGCAAGCATGCCACATACCAGTGGCATCATCTTGCTGCTCAGCTATAAATCTTAATTCTTACTGCAAGGGTTGTCTGCTTAGAACCTACTCAGCCCACTTTCCCGCAGAATGAACATTACTAAAATAAAACAGATCTCTAGTTCTGCAAATGAATGAAAAGGCTGAAGCCTACAAGGAGGTATACTGCTTGAGAAACACTAACATATTATGCATTTGTGTGTTCTCGATCTCAAGTTCAATTCTTCTCTCACTCCAGTTCTTCTTTTTTTGGGAAGAGGGTACATAGGATATATATTTCTTTTCGAACAGGCAATAGGCCCAGGCCTCCCTTTTTCTCCTCATTTGTCTAAAGGTTTTCCCACTTTATTTCAAGGCCACAGGAGGCCACATCAGTGCAGTCTATGTTTGGAATCTCACACTATCACCCTTCCAGCAGGCAGTGACTACAACTCTCTCAAGAGATATAGCAGTAGAGACTGGGGGTAGTGGTGCATGAGTATAATTCCAATTGGGGAAGTAGAAGCAGAGAGGACTGCAATCTGAGGTCAGCCCTGACAAAACATTAGTGAGACCACCATCTCAACAAACAAGCCAGGTATGGTGGTATATCCCTGTGGATCTCAGCTACATGGTAGGTGGTGCTAGGAAGATAATGGTCTGAGGTTCGTCTTGAGCACCAGACCCTATCTGAAAAATAGCTAAGGCAAAAAGGGCTGGAGTGAGATTCCAGTGGTAAATCACCTGCCTGGCAAGTGCAAGGCCCTAAGTTCAAACCCCAGTATTTCCCTCTCTCTCCAGAGAGAGAGAGAGAGAGAGAGAGAGAGAGAGAGAGAGAGTTGCATCAGTATCTAGGTACCCTGGCAAATGCCCACCCACACAAAGTCCCAGACCCACTTGGGTCAGGTATCATTGCAATATGTGACCCAGTAAAAATCACACAGAGTCTCAGTAATATGATTTAGTCAGCATTTTCTCTCTTTTTTTCTTGGTGTTACTGGGAATTGAACCCAGGACCTGCTTGTTAGGCAGGCACTCTACCATTTGAGTCACTTCATCACCCCTTTTTGTGTTGGTGTTTTTGAGATACGATCTCTCTTTATGCTTGGGCTGTCCTGGACTGCAATTCTCCCATCTATGCTTGCCTGTGTAGTTAGGATGACAGGTATGTGCTACTGCACCCAACCATTGACTGAGATGGGGTCTTGCAAACTTTTTGCCCAGGTTAGTCTTGAATACTGATCCTAGTGATCTCTGCCCCCTAAATAGCTAGATGTGAGTCACTGCACCTAGCCCTAGTCAACTTATTTTAGTTGTCCAACATAAAAATAACCTGAGAGTGTTCAAAAATCACCCAGTTTCTCTTTCACAAAAGAAAACAAAAAGATAAAGGGAAAAAGTCTACAAATTTTTGCCCAACCACCCCCAAACACAGTAAACCTTGCTCCTGAATGGTAGACATAAGTAAAATGGGAAGAAAATGGGAGAATAAATCTATTAACCTTGTACACTTAAACAAAATCATATTTTATTCTCTCATCATGTCACCTGGCTCATTCAATTCATTCTGGGGACTTGGGAGTTACAAAATCCAAATTACATTTTCCAATACTCCAGAATATTAAGGTGTACAATATTAATAAAATAAAGGGTAAGATTAACTAGGCTGAAGAATAAAAATTATGGATGATGAAGACTCTAAACAGTCAAGCAAAAAACACAGGAAGTTATTATAAACTAGAACACTAGGAAAGGGTTTGTAGCCCAGGAATGAACCAGCCTGAACTGGTTCTGAGACAGAATTTGGATTGCAAAAGAGAAGGAAGGGATTTCTAGGTTGTGATGTAGATGATGAAAAGACAATAGCTGAGAGGACATCAGTGTTCTAGGCATATTTACCTGACACCAGAAAGTAGAATTGTTTTCTGTGGGGTAAGATAAAGAAAAGGAACCAAAGAATCTAATGATGACCCAATTGAAATAATCTCAGTGCTCCATGCCTATGGTAATAGAGACAATAAAGAGAAAATAATCACAGGGCTTTGCAAAAGAACCTCACCATTGTTCTCATCCATGCCCATAAAATCTATTTCCCCCACAACACTAGGACTGTGTGATTCTGGCATTCCACTTGGTATAATCACCTTTAATTTCCATCATTAAATTTCATCAGTTCTTTTTAGATAAAATTAAGATAATGAATATTAATATGAGAGAGCCCGTGGCCAATTCTAGGAGGTCACTACTGTAGAAAGACATCTGATGGTTATATGATCAGCAGAAAAAGAATGTGGTGATTATTAAAGAACACAGTACCTCTTCAAGAGGACTCTCAGACAAATAATGATGCCATGTATAGAAACGATAAAAGTGTAAGTTATGTTACAAAGGAAGTTGTTCATGGGGTTGAGTAACTGCTAAATGCAGAAAGCAAGTGTTCACAGTGGGGGAACATTAAGAGATTTCTTCATTCTCCATTAACTGAAACAAGATAAAAAGTTCCTGTCCAAACTCCCAATCACAAGCAATCTGGGGCCCAGCAAGATTCATTAGTCTCTTGTGCATCTAAGTTAAATACTACATTAAAAATAAAGATACTTCAGCATACTTTGAAACTTAAAAGGGAATCCAAATCAACTTAACTGCATGACATTTACCCATTACTATTGATTGATCAAAGTATTTTCATTGTCTGCATTCTGAGCTAACATAAATCAATTACTCCAATATCCATTTAAGAATTAAATCAAAGGCTGCTGCAGTATAATTGGTTAGATGTAATCATGGAGGCAGGGGAGAGAGTAACATTGATTATTGCCCCAGATGTTTAATTTATTTTTCCAAAACAAATGCTGAACTTAACTCCCCCTTAAAATGAGATAACTCCAATACTGACAGATGAAATCTTCCATTTGCTGAATGTCTTGCTCAGAATCCTATGTATAATAAATTTCACTTCAAAGGCCTCTAGAGCTTGCTGTATAATGACTTCATCAGCAATCTTCAACAAATTTCATATAAGAGTGTGGACATAATTTTTAAGAAAATTCTTTGACATAGGAAAAAGCAAAATGGCTTCAATGAGTTAAAAAAATCATGATGGTTATTATGATCATTTATCCTGATTATAGGGACCACTGTTTTTTCTTTCCAACATCCACTGAGCAGAAGCTATTTTGCTTAGACAGACCTTACCACTATCTCCTGCCTAGGGGTAGTTCCAATTCACCTACACCCATAAAAATAATCCTCTCACCTTGTTTGCTAAGGTGAACAGGCTCTATACTAATTAATGAATGATAATTCTCTGGACACACAGATTTCTTGAATTTTGTTCAGTGGTACCCATGCTGTCTCACTGTTGTCTGGGTTTGCTTCAGGGAGCCTCCTATCTGTGGACATAGGGGAAACCAGCCTAAGACCAAAGCCAACAGCACCACAGATGGCAGAGTAAAATGTGAAGAAAAATCAAGTTCTGGATGAGAGAATTGTGCCACTTAACTAGTTAGTCCTGAAATGTGATCCTCCTCTAGTTGTCCAGGAAAAAATAATCACCTTGGCATTTAAGCCAGAGTACCTCTACTTTTTGTCAATTATGCTGAAAAGTATCTTTACCACTATGCTTATAGAACCTAAAATTGTCAAAGACTAAAAAAATAAATCTTCAAACTTGCTGAGTGTTCAGGCTATTTTTATTTGTCTAAATATACTTATTTGTCCAAATTATCTAAAGGAGGTAGGATGATTTTCAGGGGTTGTAACTAATAGAGAGTTTTGGGTCTAAGCACTTACTGCTATGTCATTATCACATACCAATCTCATCACTTTTGAGAATGGTGAGAAAGCTGGGCCTCATTACAGGGATCATTATGAGTTTCCAAATTCAGGTCTTGAGCCTCAGTCATAGAAGAGATGGCAACCTTAGTGCTTTAAAATCTAAAAGGACCTAAGCCACAATGTGCAAGTAATATAGAAATAAACATTCACATGTTATTTTAAATTCTTTTATTAAATAAAGTTCTAAGTTTATTAGAAAACCATAAATTCAACTAAGAGGTACAGGTACCAACTGTAAAAAGAAAAACTTCGAGTATGGATAGGATACAATTACGTTACTGCCTCTATGCCTTTTAGCTGCGTGACCTTGTGGTAATTAGTTACCTAAACTTTCTAAGGTTTATTCCCCTCAACAATAAAAAAGGATAATATTGTATTTTTCAAAGGCCTGGATCGCAATTCTCCCATTTATGCTTCTTATGTAGATGGTATGACAGCTGCACCACCATGTCCAGCTTATTATTGGTTGAGATAGGGTAGTTTGAACTTTTTGTCCAGGCTGACCTTGAACTGTGATCCTCCTAATCTTCACCTCCCAAGTAGCTAAGATTACAGGTATGAGCCACAGTGTGATTCTCTCTCTCTCTGTCTCTCTCTCTTCCTCTCTCTTTCTCTCTCTCTCCCTCTCTCTCTCTTTTCTCTCTTTCCTCTCTACTCTCTCTTTTGTCCTAAAATCTATCCATGTGTTTATATAAATAATAATTATCATTACTATTATTATTTGGCAACATACGTCAAAAATGTTGGTTCAAATGCCACCTCCTTTGGGCAATGTGCATACTCCCACTAGCTGTGATCTCTTATTCTCTGAACTCCTATTACCTTTTTTTGTAATGTATTTGTTCTTAAAGGTAAAACAACATTATATAATGGCCAGGTGCAAAAATGTCTTATTTCTCTTATTGATTGAGAACCCAACAGAAGCAGCATTATACACAACATGGTTCTATTTCCTTAAGATGCTAAAATGAGACCGTTCACAAGCATGTGTTTTGCAAATATCTATTCAATTAATATACACAAGTAACAGAAAGAGAAAATGACTTAAATAGAGAGATGAATTACTTCTACAAGCTATGTGCGTAAATGGTGAGAAGAATTAAAATGAAGGAAAGCTCATTCCAGTGTCAACTGCCAACAAATATAAGTGTGGTTGAGACATTACTTGAGGGAAAGATAAAATTAAGATTGAGATCTCTTTCTCTCTCTCTCTCTTTCTCTCTCTGTGTGAGTGTGTTTAGTACTCTTGAGAAAAATATGTTTCATTTGTGGCAAAGGCACAGAAGCAACCCATCTAGCAATCACGTGGGATATGCTGGACAGCAGAAAATAAGGATTATAAGGTCAAGCAGGCTTAATGCTTTGTTTTCCATACTGTAGACATGAGGGAGCCACACATTCTTGAGAAGTAATTTGTTGCAAAATATACATTGTAAAGAAAAAAGGTTAATTATATGTAACTTATCAATATCAAAGAAAATGAAAGTGAGGCATTAAAATAAATTTGAGCCTGCAAGATTGGGGACTGATTATATTCCTGAGAGAAATGTATATACTCACATGTGCTCCAGTTAAGTAGATGATATGGTCTTGTTGAGTTGAAGAGAAAGGGCACCTTGGGGAAAGGGACACTGTTAAATGAAGTGTTTCTCTGACAATTGCTAATATCACAACTAAGGTATAAAAACTTTGATTTCCATGCACAAGAACACCCAACCATCAGATACACCCCCTTAATCATTCTAGGGGGATCATTCTAGTCTCCTAAAAAAAAGATATGTCTGGTTTGTTGATCCAGAATTTTCTCTAAAACTTGATCTACATAGACTCTAAAATGTTACACACAGTCCCTTAGCCCAGCCCAACATGTTATAAAAGTTTAGGTGATGCTGACCACAGTCACATATCTTCCCAAAAAACAAAACACAGACTGTTGTTCTACCTTACTACTATATGACTAAAACAGACATCCTAAGCAGGAGTTTGAATTTCAGGATGAAAGTATCTGTTTGAAGAAATTCTCATTTAATCCATTGCCAAAGTGAATGGTTGGCTGTGAGGGGAAAGATGGAAAAGTGCAGGTTCTCCAAGCAGAAGGAAAAGAAAGTTGCCATGGAGGTGGGTGGATGCTATACACTCTGTCAGTCTGAATGGACTGGCTCACATTGCCAAGCTCCAGGGAACACTATCGCCACTATATTTACATGAAATAGCATGTCTTTTTTTCCCCTTAATATTATGTCTTGAAGCACCATCCAGAAAAGTCATGCAAATGCTGTCCCTAGAGTCATGATCTGGCTATTACCCAAACCAGAGCTCAGCGCAAAGACAACAGGAGTTTCATCTTCTGTGTATTTTTATATTAAGTCTACATGCTTCAAGACTGAATAAAGTCCCCACTTTCCACAATCATCAATCATTGCCTATACTTCTGAAAGTTGAAACACTTAGGATCTTCTAACCCACTGTTTCTGAAATTAGGTTAGAGTGAAGGATAGAGTGTCCACTGAAATTTAAAATTTAAATTTTACATATATATCCAGTCATATGTATTGCATATGAAGTACATGTGTATGGGTGTGTATGTATGTTTGCCTGTATATTTGCAAGTAGGCATATTCTAGGGCATCTGGACAATGATTACAACCGATTATTGCCAAAAATGTTGAAACCAATGCTTCTGTTTTTGATCACAGTCTGTTTCACTCTGAGAAAGTATCAGATTAAATCACTGTTCATTGAGTTAAACAATCATTCATAGTAGTTCAAATTGATAAAATGGAGAAATCAGCTGACTTTTAGAAACTTAAAAGTATTCTTGCCTAAGCAGAAAGATGTTTCACTTTGCAGGCAGGAGGCTGTCTTTCAGCAATTCCAGCTGTCAGTATAACATTGTTGTAACAATTCATTCACCATAAGAATAAGTAACAAATATTCAATGAAAAGTTCCTCTATCTCCAATTCCCCAACTAGGCCACATAACACTTTAATGTTGTTTTCACTAATGTTGCCTTATTAACTTTATCTTCAAGTGAAGTATTTTGGAGTGATATAACTAAAATTGCCAGTTTAGAATTTCTAGTAGATTAAAAATTGACTAAGTATGAGGTCTAATTATTCACAACTAACAAAAAAGAAAGTATTAATACATTCTCTTCAATATACTTATGTTATGTGCATTACCTGCACAAGTTTTATTTAAATAAAAGAACAGAAACATTAAATAGAGAACTGCATCAAAATCAGTTCTAAAATAACACTAAGTCAGCATTAGTTAACCGGACTGCTTTTGTACAGACTGGTTTGTAATTTAATTTTTGAATTATCTAGTCTAATAATTCATAACCGCTGAGCAAAAGACTGTTATACCATACCTCTAATCTATAACAGAATAAATTGATTCTAAGTAAAGATTTTTACTTAGAAGAAGTGAGTTCCTTACCTAAATCGGAGAAACACTACTCTAGAAGATCTAGGCCCAAAGAATCTAGAAAGGACACATATCTCAAGACCTCTTATTTAGTGGTATGTGCATTAATTGCTATTTATTGAATGCTCACGGGATGTCAGAAACATTATATTAGTGATCAAGACAGACATATTCCCTATTCTGAGAGAGTTGAGAATCAAATGAATGCAACAGATAATTAACATGGGAGCAACTAACTTTTTTTTATTTAAATTACAGCTGCATTCAGTGTACAGCCCTATAATAAACAGAGTAACTGGGAATGAAGAGTTGAAATTGACTCATCTGTAGGTGCCTCCTGAAGGACACAGGTGTAAGTTGATTCCTAGAGGTAACAATGTGCCATATCAACAGAGCAGACTTGGGTGACAGAGTAATGATTTCAAAAGAAGGAATAAAAAATTACAAGCCTCTGATGCAGAAGATGAGTGTGTCCTAAGAAGTAAAAGAAAAGAATGTGGCTGAAAAACAGTAAGAAACCAGAAGACACGGATGAACTGAGTGTGCAGAGGCTGGCAAGGAGAACCATTCAGGGCCTGGGAAGCCATATTAAGGAGTTTTTATTTCACTGAGTGAAATGAGAAGCCACTAAGGAATGCAAGCAGCAGGAAAACATGACCTAATTTATATTTTGAGACTATGGGGCTGAAGAGGCTAAAATAGCTAGGTGTGCCATTGACATAAACACTGAAGACTTAAGGATGGATGCAGATAGCTTCCTTCTCTCTAGGCCAAAACTGTCTCAAAAAGGAGTTTGGGCCAAGGTGGTGTTTATGTTTTCTGTTTTCATTTGAGTTAACAGAATTATATAAGTTTATATATGTCTGGATTTCTGGTATCTCTGAAGCCTTGTATAAAACCTCTGGAAGATCTAGTAACATTGAACTCACATTCCTGCCTAGAACCAACTGGCTGGAGCTGCTATTTTGGCCATTTAGAAAATGCTGTAATTTCATGTTTGTCACAGTTCTCTCAACTCTTCCAATGCGTAAGATCTAGCCTACTTCATTCACTTTTCTCACCTGATGGCTATATCTAAATGTATTCATTTTATCACCTTTCACAGGGACTACAGCAACTAACCATCACAGTTCTTGGATATTATCTCTTGTGCTACCTCAAAATTTTGGGATAGATACTGACTGACTTTATCTTTTTCTAGACCTGATCTTTGTTCACTTATCAACATCAGGTTGCTTTATCCATGTGTCCCTCTAAGACCATACCTAGACACGAAATATCAACTTGTCTTGGTACTCACCCACAGCCTCGTCTTTACTTTGATTTCATGAGCCATTACCCCAGGTCTCAAATTCAGATGTTTGACAGTGAGTGTCTGAAGACACTCACACTCAGGCTCTGTACTGTCTACATCTACTATTCAAGTCATTTCTTGGCCCAAAAAATGTTTTAAGGCAAAACATATGCTGCTTAAGTGTTTTAAAATGTAATTGTAAATTTAAAAAGAAAGACATACATAATTGTTATTATGTATGATGTGCAACATTTTCAGCTGAGATGAACTGAAAACTGTTTCCAATTTTATCCCTTTCTCTCATTTCCTAGAAAGCCTACAGTTTTGCTAAGTCCTGAATAATGCCATGAAAAATACTTCTATTTGAGAATGAGAGCATTAATTTGTTTATCATTTTACTTCCAGTCCTTAGAACCATTGGACATGTTATCTTTCCACTAAATATTTTGTTAAACTTGTGAATTAATGTCAGGCTATAAGACACACAGCCTAATATTGTGCTTTGGACATATGAAGCTGCAAAACAGAAAACAATGTTGTATTTTGTGACAAGATCTTCAAAATAACAGAAACACAGTCTGTATCACTTCCCCAAATGCCAACAATTACTTCACTGTGAGCTACAGCCTCTAGTAGTTCATGTTTTCCAAAGTATATTCATACTGCAAATTTTTAACATCTTTCAGACTAATAAGTTTGTTCACTTATTACCTCCCAATAAAAACAAGGTTTCTATTGGTTCTATACATATTGTTAAAATAGAACAAGAGATATCATATTTATTAATTCATAAAACAACCTGGAGGATGTTTTCTAACAAGGGAACATTATACTCAATACTAACAACCATATATGACAATAGAGTTATTCAAATATTGTTAACCCCAGTTCTGAGTGGTGCCTTCCAACCACACTAATATTCCTGTCTTTTCTCCCTAATCAAAAATTTTTGGACAGAACAAACATTCATCTCATCATCATGAAATTAAAGTCTGAATGCCCATTAGTTCTACCTATATCACTATTACATTGGAGATGGCACAGTTATGATTTTGTTCTCTTTAGTTCCATCCAATCCAGAAAATTCTAACCCTTGACAAATCAATACTGCTCCCATATTACTCAATAAAATAATGAACAACCACAAGAGACAGCAGTATATTATGTGAAGCTTAATTAAATAATCATCTTATTTTACTGCTTGTAGGAAATAGTCAGGAAACTAAATTTATAGACTGACCTGATTTTTAAGACTTCCTTTAATCAAAAGAACTTCATATGACCATTTCTCTCATTGAAGGGCACCGCATATGAGTTTTTAAAATACTACAGGAATCAATGTGTTTTCCTTCTGAGCTAACTCAACTGATTTTATGACAAATTAATTTGCCAGAAATCAACAACTTTAGGCTGGAAGATAGAAATAAAGTCACATGAAAGACCAAATTGGGGCTATTTTGGATCTGTTAGCCTTATGATGGGATGCTTTAATTTATGCATCATAGAAATCTCTTTACACCACTCTGCCTATAATTGCAACGGCTCACAATTCTTGCCTGTTCTTTGGTTTCATTCGGTTCTGGAAAACCTAGTAGTAGAACAACACTATATAAGTGATTTTCTGGGGCAAGCTTACTTTAAAACATAATATCTGATTATATTTTACTTCACCGTATTGATAATAATAATAATAATAATAATAATAAAACAATAGTCATAATAAAAATGTTTGGTGAATTTTAACTCATCAAATGGAATGATATATTAGTTTTCTCTATAAAAGTTTCAATTTTTCCTATGTGAAGATAAAAATGCACATTAAATAAAATCCCTTCCTCCAACCAATTCTTCATCTGAGACCATCATTGTTATGAGTGACCCACACAGTTGCCTAACTAATACCCTTTTCCTTTTGTTCTTTGGTAAGAATCCCAGTTTTCTTCAAAAGTACAACGTGCTTAGTCTCAGGCAATAGATCATAATCAATTTAAGCCAAACTTACTAAGACTATGCCCCAATTTCCATGCCTCACATGCAGCCAGGGGTCACTCACTTTTGGTAATGAGACTGGAAGGAAGTCTTTGGAGGGATGTTTAGGAAACAGTCCTTAAGTGAAAGAAAATTAGTGTGGCTAGACTCACTATTACCCTTCTTTCTGCTTTGAATTTAGATTTGGTATCTGCAACTGCTACAGCTATATTGAGAATTCAAAGAAGCAAGTAAGAATCTGAATGGCAACATAATAAGGATACACAAAGACAGCTCCCAGATCCTGAATGACTTTACAGAGGACTGTGTGAAAACCAGCAAAATGCCTATTTCCAGACTTCTTAGTATGTTAGAAAAGTCAATTCTCATCTGGTTAAGACACTTACTGAAGTCTTCTTTCACTTGGAGCTGAATGCCTTTCTAAGTGATACAATTATCTTTCTGTAAAATAGTTCAAGTCTCCCTCCAACTCTTTCATTGTTCCTATTTCTCTCTCAAAATCTGTATTTCACTAAAGCTTTCAGAGTAGAGTCCAGTAACCCAAATTGTTCACCACTGTGAATTCTTTTTGTGGCCCATTGTGATTTTTTGTAAATGGTTCTTTCTCTATCAGAGATGTTTATTGCCATCCTTATCTTTCTTCATCAAAAGTTCTGTCAGTATAGGCAATAATCCATGACTCAGATAATCCACTTCTAGGAATATTTTCACCATAAATGCATACATATGCTTACCAAAACACAAGTACAAAATTGTACTTTTCTTAATAACTCCAAACTGAAAATAACCCAAATGACCATCAGTGGTAGAATGGATGATTAATGTGTGGTATATTACAGCAATGAATATGAACATACTACAAGCTTAGTTCCATACAATGATGAGGGTAGATCCTGCAAACATAACATTGAACAAAGTTGCCTCACCCAAAGGAAGATCTACTGTGTTATTTCATTCATTTAAAGTTTGAGAATATGCAAACCAACCTGCATTGTCAGAGCAAGATAATTGCTGCCCTTGGGGAAGGCAGTGCCTGGAAGGAGGCACAAGAAGAGCTACTGGATGCTGGTAACATTCTGTTTTTTAACTTATGTGATGGTTACAAGGGTGTGTTCACATTATGGAGTTACAGTAAGCAGGGTGTTTATAATTTATGCATTTCTCCATGTGGAATATTTAAGTCAAGAGTATTCAAAGACAAAATGTGTATCTACATTATAAAGAATTAACATCATAACATTTCATCTACAGTCCTTCTTCTGACTTCCTCATTTCAGTTTAACCTTTTCTCTCTTATTTTACCTTACAGTTTCGCTATAATTGTTGCATAATTATAAATAAGGGCCTTTATGTGTAAATTACCTGTCCTTCTCACAAGTCTCTGGTCTCACTGAAGGTAAGGACTTCATCTGTCATGTCATACTGCAAGGCACCAAATGGGTCAGTAAATATCTTTGAATTGAGTTTTGTTTCAGAACAGTGTCCTAGAAACTCTACATCCCAAAGATCAGTTGTTTGAATGTTTGTTTGTGTTTCTGAGCTTTCATAATACAGTAATATGAAAATTTGAAATACTGAAGGCAGTTTTAGAAGAAGGTACACTGGATTAAGCATGCAATGACTTTACTTGCAAATCTTCACCTGTCTGTCTCTACTGCAAGCTGTGGAAATTTATAGCAGTAAATCTGCCTCATAGATACACAGTTTCTTTGTCTGAATTATGGGGATAATAATGTTTGCCTCACAGATAATAATGTATGCATCTCATGAGAGTTGATGTACCTTAGTGTTTTGTAAACCCCAAATCATGGTACAATCGAGAAGAATTGTTCTTCATTGTCTTATAGTCTAGTAGTATTTCCTAGCCTTTTTAATGTCATGGCATACCTAGAAAATTATTTAGGGCTGACAGAGTGGCTCAAGTGGAAGAGTGCCTGCCTAGCAAGCATGAGGTCCTGAGTTCAGATCCCAGTACCATAAAAAGTTTAGAAAATTATAATTATTGTATAGCATACTAGTGTAAAGTAATAGGCCTTCTAAGGGCCTGTTGCTATGTACATTGGTTGAAAAGCTCTATTCTAAAAAAAAAAAAAAAAAAGCACAAGTCTATTGGAATTAAAATTCTGGGCCAGGCTCAGTGGCTCAAACTTGTAATCCCAGCTCTTTGGGAAGCAGAGATGAGAACAAGGGTTTAGACATTTGAGGCCAGCAGAGGGAAAAAGTAAACAAAACACTGTCTTGATTAATAAACTGGGAGTGGAGGTACATGCCTATGATCTCAAGCACACAAAAGGCCTATGTAGGAGGAGTGTGGTCTGAGGCCAGACCTAAGCAAAAACATGGGACCCTACCTGAAAAACCACTGAAATAAAAAGAGTGGGGAATGAGGTTCAAGTGGTGAAGTGCCTGCCTAGCAAGTGTGAGGCCCTGGGTTCAAAACTACAGTGCCACAAAAAAAATTATGGCTCAGTGAGATCAAGGTGTTTTGTTACTTCTTCAAGCAATATTGATGCTATATTGAGCTCAAACACAAAAAGGAGGTCTGAAACACTGCTCCCTCCTCCACTTATCATCTAGAACCAAGCAGGAGTGCCACCCACCATGTAAGAGTACTCATAACACCTAATCTCCAAACCTGAACTTGAAATACTGTTTGTTTGTGTTTGCGAGGAACTTTCTGGGCATCACAGGAAGAAAAACTCAACTTGCCTTCATTTATATTTTACATCTCTCATGAGAATGAATTTATAAACAAGTGATCAATATTTGAGAAGGAAAGAAACACTCCACATACATTCTTAATCACTTTTTAAAGTCAAGAGATTCTCATCATTAATTAGTATATAAATGTAATCTGAGTCACTAATTTTTCTAATAAATGATTTTTCAACTTTTTCCTCCATACCTTCCTCCTCTAAACCCATGCGAAAGTGAAAAAAATTATACACAATGATAGAAGTTGATGTTATATCCCTGAAATTAATGAGATATTGGGGATGGTAGAGGAGAAGAAACAATGATTGTACCTCACTTTAGTATATATTTCATTGAATTAGTTACATTTCTCAGTATTTCAGAAAGCATGATACAAAAAAATTATTTTAGTAGCATCCAGATGAAACATTTAAAAAATTATGGCTATGTCAAAATATCTATTTTTAATATTTGAAAAAGAGCAGCATGTTAAACTTATGATTTTACAAATGCTATTGCCTGGACAAGACTAAATTGATTTTTTGGCAGACTAGAGTTTGAACTCAGGGCCTTGAGCTTACTAAGAAGGTGTTCTCCTGAGCCACACCCTGTGCCCTTTTTGCTTTAGTTATCTTTTTCTAGCATAAATTAATTGTACAAAGGGATTTAACAGTGAAATATATGTATATATATATATATATATATATGCATATAATGAACTATAATCAAATTCACACACACGCATACAGGTCTGTGTAACTCTTAACCCTCTTTTTTTTCTCCCCCTCCTTTTTAACATTTTGCTTTATTTTTCTGATAGATTCTTGCATTTTTTTGCCTGGGGGGGCCTGGACTGTGATCATCCTACTTATGCCTTCCATATACCTGAGATGATAGATAACATGCATGTATTACTATGCCCAACTTTTTGTTGAGATCGGCGCGGGGGGGTGGGGGAGTCTCACTAATTTTTTTTTCCAGGCAGACCTTGGATCACAATCCTCCCAATCTGCACCTCTTGAGTAGCTGAGATTACAGGTGTGGACCACTAAGACTGACCCCTAAATTAATTTTTTTAAATGTATTGATTTAAAGAAAAAAATTATAATGCAGGAAGCACAGATCACTGATATAAAATTATTCTGGTGATACATGAATTTCCTGAGTTTTGAGCTACTGTGCTGGCCAGTATCTGCTCTTTACATATCATTAGGTATGAGAAAAGTCTCCTTAAGGATGCTATCTTCTGGGTTAGCTCTAAAGAAACTATTCCAATTTATGTTCAAGATAGTAGAAATAAGAAGAGATATTGTAAGATAAAATTACATCCAGGAAAACTAAAAATGATTGTCTCAAAACGCAATTGTAGGAATTACATATTTAGGAACACCAAGGGAAACCTGGAGAGCCACAGAATGCTTCTGACAAGGGGTGACAGAAATCTAGATCTAGTCTCAGCTCTGAGACAAGGTGCCTTTTAATAGATTCCTTCCCTGAACCTCAGCATGCTTACCTGCAAAAGGACTAAATTGTCTCTCTGAAGTTCCTTCCAGGAAGATCACTCTCTGACTCAATGCACAAAACACTAACTCTGCATTAGGTACATAGTTAGCTACTGAGTATGTCAAATGCACGTATTCATAACTAAGTGGCCCATATATTAAATTGTTGCTTTTTCACTCAATTTATCCACTTACTCAGAGTTGTGTCTCAGAGGTTAAATTTTTTCCTGTCATTTGGAAGCAATCAAACTAAAATACCAGTAACACTTCTGACCCCCTAGATTAAAACACAAAGACAGAACAACATGAACCTAGTGATTTATCTAGACTTTAGAGTTAAAATGGCAAGTTTTGTATTCCTAGACATCTTATGATCCAAAATCTTCTCTACTGTTTGGCATAACCAAGCAGACCTTGGATCTGTCTTGCTTGGTAGCCTCCTGTCCAATCTTCACCAGAACTCAGAAAATTCACTACCTCTTCCTTTCACAGCTTCTTAGATTTGACACCAAGTATGAGAGCTAGAAGTGACTTCAAAGGTCATCTCTTCCTGCTTCTTATCAATGTTTAATCCTTCTTCAGTATCTCTGCTACCATCCAGCATCTTCTTTTACTATGATAGTATCTAGAAAGTAATAAGAAGCCAAAACATTCACTGTGTGTTCTCTACAATTGGAGCTATTTAGTACTTCATGTTGAGCATGGAGCTGCCTCTCAATTTATCAAACCTACTTCTAGTTCCTTGAAATCAACAGAATGTCATATTCTACCTCAATCCTTCTTGTTTAGACCAAACACCGTTACAGTCTTCATCTGCTCCCTATAAGTCGTGATTTCAAACCCTACTAACATCATTGCTGTTGTCTCCTAGATCCATTCCAATGAGCTAATACCACTTTTGTAAATCATGGCACCCAAAACCAGACAAATCTCCTCATTCCCACCTGAAAATGTATTGTGAGCACCATGGAATACAATGGTACAATTGGTTGTATCACTTTAATCCCTCTCTCATCTGTGACTTCTTCCACAACCTATAGAACACAATTGAAACCAAGCTGTAGTGCAGAGAGAGACATCAATGAAGCACTAGGGCTTGTCTCCATATTTGAAACTACTGTAGGAAAATTTGGGGGACAGCCATTAGCTATAATCCTAAATTCATCCTAATCTCTGAGGAAGTCTAACAAAAATAATAATAAACAAAAAAACTAGACACCAACATATATCCTTATATATATATAATGTCCATACATACAAATTTTAATCAGCCCTACTTTATATCACAAATACATATATAGCTACACACACACGCACACACACACACAAACACATCTTTTCAATCATGAAGTGTTTTCCACTTACTTGATCTTCAAAACAACTCTAGGATAAAAGCAAGGAAATGGATTAGCATACTCAATTTCCTATAAAAGCACAAAGCTTGTTAAAATTCACTATAAATTACAGAGCTAAAACTATAACCCAGGTGCTTGGATTCCAGATCCAATCTTCCTTCCTGGCATTATTTTCCCTATATATTCAAGTGTCTGAACATCTAGTTTGGTTCTAAGACTCAGTTTATCAGGTACAAATCTTAATGGTCTCCATTAACTCAATTACTGGGATGTATTTGAGCTGGATGTGACAGTCTCATGGCTATTTCTGTATTCGTACATGACAGTAAGGCACATGATCCCCACTTTTTAAATGGGTAACCACTTGCTTCAATTCCTGATCAAATTTTCCTAATTACAAATAGTGAGAGCTAGACACTTCCATAAATACCATCCCACTGGGCCCATGTGGATTCCAAAAACCCATCAACAGCTTCCAGTCACCAATGCTAATATCCCAAAGTAAGAAAAGCCAAAGATAAATGATTATACATTTATAAAAAGTTATCTTCTGCCACCCCAAGCTAGTGGACTCTTATCACTGCAGCATCATGTACTGCTTTTTTAAAAAGGTTCTCAAATCCAGATCTACATCATAATCATGAGGAAGATTTTCTAAAATAAGTACATGGGACCTTTTTGATACAAGGAACATCTAGCATAGGACAAAGCAATATGCTTCTTTTACAAATGACTCTGTGGTAGCTGTCCAAGTTGGCACTTGTAAGCCATGGGAGCCCATGTACACATACAATATCCCAATCTCTCTTCTGCAACATCAGCCTTCCTTTGTCAGTGATAAATGTGGTATAATATTTCTCATAAAACAATGCTCCCCTGAGTTCACATTTCCTCATTTCTCCATGAAACTTTTCTATACTTACTGTCTTCACTATCTCACTTTCCAGTCTCTTACCTCTGTTCAAATCAGACTTTCATACCCACTCAGACACTGAAACTGCTCACCCAGGTTACCAATGACCTCCATGTTTCCCAACCTGAAGATTCATTCTCAGTCTTCATATTACTGATAGCTTGTCATCTTGTGAGATAGTCAGCCATTCTTTCTTGTCACGTTCTTCACTTAGCTCCTGTGTTATCGCACTCTCTTGAACTTCCTCCACTTCTCACATTACTGCTTCTGGGTATCTTTGGTAGGATTTAGCTTCTAATAGCTAAATATAGAAGTATAAAGGCTAAGTCCCCAAATTCCTTCCATATCATCACTAACTCTTTTCTTGACTCAATATAGTTCTACAGTATGAAATATTATATATGTGTAGCATATATCATAGTATAGATAAATAAATATAAGTTATATATATATATAAGCTATATTTCCCCAGCCTCGACATCTCCTAAATTTCAGAATTCTATCTTTTTATTCAATGCCTCTATTCTGTGTCAAATTCAAAGTTTCCAAAACAGAACACTTGAATTGTTTTTGCACAAAGCAACTGTATTATACTTTTTCAATGCAATAAAAAAATGTTACTCTTCATTTATTGCTCAGGCTTAATTATTTTGGTCATCTTTTACCACTCTCTCTCAAGCCCCAATGTCAAGTCTACCTTCAGATATATCCTGAATCAGATAATGTGTCACCACCTAACACAGTATTACTCTATTCCAAGGCTTTCTCCAAAAATACTGTTAACAACCTACTAAATGGTCTCCCTGTTTCATTCTATTTTCATACTGCAGCTAGAGTGATTCATTTAAAATATAACTGGCTTAGAATAGCCTTATTCAAAGTCATCCATGAATTTCCATAATCTTCAAAATGAATTATAAAATACTTGCCATATTTTATAAGACCACAAATAGTCCCCTTTTCTACCTTCTTCCTTGCTTTACTCCTCACATTGCCTTTTTTGCCCCACTTCAAATATGCTAATCTGCTTTCCTTCTCTAAGACCTTTGCACTTACTCTTCTTGCAGTTTGAACAAGTTTTCCCTAGGTATTTGCAGGCCTGCTCCCCTATTACCTTTAGTCGCCACTAAAAAGTTATTCCTTTTGAGAAGACTGCTTTATCTGAAGAGCTCTTCTTTTCACTCTCCATCCTGTTAGTACATTTCTCTTCACAGCACTTTCCACTACCTGACATTATATTTATGCATGCTAGTTATTTATTTATTGTTTTACTTCTGCACTAGAAAGTAAACTCTCAAAATAGACATCATTTTGTTCACCACTGAATTCTTAGCAATTAAAATAGTACCTAGCAAAGAGTAAGCCATCAATAAATGAATGAAGGAATGAATGAAAGAACAAGCAAATTCATTAGTTGGAAACACATGCTCTTTCTTGGCCCTGTGCCTTGGTGCATGTTTTCCGCTTTAACTAAAATGCTTTTCTCATCATCTCTATGCCATGTGTAAGACTATGTTTTTTAATTAAAACTTGGGTGGCATATTTTTTCCTAGGTAAGCCTTTCTGACAACACACAGACACCAACAAACGCACATACCGCAACCACCACCACCATACAGAGAGAGCTGCTCTCCTCTTTTTGCTCCAAGGTGAGTTGTTCCTACCTTTAGTCTAGCACCTGCCCTTGAAGGTGTGCTTTTTGCTTATATTTTTGTTCCCTTGCCACACTATGAACTGGAATTGACTTCTTTTTGTATGCCCAAAGTCTAACACATACTAGAATCCCAATAATATCCGTATCTGTCTGATAGCTAGTGTTCACATGAGATTTTAATATTTCCTTCTGTGAATACTGTAGGTTTTTATTGACAGCTGAGTTCATTAATGTGGTTACCACACCTAAAAGTAGTTCATCTGGTTTTTTTCTGCCTCAGAGAAAATAGTTCCTGTAGGTGCCAGGAATTAACTCTTAACACGTATATATTTGCTCACTATTTTCTGGGGACTAGAGGGCTACAAGCTTCCAATAATAGAAGTTAGTTTGGCTATTGGAGTTCATTACCACACGTTATAAGATTCTAATTACTACTCATCAGTAAAATAGTTCAAAGTGAGTGTCAATCAACAAAATGTCTTAACTTTTATTATGTTATTCCACCCACATTACCGAATGAAAATATTCTATTTAGTGGGTAAGAAGAGCATTCTTTACAAGCAGCATCATAAGGTAGACAAAAAAACATTATGCAACAAGATGGCTGTTGAAAGAACTCTCTATTCTAGGCTAATTATTAACAAATAGTACTCTATCAGGGTTACACTTCATAATAATGTTCTGATAAATAGTATCACTTGGTAGATAAGAACTTTTAACCTCCCAGAGGTTAACAAACTTGAGTTGGAGGGGTGAGCATGTTCAAGGTACACTGAACATATGTATGGAATTATCATAGTGAAATCTTCTTGAAATATTAATTTATGCTAATTCAAAAATTAAATTAAAAAAAGAAACATGTCTAAGTTACTCCCTTGAGGGAACAAAAGAACCAGGTTTCAGCTCAGGTCATGAGTCTTCATATACCTTGTGCAATAAGAGTTAAAAGACCTAACTTCGAAGATTCAGCTACTTCACACAAATATGGCACTTGAACAGCCATTTCAAGTTTGCTGAGTTTCAGTCTCTCACTTGCCAGATAAGTTCATGTCCAATTCCTACAATTTCTGCTAGCACCTGGATATTATGATTCCCCATTTTGAATCACTCATAGTCTCTATATAACATGATACATGGTCGCTCCCCATTATAAGTTTATAATTCAGGTATTAGCTTTGTTGCCTAGCATCTATGTCATGACCATGACAGCAAGTTGATTAGAACTGCTGAAATTTGGCCATGCCAAAGAGTTTCATGAGATGGGGACATTAGCCAGAAAAAGCTTGTTCTAATGACTGCCTTAGAATGCTCTTCCAACCTTTCTGAGCAAACTGACTATTTTCAGTTATAAAGAACCTGCTAAGGAGACCCAGGTGATTTGGAAAATAGACCTGACACAGATCTGAAGTCATTGGACATTCTCAGCTCCACCTATTCTCTTTCATTTATTTTTCCTCTTAACCCTCCATAGGGATTTGCTCTAGTCTCATGTGCTCACTCCAGTTTCAGTTCAATCAAGAACCCTCTCAATGTAAAAAGGTGAGATGACAAAGTATATCTACTTACAATTCCTGCAAGACATAACATGCAATCAAAAGGAAAGTGGAATTGGATTTCAGATCTTTCTCAGTTGCCCTTGTGGTACTGCTGATACAGTAACTCCAACCATTTATATACATTTTAGAAACATTCAAACATGATATATGGCACAGATTAAGAAACCAAAAGATATAAGCCAAAATCGTCACAGGAGCTATATACATGAGGAGGAAAGGATTTTAGAGTGGAACTAATGATTTTAATCCTATCAGTAATGCTTGATGGAAAGTGACCATCACTAAGTGAAATCCAACAGCCAAAATCAGCAGATTTCTCCAAAAATATAAGAACAGAAGAATTTTTTTTAAGCACTTGTTTTGTTCATTTGTGGACTTGGTACTTTGGCATATTGGTTTCACATGTCAATGTCAAGGTATCTTTTGCTTTAAAACCAAGCAGATGGTTACAATACAGTATTTTTACCCATAACCTAAACAACTCATTTTAAAATAAGAGTTATTTAGCATTAGAAAGTCATTAAAGGAAAATGCTAACTGTGCTTTCACTACAGGCCCCCCCCAAAATTTGACAACTTTTTTCTACTCTGTGCCTTGAGTTTTGTGCACTTTGCAACTGTATGACAGCATTGTCAAATTCACAGATGCTTACTGGAGAAGTTGATGGTGTCCTAGGCCAACCCACCAAGAATTCAGATGTTACTTTGTAACAGGATGCTAAATTAAGTGGGAAAATAGGAAGGTATTACACATTGGTCACATTTCCCCTGCTGTACCAGGGCAGTATAGGACATGTTCGTCTTAATGTGGGGACCAACTCTTGTAGAGCACTTCCATTCCTGCCATCACCTCACCTGATCTCATCAGCCTCTGGAGTTAGGGGTGGGCAGCCCTGTAGAACCAAAGCCCACTTCACTTGTAAGTTGTAAAGAGTGCCCAACAGTAGATGCTGCTTCTGTGAAACTCTGGAGACAGTATAGCTATTAAAACCAAATATAATCCATGGTGTGGGGTTCCTCATCCATTTCATTTTAATGGATGAGATAAGTACTTTAAAAAGGTAGAGTCGTCTTCAGCATCTTTTAACATCATAATTGCTATTTGAGTGCAGTTGAGGCGCAGTCACTCTGGTGTTTGAAGGCTCCCTTCCAGCCATAGCAAATCCGTGTCTTGTTTCCCCACATCCCCAATGCTATTTAATTCTTCATAAAAGTCTCTAGAACTTAGTCCAGTTGTTTTTGAAAGGCAAAGGAGGATAGAAAGATATGGCAAGGGAAAAGTATTTTTGTCAGTTTTGTCTCTGAATGTAAAGTGAGCATAGGCTTCAGCCTATCAGGTTACTTCAGAGTAGTAATATTTACCTCTTCAGAGAACTCAGGGGGAAAGAAGACTCATTGTCAGAGAGCTGCCTCTGCCAATTCAATGTGTCCTGTATTAGTAGTGTGATGGGTGGGACAGAAGTGGGATATTGGGAGCAAGTCAGTTATCAAATAGAAGCCCTTCATTTATGAAATTATTGTGCAGAGGAGTAAAAATAAAGTTTGTCAGATTTATTTTTTTAAGTACATATCAACCAGAGTGGATTTTAGAGAGGGCTTTAATTAGATTCATTTTACTCTGTGAGCATTTTGGATTGTACTGATGAACATTGAATTACTCTTAAGAACATATACAGGCTCTCACTATGACACGTACAACTTAATTTGCTACACCAGTAACATTCTAGTATCAAGGAAGAATTTCATTTTATCATGAAGCCCAAATTTTACTTTTGTCACTGAAATGCTTGCTGCAGGCTTATAAGTAACACCTAGAACCAAAGTCTCTCTTGAGGGGTTTAATTGACATTTCTGAAAGAGACAGAAATTGGAACATTTCTTTAAACATGGGTGAATTCTTCAGTATCCTAACAATTTACCCAAATTCTTTTCTGGGAGAGAACCTTCTTATTTGGCCAACAACAGAATTTTCCTCATAAAAGCATTATGTTAGTTTGTGAATTGGCATTAAAATCTTTGGATTCTTTTGCATTATTATGTTAATGGAGAAATAGTTTTTGTATATGTGTTAACAAAAGTAGGCAAAAGAAAGTCTACAGAATTTAGTTTCTCTTAAGTTTTTCAGCAGCCAGCTGTGGGTCAAGACTGGGTACCACAAAGCCATTACTGGAAGGCATTCTGAAAAGATGTGTAACCTGTATGCTGTCACTGCATGTGTCCTACTTGTTAAGCATCCTGGCCCCTTGACATACATTGCAGTTCGAAAAACTTACTTAAGTTGAAATTGGTCTTGTGTATTATTACTAATAATAACAGTTACTATTGACAAAATTCTTAGTTTGCAACACGAGAGGAAATCAAATTTGATCCTCCCATTTTGCATGGCCTAAGTACTGTTGGCCAGGAAGTATTTTTTCAGTTACTTGTATTCTTCTTGCCAGTGCAGTATACACTTTTTCCACCCAAATCATTGAAGACAGAACATTGTTCATGCAGGTTGATTACTTAGTCAGCACATGCACCTTATTTGACTAAACTGTAGGACGTATGTACAGCCTAAAACTAGACCCTTAAAAGGAAGCCAGGTCAGTCAACTTGAAATAATGACAATTGTTTTGAGTGATGGTATGTATTTTAAAAGTAGGCCTTAAACTTCAGTAGCTGTCAGATCTCATGACCTTTGTTGGCACAGCTGTACCCTAATCTGGTTCATTTTCTTTGGGTTGGAAAGCAAAACCTGGTATTCTGATTCTTAGCCTAAGCTGGGCTGGTGAAAAGAAACACCAACTTGGAAACATGACTGACTGCATTATTAAATTTTGTGGAAAGGTTACTTTTTTCCTATCCTTTTACAGACTTGCAACAGTTGCCCTTTCATTATGGTGAAGCTAATTTGGAGGCCAGGAACAATGCCACACTCATCTCCAGTGCTCATGCCTGTCCATCTGCCACTCCTCTTGCTGTGTGCCATGCTGTCAAGTTGCAAATTTGCACACATGAAAATTCCTCAGGAAGAGTTTGCACATGCATTACCTTGCAATATTTTATACTGACCGACCATACAAGGAATTTAAAGGTCTTAACACAAAAGAGTAACTTCAAAGTGGTCTATACCTTCTAGCAAAGGTAATGATGATCCCAGCAAACAGAATTGGTTTCTGCAGTTATAAAGTGATCAGGAGCTCTTGTATCATAGTACTTAAATAACCTGTCAAATCTCCCTATAAACAGGAAATAACCTTCCAGATTTTGTTGTCTTATTGAGGTTGCCTGTGTTTTGGTTTTTTTCCCCTGTCTTATTTCTATGATTTATGCAAGAGGCATTGCCCTTGAGCTAAAGTTCAATTATTAAGCAGCTATTATTAAACTAACTGAGCACTGTTTTATGAATATACACTAATCTGAGCTATTAAAAAACTTATATCTAAAAAGCAAAACAAAAAAACTGCATTAGCTATCCAACCACTGTTTGGATATTTTGAGTTGATTTTGTATGGTGTGTCCTTGAACTTTTAGCTTGGAATATTATGTTTACTTTTATCTAAGTCTAGGTCTCTTACGTGGACTTTAAAATTCAAGGTCAAATTGTGAATGCCTTGACTGACGCCTATAAGAAGCCTAGAGGACCCTTTTGGTTGTGATTACTATTTTCAATAAGATTGTGTAAAATGAAGTTCATTTTGTCAGAAGTTAAAGTGGAGGTTGTAGGAGTTCATGGAGAGATGGCTCTCCTATTACTTTCATTACCCTATTGAAATTTACCTCAGTTTTAGATCACCAGAGTATATGAAAGGAGCCCTGTTCTTTTCCAAGGGAAATGATTCCGCTTTGGTCTCCTCTATTGATTAACTATAGTCACCGACACCTACCTTCCTCCCCTGTCTTAAGACCCAAATTTGAACCACCTTCCAGAGCCGAGTGGCACGAGTCCATACAGTTTCTGCTTATGTTGAGGGAGTGGCTGTGGAGAACTGAAGAAAATGTTACTCAGAGACCCAGATAGGACCCTGATGTATTCCATACCCTGCTGGGCAGAAGTCATCTTTATTTCAGGCTGAACTGCATTGTTTAGAAAAATGTTAATGGATTATAATTCTGGGAAATTTATAGTGCGACTCTAGGGTTAAGAATTCTGTGGTTTGGAAAAAATAAATATTTTGTATTGATTTTCAAAAAAATGAGTTTCATTGTGGCATTTTCATATGAATACAATGTATTTTAATCACAATGTTTGCCCTCTTCATTTAAAAAACTGAAATAAATATGACACAAAGTTAACAATTTGTTCATTCTAAGTCTTATATACATTACTGTTTGTTACATTATTTTCTCACTGTATCTTAACCTTATAAAAAACATTTTACCTCCTGTTCCTTCTTGTGCCTTCCCAATTCTGATGCCATAAACACCTTTTCCAATTGAGGTCTTAGAATTCACAAATACTGCATTTTAGAAAACAAAATAATAATGATTCAAGTAAGGCTACATAGCTTAAAGTTAACTACAACTAGAATATTTCTAGCTGATAATAATGAAAACAAGTCAGCTAATCCACTCAATTAACAGAGCACATGCAAAGAGTCACAACAACCAACAGTAATTATCAGAGAAGTTAACCAAAAAAAAAAAAAAAAAGGAGAATTTATCTCTAAACATAGCAGCCTCTTACAGAACAATAGCAATGCTAAGACTGACACACATTAGATATCATTACTATTTTAGTTAGGATTAGTAATACTCACATATTACCTAACTTCTCAAAATGCACATACTTTTATAAGGAGGTCCACTCAAGCCCATTACTGAGTACATAGTGAGCTAATTGTGAAAAGCATGTAAACAAAATGATATAATGTCTTTGCTATTTCAACCCAAAATATGCTACTCCAATCCATGGGCTAAACAGTGAAGATGAACTTTAACCTTCTTATAAACAGATAGATCCTGGGTTTGGGGGGAAGGAGGGTATTGTTGCTAGTAATTTCTGCTCCCTAGGATAAAGAGTAGAACTTCCCCTTGTGGTGCAAATTGTTTTGTTTTGTCAGGGTCTACCTTGTTGAGTCTCTGTAATCATACAAATATAAGGCAATTACCTATTCTTTGTTCTTAAAACCTCCACCACTACCACTATTGTAGCAAATGGGTCCATCTACTACAAAACTATTTTGTTTAATAGTTTAAAATGGACACATTTGGAGCTGAACCAAGTTCATTAAGAGTTAAATAATTTCCCCCATCAGTTAAGCTGTCCTATTTAAAAATCTTTGTTTATTATTCTTGAAAGACCTATCTTATTCATCCCAAAAGTCCATGGGGACAGATCATGCTATGAAGACCATGTCAGAATAACTTCCTTTGCAATTCACTTTGAAAGAATGATACATGGAAATGTCACAATGAAACACCCTGTACAGCTATTTTAAACAAACAAAAATGTCTTTAAAAAAAATGGTCCCATCTAGGGGGTTGGTACCAGTGGGAGAGGCAGAATAAGGAAAGGATGTAGGAGGGTGAATATGGTAGAAATATTATATATTCACGTATGAAAATGAAAAAATGAGACAGGTTGAAACTATTCCAGGAATGGGGAAGGCAGACAAAGGAGAATGATGGACAGGGTGAATTAAAATGTGATATATTACAAGAACTTGAATAAATGTCACAATGTACCCCCAGTACAAAAATAATAACAGAAAGAAAGATGGAAAAGTACAGTGTGGCCCAGGCTGAACTTCTAGTACCCTCACCTGGTATTTAAAATGGAATAGCCAAACATCTAGAATTGTACTGATAACTACTGTGATTGCTTTTTCTAGATATGTTTAGTAACCAGACCATATCCTGTGACGAGAGTGAGTGGTTCCCTCAAAGGATGTGAATGCTCTACTCTCAGTCATCTGCAATAAGAAAAGTAATGACATCTGACTGGGTATTATGGCTCACACCTGTAATCCCATCTTCTTGGGAGGTGGATATTGGAAGGATCCAGTTTTGAGGTCAACCTGGGCAAAAAGTTAGCAAAACCCCATCTCAATAAATAAGCCAGGCATGGTGGTATGTACCTGTCATCCCAACTATGCAGAAGACTGTAGGTAGGAGGATCACAGTCTGAGACCAGCCCAGAGCAAAAATGTGAGAACCTACCTGAAAAATAACTAAAGCAAAAAAAGGACTGGAGGTTGACTCAAGTGGTAGAGCTCATACGCTCCTGCCTAGCAAGCCTGAGGCCCTGAGTTCAAACCCCAGAAAAGCCGAAAAAATGAAGGAAGGAAGGAACGGAGGAAGGGAGGGAGGGAGGGAAGGCAGGGAGGGAAGTAATTATCCTTGAAAGGTAAGCAGGAATAAATTCATTGTCTCTCTAGAAGTGGGAGTAGGGTCTAATTGCTGGGGGATGGAGGACAAGAAAACTGGTTATGAAAGATAGGCTGAGAGTTAAAGACAGATGACCAGTAGACTCTTCTAGGGAAGGTCATGCCCTCTAGACTGCAAGCACAGTAATAGCAAATACATGTCTTTAGATTTTCATTCAGTGCCCTGATATACTTTTGTGCTCTCCTCAGGAATTCTGTAAAATACTCTGAACATCCAGTCTGGCTTGTCTTAAGATTGAAACAGGTGGGTGGCAAAGTTCAGAGTGAAGAAGGTCTGGTGGAGATGTCAACAAACATCACAACAGATATGCAGAATGTGTAAACATCCATCAGTATTTCCTGGAAATTACTTTTTGTGGGAAATCAGCAAAAGAATGGAACACTAGCAATTTACTGAAGGACACTAGCTGTCAGGACTTGAAAATGAAAGTAAACTTAATTTTCAGTCACAGGCTGATGATGTCAAGAATTATTTCAGTTATGCTGGTTCAACAATGTTAAACTTTAATATGAATTTTGTTTCCCTACTGTCCTGATTCTATAAACAATCTATCAACACAGGAAGAGTTGAATATTGAGCATCATGGACTATGGATGGTATTACCGCTATGCTTAATTTTAAAGTCTATTACCCAAATCACCTAAAAGACCATCACCCAAATTATTCATCACAGACAAATTATTGCCTAATATCACTTTATATATGTTTCTATCAGTGAAATCAAATTTAGAACTTTTCTTAATTCCATGGTTATTATGGTAATTATTAGTTTTATGGAAATAAGCATGAATATAAATAAATTCAGTTGGTTAGATTCAGATTCTGGTTTTTTTTTTTTAACCAGAAAAAGTCTTACCTTAAATAATAAGGAAACATTCAATGCACATATCAAAATTTTAAATACAGCCAAAGATTTAGGACTGGTGCATGTTATTGCCATAAATTAAGAGAAGGAACATGGTGGGGTAAATCATACACTAATAGTATGCATGTGGTATTCTATGACACACAAAGGATGAAAAGCAAGAAAAATAAGAGCAGAAATACTCAGTACTGACTATATGCCCAGGAATTCACAGGCTTAAGTACCTTATATCCATTAACATATCTAATCCTCAAAACAACACCAAACACTAAGCACTATTGTTAAGTCTCATTTCATAAATAAGAGGAACAGGAAAGCCAAGGAACTTTCCCAGAGTCATACAGCTAGTGAGTGCCAGAGCTAGGATATGAATTTCTGCTCTGTCCCAAAGCTTTTCCTCAGCTTTTACAAATCCCGGCTCCCACAGTATGCCATTTCAATATACCATATCTCATCTTTCCTGTTAGCATTGAATTCTTATTCATCTAAAATGACGTGGCCTTAGGAGGTTCTTCTATTCTTCCATCACTCCCCTTCTTCAGTTAATAACTGTAAACAAACAAAATCATTCCATCAAGCCAGTGCTCACTCCCTCATTTTCCACCATTGTTATTACTCAAAATGTTTCACTTATTCTTACCCCTTCTTAAACATAGGATTTTTAAGGTTCTCTTCTCGGAACCTCCAAAATGTTCCTTGACAGTATGGCCAATTTTGGCATTTAAACAAAGGAAGGATCTATAACTTATGGTATCCCAATTCTCAGAACAACAAAAGTCTTTTAAAAGTACATTAGAAATTTTAATTATCTTTAACTCTTTGGGATTCTCTTTTGTTACTTACTTTCTTTCCCACCATAGACCCTTATGCTGTTTGTATCTAGCCTCTCTATGCCCTTTACCAAAGCCTAAATAATTTAAGATATAAGAAGAGAGCAGCAATTTCAGAAACTTTAAAAAATACCATCTTGGTTTCTTGTATCTTCTAACAACAAAAATTTCAAATGTGCTTTCTGCTTGTTTCAATACAAGGAGGACAAAGGAGAATCAATATAATTGTATTTGCTTCGGCAAATGTGAGACATCTAAGATGAAGAGCAATATCCAGTAGACAGTGCAGGAATGGACACTGCCCAATTTCTAGGGCCTTAGCAGGAAAAAAGGATAACCCAAGTGTCGGTCCATGCAAAAGGAAGTCCATACGTCCTAGTCCATGCCTAAGAAGCTGTTCATCCCCTGGGAATGGTATTAGGGACATCCTACAGATAAGAGTGAGGCTCATCTCAGTGAGATTACAGTCAAAATGTGAGGTGCCAGCACTCCAAGTTGGGGTGAATGCATTTTCCTACAAAACACAATTTTCCTATAAAAACGTAATTCATTCATTAAACCCAAAGGTATTTTTGTGCTCCTTACAGGTGACCAACACTAAGCCAAATACTACATATCACAGTATAGGGAAGAGCAGTTACACATAAAGGAAATAGCTAGATAGATAAGTTAGAGACAAACACACACACACACATACTCAATCATCAAAGGGATTTGTTAAATTGATTATGGCACCCTCACAATAAGTAAACACTATGCGGTCATTCAAATATTTTAAAAAATATTTTAACATGGAAAACACTGATGATACAATGTTAAGTTTTAAAATTTTACAGAGTAGTACATGGTGTAATACTATTTTATGAAAGAGAAAATGTATATCAAATATAAATTGTAGTTACTTGGAGTGAGACCATTGATTTTCTTTTTGCTTTTCTGCATTTTTCAGGTTCTTAGAATTAATTTGTGAAGTTTTATGATTTGAAAATATACAAATATACAATACATATTTTTAAGGAATTGTCAAATACTGTCACACATGACATCAATGCCTAGTAGGAGCAGTGTTATGTATTCTGTAAGTACATTACAGGGAAAATAAGCTTTTTATGGGGTAACTAGAAAATTAAAACAAAGAAAAAGTGAGGGTGCTATTTTCTCTCTCTATTTCAAGTACTGGACTTGGAAATTGTACACACCATGCCATCATTTCATATTCTACAACATGAACAAAAATTGTAAAGGACATCCATGAGTTTTACTTTCTCAGCAACAACAAAAAGTTGGTTAGAAAAGCAGCTCTCAAGAAACTAATGTGATAAAAAACAATGTGGAAAATAGTAAATTGTCTAAACACAAATGTGTCACAAAACATTCTAGCACAGAGGGTATCATACTTTGAAAACTCAAAAGAAGATTTTTTTGCATACTTTAACAAAACAAGAACTACAAAAGGTCTATATATAAAACAAAATTAACATCAGTTAGGAAAGAAATGCAAATGATTTGTTTTTCTACCTAACAAATACCAAAACACACATATAATGCATGCTAAAAAAGACCCACCTAGTAGAAAGGTAAATGTTACAAAGCTGACAAGAGAATGTTATGTCACTTTCCCATATTCCACATTTATGTCTTGAGCCATAAAAGAGGTACATCTACCTTTTTCCAAGCATTGGGAAGAAGTTTCTGCTCTTCTCCCCTCCATTCCATTCAAAGAAAATCTTTTCTGATTGGTGACATCAGAGGGAAAGGATGTAACAAGTGTGGCTTAGCCTGTTGTGGTCTCTCTCTCTCTCTTCTCTCTCTCTCTTTTCTCTCTCCCCTTCTCTCTCTCTCTCTCTCTCTCGTTTCACAAGGAGAGTTTAACAATTCTCCAATCCAATAGTCCATCAATCTAGTAAGAAAGTGAGTACATAGCTATCTGTGATGACTATGACTGTTTTCTCAATTGTTTTGATCTTTGGATTAGGAGGGAGATAAAGTGAAGGAGAAAAGTTATTACCCATACCCTCCCCAAACCCACAGCAAGCAAAGATTTTTACACAAGGATATTGAGCACAACAAAGTCTAAAAGCACAGAAACATGGGTATGGTCTAAATATCCAACAACAGTAGTTAGACTGATAATAGACATGTCATATCAAGTTATTAAGTAATTTGAAATCTTGTTTAGGAGAATCTTGTGTAAAATATGTTTGTTAGTATTTTTAAGAAAGATATGTTAAAACATAGAAATTATCTATAATTTCCCACCTAGCTACATCTTAATTTATATGGCAAGTTAACATGTACACACCATTAGATACAGCACAGAAATGCAAAAAATAAAAATAAAAAGAGGAATCTTCTTAGTACAAACTTCTGATTCCACCACCTCAAAAGTATCTCTTTCCAAGAATAATTTCTAACAGCTTCTTGTTACTACTTTTGAAAAAATACTTGAATATGTGCACCAACTTCTAAATTTAAAATAATCATTTAACGCAATAGAAAAGAAATAGATAAATTTTCTGTGGTAACTTTTGTTACAAAAATTCACACACATAGAATGGAAGGGTTATATTGGAGTTGTGATTTTATAGGCTACTTTCTTATTCTACAGAGATTTCACATTTTCAAAGTTTTCTGCCATGTACAGAAAACTGTATAATCTGAAATATACATCTCTAGTTTACTATAAAAGGAACACATTTTCATTAAAATTCAAATGACACACATACATGAAAAGCAAATCTTCTCTCTGTACCACTCAAGAAAGATGATTGCCACTAACAATTTGGAACATATATAAACATACACACATATATACACATACACTTAAGCACACAGAGTTTTTGAAAGATGTCTATAGATAAACGTAATTTTAAAAAATTTTCAGGATGAAATAAATAAATGTAATAAACATATGAATCTTCACCTGGAGGAGCCTTAGTTTCCTAATTTGTAGTATATGTCCATAAAGAAATATGCTATCCTACCAATTTCATGATGAGATTAGCAAGCCAAAAGGCCAAAGGGTAAATGACTGGTGCTCTCTATTTTCCACACTGAAGCAGTTTTAGAAAATTCATTGTAAGTCTTGCATGCTATCTCTCATCACTTCCAGATGATTCCCATACTGCTTATGAACACAAGACTGTCACTAGTTTAGTACAAACAATTACTGCCCCAAATTCCTAATCTCAATCTTCTGGTCTCAGCCTTTGAATAGCTAGAACCGTATGTATACCACTATCTCTGGTCAATATATTGTTTTCAGAGTGTTGCAATGAGTTGGGGATAAGGCTATCATCACTACGATTTTGAGAACAGCTTCATCCTATATATCCACAAGTACTTTAGTGTCAAGGTCAGACACTGAGACAAAATTGAGATTCATTGGTTTCAAGTTCCTCCAAGTTAAACAAGTAATTAGTACCTTCAAAAATGATGCAGCTAGCAACAAACCCTCTCCCCTCAAAAAAGAGATTCATTTTGTGCTAAGTTTTATTTAAAGACCATGCAATCGCATCCCAGCTGGCTTCATTGAAGAAACAACGTGGGCAATCAGTGACAGCAACTGCAATGCTATCGTTTCTATAAACAGTAATGAGTGCAGGGGGTAGGATGTTACTAGAAGCTTATGTATAAACAAGAAAAATCACTTCAGCAAGAGATTGTCTTGGCAGATTCACAGTGTCTTTCTGATTGGCACCTTAGAAGAGTCAAATGTCCTGCATTTAATGGCATTAGAAGAAATATTCAGACATGACATTTGTAACATTGTGCAATGAAAATAACACTGCATAAAGATAGCAACTGCATTCAGCAAGTTGAACAAAGCAGTTTCATTGTTTCAAGACATTCCATAGAAAAAGAGAGAGCAGAACCATAGTGCTCTTTGGATGTCCCTTTATAACTCTGGTACCACTGACTAGAACTTCTATTATTCCAAGAAGCTGAGGTAGTATATCTGTCTGTGAACAAATGGACATGCTGAAGTAGGGGCAGAGGAGAGGTATAATATCGATAATGAGGCAGGATATCTGAACATGGGCAATGCTAAGTAGGCTTGAATTGAGCTGTAGGGTAATTGTCTTTGTAAAAAAAGTTTTCTATATCTTCATCTTATTTTCATTCAAACACATTCATCAGGTAAAATGTACAGAGATATTAATCACATGCATTACAGCTCTTATCTCCCATATCCCAGCACTTCCTTTTGAACTTCTAGGTGCTTTTCAAGCAAAGGAGGATTATCGTGAATCCTGAACCAAGCTAATTATTCCTTCTTTGAGGTGATTCTGACCGTTGTGCATTAAATCAGGAAAAGATTTGTTAAACTGAAACAAACTGAGGTTTCTGACCACTTCACTTTGTCACATATCTTCTCCCAACTTGAATTACATCTTTTGTTTTTGACTATATTTATTCCTGTTGGGTCTCAACTTTCCAACAAAGAACTGAGCATGCAACCAGTTCTCAAGGATTGTTTTCTGAATTGAAATAATGGCAACACCTGATGACACAACATGTTTCTTTAACTTTTTACCCTTGGAAAGAGAAGGAAAGAAGGAAGGAGGAATGCCCTTTGGAGACCACTAGTAGGCACGATGCAAGTACTCTGAGCTTTGGAAAAAGTCTGTCTTGTTTCCTGTCTTGTGCTGTGCTTAATGCAGAGTGAGGCAAATGCATTCCTGGTTTTACAACCCAAATGGGAGCATTGAGCTTAAACACTTCCCCATGTAGTGCTGCCCTGATTTTCTTCCTAATTCATAGCCTCTTAGTCTATAAGACTGGAGAAGAAGAGCAGTGTTTATTTGTATTTTTCTTTGCCTGGCAAAATTGCAGTAGTTATGACAGCTACAACATTGTCACTGCTTTTTAGGCAACATAGCTAGTTCTTTTTTCCCCGGCTATGACTGAGGGTGTCCAAAGGTAATTTACACATTTCAGGGTAAGTAGAAAGAAGCAACCAAATCCACAACTTTGAACAGAAAATCACAACATACTTGGAAATCATCAGCAGAGATTCATTACATCTTTGGTATATATCATTTAATGTACCAGCTAGAATAAAGGCACATGGTAATTTACTATGAGAGTGATAACAAAGTCTTATGCTTTGTTATACTAAACTAATTGTTAAAATACTATTCATTGTATGCTGTACATGATTTCATAGATAAATTGGAGTATTTTGACTGAAAAGATCTCTTAATGTAACATAAACCTTAACATGATTCAGTAATTTTTAGTTAAATTGTATTATTTTAAGCAGCACTATTTTATTACACAAACTGGAAAAGGTCAGATAACAAACTGCCTTTTAAAAATGAAGTTACTTACAAAAAAGAGGTTTTCATTTCTTATAGGTCAATTATGTGAAGAAAATGTTACTGGCGCTCGCAGACACAGGCTAATGGAGTAACCACTACCTTGAACGTCAGCAGCAAAGATCTAGAGATTAGTTATGCTCTGGTTATTAAAGCTTCCATGTGGAAGTGTGTCACTTCTGCTCACATTTCATTTGCCAATGAAAATCATATGGCCTCATCTTACTTCAGGGAATGGGATAACACAATCCTACAATGTGCCCAAGAAAAGAACCAAAACATTCAGGTAAAAAGTGTTAATGACAATCCTATAGTGAGAAAGTGAACAATCTGATTTTAAAAATGGTCAATCGACAGAACAGACACCTCACCAAAGAAAATACACATTTGTCAAGCAAAGATACGAAAAGATGTTCTATATGATAAACAGTAGGGGACTGCAAATTGGAACAATGAGCTACCATCACACACCTGTTAAGAGTTCCTAAAATCTAAAACATTCACAACACCAAATCCTGGCAAGGCTGTGGAGCACTGATAAGATTAATTGCTGGTAGGAAAGCAAAATGGTATACCCACTTTGGAAGACACTGTGATACCTTCCTGCAAAATTTAACTTACTTTCATAATACAATCAAACAATTGTGCCTATTGATATTTACCCAAATAAATTGAAACGTTATGTCCTTGTAAAACATGCCCATTGATGTTTATAGCAACTCTGTTCATAATTTCCAAAGCTGGAAACAACAAAGATGTCCTTGGTAGGTGAATGAATAAATAAGCTGTGGTTCATCCAGACAAGGGAATATTATTCAGTGCTAGAAAGAAATGAATTATCAAGACACAAAGAACAATAGAAGGCATTTCAATTCATATTACTAAGTGAAAGAAGCCAATATAAAAAGGCTACACAGTTATTCCAACTTTTGACAATCTAGAAAAGGCAAAACTATGGAGACAATTTAAAAAACAGTGGTTTTTAGGGGTTGAGGGGGAAGAGAATAGGTAGAGTACCGCAGATCTTTAGGGCAGAGAAAATACTCTGCATGATACTTTAATGGTGGATACATGCCATTATAGATTTGTCCAAACCCACAGAATGTATAAACCAACAGTGACCCTTAATGTAAACTATGGATTTTTTCCAGTGTCAACTTTGCATTTAACAAACATACCACTCTGATGGTAGGTACTCATAGCAGGGGAGACTAAATATATAGGAGGTACAGGGTTTGTGGGATACCTCTATACTTTCCTCTCAATTTTGATATGAACCTACAACTACTCTGAAAAGATTGTCCATATAAAAATACTAATTTTTATATACGTTTTACATTTTATATGTCATATTTCATTACACTTACACTTAGTAGGCATTTAGAAACTACATAAATTGAAAATGGATGCTAAATTCTTGAGTTTTCTGACACATTGAAAATCTTATGTAAAACAATTTAAAAATCTTTTTGAAAATAAAGGCTGTAAGAGAGTAATTGACATTTTACATATTAAATAACTCATTGTAATTTTAGACATTGGAATAGCATTAAAATAATGAAAACATTTAAGCTTATGATAAAAAAATTCAGTTCAAAGAACGATTCTACCACAAAGATAATTACCATGAATCAATCATCAATTGCTCTTCAGTGAAGGTTTCAAAACCTGGATAACTGAAGTTGGTTACATCCTAAAAGGCATTCACATTTCAAAATTAAGTATAAACAACTGAACACATGTCTTCAAAAGGTGGACTTTGTCATTCTTTTTTTTTTTAATTTGGTAGGTTTCTTTCTTTTGTTTCCTTTTGTTTTCTTTCTATTATTTCTTTCTTTTCTTTTTTGATAGTGCTGGGGATCTAACTCAAGGATTCATGCTAGGCAAGGACTCTACACCCCCAGCTCAATGGATCGATTTGGTAGTATTATGAAGATTGAATATGAATCCAAAATATCCTCAACTAATAAATATGCTATTTTTATTTGCCTTAATTTTGGAAGGTACCTATTACCTACATCTTTGAAGAAAAGGCAAAGAGATTCAGGGTGATATGGAGACCTATAAGGGAAAGTGGAGTGGAGCTTCAAGCAATTTTTAATGTTCTTTATAGAAGATCCCTTCCTGGGAAATCAGCTTACAAGCAATAACCACTTTGTAAACAAATATTCTTTCTTGGATAATTTCGCTATTCTATAGGATAATTAGAGCTTAGACCCCTTGCCTGTAAAAGTGTGTGATACAGCTTGAATGAAAGTAGATAGTTTTCATCTGGATGTCCACGCTATACTAGAATAAAGTAGTGTGACTGAGTTTTACTTATGTTCTTTTGTTTGTTTTTTCATTTGTTTTGTAGGTTTTTTTTTTTTTTTTTTTGGAGACAGGTTCTCACTAGGTAGTCCAGGCTGGCTCCAAACTCATAATCTTCTTGCCTCTCAAGTACTGGCATTATAAATGTGCACCCCACACCCAGGGCTAGTTATGTTTTTAACAGAATTCATTATGAGTTACTTTTGCCTCGGGTTTCAATTCCACATAGTGGAAACTTGAAGTGATTGGTCAGTTCCATCTCTAGTACTTTGTGCTACTAGGTGAGAATCCCCTAACATACTATCACAAGAGAGTCACAACTACACATGGATGAAGGGTCATTTTCTGGAATAACTTCAAGAGACAGCACAAAAAAAGCACACGTGCACACACATATCCACACATGTATGTTACTACTGCTATAGAGACCTACTAACAAAAGTGCTGCCCTCTTCTTTCAGGGTGAGACCTGAATCAGCTTTCTCGGGAGCCTGGTTGTTAAGACAGGAATTGCTCTTCTATAACATTAAAATGGCTACCCTCTGAGGAATGTTTCTGCTTGTTTCTGCTTTCCCCTAACTACACCTGAAGAGGAATAAGAGCAGGCATGAAGAACACTGTTTTAACTACTGCTCTTTTGTGAGACTATTTCTTAGTAAAGGTCCTCTCTCTGGAAATAAATGAACTTGCTTTACTCTCACTTTGACCTGAAAACTTAGTATTTTATCAGGTTAATAGAAATGCCATCTATGCTGAACAGAATTATTCAGACTTGTAAACTACTAGTCTGGAAATGGATGGGCTCCACCTGCTTAAGAAATCATTTCACTTTATTTATTTATTTATTTGCAGTACTGGGGTTTAAACTCAGGACTTAACGCTTGCTAGGCAGGTGCACTATCACTTGAGCCACTCCACCAGTCCTTACTTTGACAAATAAAAAAGAAAGAAACAAGGATCATGAGAGACTGGGAATCTAGCCTCAAACAATTGACTTAAGGTTGTTTAAGACTGTCTTCCACTTGATAGTTTGTGTTAGCTCTAGCCTGCTAAAGCACAAAGTATTTATAAAAAACTTAATGAATAAACTAGACAAAGCATTAATGTTTGATTAAACAGAGGGAAGACAGGAGCAATAAAAATTTAAATTATGCCAAAAGGCTCAAAAGTAATGAGTTGGTGGTTTTTTGTCCCATTTATTTGATGAAATCTAAATAGAATATCAAAAACATTTACAATTCCAAATATTCAGCATCTGTTTGTAGAATCTCTTAATCTACTACAACAAATAACATCTTTCTGCTGTAGTGTTTACTTGAACTGTAAAATAGTGGAAAAGTAGCTGATATTGTTGCAAATATTACTATATTCCTTTAAAAAGTGCTTCATTCTGATGTATTTATCCCAATTTTCATGTGAGCATTGGGTATACTAACATTACATGCAGAAGTACTGTGTGGTCATGCTAATGGCACAAGCCACATGAAAGAAACCAATGTAGTAATAAATGTATGTAAGGTATATTAAGCATGTTATATACAGTATTCTTACAGTGCTTAGAATAGGGCCTGCAGTAGAATGGAATCTTTAACTATTACTAATTTATTTAATGTTTGCAACAACATGTAAGATAAGTGCTATTTTCATCATAGTTTCTACTTATGCATAAATTGAGAAGCAACAAGATCTTATTAGTTACTCATAAAAGTTTTAAAGAGCCACAATTCAACCAAAAGCTGTGTAATTCCAGGAACTATTTCTTGGTAACTATGTATCATCTTTGTCTGTGGAAAGGGTAGGAAAGAACCTTTGTCTTCTCTACTTGGGACTGTATCATTTTACAAGAATTCCTCTAACTAGTTCCCCCAAATAAAATACTACCCCATTAAGTAAAAATGTATGTATGGAGAAAACGCCACGGTTTTCATAGAATCACACGTTAAATCCATTGTGAAGTCAGATATAGGAATCATACAAGATCTATCATTATTTCCACATTTTTCAGATGAGTTTCAAATATTTATAGTGACTTACTGAGACCATCATGTACCATATCTCTTGACGCTAAGTCCCATACTTGCAACAGCCTATGTTGCTCTATCGTATATATTACCTTTCTATTTGGATCAGTTACTTTTGGGAAAACTGACTTTGCATGTTAATTTTACAGGAGAGTGTCCTATTTTATTACACACCATACACACTTTAAAGTTTTTAACATCTAAGAAATACATATCCTACTTACTATCTGTTTTATTTAATGTAATTCAGGAAAATTGAAATAATGTTAGCATACATCACTACTAGTTTCCTGACTTACATATTATCAAAACATAAAAGCTTAATATGAAGACTTAGTTGAGAATGCACTGCTCTGATATCTTTTATCACTTACAAATACGATGGTAAAGCAAGAAGAATATCTAAATTATCTTCTGAATTACCCAGAAGTAAAAACATGAGATCCCATTGCTAATTTCATCTCAAATTTTGCATATAGTCAAATTATCTAATTAGTTTCTTTTTAAATAGTTTTATTTTTCATTCTGACTAGTGACTAACCAGAAAGTCAAAGTTTTAGAAAGCATGAATGAAACCTATATATACTCTAATCTTTCAAAATATAATTTTCATAGTTCTAAGATAGAATGAAAATAGGTACCATTACTAAATGAATCAGATACCCAGAAATAACACATGAATTTTCAAACACAAAATTACTCATAATGTTCCATTTTTGAACATTAAAGTTATTTGAAATTTATGGACCAAAAATATTCTTTTACAGCCACACTTGTTTATACATAATATGGTTCCTTTCCTCTCCCCTCTCACCTCACCACCATTTTTTAAAAAAGAAAACCAAAAACCACAGAAACAGAATTAGCATTTGCAAAATTAACAAATGATTGCTTTAAAGAGACCTTACATCTTTAAAAGAAAAAGGCAAAGGAAAAAACGTGGTGAAACAGCACACCATTTTGCAAGGGTTCACCATAATTGACTCGCATGTTTGGTATTAGTTCAGTGGGGTTTTTTCATTTAAAAAATTTAATGATTCTTTTCATAGTATCTCAAGGACATTCAAAGGGTCTGATTTTCTTTCTTTTCCTTCCTGAGCCTTCCCAGAGGAGCCCTTGGTTAAGCCTGTTGGTTTAGACTCTCCTACTTCAGCACCAAGGACAGAAACTGCTTGATCTCCAAGGAAAATGTACCCCCAGGGACCACCAGATGTCTACTTTTCAAACAAGCAAGAAAAAGAAAAGATACCTGCTTCTGCAGCCACCTGTTTAAAAGTCCCCGCTCCTATGGAACACGCCAGCAACTCCTCCGTAGAGACCCTGAACAACTAATTCAGGTCTCACTCCGCCCTCGCAAGTCACAAGAAGCGCGGTGAGGCCGGGTGAAAGCAGGTCACTCAAGCACCGGAAAGGCGACCCGCGGACTCCAGCTTCGGAGCTGGGGCGACAAGTAAGGCGCTGTAAAGCTCCGCGATGACTTCAGAGCGCGCACACACACACACACACACACACACACACACACGCCAAGCGCGGGGGCCCTTCCCTCGCCCGAGTAAGGAAACGCCTTCCTTCCACCGCTCACGGATGAAAAATGGAGGGAGGGAGGCGGAGAGGAGCCGGGAGGCGGGGACGCAGGGTTGTGGGGTGTAGGGGGATTCGCAGTGTTCAGGGCTGGGGAGAAAACATCGGCTCACCACTTAAGCTGCTGCTGGACCTCAGGCTCCTTCCACAGAGACACTGCAGCATATGCACTCCCTTCTTCAGAGAAAGCCCAAGAATCTTCATGGAGAAGCGCGCGTGTGGGGTTCGCCAACTCCCCGCCCACCTCCGCTAATTGTCCAACCAAAAGGCGTTCTCCCTTCCGAAGCCGGGTCCTGAGTCCATCGCGCGCGCGTCCCAGGTGCAGGTGCCAGGTAGCTGGCACATGGGTCGCGACCTAGCCGGGGCGCAAAGCGGGAGCGCGGCGGCGGGCGCTGCCACCCGGGCACGGAGAGGAGGAAGTGCTGCTCGACTGGGGCCAGCCCTCCGGAGAGCCTGAGGCCCTGCCACACCTCAGTGGACTCGAACGCGACACTTTGGGACTTTCTGAAGGAGGCGGCTCGCTTCGGGAGGGAGGGTGAGGGGGGACAGGCTACGCGGAGGACGTCACCATAGGTCTGTGCCTCCTTCCAGGTGCTGGCGCTCAGAGAGAGAGAGAGAGAGGACAGGGTCCCGCGTCAGCCCTGACCTTCTAGACCGGGGCAAGGGGCACCCCCTCCGCCCTCTCTCAGAGTCGGATCGTGATCCCTGGGCGCCCGCCGGTCTCACTTGTCCCCACTGTCCGCAACCGGGAGACGCGGATTGGAGCTCCGTGAAGTCAGGGCTGCCCAGCGGAAGGCAGCGCTCCCGCGAGCCTCCAGGGGAGCGAGGGCGACTCTGGCATGGGAATCCGGCGGAAGGGAAGCGCCCGCAGGAAGGACTGGACCCTGGAGGCTGCTGAGCGTCAGAAGCCACTCCAGGGACTTACAGGTGGGGTAGGAAAGCGGGGCTGTGGGATCAAGACAGCTCTTGGGTGAGGGCCTTGAGAAAGAAAAAGGATCTAATCGTGGACCCCGGCACAGGCCTAGGCAATATTATTGGAGTCTGGACTCCTGGACTTTCTGGATGGGGCTCTGTGACCTTGGGTAAGTCACTTACCACCTTGGTGTCTCAGTAAATGTGGGAGGGGAAGAGGATGCGAAGTAGAGGATTGAAGGCTTCTTTGATGGTTTTCCCACTACCTTCCAGTCTCCTGGAACTGCTTAGCACAGGTGCAGTGAGAGTGGGGCCAGAAGGCAACACCAGAATAAGAGGCAGAGACAGGTAAGGCGGGCAATCTAAAATCCACCAGTGCTTCACTTTGGCGTCAGTATTCTGGAAGGCTCTGTCAACCAGTCCAGATGACCAAGAGCTTCTCCTTGGGGTTTAAAAGGGGCAAATTTCTCCCCTCACTCCGCAGTAGCCACCTTGGCCTACTATTCCCCACGCCCCTCCAATTACCAAAGGTCATCAGTGCCCTTTTGGAAGTACATGAGTGAAGCATACAGCATACCATCCATACTACAGAATGGCATGCTGTGTGAAATCTCATCCTCCAAAGACACATAGCAGTTCATGCAGAGTCTGGAAACAAGCAGCCTAAATTCAAATTCCTACTAGCTGTGTGATCTTGAGCAAGCTACTTAACTTCTCTGGGTTTCTGTTTTGTTCATCTTTAAAAGAAAGCCAATCATAGCATCCATCTCATATGCCCCTTGTTGAAGATTAAGCACTGGTTATATAAAGTGCTGCAATAGTGTTAGCAATTATGATTATTCTTATTATTTAGACCCCTCCTGTAGGGTTTTGGATCACTCTCACTTTCCAACGAATGCCAGTGTCTATACCAGTATTTGAATTTCTGCTTGAACAGTCCAGGTGGTAGAAACCCAGGTAGATCCTGTTAGAAGGCTTACTGGGACATTGAGTCAAAAACTGACTTCATCTTTCTAACCATTGCCTCAAGGCTACCTAACACTAACTGGCTTGTTCTTTCTTGCAGTGGAAAATGTTTTATCATCCTTCTCTTTCTTCTCCTTAGGCTAACCCTGCCTGGATCTTCTGGTGTTTTCTAAAAGTTGAAGTTGCCTGGAAGAAGTCTCTTCCTTTTTTCTTTCAAAGATGGTAAAAGACAATCAGAACATGTGGTGGGCCTCTTTAACCCACAGCTGTGGCTGGCTCCATACCCTCTTAGCTCCTTTCAGAACTGAACTCTAGGCAAAAGCCATTCAGAATGACTACAAGACTCAAGAAGATACCTATCTCCAGGCCCCTCCTTTCCAGTTCCCTCTAGTCCCATTATTCAGTGGTATCACAAAAGCTCTGTGGGCTTCAAGGTCCTTCAAGATCTTGCTAAAACCACCACTCTGTCATCACTAAGGAGGGTCTGAGTCCCCAAGGCAACAGAGTTATGGCTTTCATCTTCCCCATCTCTGCAGGAATTAGTGAGAAAATTGGCTCATCTGGGATTCTACCCATAGAAATTCCCCAAGGAGGGAGAGACAATTAACCAAAGGAAAACATCTAAAAATAGTCCTTTGTGCTGCAGCAGAAGACAGTTTTCCAGTAGTGCTCTCCTGCTCTGGAACCCACAAGGTAAAGCTGTTGCTTTACTTTGAGAGAAGTGCTATTCCTTAAAAAGTAGCAAATGAATAGGACCAGGCCTTTCTTCCTTCAATGGACCTTGAGTAGAGTGAGCTAAATCCATATGTAATTTTAAAACACTTGTGACCTCATGAGCATAAATGTTCATATTTAGGATGAGCCTCTCTGCCTACCTGGCAAGGTAGTCCCAAAGATTCAATGAGGTGAAACACTTGAAAGTGTTTTAGAGATCCTAATTATCTTTACAAGATAAGTTGCAATTACCAGTTTCCCTGGGTTCTAGGAGTTGCAATTAAGGTCTAGCACAGTGGCCATATTATTTGAGTACAGAAGCATTTAAGTTTTAACCCTCTGACCCCTCAACAGAATTATAACCTCTTAGAAGACAGGGCAGGAAAGTCAACTTGGCCACAATTAATATTCAAATGCCTGCTGTCTTTAAAACCACTCTCAACAGTGATGCTTATGACCAGGTGTATTCATCCCAGAGAAAATGGATCGTCACCATACTTGAATAAAGAAACCAAGGGATTTGATTCCAGATGCTTTTGTTGTTATTGAACTCTCAGAAGAAGTCAGCTTACACCAAGACAACACATCACATTTTAATGCATAATATTTTTATTACAGCTATATTATGAAAAACAGGTCACGCTAAGGGGAGATCACTAAAAGTAGGGGGAGGGTAAAAAAAGGAAGTTAGGAATGTGAATGTGGTTAATGCACTTTCTTTACGAGTGAATATAGAATTTTTAAACCTGTTCAAATCACCATAAGAAGGTGACTAAGGTAAAAAGGAGAAAAATAGAGGGGTGAACCAATTTGGGTTGTAATACACATATACATGGAAATGTCACTATGAAACTCCCTGTATAGCTATCTTAAACAAACAAAAATGTCCTATTTCAAAAACATAAAATAAGAAAGCAAAACAGGTCCTGTCTGGGAGGTTGGTACTAGCGTGTGGGGGTGACTGTGCTGTCAGTATTATGTACTCATGTATGAAAATGGACAAACGAGACCTGGTGAAACTACTTCAGGGAATTGGGGGGGATAAAGGAGAATGATGGAGGGGGTGAATTTAACTACAATATATTGTAAGAACTTTTGTAAATGTCACAATGTACTCCAGTACAACAATAATGTGATTTAAAAATATTTTGTTACCATATATTATGGATATTTGATCAAAGGAGGATCAAAAGGGGGTTGATCACTAGAATTTTATTACTTAGACTTAATCTTTACACCTGTCAGGACTTCAGTGTACATGCTTTTTAAAAAGCAGATCCTTATGTGATTGTCATCCACTTCCATAACTAGGAACATAGAGTTCAGTCTTCTTAAAGTATCTTAAGCAGCATGTCAGAAGAATTCATTTTTATATACATGCAAAACAACACAGAACAAAACACATAGGAACTGTGGTATCCAGGAACACAAGGATAGAAGCAAACAGGCAGATTTAAGTTTAAGCAAAAGCTTTCAAAATATCTACTTTCTGTATATTACTCCCTAAATCAAATTAGAATATTTATTGGCAATAATATTTTTATTTTAAATTTAAGATACACCATTGTCTTATTAACTAAATTTTAAATTACATTATCTGTCTCTTACTGAAATTTTTTAACATTAGCTATTCTTTCTGTTACCTAATTGATCTAGACACCAAAGCTAGCAAGTAACTCACCAGTGTGGTTTCATGATGAAATAATTTAGCACTGTTTTCTTTTTTGAGACAGAGTCTCAGCAAGTAGCCCAGGTTTGCCCAGAATTCCTGCCTCAGCTTCCTGAATTCTGGGTTTGCAGGTATGCTCTACCACACCCAGCTTAGCACTTTTTTAGTAGGATTGAGAAGTCAGTACCTACATAATGGTGGGTGGATTTATTTAAATTTCTGATAACCTAAATCTTTCTTTTTAAAAAAGAGTTACTCAGAATTTGTTAGAATCAACAATTGTGTGAGGGAGTTTGGCAATTTTTAAATGGTGGCTTATTTAAGAGATTTTCTGTTCATATCAAATATAGGAATTTATTGATTCTTGGCATCAACTGTGCAAATAATCAATGCATTTATCTGAACCAGTAGCAACCTATTTAGAATTTTGCCAGATCCTAAAACTTGCAGTGAATATATTAATAGCCAAATGTCTACTAAATGGAAAGCTACTTTATTTTCACTAAGAATTGTTTGTGAGAAATGTGAGGCCAATAATCCAAGTAATTAATACTTAAGAAGTTCAAGGAAAAAGCATTTCCTCATTAGTCAAAATGCATTTCTGAAATAGGGGCACAACTCCATCTAGGCGCTCCAAGTCCTCTTCTCTTATCACTTAAACACTTCTCTGACTCCCCCCAAAAACTCATGCATTCTTTAAGACCTACCATCAAAGCCACAGTGCTGTATTTGGCAAACTCCCCACTGCCTCCCCTCTCTGCTGTAAATCAATCACAATTGCCTCTAAGCTCCTACAGTACACTGCAGCTCCTCCATTAAAGCACTCATTTTACTCTACCTACACATACTTATATTTCCCCCATGAGGTTATGAGTCACTTTACCCATACATCTTTGTATTCACATATATACTTGTATTTCTATATCTTAGTATAGAACATGTAATAAATAACTTATTTATTAAATATTAAATATTTATGAAATGAAATAAAATGGGGACTATTTTTGCAAATTTTCCATTTGGGAAAGTATTATCAACATTAAATTTAAAAACAACCCACAAAGAATTCAAAGTGAGGAGATGAGGCTCTATAGAAGATATAATGTAGCTTTCAACATACAAAAAGAAGTCAGACTCACTCATAATAAGATAAATACAAGTTATGTCTACAATAACATATCATTTCTCAATTGCTCATATTTCAAGGATAAAAATATTTGACAACTCAGCATGCTACAGAGTATGTAAAAGAAATAGGAACTCTTGTATACTTTTGGTAAGAGTAAACATTGATGCCTGTATGAGTGGCAATTTGTCTCTATCTTTCAAATTTTAACAATCCACTTCTTTTGGCAATTCCTTTTAGATATTAACCTGCAGACATAGCCGCACATGCTTTCAACAGTGACAACTGCACAAGGCATTCATATAACATTGGTGCTAATACTAATTTATACTAGTGATACTAATCCATCAAGAGGCAAGTCATTAAATTTTGACACATCCCTACAAAGGAATGTGTTGCAATTTTTTTCAAAAGATGTAGCGATTTACATATATTGAAATGACTAATTTGAAAAGCATATGAATGTGCTGTTTGTGTAAAAGAGAAGAATGCATTATGAGTTCGTGAACTTGGTGAAAGAGCACAAAAACAGCTTGGATCAGTTGTAGTCTTAGGGAGAGGGACAGATTAGGGAGAGGAACACAGCAGAGAAGTGGAGATTTACTTGTGACCGTATTCCATTTTACACTTTTAAAACTTTGTACCAAGTGTATATATTACATCTTCAAAATAAATATTAAAGCAAAATTACATACATATTTTTCTTTGGTTAAAAGTATTTATTACTAAGCCTGATTAAAATACAAAAATCAAGAAGATGAAAAAGATACTCAAGAACTAGAAGTATTATTTCTATGTTGCATATAGTCCTAAGAGTCAGAAGACTTAAATGAGAATCATGCCTTCTCAGTGCCTGACAATCAAGGTTAGCACCAAAAAAAGCTCAGGTATTGATGATCCTTATTTTCTAATGTGAAAAGGTTGCATGAATAGAAGATATGAAAATTCAAAAGTGCTTTAAATCTGGAATATTGCTATTATTTTATTTTTAAATTATGTATTCAATTATAGTTATTTCCATATAATAGAAATGAACTCTATTTGGTTCCTATATGCTCTCATGGAATTTCAATAATCTTGAGTACTGAGGACACAAAAGCAGTAGTAAACATTATGCCATTGATTCATCTCTCACATCATATAACCTCTAAATATCTCGTCAAATTTTACTAATTAGTAATACGTAGTGCTAAGCCCACCTGCAAATGAAGACAGAACTATGAAAACTACTTTAAGAATATAGATAATGGGAGCAATTCTGTTTGCCTAGGATGATGTAAAACATTTTAAAACATACAATATCATGATGTTTGTCAGAAAGGAGTTCTCCCCCAAATACAGGTAACAAAAGGAAATTTATCTGTGATATGACTTCATTTGGGGTTTCAGAGGATAAAATTTCAACATAAGTTAAACCAGGAAATGCACTTATTATTTATGCCCATCCTTGAACAGAAAAGAAAAAAGGGAACAGTAATTTCTCCTGATATCACACATCTCCTAGTGGCAGAGCTGCAACTCATTTGCTCAAGATGCACCTTCTCAATGCAGCAGTCTTTAAAAGACACGCTGCTTCTGCTTCTGGTTTTAATAGGGTATGAATCAAGAATATTTGATGCTATGCGTAGAAATGAATTTGGTACACCTTCATATCTCTGGAAATTGAATTTTCTCTGCAAATTGTCTACTTTCCAAAAGCAGAGGGCGCTCATTTGTTTAAAGAAAACAGTGAAAAATAAGCATTGTTTTTACAGTAAACTGTGAGGTTATTATTATTGTCAACTTTCAGAATGGAGAATGGGGGAGAGTCTTAACTTATGGCTGGACTAATTCTCCTAATGGAGAACTATAAATGTTCTAATACAGGTGGTTGTGGATTTATGGTCAGGGTTGTGGGAGGAGGTGATTAAGCACTAACTGGAGACATTGACCAATCATACTGAAGACTTCTTGAAATGAGGGAATCTGGAAAATGAATATTTTACCCTCTTTTAAGGGACTTGCTTTACATGTAATTATATTCACAAATATACACATACACATACCTTTGTGCCTGCACAGAACACATTAAGACCAAGAATGCCACTTTGACATACCAGGTAAAAAGGTCGTGGATTTCAGAAACCCTTCCTTGACCATGCTTTCCCTTTCTCTCATCTCCTTCTTTTTTTTTCTCCGACAAACTTACACACATCTAACGGAGAAATCTACATGCACTACCTCCATGTTAGCACTTTTTGTTGTTTCCTAAACCTGTTGAATGTTGCGTTTTGTCCACCCAATCCCACTGAAGTTCCTTGTTGTAAAATCACCATAAACTAGGCTTTTCCATATTCAAGAGACACATTTTGTCCTAAAGGTACAAAAAATGCAGTGATTATATGTGTTAAAATTATTGATTTCTCTCTTTCATAAAAATTCTTCCTCCTTACAATCAGAGACCCCATTTTCCTCCTGGTTTGTCTTTCACTTCTCTATTAACACCACAGTGTTCCCTCTGACCATCCTCCAAGCATTACTATTTTCCAAGGTTGCAGCCTCTTATCTTTTCACTGTTTTTACTTTTCTTGGGCATCCTACTAAAATCTCTGATGATTGTACCTTATCATCTGTGATCTCAATACATGAGCTTAACTCCAATCATACCCTTGAGTCATGCCGTTCCACTTGCATATATATCCTTGTATGTGTTTTCCCCTTGCTGAGAATATCCTGCTTTCTTTCATCTTCCAGCAACTGCATACCTATCATTCAAAATTTGAGACCAGCATTCCCTGCCCTGAAACCTTCCCTGAGTAGATTAGGTACCTCGTTTTGTGATCACCTTGCATATTTCCTAGTACAGAACTTTCACACACATCCCCTCAGATTAGAGTCAATCTGTTTCATTTATGGCCATTAAGTCTGATATATTCTTTTATGGTGATGAAAAAGTTTTTGGAATTAGAAAATGATGATGTCTGCACAGTGTGATGAATATACTCAATTCCACAGAACTGTATGCTTTAAAAGGGTAATTTTTATGCCATTAAAATTATACCTCATTTCAAAATATTAGTTGGAAAATAGGCCACCCTGGAACTGTTTACTTTAAGAGTGTAATTTTTATGTCATTAAAATTATACCTCAATTTAAAATATTAGTTGGAAAATAGGCCAAACAATCATACAAACTAATATACGGTTGCAGTTACGGCAGGTATACACAAAAAGAGATACCTATCAGTACTAACACTAAATGTTAACTGACTTAATTCACCCATCAAAAGGCACCGCTTAATGAAATGGATTAAAAGGGAAGATCCAACATTTTGTTGCTTACAGGAGACCCATCTCACCAACAGAAATAAGCATAGGCTTAGGATGAAAAGCTGGAGAAGATTTACCAAGCCAACGGCCCCTGAAAACAGGCAGGAGTAGCAATACTTATCTCTGACAAAGTAGTCTTCAAACCTACATTGATCAAACAAGATAAAGAAGGACCTTCCATACTAATAAAAGGGGAAATAGACCAAAAGGAAATAATAATCATCAACCTGTATGCACCCAATGTCAATGCACCCAATTTCATCAAACATACCCTGAAAGACCGAAAACCATATATTAATGCCAACACAGTGGTTGTGGGGGACTTTAACACCCCATTATCATCAATAGATAGGTCATCCAAACAAAAAAATCCATAAAGAAATCCAAGATCTAAAATATGCAATAGATCAAATGGACCTAGTTGATGTCTACAGAACATTTCATCCAACTTCTACACAATATACATTCTTCTCAGCAGCCCATGGAACCTTCTCCAAAATAGATCATATCCTAGGGCACAAAGCAAGTCTCAGCAAATATAAGAAAATAGAAATTATACCGTGCCTACTATCTGATCACAATGCAGTAAAAGTAGAACTCAACAACAAAAGTAAGGACAAAAAACATGCAAACAGCTGGAAACTAAATAACTCTTTACTTAACGAAGAATGGATCATCGATGAAATAAAAGAGAAAATTAAAAAGTTCCTGGAAGTCAATGAAAATGAAAACACAACCTACCGGAACCTATGGGACACAGCTAAGGCAGTCCTGAGAGGAAAGTTTATAGCCATGAGTGCATATATTAAAAAGACTGAAAGATACCAAATCAATGACCTAATGATACATCTCAAACTCCTAGAAAAACAAGAACAAGCAAATCCCAAAACAAATAGAAGGACAGAAATAATAAAAATAAGAGCTGAAATCAACGAAATAGAAACCAAAAAAACCTACAGAGAATTAATGAAACAAAAAGTTGGTTCTTTGAAAAAATAAACAAGATCGATAGACCCCTGGCAAACCTGACTAAAATGAGGAGAGAAAAAACCCAAATTAGTAGAATCAGGAATGCAAAAGGGGAGATAGCAACAAACACCATGGAAGTCCAGAAAATCATCAGAGACTACTTTGAGAACCTATATTCAAATAAATTTGAAAATCTTAAAGAAATGGACAGGTTTCTAGATACATATGACATCCAAAACTAAACCAAGAGGAAATTAATCACCTGAATAGATCTATAACACAAGATGAAATTGAAGCAGCAATCAAGAGTCTCCCCAAAAAGAAAAGTCCGGGACCTGATGGATTCTTTGCTGAATTCTATCAGACCTTTAAAGAAGAACTGATACCAACCCTCCTTAAACTGTTCCATGAAATAGAAAGGGAAAGAAAACTGCTGAACACATTTTATGAAGCCAGTATTACACTTATCCGAAAACCAGGCAAAGACACCTCCAAAAAGGAGAACTTTAGGCCAATCTCCTTAATGAACATTGATGCAAAAATCCTCAACAAAATTACGGCAAAACAAATTCAACAACACATCAAAAAGATTATTCTCCACGACCAAGTAGGCTTCATCCCAGGGATGCAGGGGTGGTTCAACATATGAAAATCAATAAATGTAATAAACCACATTAACAGAAGCAAAGACAAAAACCACTTGATCATCTCAATAGATGCAGAAAAAGCCTTTGATAAGATCCAACACCATTTCATGATAAAAGCTCTAAGAAAACTAGGAATAGAAGGAAAGTACCTCAACATTATAAAAGCTATATATGACAAACCTACAGCCAGCATTATACTTAACGGAGAAAAACTGAAACCATTCCCTCTAAAATCAGGAACCAGACAAGGATGCCCACTATCTCCACTTCTATTCAACATAGTACTGGAATTCCTAGCCAGAGCAATTAGGCAAGAAGAAGGAATGAAAGGAATACAAATAGGTAAAGAAACTGTCAAAATACCTCAATTTGCAGATGACGTGATTCTATACCTTAAAGACCTAAAAAACTCAACTCAGAAGCTCCTAGACATCATCAATAGCTATAGCAAGGTAGCAGGATATAAAATCAACATAGAAAAATCATTAGCATTTCTATACACTAACAATGAGCAAACTGAAAAAGAATGTATGAAAACAATTCCATTTACAATAGCCTCAAAAAAAATCAAATACCTAGGTGTAAACCTAACAAAAGATGTGAAAGACCTCTACAAGGAAAACTATACACTTCTGAAGAAAGAGATTGAGGAAGACTATAGAAAGTGGAGAGATCTCCCATGCTCATGGATTGGTAGAATCAACATAGTAAAAATGTCTATGCTCCCAAAAGTAATTTACATGTCTAATGCAATTCCCATCAAAATTCCAATGACATTCATTAAAGAGATCAAAAAATCTACTGTGAAATTTATATGGAAACACAAGAGGCCACAAATAGCCAAGGCAATACTCAGTCAAAAGAACAATGCTGGAGGTATCACAATACCTGACTTCAAACTATATTACAAAGCAATAATGATAAAAACAGCATGGTACTGGCACAAAAACAGACTTGAAGACCAGTGGAACAGAATAGAGGACCCAGATATGAAGCCACACAACTATAACCAACTTGTCTTTGACAAAGGATCTAAAAATATACACTGGAGAAATAGCAGCCTCTTCAACAAAAACTGCTGTGAAAACTGGTTAGCAGTCTGCAAAAAACTGAAACTAGATCCATGTATATTACCCTATACCAAGATTAACTCAAAATGGATCAAGGATCTTAATACCTGACCACAAACTCTAAAGTTGATACAGGAAAGAGTCAGAAATACTCTGGAGTTAGTAGGTATAGGCAAGAACTTTCTCAACGAAACCCCAGCAGCACAGCAACTAAGAGATAGCATAGATAAATGGGACCTCATAAAGCTAAAAAGCTTCTGTTCATCAAAAGAAATGGTCTCTAAACTGAAGAGAACACCCACAGAGTGGAAGAAAATATTTGCCAGCTACAATCAGACAAAGGACTGATAACCAGAATATATAGGGAACTTAAAAAACTAAATTCTCCCAAAACTAATGAACCTTAAAGAAATGGGCAAGTGAACTAAACAGAACTTTCTCAAAAGAAGAAATACAAATGGCCAAAAAACACATGAAAAAATGCTCAACATCTCTAGCAATAAAGGAAATGCAAATTAAAACCACACTAAGATTCCACCTCACCCCTGTTAGAATAGCCATCATTAGAAACACCACCAACAACAGGTGTTGGCGAGGATGCGGGGAAAAAGGAACCCTCTTACACTGTTGGTGGGAATGTAAACTAGTACAACCGCTCTGGAAAATAATTTGGAGGCTACTTAAAACACTAAACATTGATCTACCATTTGATCCAGCAATACCACTCTTGGGGATATACTCAAAAGACTGTGACACAGGTACTCCAGAGGCACCTGCACACCCATGTTTATTGTGGCACTATTCACAATAGCCAGGTTATGGAAACAGCCAAGATGCCCCACCACTGATGAATGGATTAAGAAAATGTGGTATCTATACACAATGGAATTTTATGCAGCCATGAAGAAGAACGAAATGTTATCATTCCCTGGTAAATGGATGAAATTGGAGAACATCATTCTGAGTGAGGTTAACCTGGCCCAAAAGACCAAAAATCATATGTTCTCCCTCATATGTGGACATTAGATCAAGGGCAAACACAACAAGGGGATTGGACTTCGATCACATGATAAAAGCGAGAGCACACAAGGGAGGGGTGAGGATAGGTAAGACACCTAAAAAAGTAGCTAGCATTTGTTGCCCTTAATGCAGAGAAACTAAAGCAGATACCTTAAAAGCAACTGAGGCCAATAGGAAAAGGGGACCAGGAACTAGAGAAAAGGTGAGATCAAAAAGAATTAACCTAGAAGGCAACACACACATTCAAGAAATTAATGTGAGTCAACTCCCTGTATGGCTATCCTTATCTCAACCAGGAACACTTGTTCCTTCCTATTATTGCCTATACTCTCTCTTCAGCAAAATTAGAGATAAGGGCAAAATAGTTTCTGCTGGGTATTGAGGGGATGGGGGACAGAGGGAGGGGGCAGAGTGGGTGGTAAGGGAGGGGGTGGAGGCAGGGGGGAGAAATGACCCAAGCCTTGTATGCACATATGAATAATAAAACAATAAAATAAGATAAAGAAAGAAAGAAGCCAGATGCAAATAACCATAAAAAAATTAAATAAAATAAAATTTTAACCCATTCTTACTACAAAAAAAAAAAAGAAATACCTAGTTCTGTAGTGTCTGAAAATGGGGTGAGGATATTGATTGAGCTGGAAGAATCAGGTTATATCCTGTATCACAATTAGTTGGGTATACTTTTATACACATTTCTTTACCTCGTGTGACAATACACACACACACACACACACCTACAAATACACAAACTTTTTATTTCTTTTGTGGAAAATCTGAGGTTCATTCATACCAATACCATGTTTCCCCATGATTAGATATGACTACTTAAAACATAGCAAATGGCCAACAAACACCTGTTGAATTGAATTGGAGATTTCATCCAGAATTGCAAAATAGTTAAATAATTGTTTCTCTTAAGACTGAATGAAGAATGCAGTTCATTTGAAAATAAGGCCTTAATCAAATTTATTATAACCCTACATGTCTATTATACACAAAGCAGCATGTGCCACGTATTCACTCCTGAAAATCAATGATACACCTACTATATAGTTTCAAGTATGATCAAAATATGGGAGGTATCGAAAAGAACAAAGAGAAACTCATGCCAGGAGAAAAGCAGCTTTTGGGACCTTTAAATTGTCTATGCTAACATAATTCTTTGGGAAGACCAGCACTCAAATAAGAGGTTGAAGTGATTTCTACAGCCATCATTCTGAAAGATATCATATTTCTGGACTTTGAAATTATTTCTATTTCTAGCTTTATAGGGTCAGTTTTCAAATAATGAAAAATGAAAGGTCTAGAACAATCTGGTCCTATAGTCTTATGCAAGGGTACATGGTAAGCATCCCATAATGTGGATACATAAATTATTAATAATGCTTCAAGGAGCCACCATTAGGAAAGTATTTCAGCATCCTGTGCTTGTGCAAATATTCAATTTGTACTCAAATGTTACTTTTATTTTGACATCTGTGTTCTTTTGGTCCATTTCCTCTCACTTGGTGGAACTCAGTGATTAAGATCTTGCTTTCAAATTAAACTGTACCTGAGTTTACTTCTCAATTCTTATACTTACTAGATGTCTTCATTTCTCCAAACTTCAGTTTCACTTTTTCATGCAGTGAAGTGAGTATTTATAACTATTTCACAAGATTGTTTTCATAATTAATCAAGATAGAGTACTGCCTGCCAGATAGTAGGTGCTCAACAGGTGGTAGTGATGATAATAATGGTGAGATTTCACTCAATTTACAACTTTTGAGAAACTCCTATTAACAATCCTTTTTATCCTTGAAGACATCCAATAGAATCAATTATGTGTTATTTGAAACTGTTTTCATAACTTCTCTCCTACACCTATAAAAACTAAGAACCATTTTGTTGGAGGGAAGAATGGAGAAAATTGGATTTTTAGAAGAAAGGTGATTTATAACCACAAAACTGATTCAAGTGGTGACTTTGTTTACACCTTTCTCTTTCCATTTCACCTTTCTTATTAAGTTCATTCTAGGTCATATAGATTATGACTGGTTCATTGTCAAACTCTTAATGACATTGTAGGCAATGTTTGAGACTTCAGAACTGTGCATTGCCAAGTTCAACTCCCAGCACTATCAGTTTCTAGTTATGTGTTCATGGACTAACTTCTTTGAAGTTTATTATATTCATGTCCAAAATGAAGCTATTAATCTTACTTGCAGGTTGTTGTACGGAATGGAGAGAGAGAGAGAGAGACAGAGAGAGAGAGAGAGAAAGGGAAAAATGCTTAATGCAGAGTTTAGCACTTAATGGACTTTCCACTAATAAGAGTTTCTTGTTTCCCTTTTCTCAAAATCTGCTTAACAAGGAATAATCCATTTTTAATATTTTTAAGTCAGAATGTGTTACAAATTACCCACTGGTCATTCTTTAAAATTTATCATTCTTTTAATATGAATTGAAACCCTGTCTTACATTTGGAAAAGAAGGGATATGAAGATAAAATATAGAAATCAACCAACCCCTTACTTCTTCTACCACATATCTGATGATGTCACTGACACCTCCAGCTGAGAAATGTAAGTAGCTTCTGCCTAGGAGGAGGTGTTAGCCTGATGGTGGCTGTTTTAGAGAGTGATTTTTGCTTCTTTTTTTCTTGTTGTTGTTTGTTTGTTTTATTTTGTTTTTCAGCCTACTTTCTGGATAAGCATGAATTGAGATCACTCCTTTGCTATGTTATTAGTCTTAGTAGGTCCAACCATTAAAATGCCACCACTGAGGGTGAAAACACAGCCTGCACTATGATTTTAATTATGCTTTAAAACATATATGTTGGGAAATTTTGAAGTCATGTGCACAATAATTTAACAGTGGTTATTTCTTGGTAACTATTTTGGTGATTATTGTTAATTGAGGGAAGCAGGAGAATATCACTGTTCAGAACATGCATTTTGGACTCAAACTTCTAGGAACTGACTTCAATTCCACCACTAATTGACATGATTAACCTCTATAGTCATCACTCTTTAGTCATACAAAATATAAATAATAAAATATCACAAGGTATTTAAACTGACATAAAGTATGTAAAACATGAAGTACAGTACCTGTAGAAGATCAAATAAATCAATAATTATTATCACTAATTCTTAATCCTGAATTTCTGAATAGCCAAGTTTTCTACAATTAATGTTAGATCAGAGTTAAATATTTGGTTTAAAAATATCTTTTTTTTACTTTTATAAATAATTGAATTGAACTTTCTAATTCACTGAAGAGACTTTTGGGTATTAGAATCTTCTAGGAAGTAGATTTAATAATGTCATTAAGATGGCTGCTAAATACTTTTTTGAAAAAATGGGCCAATTTATTAGCTTATATATGCCTACCTCTGGTTTCAGAAAATAATAATAATAAATTAAAAGTGCACTTTTATTCCCAGAGTCCCAGGATCAATTATTACAAGTTTGAGATAAGTAAGAAGCCAGCAAACTATGTAAATAGGCTAAGAAAGAAAAATTAAGGGCCGGGAGAGGGAGGGATCTAGAACATAATGTGACAGGCTTAAGTGACAGCGGCCTCGCTCCAGTCCAACCCTCCAGGTGGCAGGGTGGTATGGGTCAGTCTTAAGAATTCTTCAGCATGGACCTGTGTGTCCTTAGAGCAGATAGCTTATATAAGTTCCTGTAATGCACATACACCTGTACCTCTCCACTGGTATCCACAGTTTAAGAAAGTAAATGGAAGTTTTCAAGGAGGAATATGGTATGGTCCTGGAGATTAACTTGCCAGTAAACCTTTGAGAGCAATCTAAAGTCTGTTTCCGGGAGATTCCAAGATGGCGGCTAGAGGGAGGAAGCAGAAAGCGAGCCTCCTATAGTGAAATCTTGGAGAGACGCTGGAGACACACTTTGCAGGCATAAGCACTGAGAAGAGACATAACTTTGACCTCTCCACACCTTCAGCCAGCGCAGAGAATCACCACTTCATGTTAAATGGAGAAACCAGGAAGGCCGCCGGGCCACCAGTCACCCGTGCCCAGACGACTTGGGAAGATGTGGACCAGGTGAGCTTCGCGGTACCATGGTACTCCCACAGACAAGCCTGGGCCAGAGCAGCATAGCCCCCTGGACAGACTGACCTCCACCCAGGGAAAAAAGAGAAACTGAGTAATAAGCAATAAGAACAATAAAGGCACGTGGGAAAGAGGGTGGGGCGCCCTGAGCACTGAAGATTGGGGGAAGGGAATCCTCCCTGGGACTATAAATAAACAACATGTTTATTGCAGCACTATTCGCAATAGCCAAGTTATGGAAACAGCCAAGATGCCCCACCACTGATGAATGGATTAAGAAAATATGGTATCTATACACAATGGAACTTTATGCAGCCATGAAGAAGAACGAAATGTTATCATTCGCTGGTAAATGGATGGAATTGGAGACCATCATTCTGAGTGAGGTTAGCCTGGCCCAAAAGACTAAAAATTGTATGTTCTCCCTCATATGTGAACATGAGATCAAGGGCAAACACGACAATGGGATTGGACTTTGATCACATGATAAAAGCGAGAGCACACAAGGGAGGGGTGAGGATAGGTAAGACACCTAAAAAATTAGCTAGCATTTGTTGCCCTTAATGCAGAGAAACTAAAGCAGATACCTTAAAAGCAACTGAGGCCAATAGGAAAAGGGGACCAGGAACTAGAGAAAAGGTGAGATCAAAAAGAATTAACCTAGAAGGTAACACACTCGCACAGGAAATTAATGTGAGTCAACTCCCTGTATAGCTATCCTTATCTCAACCAGCAAAAACCTTTGTTCCTTCCTATTATGGCTTATACTCTCTCTACAACAAAATTAGAAATAAGGGCAAAATAGTTTCTGCCTGGTATTGAGGGGGTTGGGGGGGAGAGGGAGGGGGTGGAGTGGGTGGTAGGGGAGGGGGTGGGGGCAGGGGGGAGAAATGACCCAAGCCTTGTATGCACATATGAATAATAAAATAAAAAAATAAATAAAAAATAAAAAAGAAAGAAAAATTAAGATGGATCCATTCCTGGAACCAACTTTCTAACTGCCAAAGTGCCTGTTTCTAAAGGCAGAATTTAAAGACTTACTATGAGTGACACATGTAGACTACATACGCAAAAATGGTATTTTTACTTTCTCAATTAATGATATTAACCTAACACAAGCAAATTTTGATTTTACCTTCAGTTAGCTTTAGCAAAGGAATGTGAGCCAAACAATGAAATTACAGTTTCTTGTTGTATTTGCTGGTTTGTAATTCTTCAAAAAGCTATACTTGCATTTTCAAAGCAAAGTCATTCGGGGACAACAAAGTCTGACTGTATTTATATAGTATGACTCTTAGCAAGCTGCGAACAGAATCTGAAATTGTTTTCTATACCACATTTCTCCCACACACTGTCACAAGGAAACAAATGATAGATGCAAATATCTACATTCAAAAGGCATCATCTGACATCATTATCATACTCAAAAAGAGTCAGTTTTCATAATTGTCTACAGAAAGAATTTTAAATGGTGTATGCCCACTAATACAAACCAACTTGGATAAAACATATTGCTTAATATTTCATTTCCTTCTTCAAAAGCCTATAATGGTTTCTCACTGCCTGAAGTCATATTTCCAACACCTATTACTAGACATTCAAAATCAGCACAATCTTTATCTAGGCCATATACCTTTTTCTTGGCATAGCTTCTACAATATGCCTTCACTAATAATTAACTGTAGGTTCATGATCTCTTACTTAAAACATTTGGAGGATCTGCTCTTTTAATTTAGAGTTTTGAAGGCCAAAGTGGTACTTTTAAAAGGTAATATAATACATGAAAAATATTAATTTAAGACTGCACCTGTAATAAAACATTGATATTTCTGCAATAAATCCATATGTATTCTTATAAGTGGTATTACCAAAGATTATATACAGCCTCCTGTCAATTCATGTCAGGTTGCGTCTCCAACTGAGTTTGATGGAAACTTGAGAGGAAAAAATGATTTTCAGAACTTCTTAAATTTAGAAACTATAGATAATGGACTGTAAGTCTGTACTTGCCTTACTTGGACATAGACTTTTGAACTTTGAGGCATTTGTTCATTTTCTTTCTTTAGCTAAGAATGTCTTCTGCCTCTTTTGTACTTATTCAACTCTATTATGGCCCAGCCCAAATGTCAATGCTATATTTATAAAGTCTCAAATCAGAAGCTCTTCTGTTGTTGTTAGCAACAGAGACTAGAAACTCCTTAAGTTACAACACTATTTCTGAGTTGCCTTTCTTTCTGTGACTCCTGGCAGTGTATTTTCCTCAAAAGAATCAATAAATGGAATGATTCAAGCTTCCTGAAAACACTCCGAAAGACAAATATCACATTTCAAGCATGGACACTTTCTTCTGTAGTTCTATCCTAATGCTTGCTCTCTGGTTCCTAAAGCTGCTTGTGCATAATCTTTTATTCTCAAGGCAAGTATATCACTTCATCATGCAAACCCACTTTCCATGGCACTGCATTTCAGGTAACATCCTAAATGGCTTGCAAAACACAAAACTATACCCAAAACTACTATACAACATTTTCCAGGATGTAAACTCTTCAAAATTTTTTATCTAGATTCATAACATAATAACTTAGCCACTGAAACTAGTATGGTCACCATCACTAGAGCACTGACCAGTGTTTCTTCTTGGTAATCTATGGTAAAAAGAAAAAAAGTATGATTTTCTTTTCTATAACTTTAATTACATTTTCTTTGTCTTATGCAAAGTGATAATACTATATTCTTTTGACAATATTTCCCAAGTATTAGAAAATTTACTGAGTGCCTCTGTAAATTCAAAAGAAATTCAAAAGGCAGGTAACTAGAACCAGAAATAAAAAGTTACAATAAACTGAAATAAGAAACCTTCAAATTGCTGCAGGATTGGGACAGGACTCCCTTAACTATACTTCTAAATGAGTAATTTTTAAATACCCCAAACATACACATTTCATCTTTCTTAAGTGTCTGTGTGTGCTGAGGGAGGGGCGAGGGTTGATCTCTGACACAGAGAGCTCACTGGTGACAATGGATGATGTTAAACAACTTAAAGACCTTAATTCCCAAAGCATAGATACCCATGTTTAAAATATAAATCATGAGGTAGAATTATTTTTACATTTTCAAATTCAAGTAAGAAAATTATAATAGAGATTTTGGATATTATACAGCCCAATGTCTTCATTGTACAAATGGAAAACACTGAGGCTCAGAGAATGGAAGTGAATCACTTGAGAATTAGTTAAAATAATGTAGTTGGCCATCCTGGAGCCATCTTCAGGCCTTTCACTCCTAAATTCTTTGCAGGGAATTTTCTGGATTTCTTCCTGTCTGTTAACCAATGGTGTGGCTACCACCTGTATTTTCTTTAGAACTAAAATGACGTATCTACTGTACCTAAGGACATCAATGTAGACATTAGCTAATTTCTGAGCATTATTACTAATTTTGATGATAGCTATTCTCTAATAGTGTTATCATTCTGTCCCAGAAGTAGACAGATTGAAAGCCAGGCATGTATTTACTGAGTTTAATATTATACCCTTCCCAACATTTGTACTGATAGTCTCATTCATTTTATCAATAACAATGAACTATACTTTAGAAAGATCAGTACTATTATCCTAAAAAGTGGAAAAGAAAACTAATTCCCATAAGTGATCTAGAATGTTTCTATAGAAATAGCTCATTAAAATAGGACCATATCTCTTAAAATCCGAAGGGGAAAAAAATCTCACTTAGGTTTATTTCATGGAAAATGACTTTCATAAATCTTTACATTATTTTCTTATTACAAACCATAACTGATTTTCTCAATAGACATTAAAACTGATGTGACACGTTAGGCTTCCTAAACTATACCACACCAGCTAACTGTACTACTTGTTGGTTAGACTAAGAAATATGGAATTTCTATAACATAAAGCAATTGAAACATTTTAATTCAGGATTTTCTGTAGTCAAAGTTGTGATTCTAAGGATTAGTCTGGTGCAAGTATGGAGAAGAAGACCAAGTTGATCTAACAACAAAATTTAAGGTCTATCCTATATCAAATGCCATGGAGATAAAAATAAGAGAACAGAGAACAACTTGGAGATGTCATTGATAGGACTTGATAACTGACTGCCTAGAGGAAGTGAAGGAGAGGAAGAAGCAATTATGTCAAAATTCCTGGCACTATGTTAAGTAGAAAGGAGCTCAAAATCAAAAAGGAAATGTTGACATTATTTGTGACAGAATAATGGCTATTCATGGTAGAATGTGTGAAGTGCCATATATGGGAAGCAAATGAAAAGAAGATAAAATCACATTTGAAAGTAGACATAATGAAATTGTGATAGTTAATTGCGTGTGTCAATTTGACTGATCCACGGAGTGCTAGGACATTTGGCTAATGACTATTCTGGTTGTGTCTCTAAGGGTATTTCTGGATGAGATTTACATGTGAATTCGTAGAATAAGTGAAGCAGATTTCCTTCCTAGTGCAAATGTCTTTACCAAATCTACTAAAGACTTGAACAGACAAAAAGCCTGAGTAAGAGGAAACTCCTGACTCACTGCTTTGGGCTGGGATGTTGGCCTTTACCAGACTTCAGATTCAGATTGAAGCATCAGCTCATCTGTGGTCTTGAACTTGCCAGCTTTCCAACTGGAACTTATACCATCAATATTCCTGGTACATCAAACTTGGACTGGAACTACATTTCAGGTCTCCTGGGTCTCCAGCCTGTAGACTGAGGCCTTTTGCAACCTCTTTAATTATGTGAGCCAATTCCTTATAATAAATCTCCTTTCTCTCTGTCTTTGTCTCTACCTTTCTTTATTCCCAATTGGTTCTGTTTCTCTGAAGAACCATGACTAATTTAAGAATCAGTGATAAGGCATGGAGTGTATCAAGAAGAAATGAAGAGGGCTATTTCAAAAATATTGAAAAAACAAAGAAAGAAACACAACTAGAGCTTAAGGCCAGATAAGGAAAGAGGTAAGAGCAGATTAGAGCTACAAAGTGAAGGACTTCTGATATACAGCTAAAGAGTTGAGTTGATTTAAGAAAAAAATAAGAGTCAGTAAGGCTTTGAAATGTCCTTTTAAAAGTTAAATGAGAAAATATCCATTATATTTTAAAGAACACAAATATCTTTCAAATATCTTTTTTCTCTCTCTCTAAAAATAAGCAAACAAAACAAAAACATGAAAACCTCCACTTCTCCACTCATTTTAGCTCCCTCTGCCTGGAATATGTGTAAACATAAGGTTCACAGAGTCATTTAGTCAGCAGACCTAGCAACTAAGAATAGATTTTTGCATGCCATGTTAAATAAAAACATAATATGTAAAGTTCTTGGACTTCTGTTTTTACCAATGACAAAGTAACTAATAATATACTTGCCCTCCTGTCATAAACAATGATAAAAATGCAAAAATACCTATTAGGAAATTATTTCCATGGATTGTACCAGAGATGGTTCAAGAAAAACATGAGCTAAACCCACATTGACTTTAGCTTTCCTCTTGGGGCCATTTTCCAGAAAAAGCATGAAGCAAGGGAAGTAGAGGCCAAATAGAGCATTACAATTTCACTGAGACAAGAAGGCACAGATCAGAGTTTGGAGTATCTGAGGTACCTACAATTTCTGAGTCAGAGAAATAAAGAGAAAGAGCTCCATCGGGTAAAGAAAGCAAGAAGTCTTTAGAGATTACCTTTAGGTCCTTGGACAAAAAGTGAGCTATATAGGTACATATAAAGATTCTGTGAAACTTACCACAGAACAGCTAATGCAGAGATAAGTTTTTTGGTACTCATCTGAATGAGATAACAGACATTAGCTAGGGCTCAGAATTCTAATACAACCAAAGTGGAAAAGTTCACTAGGCAACTCTGACATTCAATTGAAATAAAGAAAGATCATGCTTAGGAGAAAGTACCATGCCCTAAAGTGAAGGTCATAACATAGGACAAAAGATGAAATTGAAATCAAGCATAAAACCAATTCTAACACAACCAAGAGAAAGCACCAATAGTTTAACCACTTGCACAACAATTCTTCAAAAAAAATGCACCAGGTTCCCTACAGCATTACCATTCATAATGTCTAGCATGTAATAAAATGTTGCCAGACATGCAAAAATTAGGAAAACTGTTGCCTGTAGTTAAAGATAAAAGAAGTTGAGATAAACAGATCCCACATTTACAGACTCATTGACATAAGGAAAAAGTCAGACAATCCAAATTACTATGAATACCAAAGAGAGAAGGAGCATAAGAAAGAAGAGGGGAAGGGAGACAAAAAGGTAGAGAAGGAGGGAAGAAGGAAGAGGAGAAGAAGAAGAGGAAGAAAGAGAGAAATACTGAAAACATTGCAAATTTGTTTTTAAATCACCATAGATTTCCAAGAAACTCAGCAAATCCTAAGCCACGTAAATTGAATGAAAATCTCAACTGGGAGTGTTATAATCAAACTGCCAAAAAACAACAATAAAAAGAAAAATCTTTAAAGCAAATATGAAATAAAGAAATATTACATGCAGAGAAATAATGAGACAGATAACTGACTTCTCATCAGGGAAAAAGAAAGATCCCAAAAGATCTTGGAACAATAAATTTAAAATGCTATAAACAAAAATGAATGAATAAGTAAAATGTCAACCCAGAATTATAACAAATGGAGATAAAAATTAGCATGAAAAAAAGAATTTTACAATGATAATGAATGTCAATTAACCAGGAAGATACAAGTTACAAATATACATTTACCCAACATGAGTACCCAAATATATTATTAAAAAGAAGAAATATCCCAAACAACCTAATGGTATACCTGAAGGAGCTAGACAAAGGAGAAAACCAAACTCAAATTAGCAAAAGGAATGCCAAGGGAATAGAGCAGAAATGAATGAAATCAGAAATAGAAAAACTATAGGAAAAAAATCAACAAAATAAAGAATGACTTTTTGAAAAGATAAACAAATCAACAAAATCTTTAGCTAGACTAAGAAAAAACAGGTAAGTCTAAAAAATAAAATCAGAAATGAGAGAGGAGATATTATAACAGATACCATAGGAATAAAGAGTGTAAGAGATTCTAATTATATGTCAACAAATTGGAGAAACTAGAAAAAGTACATAAACTCTTGAAACACATAATCTAATGTGACTGAATCATGGAGAAATAGAAAACCTGAACATACCGGTAACAAGTACAGAGTTTGGGCCAATAATGAAAAATCTAATGAAGAAAAGTCCCTGACCAGTTGATTCCACTGGTGAATTCTACCAAATATGTAAATAAGAATTAATGCCAATCCTCCGCAAACTCTTTCAAAAAACATGAAGGGGAAAGGAAAGAACATTTCCAAATTTATTTTACAAGTTTATCATTATCTTAAGCAAAGACTAAGAGATCACAGAAAAAAAAACTGATATCCCTGACAAAGATAGATACAAAAATTCCCAATAAAATGCCAGCAAAAATTTGACAACATGCTAAAAGTACCATACCCATCACTTCAAGAATTTATACCCTAGAGGCAATGATGGTTCAATATACAAAAATCAATCAATGTGATACACTACATTACCAGAATAAAAGACAAAAATTATATGATCATATCTACAAATGCAATACCATTTCAAAAAATTCAACAGCCTTTCCATGAAAAAAAAGAAAAAAGACATATAACTCAACAAGCAAAAAATAGAAGGAAATTATCCCAACAATTAATAACCACATATGAAAAGCCAACAGCTAATGTAAATTCAGTGGTGAAAAACTGAAAACTTTTCCTCTAAGACTTGTAACAAGTCAAAAATCTCACATTCACCTTTTATTCAAAGAAGTACTAGAAGCCCTAGCAAGAGTAGTTAGGTAATAAAAATAAATAAGACATATTCCAGTGAGGAAGTAATAAATAGAATTATCTGTTTGGAGATGAATGATTTCATGTTGAGAAACTCCTAAAGACTTCACACCAAGCAAAAACAAAACAAACTCTTAGAACTAATGAATGAATTCAGCAAAACTATAGGATAAAAAGTTAACATAAAAAGCAATTTGAGCTGGATGCTGTGGCTCACACCTGTCATCCTAGCTACTCAGGAGGCACAGATCAGGCTGGGTTGAAGCCAGCCCAGGGGGCAAATAGTTCTCAAGACCCTATCTCAAAAAACTCTTCACAAAAATAGGGCTCAAGGTGAAGGCCCTGAATACAAATGCCAGTACTGTCAAAAACAAAAACCAAAAAGAAACAATTTGAGTTTCTATACACTAATATCAAATTATCTGAAAAGCAAATTAAATAAATAATCCCATATTTAGGAATACACTTAATTGAGGAGGCAAAGATTGCTACACTAAAAACTCCAAAACATTATTGAAAAAAGCTTTTAATAGGACTCAAATAAATGAAAATGTATCCCATGTTCATGGATTAAAACACTTGATACTGTTAAAATGTCCATACTACCCAAGGTGATCTACAGATTCAATGCAGTCCCTATCTACATTTGCAGAAATTGAAAAACAATCCAAAAAGTCATATGTAACCACAAAGGACCCCAAATAGCAAAAAGATGTGACAAAGAAGAATAAAGCAAAAGAGTTCATACTTCTGATTTCAACATATTATAAAGTAACATAATCAAAATAGTATGGTGCTGGCATGAAAGAATACTTATAAACCAATGGAAAAGAATAGAGAATCCAGAAATAAACCCATGCATGTATGAATGTACTTTGACAAAAGTGCCAAGACTACACAATGGAAAAATGATAGTTTCTTCAACAAATAGTACTGGGAAAATAAGACACCAACATCAAAAGAATGAAACTGGCCCTTACTTTACACCATATAGATTAAGCAACTCAAAATGAGTCAAAGAATTAAATGTAGGACTTGAAACTGCAAAACTCCTAGAAGAAAACATACGGGAAAGTTTCATAATATTGGTCTTGACAATACTGCATAGATTTAACACCAAAAGAACAGGCAATGAAACAAAATATAGACAAATGAAATAATATCAAATTTTAAAGCTGTGTAGCAAAAGAAATAATCTGCAGGTGGAGAAGGCAACCAACAGAATGAAAAAAAATAGGTAAAACCATATGTCTGATAAGGAGTTAATATCTAAAACATATAACAACTCCTATAGCTCAACAGCAAAATAACAGCCAAGTTTTAAAATGTTTTTAATGGGCAAAGGACTTGAATAGGAAAGTTCTTCAAAGGTGTCAAAGAGTCGACAGCTATATAAAAAGTTGCCTAATGCAACTCATAATCAAGAAAAATCAAGTTGAAACAAAATTATCATTTCATACCTGTCAGAGTGATCATTAAACAAGAAAAAGAAAAAATAACAAGTGCTGGCAAGGATGTGGAGAAACTGGAACCCTTTTGCTCTGTTGGTAGAAACAAAAATGGAAGTTTCTCAAAAAATTAAAAATAGGGCCAGGTGTACTGTGCACCTGAAATCCTAGATGCTTGGGAGGCAGAGATATGAGGATTACAGTTGGAGACCAGCCCAGGCAAAAGTTAACAAGATCCTATCTCAAACTAAGTCAGCCATGATGGTATACATCTATTGTCCCAGCTACTTGGAGGTGGAGGTAGGAGTACTGAGGTCCAAAATTAAACTATAATCCTGATTACTCAGGAGGCAGAGGGAAGAGACTTGCAATTTGAGTTCCGCCCATGGAAAAATAAATGACTATTTGAAAAACAAACTAAAAGTGAAAGGACTAATTTCATGGTCAAGTAGTAGAGCCCTTGGGGTGCAAGGCTTTGAGTACAATCCCCAGTAATGTGAAATTAATTAATTAACTAGTTAATTAAAATAGAACTACATAATCACGCAATCCAACTGTTGTGTATATATCCAAAGGAAGTGAAATCATATGCCCAAGACAGATCATCTGCACTCCCGTGTTACTGAAGCGCTATTCAAAAACAGTCAAGAAATGGAAACTACCTAAGTGGGTGTTAATTGACAAAGGTATAAAGAAAGTATGGTACATATACACAACTGTGTGTGTGAAGTGAAGTGAATATGTGAAGTGAAATAAACCAGGCACAGAAAGACAATACTGCGTGTTCTTACTCATATGTAGAATTTAAAAAATAGGTCTCATAAAAGCTGAGAGTAGAATGGTGGTTACCAGGGGCTGGAGAGAAAGGGGAGCAATAGGAAAATGTCAATCAATGGTTACTAAGTTAGCAAGGAGTAAGAAACACTGGTGTACTATTGTACAATAGGATAACTATAGATAACAATAATGTGTGTTTCAAAATGCTAGAAGAAAGGCTTTGATTATTTTCACCATAAATAAATGATAAATGTTTGAAGAAATAGATATGTTTGCTTTGATTTAAATGTTACACAATATAAGTATGCATGAAAACACCACATGGTACCCAATAAATAGATACAATTTTATGTTTTTATATATCAGTGAAAATAATATTTAAATGAAAAAATGAACTACCATGTGATCTAGCAATCCTGCTTCTTGGTATTTATTGAAAAGAATAGAAAACAATTTCAAAGTGGTATTTGCATTCCCATACTCATTGCAGCATCATTCACAACAGCCAATGGTAGAGATGATTTAAATATACTTCAACAGATAAATGGAAAAAGAAAAGGTGGCATATAATACAATGGAAAGTTATAGTCTTAAAATAGAAGAAAATCCCCCATATTCTACAATATAGATGAGCTTTGAGGACGTTATCCTAATCCAGTCACAGAAGGACAAATATTAGATTATTGCACTTATATGAGTTATCTCCAGTAGTCAAACTCACAGAAACAGAGCACACAGGAAAGTGGTCACCAGAGATAGAAGGGAGGGGAAATGGAGAGCTGCTGCTCAAAGAGTATAGAGCTTCAGTTAATGAGATATGAAAAACTTCTAGATATCCACTGTACAATGTGCAAATAATTAATATGGTTAATAATACAATATTGTGTACTTTGTAATTTCTAAGAGGAAAGTTTTTCAATAAAAAAGCCAATAGATAAAAGAGTACTAACATGTGAATGCACCCAAAGCAAAGCAGAAAAGGAGAGAAAAAATGGACAAAAATAAATTATATGTAGAAAAGAAATAGAAAGTTATAATTTTTATTCAATAATATCAATAGTTAAAATAACTATGAACACGGTAAATGCTCTATTTATTAAAGTGAATAGCTTTTGAGAAGAATAAAAAATAAGCCAATTTTTTACAACTTATAAGAAATGAACTTTAAATATAACTAAAGATTAAAAGCAAGTTCTTGAAAAAATATACATAAAGCATGAGTACGAAAATTTTGGAGTAACTAGTACTAGATAACACAGACCTTATAAAAAGAAAGTATTACTAGAAATTTTAAAAATTACACTGATAAGAGGTTCAATTCATCAAAAAGATGTACTAGCTGGGCACTGGTGGTTCACACCTGTAATCCTAGCTACTCAGGAGATCAGGAGAATCAGAATTCGAACCCAGTCCAGACAAATAGTTCACAAGACCCTCTCTCAAAAAATCCCATCACAAAAAAAAGGGCTGGTGGAGTGGCTCAAGTGGTAAAGCACCTGCCTAGCAAGCATGAGGTCCTGAGTTCAACCCCAGTGCTTAATTATAAATATGTTTATACCTAGTATCAGAGGTTCAAACACATAACAAAAGAATGACAGACTTCAAAAGAGAAACAGATAATTCCATGGTGAAAAGTGTTGACTGTAATTGCTCATACTCAGTACTGATAGAATAAATGGACCAGAAATTAGAAAATACATGTAAACACTAACCAAAGAAAAAGAAGCAGGAGCCATATTAATTCCATGCAGAACAGACTTCAGAGCTAGAAAATCTATTGGGAGATAAAGAGAAGCATTGCATAATAATAAAGCGGTCAATAGTCTAAGAGGAAATAGTACTTAATATATATTCACCTAACAGCAGAGCATCAAAATACATAGGGCCAAAACTTGAAGAAGTGTAAGGATGAATAGATGAATTTGCTGCTGTAATTGGAGAACTTAATGCTCCTGTATAAAAATGAATAGGCCCAGCAGGTAGAATATCAGGAAAGCTGCAGGTGATCACAACAGTGCCACCAATTTCCTGAACATAAGTGACTTCTGCAGACTGTTTCATCTACAGTCTTACACACTTGTTTTATTTTCAGGCTTAAGTGGGACAATCACCAAGCTATACCACATTAGAGAGCATAAAAACATACCTTAACAAATTTAAAAGATAAAAATAAAGTCACAATTAGCAAAAATGATATGTCTTTCTTATTATCTCTTATGTTTTCCTTTCAACAAAATCAGAGAAGAAGAGGGTGAAACAGATTCTGCCTGGAAGGGATGGGGGGAAGTGGCACAAACAATGTATACACATGTTAGTAAATGTAAAAATGATAAAATAAAAGGAAAAAAAAGAGAAAAATAAAGTCACAATGGAATTAGCTAGATACCAGTAACAGAAAAATATCTAGAAAGTCCCCCAAATACTTGTATATTAAATGACACAGTTCTATATGATACCTACATTAAAGAAGAAGTTTCAAGGGAAGTTTAAAAATATTTTGAATTAAATGAAAATTAAAGCAATTTATCAAAGTTGATAAAATGTGCCGGCCGCGGTGGTGCGCCTGTAGTCCTAGCTACTCGGGAGGCTGAGGCAGGAGGAGCTTGAGTCCAGGAGTTCTGAGCTGCAGTGCGCTATGCCCATCGGGTGTCTGCACTAAGTTCGGCATCAATATGGTGACCTCCCGGGAGCAGGGGACCACCAGGTTGCCTAAGGAGGGGTGAACCGGCCCAGGTCAGAAATGGAGCAGGTCAAAGTTGATAAAATGCAATGAAAGCAGCAGTTAAAATGAAATTTAGATGGATTGGTGGAGTAGCTCATACAGTAAGAGTACCTCCCTCACTAGCATGAAGGCCCTGAGTTCAAACCCCAGTGTTGCTATTTATCCCGTCCAGCTCATTAGTCACACATTCATCACTTGCTTGCACTATTAAGACCACGTACACACAATCTCATCTTCCTGTTTCTAATAGTTTGATACAGGAGACTGAGGAAAGCCGTGGAGTTTCATATTTACTACTCCCGGAAAAGAAAAAAAATTAAACTAAACCCATGTAGGATGAATGGTAATGTTTGAAGATAGTATTGATTAGGAGTTAACAAGTTTAAATGTGAACATAATTACATCCAAATAGTGGGCATAGATTGTACATTGTCAGCAAGAATATATCACTAGTGTGTTGAAACAGAGAGAAACTCCACATAATTGCTCAGTTTTTACCTTGCCTGGTATTAATGGATAAATATAATGACTGGTAATACACCTTAGTAGTGAAAGTTTGGACTTTGGATCCAGACTGCCAGATTTGGAATTCTGTGCTTTGGTTTCCTCAGAGATGATAAGAGTACCCATCAAAGATTTGGCATATGGATTAAATTAGTTAATTCATTTCAAACTGTAAGAATAGTGCATAGAAAGACACAGATAGGTGTTTATTAACATGATCATACAGTATGTTCAAGTTTTCTGAATAGAACAAGGACCAATCTAAAAACTAGACTACGTGCAGTCTTCTTGGGACATCTAGAAGTGCAGGTTGCCTCACCTACCTCAGGAATTGTATTTCTCTGGGACCACTTTGTGCTTTGGGTCCAGTACTCTGAAGAAGACTTTCCAAAACAAGCCATCAGTTAAACCAGGTGGTTTATGATAATTCTGACAGTATGCTCACTTGAATGGACTCATTGACTTATCTACTGTAACAAGCTTAAAAACACTTGGTTCACTTGGTCTCCAGACTGTCTCCACACTTTGAGCAATCCGTATGCAACAGAAACCAGTGCTCACAGTTCATTATCACATGGAGAGCTGTTCCCAAAATAGGTTACAGCAGTAGAGGCATGATGCAACATGAGCGCAGCCGTGAGCTTGGCACTCTGCGTTCCACTGGGCTTAGGGTTTTTAAAATGTTTCTGTTTGGGTACTCAGAAACCTCATCTCAGAACTGATACCAAACCTTTGAGGAGAATGTATTTATAGGATGAGGGTCACTTAGGAATATGAGCTCTCGGGAGAAATTGTATTGGTTCTAATGTAATCTCCAGTGTCCACTGAGGACTTGTCCACAGCTTTGTTGAGATAGGACTGATTTCAAAGCTGCTGTGCTTATTAAATAAGGTCATCCACAGAAAGCATTCTGAACAGAGTTTATCGCATAGTAAATGCACAATAAACTGTAATCACTGTTTCTTTCGTGTGGTACCAGGGATTAAACTCACAGGGCCTCACACATGGTGGACAAGCACTCTACCACTTGAGCTATGCCACCAGCTCTGGCTGCAACCACTGGTTGTTAACTGTAAAGATAGCAATTTTGAAATTTTTTCTGTACATCAGCACACACACACACACACACACAAATTATGGTATGGCCTTGGGTATACTTTGATGATTTAATGAGCATTCCAAGAGCTAAATTCAATGCCACTCATAAAAGGTTAATGATTCTCCACCTATATATCAAAGACACTATTAGGGCCAGCCATGACACATAGTTATCATTCCAGCTACATGGAGGATGGAGATAAGAGGACTACAGTTCAGCATCATCTTAAGTGAAGGCAGCCAGGCTCAGAAGGCCAAAACCCACATGTTCTCTCTCATATGTAGACCTAATACAAATGCAGCAATATTGTGAAACACTGGTCACACTAAGGAGCGGTCATGCATGGGAGGGGTTGGGAAAAGAAGGAAACTAAGAACTTGAACATGGTCGAAATACTGTCTATACAGGAATGAATTTAGAAATCTTAAACCGGCTGTAACCACCATAAGAAAGGGGCTAAGGCAGAATGAAGAAAATTAGAGGAGATAAATCAGTTGAGGTTATAATACATATATACATGGAAAAAACACGAGGAAACTCCCTGTGTAGCTACCTTTATCTCAAACAAGCTAAAGTGTCATATTTTTCTTTTTTTATCTTTTCTCTTTTTTCTTCTACAAAATTGGAAAACAAGAGGGCGGAACAGGTCCTCCCCACGGCGGGGAGGACTGGCACCAGTGGGAGGGGAAGGTGACAGGGAAAGGCAGTAGAAGAGTGCAAAAATGTGTACACATGTATGTAAATGCAAAAGTGATACCTGTTGAAACTGTTCCAGGAATTTGGGAGGGAGGGATAAAGGAACAGGTAGAAGAGGTGAATTCAAGTATGGCATATATGACACATTGTAAGAACCTGTGTAAATGCCACAAGGTACCTCCAACCAGCACAACTACAAAGGAGAAAAAAGAGGATTGCAGTTCAATACCAGTCCAAGCAAAAGGTTAACAAGACCCTGTCACAAAAACACAAGCTTGGCGACATATGTCTGCAATCCAACCTACCTTGGAGGCATAGGTGGCAGGATCACAGTTCAAGGCCGGCCTGAACAAAAGCAAGAGCCCTATCTTAAAAACACACTAAAAGAAAGGACAGGGGATGTGGCAAGTGGTACAGTGCTTATCTAGAAAGCATGAAGTTCTGAGCGCAATCCAAAGTAAAGCCAAAAAATGCCATCAAATGACTATAATATAGGAGCCAGGTGTTGTGATACAATCCTGTAATCCCAGCTACTCAGGAGGCAGAGATCCGGAGGATCATGGTTTGAAGCCAGCCCAGGCAAAAAGTTAGCAAGGTGCTATCTCAACCAACAAGCTGGGTATGGTGGTGTGCACCTATAATCCAACTATGCCATAAGTATAGGTAGGAGGATTGAGTCCAAGGCTGGCCAGAGGCAAAACTGTGAGCCCCTATTTGAAAAATAACTGAAAATGCAAAATAGGGATGTGGGCCTGGCTTAAGTGGAAGAGTGCCTGCCCGGCAAACATTGAGGCTCTTAGTTCAACCCCAGTACCACCAAAGAAAAAAAAGCTACTATGATCTACATATTTGAGCTTCCCTCAAGAACATAAAAAAGCCAATGGAAATTTTCAGTTATATTTCTAGTATTTCTTTTTACTAATGTTCACAATAATTTTATTAATATAATAATCACCCAAAGCGACAAACAACTCAATGTCCCGTGTTTCTTCTAAAAGAAAAAAATCACTTTTAAAGAGGTCTGAAAGTAAAGATGAATCAATTCGGGTTGTAACACATTTGTACATGGAAGCGATGTTAGGAATCTCTCTGTATAGCTATCCTTATCTCAACTAGCAAAAACACTTGTCTTTCTTATTATTGCTTATGTCTTCTCTTCAACAAAATTGGAGAAAAGGGCAGAACCGCGGAGTGGGGGGCAAGAGTGGGCGGGAGGTAGGGGGAGAAATGGCCCAAGAAATGTATGCACATGTGAACAAATGAATAAAAACTTTAAAAAAAAAAAGAGGTCTGAAAGTTTTAAAGATTCACTGTAGAACTATTGAACACAGGAAGCAGTAACACTGACAGATACTCAGTATAGCCACACGGTGGCAGCAGAGCACAGAGTGGAGCAGATGAGCTGGCACCACATTGTGCACCCTCAGGTATCATGTATGTCCTAGGTGGTTCATTCACCCCTGTCACAGCTGTGATCTTAACACCGCCTCCATAGAACCTCACACTTATTAAACTGCCACAAACTTCTTTCATCCGATCCTCTGATCCTCCAGACCACCTCTCTGTGAGGTCTACAGACTCATGGCTTTTTGAAGGACATGATCAAAGTCTTATTCCTGACACCAGAAGCTGAACTTTGCCTCACCTTGCAGCCTTGAAGTGCTCTGAGAGGTGAGACAACATTCAAAAGATTGCCATTGTCATTTGTCTCTATTAGGATATGCTCCAAGAGAAAGAGCTTATGAAAACAGATACTATACCTCCAATTCCAGTGAGGGGAAAAAAGTAAGATTGCTGGATAGAACTGGGAATACTTTACAGGATTGAGAACTGTAAGGAATTTCCCACCAAAAATGGAGGAGAAAAGGACAAAAGAAAGAAGGGGAAAGGGTTTTAAAATCTTAAATACCAAATACTAAAAATTTCTCGGTGAATAATATTGAAAGCTTAACCAGAAAGACATGTGTCTCCAGTGATGCTGATATTAGTTTCCCAGGGCTGCTCTAACAATCTACTACAAACCTAGGGACTTAAAATAGCTATTCTGGAGAGATGAAATTCAAAATCAAGGTGTCCCTAGGGCTGTGCTTCCTCCAAAGTCTCTTAGGGAGCATCCTGCCTTTCCTCTCCTGCATATCTTTTGGGAGTTCATCATTAAAGCCACTGCAATATTCTCATGACTTTCAGCCTTGAGGTGGTCACAAATGTCCACACTATGGTCCCCTGACCCACATGTTTAGTTGTTTCAAGAAATAACATTTGAAGCCAGACACAGTAGCCCACATCTATAATCCCACCTACACAGGAGGCAGAAATTATAAGGATTGCATTTCAAGGCCAGCTTGAGCAAAAAAGCAGGGAGCCCTATTTGAAAAAAATAACTAAAAGTTGAAAGGACTAGATGTGGCTCGAGTGGTAGAGCATTAGGGCAAGTACAAGAAAAAGAAAAAAGAAATAACATCTGATTTCTGTTGTAGAGTCTGACACCATCTTGCTTTGCCACTTAAGTCCCCTCCTTGGGGTCGATCGCCTCACCTGTAAAATTAGAAATGTAGACAAGTCAGTTGTCACAAATTTTAAAGCATGGTGGGGCTGAGAGGAAATGGAGAATGTGGTAGCTCCAGAAAAATGAGAGCATTTATACCTTATGCCAATCACTCATCGTGTTATTGTGGAATTGTCTTATCTTCCTTGCTAGTTTTGTGAATACTATTGCTTATTTTTACATTTTGTTAAATACTTACTTGGTGACAGACACTGTTCTAGATTCTGAGACTATAAAGATGGCCTAGACAAATGTGTCTACATTTGCTCAGGGAATCCACAACCCTGTAGGAGAGCCGGAAACATAATGTCACCATGATCTTGTGTACAGGTGATAAGGAAAGGTCTTCTGCATACAGGATCATGGAGACCAAGTGATCCACACAGGCTGTGAATGGATACAGGCATAAAAAAAACCTTCATAGAGGACACATTTATTTAAGTTGGAAGGGCTGAGTAAATGCCATCACTGAACAAGAGCAGAGAAAACAGTACAGAGTAGTCACAGTTTCTAAAGATGCTGAGATGTGAAATGGCAAGTAGCCACATGTCTTGGATTAAAGTGTGCCAATGGAAAGTAGGAAAAAGATGCTGTCTGGAGAGATAACCATTACCTGAGCACTTGCTTTGTGCCAAATGCTGTGCCACCTGCCTTCATACGTTACATATCATTTCTTCTGGTATGATAGCCTTGAGAATGTGAGTGTAGGGTAGGCTACACTGAAAGTGACAAACAACTCTCAAATCTCAGCTGCCTCATTCAATGAAGCTTTACTTCTCACCTACACATAGTCTGTTGTGAATTTAGGTAATTCTCCAGGACAACAGTCTTCTATGTGTTGGCATTCAGTCTCCTTAATTCTTATAGAACCTTCCATATCAACATGTGTGTACAGGTAAATTCACTGAATAAGTGAACACAAAGGATGAAGGAAAAGGAAAGAAGACAGAATATAGCATATAGTGTACAACCGTGAACATGTAGAAGGAAAGGAATGTAAGGGAAGTATCAGGTTAGCTGTGCTTGTTTTAGTGTTCAGTGGGAAGACAGCCATAGGTGGGTGGCTCATACTTGAACATGCTGAATTTGAGGAGCTCATGAAAGTGTAAGCAGAGAGTTCCAGCAATTATTTAGTATGCACACACATCCTGAATTTGTCAAACAAGGTTTTAGCTATAAATACATATTTTGGGGAAAAACATGAAAATGTGGTGATCCAAAACATCTAATTGATAAAATTTCCAAAGGGGAAAAATAAGCAAACAAAAAAGACAGTGAAGGACAAAGAAAACTATGGAATATGGTTTATAATGTACCTGAAGATAGGGACTTCATTATTACTTTTGCTCTCTCAACCTAAGTAAGGTTTGAGTGCAAAAGATATCCCTCAAACCTACCTATATTATGAAATAGAAAACACACCACAGCGTACATCCTGTGGAAATAAGGTTAAGGTCACTCTGTGTTCATAACACCATGTTGTCTACATCACAGCCAACAGGATGCAGGTCCCTAAACTTCATAATCCTAAAAATCAACACAGACATGCCACTTTTTTCTTTTTATAAAGTATATTAATGATTTTAGCTTATTGCCAAAAGGAGGATATACATTCACTGCAAATGATAATATATATATATATATTATATATGAAAAATAAGGTAAAACTGTTTATAATCCTCGCTTCTCAGTATGGAAGTTGGTTTTGGCATTCATCCTGGAAAATCTAGAAAAGCAGATGATGTAGCAATGGAAAAGGGAGGAACCGACAGGAAGTTCTATTCATTTAGGGCTCCATGATTCTATTAACCTTCCAATGCTTCAGAGCTTCTCCACACCTTCCAAATTAGTCTCTACTTTCATTTCTACCATTGGGGGAAAAACAATGTAGCTTATTAACTACACATAAACATCTCCCATTAAACTGTTCTGAAGCAATTACCATTGTTAACACAATTAATGGACTGTCAATGTCAATGTGAAATCCTTTCTGCCAGAAAGGCAATGACTTGAGGAAATTGTTTTCTGTGCTCTAGCAGAAAGGGAGGTATTCTGGAAAGTCACTCTTTCTGCAAACATCGCGGTCTGTGAAATCTGCTCAAAAAAGAGCTGATCATATGCCTGTTATCCCAAAATAGCACCTTCCTCCATTATGTCGAGGTTCAGCGCAAAACTGACTCATGCTGCTCTGGGATCGTTGCCAGAGGCAGAGCGCAAGAAGTGCCCGGCCCACAGGAGGAAGGTGCCACTGGGAACCTATGGGGTCCCCACTGCTGGAGTTGCATCTCCCATCCCAGAAAGTGATAGAGAGCCTAATAGGGCTCCCTGAGCCTCATTAAAAGAATCTGTCACCCTCAGATTGTACTTTTGAATCTCCCCTTTGTTTAGAGTTGCGGACTCAGGGCAGCAATTTAGCTTCTGAATGTTCCTGCACTTGTTCCTCCAGCATCAAATCTGCTTCACAAGCAGCTGCTTCTTCCACACCAAAGACAGACCACTACCCTCCTCAAATCTGGGTGTTCAATCTATCCCAATCCTGCAATGCCACATATCCTAAGTGGTCTTCCCAGAGTGCCAGGGACCCCTCCCCTCTTAGGAATTTTCTGAGCACCCAGTGTCCTAAGAACTGCTTTCTGTATATCATAGTTATAATATATGATACTAGCAACTAGCAATATTTGAGTTATTCACAGAGCTTACTATGCAATGAACAATTTTCTTAATGAATGAACAAATAAGTATGTCAATGTTGAGTTGGGAACTAGGATTCATTGTGGACCCGCTAGTGTAATAATCCAGGTGATAGTTGGAAACAATTAGTAAACACAGCTCCTATTTTCCTTCTTCCTTTTTTTTTCATTCCTACTTAAAAGACAGTTTTTAATTGCAGACAACAGTTCTTCTCTTCTTCCCTCCTTCAGGACCATAAAACTGGCAACCTTCTCTAAGTAATTATTGGCCTTTAATGCTTTAAATTTTCTTCTCCCAATACCATGAGTACTTTTCCTTCAGCTCATAAGAAAACTCTTTTACCTTTTTTGTTTAATGATGCTGATGAGCATGCAGGTGATTAAAGAGAGAACAAATGTATATAAAACTAATCAAAAAGACATAATAAAGGAACATATGCCATGTAAAGGCAGCAAAAGCTTTAGAATGAAAAATAATACCCAAGTGAATCCAAAAGTGGCACGTGTAATATTTTCATCCCTCGTTTAAACCCAAGGATTCATTGTTAAAATTATGCACAATGAATACCACTCATTGGGACGAAACGCACAGTAACATACTGCTACAAATTGGATTGGTAGGTTCTTTAAAAACTATCTACCAGACTACCATCATAAGAGTCATGAAAGCACATGGTGGCACACTCATAACAATTCATGACAAAATTTAAAATGCAGGGTATTAGTTGTGATCACAATGCATTCATTGTGGCCACTCAATGTGGCATACAGAACATTTCAAAAGCCTATGGAGAAAACAAAGGGGGACAATTTCAGGGTCATGCTCATAGTTTTCCAACATTTAGAAATATTTCACATATACATACATGAAATAGAAAGATGAAACCTCTTGTAATTGCTTCAAGTGCAGTAGGAGGGAGGCAAATGGTGGGGAAAATCCAACTAACGTACAATATAAGGCTATCGGGAATTGGCACAAGGAATCCTCCCTATGCAATGAATATATGTTAATAAAAATGAAAAAAAAAGTCAGAGGGAGAGAGGGAAAGAAGGGGGATAATGATATAGCTCTAGGAAGGAAAGAGAGTATGTAAGAAAGGGTGTGTTCAATACTGGACCAGCCTGAAGTGATGCACAAAAGTTCACACTACAAGTCTCACTCTATACTTGGTAGCCAGGCTTAGGAAAGCCATTTTTTTGGCAGCACTGGGATTTGAACTCAAGCCATAGCTTGCTAAGTAGGTGCTCTACCATTTCAGCCATACCTCCAGACCTTTTTGCTTTTGTTATTTTTGAGGTAGGGGTTCCCATTTTTTTGACCAGACCAACCTGGACCATGATCCTCCTACTTAAACCTTGCATAGCAGGGATGATAGGTGTGTGCCATCACGCCCAGCTTTTTTTGTTGAGATGGGGCCTCAAACCACAGACCTCCCAATTTTCGCCTCCCAAGTAGCTTGGATTACAGATGTGAGCCACCATGCCCAGTCTAAGAAAGTCATCTTGAGAAGATGCTCCCTTCTTATAGGCTGAAGTTTCTCAAATGTAAATGAAGCATACTATTGGATTAACCTTAACAGCCTCAGGAAGAAGTGGTGGTGGTGGTGGTGTCTTATATAGTTTGTGATAGTTAATCTTATGTAACAACTTGACTGGCTATAAAGTACCCAGATAGTTCATCAAACTTTATCCTAGGTGCTCTTGTGAATGAGTTTTTAGATGAGAGTAACATTGAAATCAGGAGACTGATAGAACAGATTGCCTTGTATCACGTCAGTGGGCCTCAACCAATCAGATAAAGGCCTAAGTAGAGCAAATGGATGGCCCTGTTGAGTAAGAGAGAATTCCTAGCCTCATGATCTTTGACTGGGATATTGGCTTTTCCTGCAGTTATAACACCTTGCCAGCCTTCAGACTTAAGATTTGTGTTTTGGAGTGGCCCAATCTCCATAATCACATAGGCCAATTTCTTATAATAAATAAATAATTACACTCCTGTTGGTTCTGTTTCTCCAGAGAATCCTGGCTAATACAATACTTATTTTTATAATACCCATTTCAGAAAATAAAACCTAGTCAAATTTAGATTGCAAGATATGTCAAATAAATAGGGCAAGAACTGAGATATGTAATGATATACAAAATAAACAGGGCATAAAGACATTTGCAAGGGTCTGAGTTTAAAAATGTCAACACTGCTGGTGTGTTAGCAATATTTAACTGTCATCATGTCAATGTCCCTCCTCTTACATGCCCAGTAAATGTCACTTAGTCTTCATATAACTTGGAAGAAAAAGAACAAGTATAGTCTTAACCCACTTTTGTCTTTTCCCAGGCTCTGTACCCAGAGATGCCCCAGGACCATAGGTCTGTGCACTAATGGAGAGTCATGGGAGTGGGGACAGTGTCTGTTTGTCCAGACTGAAGATCAGCTTGGAGCCGTGAAGCTAGTGGCTTCATTATTCTACTTTGCAAAGGGATAACATATGGGATCAGAAATATGGGACTCGCACTTTGATGACTCCTCTGCAATTAATGAGTCTACCCACTTCTTATAATACATGATACTAGAACTGAAGAGTACAAAGATTAGCTTGTCAATATTGCTTGTTTTGGATATGAGTAAACCAAACCTCCAAGGCAGAAAACTCAGTGCCACACAATCACTAATAGATTTGTAAAGCCTACTATAAGGAAAACTAAACTCTTAGAGCATCTTTAAGACTCAAGAGTAAAAAGTTGTGTGGTCAGATGCCGCCTGAAAATCCACGAGGTCTGCTTCACAAGAGGAACTACAGTTCTGACCTGTTACCATAGAAACTTTTGCTTAAAGGATACAGATCTCCACCACCCCGCCCTGTGAACTCCTGAATTTCGGACTAGCATTGCCCATTTTGTTAGTACTTGTTCCACTCAAAAAATGGACTACTTCTTACCATTAAAACTGGACTCCTAAAGATTAAGTCATCATAGCATTCTCCATTCAAACTTTACACTGATTATTTATAGCTTTGAGGGTACAGAGAAGGAATAAAAAAATGTTTACAACTTCTTATCCAGAAATTCAGGGACCTCCATAATCAGAGCTTAACTCCAACAACACACATTTGATTAATACCTACTATGACTAGGTACAATGGTGGGTCAGTACATAAAAATGCCATCTTGTAAGTAATCTTCCAACTCCAGTCAGTCTTTCAGATGGCTATGGATACAGATGGACCTGACCAAAATATTGACCTTGCCAGCAACTCAATCCCATGAGAGACCCTGAACCAAAACCACTTATCTATGCTACTCCCAAATGTCTGGCCCACAGAAACTGTGAATTAATGAATGTTTGTTGTTTTAAACCACTACTTTTGGGATAATCTGTTACACAATTGGGGATAACTTTTATAACCATCAGATGAATAGATAAGCTAACTGGTATACTCAGGCAATGCAATACAATTGAGGCATTAAAATGGGACTGTTAGATAAGAGTAAAAAGTTCTGGTCTGCTCTTGCACAGTAAGGTGACTACAGATAATGATGACATACTATACATTTCAAAAAGCCCTAAGAAAGAATTTGAAAAGTTTTCACCGTTAAAAAATGATAACTGTTTAAGAAGATAGATATGTTTACCCTGATTTAAACATTACACAAGATACACATGTATTGAAACAGCAATATGTGGTCTCTCATAAATATGTACAATCTTTTACATATTAAAATTTAAAATTTTAATCTTTGATAAAGAAAAAATGTGATTAAGACCCTGGTATCAGTGCCATTCTAACACACTCAGGTCTGGAAGGAAGGATATTCACATAGTCAATATGCATAATACAATGAGAGAAGGTTCAATGCAGTAACTTGAAGAAGAAGGATGATAAGAGCAAAGAAGAGGAGGAGGAGGAGGAAGAAGAACAGGAGCAAGTCTGCTCTCTATCTCCCAGGGGACATATCTATACTAGAGTCTTTTCCTCCTCTTTCCTTTCCTTCTGTTGGCTCCACCTGTCCATTATGCTTGCCTTTGGTATCTCCTCTTAAGCCCACATTCCTTGAGTTGACTGAGTTGTTTTTTTGTTTGTTTGTTTTTTGGCGGTACTGGGGTTTGAACTCAGGCTACTGAAGCCATTCTGCCAGTCCCTTGATTTTTTTTTTTCTTGAGATCTACTCTGGATCTCTTTTCCTAAGTGGTTTTGGTTCAATCATAGCCTTTTCATTCCCAACAAATAACTATGAGGTTGTTAGGAGCATATAAACTGATATTGCAAAGCCTCTAGCTCTCACTTTTGGAGTATTAGATGCATTTTAATTATTATGATATTATTGTTTCTGCAATAAAGTTATAGTTTATGATAAGGATAAGAAAGGTGCTTGGAAACAAATAACTAAGTTTTACTTTCATCAATAGATTTGTTTTTATAATGGACATTTTAGAATTGTACATCCAAATAGACTTCATTTAAAATAATCAGATAAATCAGGTCATGAGAGAAAGGAGTGGATTAGGGTTAAACATTAACAAATCCTTTGGCAGTTGAGTAATACTGCATTTCAGCACTTTAATGCAGCCTATTTTGAGCTTTAAAAAAGAAGAATGAAGAAGTATCAATTTTGCCTTTAGGTTAGAAAAATAAAGCACAAGGAGAAAATAGTCTTTCATTTTATAATTTGTAAAACAACTTGACATTCACTATCTCATTGCCTCTTCACAGCAACCACACTGTAACTTACACTTCTTGTAGAAGAGAGTAGAAGGTAAGACAGATGAAGTAACCTGCAGAGCACCACGCAAGCTAGTATTAGAATAACTAAATCTGGAGCCAGATGTGGGATGCATGCCTATAAGTTAGCTACCCAGGAAGCAGAGATCTGGAGGATCCCAGTTTGAGGTTAATCCAGGCAAAAAGTTAGTGTGACCCTATCTCACAAACAAGCCAGGCATGGTAGCGGGTCTGTTGTCTCGGATTCATGGGAGACACAGGTAGGAGGATCATGGTCTAAGGTCAACGTGGACGAAAGGGTGAGAATCTGTCTGAAAAATAACTAAAGCAAAAAGGGGTTGGGAGTGTGGCTGAAGTGGTAGAGCACCAGACTAACAAGCACAGGCCCTAAGTTCACACTCCAGTACCACAAAAAAAAAAAAAAAAAAAAAGAATAACTAACAAAATCTTGCACATTTTCCGTAATTTTCAGATGTTCAATGAGAAAAAAAGATTGGAAAAGAACATAAGAAAGGAAATACTGTGTGATTCATGCTAAAGTAGGAAGGTACTGAAGGGAAATCAGTCCAATGCTGAATTTAACCACCCAGGCTCTGATCATAAAAAGAGAATGAATAAATAAATAATAATTAAGTCCATTAGATGGCTCCTTGAAATATATTTAACGGCATGCTGAAATGCCTACTTTTTAATAGTAAGTTGGAAAAGCAGGAAAAGAGTAACAGTTAAGTCCCAAATCTGTTAGAGAGCAGGGGAGGGGAGAAAAATACATCAAAATAGGAATAGTTGCTGTATTCTTTCTGGTGTTGAGATTATAAGTGCCTTCTGCTTTCTTCATTTTTTTTCTATGATTTATGCTTTCCTATCATGAATTATGAATGTGCATTGTCCTCAGTACAAGAGAAGCAATTATTGTTTTAAATGAATCAAAGATTCTGAGAGTCATTGTGCAAGATTTCCTAAATATTTGGCCCACCATACTATTGTATTCCATTTCAGCAGCAAAGCCTTCACAAAGGGTATCTGTGGCAAGAGGGGATTATGATCCTGCCAAATTTACCTGGGAGCTGTGTGCATTTTGGCAATGCTGAAGAAATGAGGTAGGAACGGACATGGAGAGAAGCTGGGACTGAGAACAGAGCAAGAGGAAATTTTGCCATATGGCAGAGCAGAACTCACTGAAACATTAGGAATCGGAAATGGAGATGGGTGAGTACTAAGAGAACATAGTTAAGGTTTATAAAATAATCTATCACTATACATGGGAATATTCCTCTCCCGCTGGATTTAATCTATCTAATAATTACTATTTCATTCACCTTTCTAACATCACAATGATTTGTATCATCTGGTAAATAGTTGGGATCTGACTGAAAGTATAGTTTATCAGTTGAATAGCATGCATTCATCCAACAAATCTTAAAGTACTAACTTGGGGTGGTTGGATAAAGCCTTAAAAGATGCTTCCATTAAAAATAAGACAAATGGAGATTGAGGTTCTGACTCAGTGGTACAGTGCTTGCCTACATACATGAGGCATGGGTACCATTCCAGGCATTGCAAAACAAAACAAACAAAAAACCCAAAGGTCACTTTTTTTTTTTTACAAATGGTAAATATCTGTCAGCAAAGAAAGGGGCCAGCAGATAGCAAGGTGTCTGGTAATAAGACTTGGAGGGGAGGGTATTTGAGGGTATTTAAAAATGGCAACATTATAGTTATCTCAGAATGGATAATCATGTTCTCTACAAAAATATTTTCAGTCATTGTCTCAAAGAGAAAGTCCAACCCTAGTTACCTGTATCATATCAGAATAATTCCAAGTAATAATAAAGGAAGCCATTGTTTAAATAACAATGGCAATGTGCCAGGAACTACTCTTCATACTTTAAATATATGAACTAATTTAATCCACCCAAATTTCCTTGTTAATATTTATAATTTTCTCCTCTATTCCCTACTTTCTACTGGAGAAAGCATTGAAGCATAGGAAGGTTAAGTGATTTGCCCAAGGTCACACAGCTAGGAAGTAGTAAAGATAGGATTTAAACTCAAGCCTTCTGGCTCGAGTCTACATTCTTAATCTTCTGTCTTTTAAGGGAAAACAACAACATGTGTATGTACACATGTTTTCAAAACATATTAATTGTTTTTATTCCTTAATATTACAGCACTTTTACCTCTCAAGCTAGATTTGTAAGCAAAATATGTCTTCCCTTTTTACCCTCTACCTCCCCATAATATCCAGTACTGTTAAAACTATACAATGAATAGTGTTCTGCAATGACACATCTAATCTTTACATGACTAACACTCAAACTTCTTTTGATAATACTACCTTTACCACTCAAACTGTCAACTGAAAAGAAAGAACAACCCTCTAGATGGTTAATAAGAAAATAAGAAGAACTGGGTCACCATATGTGAAATCTTCTGGGATTTGATTTTAGCTTTCCTATCATTGCAAAGTGAGTAAGCTCATATTATTCCCACCTGCAAAGGAACAGCCTTCATGAAATACATTTTCATCACACAGACACACACATTCACTTTCTATAAGAATGCTCAGCCCATCTGCTCACATTTAAAAATATAAATTGAAGACCTCCCACGCTGCCTTGGTTTGTAAAATGTCTATCACCAAATCTTCTTTCCCACACTCCTTTAGGTCTATGATTTCTTTTCTTTGTCTTATCTTTTAATGATTTTCACTAGCTTTACTTTCCTAACTGATATTCATCATTAAGGTTTTATAAAATAGACAATGATCTTCAGAATGTAGGGTATCATTGTTATTTCCATCTATGTTGTATCTTCGTTTTTGAATAAAAGTTTTTCAATTTGGAGAAACTTTGAAACCTAGTACTAAGGCTGTTTCCAACACAGCTTCCAAGGTGCAAGACTTGATTATAACAACCATGAAAAGTAGCCCTTAAAACACATACAAAAATGTTATTTTAAGGTATCCTTATACCATTTTCCAAATTAGCTACTCTAATTTACGTTCCCATCAACAATGAAAAAGTGTTTCCCCTTTGTCAACATCCTTACCACCATTTGTTGTTATTTTCTTGTCTTTTTGATAGTAGCCATTCCAAGAGGGATGAGATGATATCTCGCGGTTTTGACTAATTTGATCATTACATCTTACATACATGTAACAAATTATTGTGCTATACCCCATAAATATGAAAAAAGATTGTGTTACTAATTCAAAAGAACACTGGAGTATAAATAAATGAAACAGAAATAAGTACTAAAGAGATAACTTTGAAACAACACCGAAAGAAAAAGACAAAATTGTGCCGATCACTTTCATGTATGTTCAAATCTCATTTCCTCCTGACAGGTTTAGGAGGTAAGAGGGAGTAAGAGGTACTTGGTAGAGTAGTCACTCCCTCTGTCTCCATGGAAATATCCTCAAAGGTTGGTTGGGCTCAGGACAGCAAATGCTGTGTCCATGTTGCTGTGACCACAAGTTACCCTTCTAAGAGCCTCAGAGTTAATATTTACTCATTCATTCACTCTTTCATCAATTTACTCATTCACAAATTCAACTTGCCTTTTGCTGAGTGCCATTTGCGGGCACTCTCACAGGCAATATAGGAACACAGATGACAGATGGTGCTCCCTGACCTCAAGAAATTTACAATCTGGGGAGGGAGAGGCACTAACACCAAGACTTCTGATTTTTAATTTAGAGCTCAGTCGTTTCTTTAAAGACCTAAGCATACAGAGTTGAAGACTTCCTCTTTATTTGCATATTTCCTTAGTACTTTTGTGAGACATTTTATCCAAGTTGTTATGCAATGATTCATTTCAAATTCCAAAACAAAACAAACAAACAAAACATTACCCTGACTGCAGAGCTGACCAGGCATAGTATTAGAACAAGCTACTAGAATTTGTCCTGGTCAAGTTTTCTGCTTTTTGCTATTGTAACTGAAACCCTTACTCATTATTTAAATGTATCAGAGATTAAAACTGCTTCATGCTTTGCCTGAAGTCTAACTGGAGCAATGTTTAAGAAAAAGCTAGTTATTGCTGAATAATGGAGCAGACATTGCTAAGGGAAATATGCCATATATTCAGATACCAGTGTATGCTTTTTGAAGGCAATTGGTGTATGTTCCACATGTGACCCTTTTCAAAAATGCTTCTCAATAAAGAGATTCATCCTGGTGAATATTTAATTTGAAGTAGGTTGGTTATTTGATGTACATGTGTAAAGTCTTAAAATTCACATACATTTTGAATAGTGTATTAGAGATGAAGAACGCAATCATATACAAAATATCCAATTAATATGTTTCATATCTATAATGGAGAAAAGTTGGGTATAATATATTCAACAAAAAGAGAATGATTAATTATGTTGTTTCATACATAATTGTGTTTCCATAAAATATTACATAGAAGAATTTTAATGATGTGGGGTAATAAACGTAATTTATTACTAACTGAATAAGGCAGGTAGAATATATTTCAACATAACTTTTTAAATAGACGGGAGTAATATACACAAAAATGTCAAGAATGTTGACTGATCAATTGGACATCCTAAAATTCCTCACCTTTATTGTGCTTTCTTTAATCAAAGTCTTCTGTTGAAACAGACAACTTCCACTACTCTTTCATTAAAAGTCTTATTCATCCTTCAACTGTCCACTTAGTTCTCATTACCATCCCACCAGCATCCACCTGGCTAGGTGCCCCTGCTACATGCAACCTTGTCACTCTGTATCCTATCACACACTTTATTTCAATTGCTCTTTCTCTTATTTAAAAGATAATGGAGCTCTGTAAAGAACTCCACCATGTCTGTCATGCTTAAGTCTATGGTGCCCACAGCTAACACACTGAACTGGTTTGTATTCAAAACCCATTTATGGGAAAAAATAAATAGTTTTTATTGCCATCTGTTTTCTAGATTGTATATATTTTCCTCAATAAACACATTTCTTTTTAAAGTCAAAAAAAGATGAGTGTTTCATATGTTGCTATTGCCTTGAAGATCTTCTTTAAAATGTAAATGAAAACATTTTAGAGACTTCAAAATTTTCCATCCTTTAGAACGCAAATGGCATGATGGCTTCTTAATCCATTTAAGTGCACTATAGTTGAAAATTTCCCCACACCTTTCAGACTCTACATGCCATGTTGAAATCCATTCCATCAATGTGATGAGCACATTTACCTCTAAAACACTATTATATTGAATTAACTAAAATACCTGAACAGATTTGAAAATGTTAAAACAATGAATGCCTTACCTACTTTTGGGTATTTCAATGTTCTGATGGACTAAATGTTGTACTCATTGAGAATATTTCTGCAATTTTGTACTTGTTCAGGAGTTGCAGGAAAATAAAATTATGCTAGTTTTGGTAAAATTGAGTCTTTGCATATCTTGACTAGTAGAGGGCTATATATAACTATTGTGCTGATGCTAAATGAGTTTGACAAAATTTACCTTTGCATTAATCTTCACCATTTTATTTAAAAATTACTCAAATTAAAAATAGCTCTTAGCTTTTAAAAATAATTATGGCTTTGTATTTAGAATTGTTATAAAGTTATTTTTAGACTTTAAGCCGGTCTGCATAGACTATTAAAATAAAGAAAGATGTTTTATATTTTACTTTTATCTCCTTCAAAAGCACATACCACAAATATAAATAAGAGTAGCTGGTCAATAAATGGAGAATGGAATTCATTTATTTAAAGTTAGGGCCTCATCAAAATCCCAATGACTTTCATCACGGAGATTGAAAAATCTACCCTAAAGTTCATTTGGAAACTGCAAATAGCCAAGACAATACTCAACAAAAAGAGCAATGCTGGAGGTATCACAATACCTGACTTCAAAATATATTACAAAGCAATAGCAATAAAAACAGCATGGTAGTTGCACAAAAACAGGCATGAAGACCAGAGGAACAAAATAGAGGACCTGGATATGAATCCACACAGCTACATCCACCTCATTTTTGACAAAGGAGCCAAAAATATATGATGGAGAAAAGACAGCCTCTTCAACAAATGTTGCTGGGAAAAGTGGTTACCGTCTACAAGAAACTGAAACTAGATCCATGTCTATCACCCTGTACTAGTATCAACTCAAAATGGATCAAGGGCCTAAATATCAGACCTGAAACTTTGAAGTTACTACAGGAAGGAGCATGAAACACTCTGAAACAAATAGGTATAGGCAAAGGCTTCCTCAATGGAGCCCCAGCAGCCCAGCAACTAAGAGAAAGGATGAATAAATGGGACTTCATAAAATTAAAAAGCTTCTGCACAACAAAAGAAATGGTCTCTAAACTGAAAAGACCACCCACAGAGTGGGAGAAAATATTTGCCAGCTATACATCAGACAAGGGACTGATAACCAGAATATACAGGGAACTTAAGAAACTACACTCTCCTAAAATCAATGAACCAATTAAGAAATGGGCAACTGAACTAAACAGAACTTTTTCAAAAGAAGAAATTCAAATGGCCAAAAAACACATGAAAAAATGCTCACTATCTCTAGCCATAAAGGAAATGCAAATCAAAACCACACTAAGATTCCACCTCACCCCTGCTAGAATAGCCATCATCCAAAACACCACCAACAACAAGTGCTGGCAAGGATGTGGGAAAAAGGAACCCTAATCCACTGCTGGTGGAAATGCAAGCTGGTGCAACCACTCTGGAAAAAACTTGGAGACTTCTTAAAAATCTAAACATAGACCTGTCATATGATCCAGCAATCCCACTCCTGAGGATATACCCAAAGGAATGCAACACAGGTTACTCCAGAGGCACCTGCACATCCATGTTTATTTCAGTGCTATTCACAATAGCCAAGTTATGGAAACAACCAAGATGCCCCACTACTGATGAATGGATCAAGAAAATATGGTACTTGTACACAATGGAATTTTGCTCAGCCATGAAGAAGAATGAAATCTTATCATTTGCAGGTAAATGGATGGAACTGGAGAACATCATTCTGAGCGAGGTCAGCCAGGCTCAGAAGACCAAAAATTGTATGTTCTCCCTCATATGTGAACTTTAGATCTAGGGCAAATGCAGCAATGTGTTTGGACTTGGGTCACAAGAAAAGGGGAGAGCACATACGGGAGATATAGGAATAGGTAGAAAACCCAAAACATGAAAGCTTTTGATGTCCCCACTCCAGAGGAACTAATACAGAAACCTTAATAAGACAGGTTATCACTAGCAGGGGATCAGGAACCAACGCAAAGGTTAGAGTTGAATCAACATGGGATGTAACACGTGGGTACATGAAAGCAATAGTAGGAATCCTTGTGTATAGCTATCCTTAACTCAACTAGCAAAAATGCTTGGTCTTTCTTATTATGCTTGTCTTTTCTTCAACAAAATCAGTCACAAGGGCAGAACAGGACCTACCTGGAACTGAGGGAGCGGGAAGGGAGGGGAGGGGGAGGGGGGGAGGGGGGAAGGGTGGAGAAATTACCCAAACAATGTATGCACATGTGAATAAATGAACAATAAATAAATAAATAAATAAAAATAAAATAAACGAATAAAGTTAGGGCTTATATCTGTATTGTGTCCACTTATTGTTATTCCTGGTTCACTATTTCCCAACTTAATACATAGCTTAACAAGCAATAGGGAGGATAGATTGACCTTTGAAGTGGATGAAGCCTTTCCCCTACACTGTAAGGTCTTGGAGAGCACAAACAAAAAAAATTACAGAAAGGAAATTTCGAGTATCATGTTTAAAGTGAGGGCAGGCCTTAAAGTCTGAAGTTCCTTAAGTAGCTTTGAAATGGATTAGAATCTCAGTCCTATGGTTGGTGATTAGAAGTTTGGGCAAGAAATGATTCCACTGCTACTATGAGAAAATCCTTGTCTTGTCCTATGAGCATAGATTTGCAAAGTCTGAGAATGGATCCGAATGAGTGGGAAATGAAAGAGTTCCTTCAAAGCCTCTGCCTCACTGGTAATCTTCATTTAATCCCACTCTGCTTGAATTGTCAGTAAGGACCCCTTCGGATAACCCCTCATACTCCCTCCTTCACATCCCTACCCCTAACACAAGCATGAACACTACATTTTTCACTCCTGATTCTATAACTTGCTCATTTTTTCCTCCTTCCCTCCTCTCTCAGCAATACAGCCTGAACTGACTGTGATTTTATTGTTCCTCAGTCTCTCCAAATCATCCCTTCCTCCAAGAGCTATCTCACATCTCATTTGCTCCATAAAGCGATTCTTTGGTATTTGAACACTCATTAATTTCTCCCATTTCCAATTCCTCATTTTACACATTTGCCACTCAGTTTGTTTTCTGATCATACACTACCTCAAATAATGTGCGTCTTTAATTTCTCCCCAGAAGAAATTGTGTGTAGGGCCTAGTATAGTAGGAAAACACAGAAGGCACACAACGTATCAGGTGATACATACTGATTGTTTAATGATACAGCTTACAATGATTCATACTTTCCAAAACATTTTTACAATGCCATCTTCTTCCTTTTCTAGAAAAAATATTGCTTATTCTGAGAGGAATGAAAGTAAGCCTGTCTTTGATGTATTTTAGTTGTGATTTTTCAGCCCTTCTGAAATAGTGTAGACAGTTTCAAAAATTCAAGTCTTGGATATTAAGTCACATATAACAGCAAAACAGATCAAAGCAGTGTTAAACTTGAAAATGCCAAATCTCACTCTTTCTAAAATGGATAAGGGAAAGAAAAAACAAAACCTAACTTTCAGACCCCTTGACTTCATTCTATGCACAACTGCAGGGTAAATCACAGCCTTTGACCACCTGAGTTGCACACCTGGCACTCTCACACTCAGACAGGTGTCCAGACGAGGACCTTTACTGATTTCATCTCTCTAGACATTTTTACAAAGATGTCACCCCTTAACCCTGAATGTTAATTTAGCTTGTTTTATTGACCTTAAAAACCTGCTTCTGAATCTTCATTTGATCTTTTTCTCTGGTAATTTAAATCATAGGGGAAATTTGTTCAGAAAACCTGCTAAGCTTCTCTGAAAAATAAAGTTCTGATGATTTAATAGAAAAAAATCTGAGCTCATAATCATCTTTAGAAATACATTGGAACATCAAACTGATGTACCATGGAATTACAGACTTGAATGATTCAGGTGTTCCTAATTTCAATAAGAAACTATTTAAGGGATCTGGGACTAGCTTTATCCTATACCTATATTTCCTCTTGATAGTCCTCATGTTCTTTTTCAGAAAAAGGAAAAGAAATTAAAAAGTACTGGAAGACTCACCACTGTAAGGAATGTTTCTCTGGCATCGTTGTAAACCCTTCAAGTCACTGGGCATTTTGAACAAATATGCTTTCAGATTCTGTACCTTGGATATATAGAAAAGCTATTCTCTTCTCATTTGTTGTATGCCAATTTTCTTATACCTTACATGAAATTTCACTGATCCCTATTTGCATAAGGAATATTATTTGCATTCATATTTTTCCATTTATGAAAACATAAGAATGTATATACAGAAGGCACATTAGAAATTCCTGAGCCAAGCACCAGTGGCTCATGCCTGTGATCCTAGCTACTTAGAAAGCTGAGATTGGGAGGACTGATGCCAGTCTAGGCAAATAGTTCATGAGACCACATCTCCAAACTAATGACAGCAACATGGACTGGAGGTGTAGCTCATGTGGTGGTAGAGTCCCTGCTTTGCAAGTGTGAAGCTTTGAGTTCAAACACAAATTCCACCAAAAAAAAAAAAAAGAAAAGAAAAGGAAGGGAGGGAGGGAGGAAGGAAGGAAGGAAGGAAGGAATCCCTGTGTAAAACAGAAACCCAGAGAGGTCTAGATATACAGATACACACTAAGGCCTCATCTCAAATCAGAGGTCTCTCTGGGCTTAGAGGTGAGGCTTCCTACATCAAATGTAATGCCTTGTTGTTTTGCTAGATCCTTTCAAATTTTTTACATACATGCAGTTGTTATTTGGCTTCTTTTAGTCACATACTAAATGTCACTTACAATGTTCTATATTTATTTATCTTCCATCCCTGGTCTTTTCATCAAAATTTGTATATAAAATCTGATCCTCCCACCCCTTACCCATCAGGGTTGTGCCAGGATGTCTGTCCTCATTGTGGCATCTTGTTATTCCTTCTAAAATTCTTTCCTTTCTTTACTCTCTCTGCCTGGCTAAGGGGCCTCTTTAGAAGCTTCTCGCGGACTGTTACTCAATGTTTCTTTTTCTCTATTGATGAATTCTTGCGGCGATGCCAGCCAAACTGTTCTTCCACAAAGAATTCCATTATCTTTTACAAATGTTTCTGTGATAGAACATCTGCCTTTCAACAGTTTATTCCAGGCTCTAATGGATTGCATTGTTGAAGCCAGAGGACTGGTAAAAAAATAAATAAACTGTGGCCCAATTATTTACAGATAATTTTCATTCTGAAAACAGGCTTATTCTGTAGGATTCAATACCAAGTGAGAAAAAGTCACTCGGCTTTCAATAGAGTGAGGCTGGAAATGACAAAAGTTAAATCAGTATTTAAGGAACAATCCACAGGACAAGGCAGTTCTTTTCCAGGTCAGGTATAAAAAATACGTATATTTTAAAAAATACGTATACGTCAGGTATAGAGTGCCTGATAAATTCTGGGCAATGTGCTTCCTGACGCTTGCACTGAGTTTACTATCTTACTTTACACCTCACAAACACATTGTAAGCAAGAATGTACAACCAAAATATGGCTTGCTCCAAACCTCCATATTTTCTGCAATACATAATGAATTCTTTTTGTGTACCTTTCTAGCTGTGGGCTGGAATACAGGTGGGTGGGTTGGTGGGGGCAGTTTCAAACATCCAGGTACACAGTCAAATCCAACTCTCGGTTATGGTTTGGCACCACCTGGTGGTGATTTTCCTGCTCCATTTAATGAGAGATTCTAGGCTCACTGACCAGTTAGGGTTTCTAGATACTAGCAGTGATTCTCCGATTTCTCTCATTACCTTGACCCCAGAGGAACTGCACCTGTGGGAGACCACAGGGAACTCTTGTGCCCATTCTTTACCTTTCTGAAGAGGGCTTGCCCATCATTTCCTGTCCAGCTGTATTCTGCTGTCCTGAAGTTCCTGCACACCCCATCCCCTATAATCAGCCAAATAACAACTCTAGGCCCATTATCAATTACATTGAATGGAAGTGGGAAAAGGGATAAGCTGAACTTAAAGAAACATAATATTAAGTCTGAGAGTTTGACATCACTAATGAAACTCTGTGATTACTTATATTTAGTTGAGTATTTAATTGACATCTAGCAACATTTCTAAACCAGTGAGCAGGGTAAATAGCAGTAGTAGAAACAATATATGAATAGAAAATATTGCATCAAAATAAATTATCAAAAGAAAGTAACTTACTATTGGAAAGTTAGAAATGGTCTATAAAAAATCATTGTCACTATGATTACTGTACATGAAATTTTGCCAAAGATGTGTAAAAAGGCACCTTTAAAAAATTGCAGAGAAATGTGGTCTGCTTACTATGCACTTGCAACTTTGGGGGTGGGGGTGGGGAATAATCCAGTTAAAACAGGCATGGGTAACAAACAGATAAATAATTTGCAGCGTCCCCCAAAGAAGATCCATCCCCGAAGATTAACAAACAGATAGATCACATGTAACACCCCTGAACCTGATTACCTGGATGAATTGGATTCCTGGCTTTGTTAGGTGTTAGCTTTGGATAATTAGAAAAGTTATATCTCTGATCCCAACTTTGTCTTCTATATAAGGGGAATAATATTATTAATCTTATTGTTTGTTATGAAGATTAAATGAAATATTATGTGCTCGCATATTATCCAGCACATAATAAATCTTTATTTACTCAGTACATATCCAGTACAGAGTAAACGATCACAAAATCATTAGCCATTATTTTTTATGTTATTGTATTAATTCATTCAGAAATGGTACTTGCAAAATTGGGTTTAATGTCACCAGGGAGAGCTTGATTGCCTCTCCCATATCCTTTGTTGCAGTATAATTTTTCCTAAACTGGTTAGGAAGCAGGAAGCCAGCAAGTAGGGCTCCATTTTATTCCAGATGCAAGTACCAAAAAGTATGTTTCATCTTCTCATTTTAGTAGAAAAAATTTAGTAAATATATTAGCAAGACTAGGTAACTCCACAGAGATCCATTTAGCTCTGTTAGAAATGTACATATGTCAGCTACAGTCTAGGCCAAACTAAATTCTACTTCTATTTAAATCCTACAAGTCTTGTTTTTATAAGATTTAATAGAATGTTTTTTCTATTAAAATGTTGACAACTGTATTTCTTGCTAGTAGGTTTCCATTTGTACACATTTCCCCTTGCATCTCTATAAATATAACAATTTATTATTTTTAAAAAGAGTCTAATAACTATGAGAAAGATTCTTAATCCTCTTTGAAGTCACTGACCCTTCAGGGTACTCTCAGAATAATACATATAAAAACTAAAGCTCTAAATAAATTTCAGAATTGCATTAAGTCATTAAAATTAGCTAGCAAGGCATTTGAAGGGCGGGTGCTGCTCATACCCTCTCCATCTAAGTACTCTTTCATTGAAACGATCTTGTCTTCTTGTAATATTGGAGCCACTCCACCTTCGATGTAGAACTTAGGTAAGGGGTGGTCTTTGGAATGGTTACTAATTAGTTCCACAGTGGCATCAGTCAGAATGGATGCTTCAAGAAGGCTCTTGAAGGCCTTCACCTATTCAAGAAGTAAACTCATTTAGCTGCTGGACTATGGAGAGCTAGAGAAGGGCACACCAGACAAAGACTGAGGCTGTGGTGGTAGGAAGGTCTTGGACCAGCCAAATATGGACATTTTTCAATACTATAACAATCAGGTCAGCAGCGTTGGTAAATATCACCTTAATATCTGCTCTGTGTTTACATTTAATTACAAAGAAATCATGTCTGGCTAACCTCAATAGAAGACATCTTTACAAATGTGAGGAAAAAATAATTTCTAATCCTAAAACTTGAGTACCACCTTCATGATAATAGATTGAAAAGACAAATACTAATTTATTTTTCTATCCTTTTTGATTATCTAATTTAGTTATTTCATTGGTGATCATTACAGATTTTCTTTGGTCATCTATAACTTCTTGGATTTTTATAGCACTTTAAAAATGGTGGGAAATTAAGCAATGTAGCATTTGGTATTACATAATAAAAATTAAAATAATAACAGTAATGGTGCTATAAACAAAATAAAATTTCTTTTATAATAATGACAAATTTGGGCTTTAGACTTCACAATGTTATCCTTCTTGTGCCAATTTTTTAAACCATGTAACACCCTAGAATTCAGGGATTATTATCCCCACATAAAGATATTAAACCTCATAAAGTTAGCTCCCTTAAGGCTACACAGCTATAAAGTGTAAGACAGTATCTGTACCCAGATCTTCTGGTTTGTATTTACTTTCTACTACATTAGCACATCCTGGGATTCTTAGAATTTTTCTTTATGCAGAAACAGAATTAGTAATTCATAGTGATTATTGTTCTAAAGGTTAAAAAAATGGAATATACTATCATTTTACCTTGTTAGTGTTGACATGTATTTGTGATCACTTCTTGAGATCTCATCCTAGAATCTTTCATATTCAAGTGTTAAAACTAACAAAGATGTGTGAGCACGTGTGTGTGTGTGTGTGTGTGTGTGTGTGTGCAATAGAGGTCTTTGAATTCTGTGTCAGCCCAGTCAAGAATTTCATATTTTGTTAATTTATTTTCAAAATCTAGCAATACAATTAATTTATTTAAAACACAAATCATCTCTAGTGACCTGAGGAGTTTACTATGAGAAACTAACACAATTGCTACTCAGTTGGATAACAAACCTTTTATATAAGTATTCTGTGCTAACTTGCCAGAAAACTAAAAATTCTCAAATACTTGTAAGTCATAACGTTTTTAAATGAAAAAGAAAGTTAGCTAACAAGAGGAAAAAACACTGATTGCTCCATAGTAGCTCTCAGCAAATTCTACTAGTCTATTTCTAAGCTTAAGTCTTATCAGCAGGCCCAGCATATCTGGTACAGTGCATCCATTATGTAAGTTATACTGAAATGCTATAGGATTCAGGTGATGAAAGGAAAGAAAGAACAGCCAAGGAAGAGCTGAACCAGGAGGTAGGTGTGATCTCTAACTCCCTGAATGATAGTGATACAAGGTCTGTCACAACACATTTATGCCCGCCCTTTACACAAAGAGTAACTGATGCCAAAAACACAGAAATCACTTCCTCATCCCAGAGAATGAGCAGTATTTTCAGTGGAAAAAAAAATGGAAGATTTTAAGAAAAGGAATGTGTAAGCAAGTAATATACTTTATGGGGATAAAAGGGGGTCCAGAAAGGGGAAGAAGGAAGAAAAGGAGTCATTGTTCAGCAACTATTTTACACAGGTACACTGAGACAAACTCGTATTTCCCTTCTCTACCAAGCTGGGGTTAGTGTGGGTTTTAATACTATACAAATGAGAAAAATAATCTTTTTAAAAATATTTTTAAACTTACACATAGTAATTGTACATATTTATGGAGTAGAGTGAGGCATTTCAATACATGTAAATGACACATAAGGATCAAATCAGGGTAGGTGGCATAACTATCACTCAAGACATATATCATTTCTTGGCATTGGGAGCATGCAAGTTCTTCTCTACTAGATACTTGAAATATTCAATGAATCATTGTCAGTCATATTATCCTACTATGCCATAGACCATTAGAAGGTATCCTTCCTATTCAACTGCACCCTGAACTCTATCTCTTTCTCCCCAACAACCTTCTCAGCTCAGGCAACCTCTATTCTAGCAAACAATGATCTTGGGAGATATATACATGTTTTTAATTTCCCAGGGCCATTGGACAGTTAGGTGGTAGGGAGGGAATTTTGATTCTGGTTCTTCAGTCTCTAATTCCTTTGTTCTTTCTACCCCACTATATACTGAACCTAAAACTCAAGCTGCAGATATTCAATTCATGTATAAATTATAGAATGGAGTTTAGGCACCAGTGATTTATTCTGAAATCAGTATGTGAAGAAGCAGGGACATGTACAGAATCAGATTATAAATAAAGAAAAAGTATGAAACATTGAAAAATATTTTGAAGAGCATAGAAATGCTTTGTTTATTGTTGGTACTTTATAAATGAGTTAATTTATTCAGAAAACATATGTCATTCTCAAGAAATTAAATCCCTTCCAATCTAATTCATTTATCCCTAGCCAAAATTTGTATGATTATGTCAATAAGAACTGTAAGGAACTCAGAAAGGTTTACAAACATTTTAAGGTTTTTCTTTTCAGCAGAAAAACATTTTTCCATAATATGAAGAAATTAGATAATGTTGATAAGTGTTCATTCCAAATCAAAAGCCCACAGAAGTCAAGAGTTGCAGGAAATTTCTCTTGTCTTTAAAACAAAGTACTTCCTTTTGTTTCAAGGGCAAAGATAAAAGGAGATTTGAGTCACAGTTATTCGTGTTCCACTTCTTTCTCTACCGCACATCTAGCAGACAATTACACGTACATTACTACATTTTCTTAAATTATTGGCTGTGTGAAATATGGATGTCTTGACCTGAGATTTTAAACACTCCTAAAAATGGCACCATCAACTTAAGGTTCTGGCCTGACAAGAACCATTGACTCCAGCAAAACGTATGACTTGACAACATGCTGTTCCTGATGTAAACCTTGCTCTACCCATTCCTTTCGTGCACTTGCTTTGACAATTCTCTTCATTTCAATTTCTCTCCTTTCCTATCTCCCCCTAACAAAATGCCAGCCAATCTATCTGTCTCTTCAGGAAGCAATTGTCTTTCTTTGTCCAGTTGGTCACCTCTTTCCATTGTCTATACACATCCCTTCCTCCCTAGCACTGGGAAACTCTCCAAGGGAGCCTGATTGTTCCAGTTCATGGGGAGAAAGTCATTGAGGATGGCAGAACAGAGTCCAGGCAGAACCCATCTGGTTCCTTCACAGGCACCCTCAGACCACTGTAGCAGCTTTTTTCTAAGAAGAGCACTGTCAGTTTTGTACTTGATTGACCCTGGGGACTGGGAGTTTCTAGCTGGCCCTTTTGATGACTGGCAGACACTTTCACATGCATTAAAAATAAATAGAGACTAAATCTGCCACCATCAGACAGTCGTTAGCTTCTGCACACTTCAGCTCCCAGTTTTAATACCTTAGAAGAGCAGAGTCTGACAGCAAAGACAAAGAATGAAGAGTCCAAATGTGCTTATTGTCTTTTCTAAGGATGAAATCAGAAGGCAGTCATGTGCAACACTGAGGGAAAAGAGTTGCAAAGTAAGCTGGTCAGGACTCCCAGCTGCATCTGCTTTCCAACAGGGTTCAGACAAAGGCTAGTCAAGCAGTTTACCTCCAGCAAGGTCCTACCATGGTCAAGGTCTGTGGACACCCTTTCCAGGTGTCATTCACTTATAAGGTGAGAATTATTTAGTATCTACCTTGAGCACAGCCCAGAATCAGACACTGGTGGGAGACTTATGAGAAAGGGGATGGTGTGGCTGAAAATGCTTAAGTAGCTGTACAAAGTCCGTGAGGTTTAGAATAAAAGGAATTGTAGACTTTCTGCACAAGTCTTTTATTTTAGAGATGGAGACTCTAAGACCTTGGGAGGAGGATGAGTGTTGGTAGAGGGGAAGCTGAGACTAGACTATTTCTACCTCAAAATAAAATTGGAAGCTATTAGTATTATTTTTGACACAGTATCTAATTAAGTGGTTTAGTCCAAAAAGTTTATAAAACAAACTAAATGGCCATTCTTCTTACTTGACAGGCAGGCTATGAAGATAATAAAATAGATCAGGTGGAAGGAGTTCTCTCTTAGGACAAATAACTCTGAATACCTATATCCTCTCATCTTAGTTCAAGATTCTAGAATTATAATTGCTCCCCCTTTCTTGATAGGAGGAAATTCCTCTGGAGTTGTTTTTTCAGTGTTGTTGTTGAATACTGCATCTATTTATAAAGATTTGTTGGAATAAATTCTTCTTTTTCAGAGAGAAATTCTGGTTCCTTTTAACTACCCCTGTCTTTGCTGGTACCCTCTGTGGCATATTTCAAACCACATTATCTTGGGTATTGGAATCCGGTCCTTAAATGTCTGCTGAAACCAACATCTCTGGCCCTACCATGGACCCTGGTAAGCAGGTCGTTGCTCAGAGTGTCCTCCTGATCCTAGCTGCAAATCTTTTGATCTCCTTCTTTCCACCTTCCATTGTTTCCTTCTGAGACTCATGGGAAATTGAGGAGTGTTTCTCTTGCCTTCCTTTCCAGGTTCCCTCCCCAGCTGTTACTTTATCACCCATTCTAACGCAGTGTTCTTTCATGGAGTCTATGGTTGTCCTGGCAGGACAAAAAAAATCGCTATTCCAGAACCCCCTCAAACTTATTCAAGGGTGCCCATCTTACTTTGATCTTCAGTTCTCAGCCTACAACAAAGGACAAAGAATGTTGAGCATTTCTTGGGATCTCCATGCATTTCAACTCAACTCGTATCTCTGCAATTGCTGCTTCTTGTCCATTATTCATGAGCTTGTCTCCTTTGGTGTCCTACATCCAGACTTACTATACAATATTCCTCACCACTCCACCATTAGCTTCATGGTCTGAACACCATCATCCTTTCCCAGTATTACTTCCTCACTGTTCTCTCTGTTTCTTCTTTTGGCTCTCTGAAGTCCAGATTCAGATAGTAGCCATAGTGATCCATTTAAAATGCAAGTACATAACATCACTCCTCTGCTCTACAAAACCCTCTATTGGTTTCCCCATCACTGTTAGTAAAATGCAATGTTCTGGCATTGTCCCATGAAGCCATAAGTGATGTGTCCTTTCCTCTTTCTCTCTGACGTTCCACTCTAGCCATCTCCTGCCTCAAGCCTCTGGTACAGATTGTTACATTTATTGAGAATCCAGGTATCTGCCTTTTCCCTCATTGCTTTCAGGTCAGGTCCATTGCCACACATCAGAGTAATCTTCCTTCCTTCATAATTGTGTATGAAATAGCCTTCCCTTCTCTTTGCTCCTTTCTTCCCATGGCACTTACTACCATCTAACATATTATTTGTTTATTTACTGTGCAATTCCACCCATCAGACTTAAACTCCAAGAGAATAAACTGTTTTGTTTGCTACTGTATACCCAATGCCTGTACATTATATATGCTTGATAAGTTGTAGCATGAGTAAAGGAATGAATGAAAGAAAAACTCTAAACTAGGAGTTCACCAAACTTTGACTCTTTATATGCAAAGTCTATATATCTTTTGAAACTGAAAAAAAAAATCACAAGAATCCTGCATTGGGTTCTTTGCTGTGCACTTTTGAAAGTCTTCTATTGTGCAACTCAATGCTGAGCATTGATTTAGTTTTTCTGTGTTGTATCTGCCCTCCCTCTGAAGCTTAAAAGATACTGATTCAAAGAACAGAAAGCTCTGGAATGACAACAGGGAAAATGGGAAGAAAAACTCTCTTTTTAAAGAAATCCTCAATTCACATCCTCTACCTAGGGATATTATAATAAGGATTTAAGTGGCTTTGGTCTTACTTCACCTAGACACATCTTTTATTCTCAGTCTTGCCTTGAATTCCTTAAATATTGGAAGAATAAGCAGCTTGTCTCTTAGGTTGAGGTTATGCAAAAATGCAAACCTGCTGAAAATTTCTGAAGAACACAGGGGAGCTGCAGCCTGAAATATCTGGTGAAGACATTTGAACAAGAGACTGCACTGTTAGCTCTGCTTTCAGAAGTTGGATAATAGGCTTTAATAATGAAACAGTGTGCTTAATTGGACACAATGGAGAAAATGAATAGAATGAGTGGGATCAAATGATGAATAGGATATTCTGTCTTTGCAAATTCAGTATTGGTTTATGCCTGGATTGCAAGGTGGTAATCCATAGCTGTTGGTCCTCAAACGTGTTTTATTTAGTCTATAGCTATTAGTGGAAAACTTCACATATAAATCTTAATTTTATTTTCCTTTTATAAAAATGCATAGTCTCCATACTTGTTTGTTAAGGAAAAAGTTAATTTGAAAATAAGGCAAAAAAAGTTTATTGCATGTTCTTTTGGTCATAATGGAGCATGTCTAATAAACCTGCCTAAGATTTATTCAGTTGTCCAGACCTAGACTGTAGGTATCCAACATTGTTTGACTTACTGTTTGCTATTGATTAGGGCTAAGATTATATAAAGCCATATTTTATAGATGATTGATTGGCTACAAATTATTTCTGTACAGGAGAATAAATAACCCTATAGGTAATAATTTTATTTCTCTGTAGGGTATTAATCAGCTTGTTGCCAACTTAATCTTATTTCAGCATTCTTTCTTCTGTTGACTATATTAGTATGACAGCCTTTCATTTTCTCCTTTGAATCAACTCTATTATCGTGCTACTTTCTTATTATTTAAATTAATCTGTGACGTGTTCATAGGTCAAAAGGGACATTATATTTGAATCTGCTTCCTATTTACATAAATGGCAAATAATGACTGGATTAACCACTAACTATTCCCATTAAACAAGGGTGGCCTTCCAGTTTGATATTGCCCCCATTCTCCCAGTCCTGATAGTCTGATTCTCAGTCCCCTCCCTCATTTTCATGCATGACCTTCTTTGCCTCAATAAGTCTTTGTGCTCTTGACTTCTGACTTACACCTTGATTTTTTTAGTATAGCTGTGATTCTGTCTTTGAACAAGAACCATAATCTCCAAGAGAGCTTATTCAGATTGCTGAGTCCTACCCAAAGTCTCTGATTTAGTAGTCCTGGAGTGAGACTAAAGAATTTGGATTTCTAACAATTTCTCAGTGGAAGGATGATTCTGGTAGTGCAGGGACCACACCTGGAAAACATTGCTGTACTAAAGAAGTAGAATTTGAGCTTGGTCTTAACGAATGAGAAGGTAATTTTCACAGCAACAACTTGGTAAGTTGAATGCAAGACAGTAAAGTAGGTTCTAATTTTAAAAAAAACTTAAAGGAGAATGATGGGTGGTGGTGAATTCAGCTATGATATATTGTAAGAACTTTTGTAAATGTCACAATGTACCCCAAGTACAACAATAATATAATTTTTAAAAATAAATAAAATATTGACTATTTTGGATATTTGTATTTAATAAAACATATTACTCAATTTTTTAAAACATGAGTTATAAAATATCAAATAATTGACAGATTTTCTTATGGTGCTTACACTACTTAATGATCAATTATTGATGGTACTGAAGGAATAATAAGAGCAATTAATTATTATAAATTTAGTAAAAAGTCAAAAACCAGTTCAATGACTATATTTTTATTTCTCTATATTAAAAGTTATGTAAGGGAAAGAAAGTCCAAGCAACCCCCTCAGTTCAGAGCCTAACATCAGCTCACAGAATGGTCTGGCAAATACTTAATGAATTACAATCATGCATTTCCATGTATTCTTATGGTTTCCACATCCATTATCTCAATCAACACTCACAACAATCCTGTGAGGTAAGTATGGCATGTATATTACCTTATTTTACAGACAAAAAAACTGAGCCTTAGAGGGGTCCCGTGGCTTTCTCCAGTGTGCACAGTAAATATGTGACAAAGCCAGGATAGCTCCACATCTTTGGTTTGCTCACCAGGATGATTTACTGACACAAAAGGAAGACCAGGTTGAAAATTTACAATAAACTAAAAGATTGTTAAAATGCAATTTGACCCACAAAATATTGCTCAAAACTAGCAGAAAACATCCACTGTATGAAAAAAATATGTTTTTATTTACACATAAAAGCTTAGTACTGACCAGTTCAAATAAAATTTTTTTTAAAAAATGAACTCACAGCATCCAATTAATCAGCTTCCAATAGAAAGCAATGTGCTGATATTATGGAATTTAAAATTGCAAAAAGGAGGATATGTGGAAAGTGGGTAGATAGTGGAGTTAAAAAAATCTCCCTTCTGTTATTGAGCAACTATAAGACCTTGAAAACCCACTTTACATTATAAACTTTAATTCTCTTGTCTGTAAAGGAAATCATATGTATGTATTAAAATTTTAATCTCTTGTGAGGATTAATCAAAATATATTTGGTTAAATATATATAATCACATATAATTATATTTATAATGTATATAAAATTAAAGCTTACATATAAAGTACATAAACCAGTACTTTGAGTGCCCTATAAGGGCTAGTTTGTTCCTCCATCATGACTCCTAGGGAGAACAAAAGAATATGCTGAAGCTATTAAGGATTTGAACATTAACAACATTTGAACATTAAGCAGGGCATGATGGCCCCATGAGCCCAGCACTTAGGAACCCAATGCAGAACAGTCTTGATTTCAAGGCCAGTCTACTACATAGCAGGACCCCGTCTCAAAAAACAAGAGAGAGTGAGATTCAGAGAGAGAAAGGAAGGAAGGAAAGAAAGGAGGGAAGGGGGAGGGAAGGAAAGAAGAAAAAGAAAGAGAGAGAGAAAGAGAGAGAGAGAGAAAGAAAGAAAGAAAGAAAGAAAGAAAGAAAGAAAGAAAGAAAGAAAGAAAGAAAGAAAGAAAGAAAAAGAAATTGCTCATCCTGTGGAATCCTTACAATTTTTGTGGAATTGTTTATACAACAAAGCATAGCATATTCCAGAAAAAAGCAAATACAAACAAATACAAGCATATATTACAGTACCAATAAAACTCACCATTGACTGCTACACTAAGAAATCGTCAGCACATTTAAGCGCCATGGCTGATGATTCAAATGGATGTCAGGTGCAACATATTCTGTTTCCATTTGAGTGAGTTATGGGGGAGGGATCAATGAGAAAGAACAAAGCAACAGCTTGAGTTACAAAGGATAAAAAGGGAGAAAACTGGATGAATGACATTCATCCTGGATATAGAAATATTATACCAATATAAGTAGCATGAAAGGAAATATACATAATTATGCTCTGCATATAACTGGGAACAAATGGGAAAGGAAGGGTGTTGTGGTGAGTGAGAAAGAGAAGAGAAATCTGAGAAACTGGCTGCTCTGCATTCCAGGCACAGGAAGACCTCCTCTTCACATAGCGCGCCTGGCTAGACCTGCCAGTTATGTGTATGACAAAGCAGAAAACAAATGCACTGATTAAAATGCCAAATTCATTCTCAGACTAAATACAACTCAATCACAAGGCAATGTGGAGTCTCTGCTGGCTAGCAACTTGGCATTTTGATGCAGACAATGCTGGTATAGTTGGGGTACCTGGAGTATATTTTCCCTGGTATAAATGTCCATAAACTGTAAAGTGGGTAATGGGTGGGGGGTGAGTTTGTGTGGAACAGAGGTATTAGAAAGCAGGCAACACTGTGTTCCCTACTGCAAGAGCACAGCAGTCTCAAGTTGTGCTGAAATTGACCACCCACAACTTCCCTGGTGGAATTGCTATAGCACTTCTGAAATTTGTAGTCAAACATCAGCCTTCCCTGGCAATGCTCATCACTGCATAATTGCAGATGTGCTATATTTTGAATTGTATCACAGAAATCTACCCACTACTGTTAGAAAAGTTGATATATAATCAAAGTACATTATATGCATGTGTGAGAGTGTCATGATAAAATCCCTTAACAATTTAATATATGCTAATTAATAAAAAAGAAAAGCTAACATTACTTCGGATCCCCACACTACCACTGAGTCATAACAAGGGAACACAAACTGCATTTTCTATGCATTACTGTAAGAGAATATTTTATACTGTTTGGGAGCTAGAGACTGGCTTGTTCACCCTCCACTATATTTACCTCTTTAACCCAGCTTGTGTTTAATTCCTTGGGTGATTTATAAGAATTCAGAATGTTTGGTAAGCATGAGGGAATATGATAAGCACTTGACATGGACGGTTGTTGTTATCTCTGAAGTACAAATTGTTCTGAAAGCTGAGACCCTGGTTAGTTCCTTAGTAGGGGCATGAGAATTTGGGGACTTGATATCCTTGCAGGGCAGTATTTCTCAAAAGTATATATCTTGTACATACAAATCTCTAGGGAAATTTGTTCAAATGCTGATTCTGCATCAGTAGGTCTGGAGTGGAGCTAAGAGTCTGCATTTCTAAAGACCACATGATGCCCTGCAGCACCCAGCACAGCCAAGGGTAGATGCTGTATGATGTTAAGTGGACCAGAGTAACACCAAGATTAACCAACCATGCTGCAAACCCAAGCTATGGAATGGATTAGTATGATGGTTCCTCTAGTTCTAAACTCCAACATATAGTTAAATGACCTTAACTTTGGAATCCTATGGACCTGAATTTGAGCCTTAACTTTGACATTTATTAACTATGTAAACTTGGATAAATTAACATCTCAGAACTTCATTTTATGAGCAAAATGGCTAGACTGCTTACATACTACGTATATTGTCTGTTAAATGTCACCTGGAAAGGTGGTTATGAGGATTAAGTTAAGTAATGCACATAGAGTGAACAGCATAGAGCTTGGTATCTGGAATACAAGAAAAATGACAACCAATATTGTCGTTGCCATTTGTGTAAGAATCTCCAGCCACCAGTTTCTAATGTTAGCAGAGGGACAAAGATAATTTTTATGGAGGGCTATTTGAAGCCAGGCATAGACTAGCACCTAGGCTATTGCATTTTGAAAGCCAAAAAGTTGTCCTGTGTTCATGTAGCTAACATTCTACTGAAAGGAGCAGACAATAAATAAACACGTAAATAATTTAAATAGTGAAAAATAAAGCATTCAACCATATAACATACTGGAAAAAAAGTAAAATTGTGGGATAGCAAAAAGATTAATTATTGCTAAGGGTTAGAGGGGAAGGAAGGGTCAAATACGTAGAGGACTTTCAGGGCAGTGAAGCTACTCTGTGTGATACTGCACTGGTATATACATGCCATGAATTGGTCAAGCCCATGGCACATACAACAGCAAAAGTGAACCCTAATGTACACTCTGGACTTTGGGTGATACTGACGCACTGGTGTTGGTTTATTGATTGTAACAAATGCACCACTCCTGTAGGGAAGGGTGATGGCGGAAAAGTTGTGCATGCAGAGTACCCCCCAACATGAGAACACTCGGCACAGTTTTGCTATGACCTAAGACTGCTCTAAAAAGTAAAATATATTATTAAAAATAAAGAAAGGAGCATAAAGGGGAGTAAGAAACTAGCAGGGAGATGGGTAGGATACAGGTATTTAAGATAAAATGATCAAAGAAGTTCCCTCAGGTGGTATTTGCAAAAAACCTGAATGATGAAGAGGAGCCAAGCATGCAAACCCTTCATTCATCTCTTCCCTTGCATCTTTTGTTGAAGGTTGCACACAGTCCCAGAGCTGGGAAGGTGAGCTGAGTTAGGCTGAGAATGGTCCGCTTTTAGGATGTACAAGTTGTTGCCACTGCATCTGTGCAGCTCAGTTTCAAAAGAGCAAAATTCCAGAAGCTTCTTGCTGAGGAGCAGATCGGTGATACCACTCTGTTTTGCAGGACAACAATTCTGCTTCTAAGTATCTGATGTTTCTAGTTAAATAAGCACACATTAATAATAACCACCATTTGCTTGGTACTAGCTCATCTTGGACCACGTATGCAACTCTCATTACCTCATTGATCATCATAAGGAATTTTTTAACACTGGAGTGGCTGTTTTTTAGTTATACAGAAAGAAATGAGGCTGAAGAGGTTAGTTTAACAGTTCAAAGTCAGAGCAAGAATTTGAACACAGGTCTGTGATACTTTCAGGTTCAACCACAAATTTTTCCCCGGTACACTCAGTCTTCTTTCTGTACACTATTCTCAACAGTGTGATAAATTTGATAGCAATCACAGCAGCACGCTGAGTAAACCATGTGAATGCAAATGTTTGTTTTTGGAATATAAGAATGCAGAGACAGAGCTTCAAGGAACACATACACACACACACACACACACACACACACATACACACACACACACCTGGTCACAATTTTACAGTTCATCTTCTGATGCCTTATCCATAATGCATCATGCATTTCCTGTTGTGGGACTACAAAGTGAGTCCTTAGGCTTTGACTATTGGACAAAGAGGCCTGCGACTTCTCTAGGGTTGGACAAAATCCCATACCAAGTTGTTATATTTTTCTGCAGTTCCCTTGTGTCCAGGAGGTCATCCTGGGTCACCAAGAGGCAGTGTCAGCAAAGCACTTCTATGAGAGAAGCAAAGAGGAGCACTGAGACAGCACAGAAAGGAAACTGAGGCTTGGAACACGAAAGAGAATGGGGGTGGCATTTGGAATTAGTGGAAGAAGAGGGGTTTCAGAGTTGTCAGACTTCCGTTTTCAGCCTGCTCCTCACTAAAGCTCTAGCTAAGCAGAGCTTCAGTTTCTTTATATAATTCAGATAGCAGTATGAGGGTGAAGGGAAGGCTAAATGTGATGTCATTGTCATTACATATGCCTGACACATAGCACACTCCCAAAATATGCTAGTTTCTTCGTTGGAGTAAAAGGTTTTCATCATTTTCAGCACACTATTTAAAAAACATGTTGATTATTACTCGTTACTCCAGCGCACACTTCATTAATTTTATCTAAGCTCTCCATCTATTTCAATAGAACTTTGACCATTTTTTAAAAAGCTATAAAATGCTTGTCAGTGGAAGTTTTCTTGTCAGCCCTTTCCATTTCAACACCAGTGAACAGGAATAATTAACATTCCCTGGACACCTGCTCTGAGTCAACCACAGTCCAAAAGAGACTGAATTACGTCACACTGAAGCCCTGAGATGAAGGCACCATTATCGTCCCATTCTACAGATGAGGAAACTGCAGCACTGAGCATTGGGTAACCTGTAACTTGCATAGGTCACAAATTGGTGCATCTAGAAGCAAGACTTGGAATATGACCCCACATCTCTACAGCTTTGTAGAAGAATATGTACCAAAACAAGAGGAATATGTACCAAATTTGACACTTCATAATTTTAGGAGGAGCCGTCTGAAAGATTCAGAGCCTGCCATTTAAATTTGTGCCATACTTACTCTCCTAGGGCAGAATCTTCTCTCATTTCTGGTCAGATAAGCAGTTCATGTTCAAGGCCCAGAACACCGAGCAAGTAGGAAAGTCTGAAAACTCCTTCTGACCTTCTGAGAAGGTGCTTTTATATCTAGAAGCAGATAATTCCATTATTCCTGCTTCACTGTGAACCTCAGAATTGCTGACGATTAAATAATTCAGCCCTATGGGAAAATTTAGCTCCCAGTTTTAAGTCTCTAACTCTTATGTCAATTTGATAAGCAGTACAGACATAACATGGCTCTTTAGGTTGTTCTAAATTTACCAGCTCTAAAAGATTTAATGCAGAAGTCCATCATAGGATGGTCAGTTCCACATATTCTGGCACTTAACCAGCTTAGTGAGGCAGACTTAAAGAGGAGGATTCTAAAAAAGGAATTTGGCTGAGCTATAATAGGCATCCAGCTTAAGGGACAGAATCTGTAGTTTGCTTATTTGGGAAATTTTGTGTCCCTTCTGGATAAAGCTTTTATCACCCTCTTCTGCCTCTGGACTCTTTTTAATGACTGGGGTCCAGATATGTCAAATAAACTAAAATTGAGGAAATTCTCTGGTTTATTATCTATAACGAATGTATTGATTCTAAACAGCAGTCATAACTGTGATCCAGATAACTGCTTCAAGTGCTGAATGGATGATGCATATCAAGGCCTTGAATATGCTATGCGTGTTCAGATCCATATAACAAAGATTTTCCTGAAGCTAATCATGAATTAGGGATGCAGCAGGTAAAAAGGCTGCATTTTTAGGACTACTTCTTTCCACTCTTCAAATATTCTTTGGCATATGGTTGTTGGTCCTTAGAGTGCTGGGAAGCACCCAAACCAGAAGGGGAACATGAATGAAGAGGATAGATATTACCCTATGTGACAGTTGGTTAAGTTACTGTGTTGAACTCTGTCTTGGAACGTTGCATTTGTGCTCCCATGATGCTAGGAAGCTCAAGAAATCAATGACATGTCCTAATACCTTACAAGTCAGCTTAGTTTCTTTTTAAACTATAATACACTGAAGCCTCAGGAAGGGCATAGCTACTAAGATGTGGGCAAGTATTTAGAGGCCAAGAATCAATAAAATAGTTTTTCTAACCTCACATGTTACATTACTTTCAATTTGTTTTAAGTGCAGTGTCAAATGGATTAAAAGCATTCAGAAGGTCACAGCCATATCCTACAATACTTCCTCTGAAAATGGCAGGTACATACCTAGGTACAAAAATCTGTGTTCACTATACTTGCTCAATTGAATTGGTATAAGCTGACATGAGCCTCTGTCAAACCATGTCTGCTAAAATATGTTTGGATTCACAGCTGAATTTAAGAACAACTTAAATTCAGCTAGATGCTTAGCTGTCGTTTACTCTGCTGGCATCTGAGTGATCATCATGATCAGTCAGGGTCTGTACTGGGCCAGTAGTAAAACATGTTGAATGTCACCTGTGGTCATTTGTATTTGCTTCTAACTTATTGTGACAAATGGTGTCAGAATCATATTTTTCTTCTTTTATTCTGCAGTGCTTCAAGGGAGTCATCAGAAGTTCAAACAGGGTACAAGAAAATCTGAAGATTAGAGTTATTACAATACATGTTCAGGGAGAAAATTGTAAGTTCTCTCTCGTTGTGTTACATTGCTCAATACATCAAAAAGGTGATTCACATAAAATCTGACCAACTCCTATTTGCCATTGTTAATACCATGATCCAAACCACCAGCATCTCATTTGGATTATTGGCATTGATTCCTAACTAGTCTCTTTGCTTCCTCCTACTACCACCATTAGTCTATTCAACATGGTGACCAGAGTGATCCTGTTAAAATGTCAGGTCAGATCACTCCTTGTTTAAAACCCTCAGTGACTTTCCATTTCTATAAGAATTAAAGCTAATATCCTTACCATAGAAAACAAGGTACTAGAGTTGCAGCTTCCCCATTTCATGATTTCATGTTTGACTAAATATTGGCTAATCTCTTGGCTGTTTCTTGAATACACCAGATGCATTGCTTGTATATTACAGCCTCTGCTCTTGCTATTCTCTTGACCTAGAAAACTTGCCCCAAGGTATCCCTTCACTGCCTTTCATTACTTACTCAGATAATGTCTTCTCAGGGAGGCCTAGGCAAAGTATCCATCTGAAAATTGCTGCCTCACCCCAACTTCTTATCCTCTTCCCAGCTTTATTTTCCTCTTTAATCCTTATCATCATTTTTTATACATATTCTTATTCCCAATTACATTCCAACCTCTGTGAGGAAAAGAACTTTTATCTGTTTTGTTCACTAACATACTCTTGAAGCCTCGAATAGTGCCCATCAAATAGTAAACACTTAATAATCAGTAATGGAAAAAAGGAAAGGAGGTTAAAGGAAGGATGGACAGTTCCATGACAATGCTGTAGCTAGACGTTTTAGGAGTGTTCTGCTTGCTGTGTTGATTGTGGAAAGAACTTAAATCACTTCAGGCCTCTACTCTATGTACTTGTATGAAAATAGAACAATTAAACCCATTGAAACTGTTTTAAAAGGGGGGATGGAGGATAAAGGAGAGTGATGAGAGAGTGAATTAATCAAGGTACATTGCAAGCACATATGAAAATGTCATAATGACGCTCCCTTTACAATCAATATATGCTAATAAAATGTTTTTTAAAAGGTCAGAGTATCCTCAGGAAACATTTATGGCTAGTTTTATTTCTAGCTTTTAAAATCTACATGTCTAGCACTAAGAAAAGGGAGCAACTGTAAGAGACTGTCCTCTATCTTTGATTTTAAAAAATCTTACTTAAAAACTGATAGAATTATTGTGTTTTAGACATATATTCATTTAACAATTATTTGTTGAAAACCTATTATCTGCAAGGTCCCTGAATTAGCCTTAAGAGGATATAAAGCGATATTAAATGCACTCCTTAAATACAGAAAGAAAAACTGTATACCATGAGGCAAGTGGCTCTTAACTTAGCTGTATAACAGAATTGCCCAGGAAATTAAAAATCAAACCAATGCTCAGAGCTTTATTCCAGAAAAAAATCTAAAGAACAAGAGGAATTTTAAAGTATTTCCCAGATGATTCTAATGTTCATTCCAGGTTTTATCACTGCTGTAATATAAAAAGTATACATACTGAAGGAGCAACAGATACAAGTGCTAGAAGAGTTCCAGAAAAAAAGTAATGTCTTCTAGTCAAAACAATTATTCCTCACACTGTGTTTCAAAGAACATTCGCTATCTGGGAAAGATTAATAGCTATTCATGAAGGACTGAATAGCTCCTTATTTAAATAAATTAAGGAAATTATTCATTTTCCCTTCTCCTTCTTGGAGATTCCATGAACCGGGGAATCTCTCTGCCCTCAAATGGAAGTTGAGGCAGAGATTATAGAAGCAGTCTTTCATGGGTTTGGGCCCTATTAAACAACTACACAGGGTCTTTGCTATTACAACCATGCTTGGGTTTCATGTACCACATATACCTGTCTGCATATCCATTAATCAAGCCAAGTAGAGCTGCAACCGAAGCCGGCTTTTCATGAAAGCAAACCAGTCAGAGAAGGAGACTAAAGGCTACATTTTAAAATACCTTTACTTAAAGTGACTGAATAAAATATGCCCTGGTTTACCTTCCATGAGCCTTTACTTTGGGCACTCCTACAAACCTGGCTAATTTGTATTTGATGCACATTTTTTACCAGATTTTTACTTTTTTCCCTCCCGGTACTGGGGATTAAACCCAGGGCCTTATGCATAATAGATAAAGCACTCTACCACTGAGCTACATCCCTAGGCCTTTACACCTCCTAACTGATCAAGTCCATACAGAATCTCATTCATCTCCCTTTTGAATATGAATGAATGAATTGGAGGAAAGAAAATTCAAATTTGGGTTTATTCTGCTAAGTTGTGATCTGTAAGGAACATCATTTGAATTTCAGAATTGTGTGTGGCTTGTATGGCTTCTTATTCAATAGATATTATGTTTCCTTGTTAAAAATAAAGAAGTAAATGATTACCAAAAATAAGATTGATTATGTTGGCTTTATATAATGGAATACTTCAAAGAATGAGAAATGTCATTAAAAATTTTTCACCATATATTAAGAAAAAACTTAGAGAGTATAAAGCTAATTCATATTAGACATACTAGTTAGATGTATGGAAGAAGATTATAAGGGCTATTCATTGTCTTTATTTGATTATTTTGAATTTCTTAAATCTTGTAAGTTAAATATGGTAATATCAAAATAGCAAAACTTGCAAAACCTCAAGGCTATACAATGATGTTTTGAATGGGAACCAAATAAATAGAAATCACTTTTCCTTCACATACCCCTCCTCCAAGAAACATGCTACTTGATGCCAAAATTTACTCTGAGATTTAAGCTGGCATGACAGTTCTGAGTTGAATGTTTCCAGATTTTTCAGAAAAAAACTAATTAATGCTGATAAAATACTTTGAAACCACAAACTGTGAGATAGACAAATAATTCTGAAAACACAAGATGGTGACCTTTCCCTGCTCATTTTCCTTGCTGAAAAGATGTAGGCTTTCTTATTTACCCTCTTTGCTGATCTTTTTCATTTTGCTTTGCTTCGGTTTTATTTTTTTTTCACTTTGAAGCAAAATAGTTTTTGCTGACCAGTAGAAAGCATGTTGAAGTCAATTATTCCTTGAAGACTTTCTTTGCAAAATTTCCTTGTTGAAAAGTTTCTCAGAAAAAAGACTGGTGAGTTTATTGTATAATTTGTGCCTTATTGGTTCCCTCAATCATTTGTCATATTGTTTATATGAATGATTTCTATAACAGAAGAAATAACAAATAACCTCCTCAAAGATACACCACAGTTACCTTAGTCTGTTTTACTTTTTTTGAAAGAGTGTGATAAGAAGGTTTTTTCCATGAACATGACACTAAAGGTTAACAGGCAAACAATTTGTTTCTCTTGATCTGTAGAGATGATCGTGTTTAGGTACTGAATACATATACTAAGTAAATTATCCAGTAAAGGGTCTTTCTGTGGAACTGTTTTTGACCTTGTTGGTATTCAATATATTCTTCCTGAAATTTGCAAATATTTGCCAATATTCATGGCATGTTCAAAGAAAAAGCAGGTATGAACAATTTCACCAATCATCCTTCCAATTAAGAGAGCTAGAGGACTGAATGATCTCAAGTGCACTAAAGAAGAAAGCCACAATGATGCATCCCTACTGATAGTTATATTATTAGGATCATCCAAAATAGAGTCTTTGATGAGTAAAATTTCAATAGTATATGCAGGCTTTAAAAAGCAAATTTTTACCTAGATAATTATTCATAAGATCCTAAAACATTACTTATAAATTTACAATTGTAATGAACCCATTAAACAAAGCAATGTAAATTAATTCATTTTTCAGTGGCAAGAATGATCAACCTTGGAATGATGAATGTGTTACTTATTGGGCCATAGTCACAGTGGCATGAAATTCCCTGGCATCCTAGCATTTCTTGTCCTTCCCCATTATTTGTGGTAAAGATGGTGTCATTCATCTCTTCCAAACACACAGGCTTGCTTCCAGGAGTACTAGGGATGAAAGATGTGTACAATGAGCCATTCTATATACTCCTACCATAGATTATTTTATTTTTTTATTTTTATTTCCCCATGGCTTTTTGCTCTTTAATTGCATTGTAAGCATTTTTCTCCCTAAGGCTCAATGTTCATTGTGGTTAAAATTAAAATAATTTCCTTGAAATTCTCCTTTTGAAAGGATCTGCTGTATAAATCTTCTGTTCACATGTCCTTGCATTTCTACATCTTGACTAAAATGAAGATAATAAAATTAAGGTCTAAAGGACTTTGGGGTAAAGTAAGGGAATAGAAATATCCTTTCTGTGACTCTACAAATCACATGGAGAGTCAGGGCAACAAAGGAGAAACAGCATTTCAAGGAGAGAAAGAGGGGAAGAGCTACAGGAATCAAGAAAGAGGTGACAGAAAAACTAAAATGTACTGAGAAGTTGAAGAGCAACTGGGAGAAAAGTACCAAGTATCACACAACTCCAACCCTGAGTCTTCAGCAGGGTGAGGAAAACCCAACACCACAAGCACAGTATAAGCTGGAGATTGCAGGCAGCCCCAATTATAACAGACCAGTAGTAATAGCTGCCAGAGAACACCCCCCCCCCAATTCTTTAAATCCAATACAGGAATTTGGTTTGAAAGTGACCCCTCCTGCACATGAATCTAGCTTTAGAGAAGAAACCATTACATCACTCACCATCTCTCTGAGTGCACTAATCAGGAGACATTGCAAGAAGGGGTCCATTGTTAGGGAATAAACTATACTGAGTATCGAAAGCATGGAATGATAATAACTCATGGTTCCTGGAAATACATCACCACAGTGACTATGAGGAAGATGGCCAAGAGATACAGTCATGGGAGGGGAAACTGTCAAACATCTGCTGATAAATTAAACAGTGGAGAGCACAGCCTATACATCTTAGGTGAGGAGTGAGGCCAGTTGCATGTACTGTATCACAAGGGCCAGGTCTGAGACACTGAGACCAACCCCAGTAAATTGCTCAGTTTCCATGCCACACCCCATCCAGTGTAGAACTTAGTGGCATGTTTGCCTTTCCCCCAATCTCAGAGGCATTCAGAGATGGCTTGGACATTCACCATGCCCTACTGCACAGACTGAGGGTTTCTGGAGTGAGCAAGTGCCTGCTCAGCCTACAAACTGCCAAAACTTCTAGTGGCAGTTCTTGGTGCACACAAAAAATCTCTGGAATGAATACAAATCTGTATGAACTGTACCCTTAACTGACCCAGCAGGAAACATCAGGCAGGGCTCAGCCTACACATAGCACCAACCTGTTTGGAGGGAGGTAAGAAGGAAACAACAGGTCTCAGGTGCAAAGCACTACTCCCATATCCAGTGGGTTCCATATTAGAAGATCTGGAAAGAAGCTTCTCCATTGCAAGCATCTCAACTATGAGGAATTTTTCAGTCATTTTTCCTTCCTCATCATTTCCCCCTTACTTTTACCTAATTTTATTTACTTGTTTTTTAATTGTATAATTGGATTTTTTAATATTTCTCTTTTCTTCTTTCTCATTTTTTCCTTTTTCTTTCTCTTATCAGTCTTCTGTCCCTTTTCCCTCCTACTTTTAAAATTATTATTATTAAATTTATTTTTAATAATTTTTTAACTTATTTGCTTATTCTATTTGAGGAGACATCCATCCCAAAATGTGCACAAATTTCAACAAAGAAACACAAGAAATATGAAAAAAAAGTCAATATTACTCTTCAATAAGTCATATTAAAAACCCAGTTGAAAGCCTTACCAATAGACTAGGTCAAGGGGAAGAAAGAATATTGGGGCTTGAAGACAAAGCTGATGAATTATCACAGACAGTGATAAGAAATTATGAGCACAACATATAAGTCTTGTGGGACACAGTGAAAAGAGCAAGGTTGGATAATCAGTATAGACACAGGAGCAGAAGTACAAACTAGAGCCATAGGAAACCTATTCAGTGAAACAATAGCAAAATACTTTCCAAATCTTGGGAAACATATGCATATCCAGGTACAAGAGGCATTTAGAACCGTAAATACACATAATCAGGAAAAGAAACTCTCTACTTCATATTAAATTGCCAAAACCAAGAAATAATATTGAAAGCTGCAAGAGAGAAGTTTCAAATCACTTATAAAGGCAAACCCATCAAAATAACAGGAGATTTCTTAGCAGAACTGTAAAGGCCCAGGAAGGCAAGCTCATAAAGAAAATAATTGCCTAGATTACTTTATCCAGCCATGTTATTCTTTAGCATTGAAGAAGAAAAGATGACCTTCTAACATAAACATAAATTGAAGGAATTCACATTACAGAAGATAATTAAAGTAATCCTACATATAGTAGAAGAAATAGGATAAACAACAACGAAAGCATGGGAAAGAATAAATCTAGAAGAGTAGATAAATAAATGAGGTGTAGGAAATAATCAGATACAGTTAATTCAGTGATGAAGAAGAAAGAAAGAAAGAAAGGAATACATTTAGTCTCAACAACCAGAAGAAAAACAACAAAATGACAGGAACAAGTCTATACCTTTCACTATAACTTAATTGTAAATGATCTTAGTTCTCCAATTAAAAGACCCGGACAGGATGAGTTGTGTTGGGCATGGCAACTCATGCTTATAATCCTTTGAGTTGGGTGTAACAGTGTGTGCCTATTGTCCTAGCACTCAGGATGCTGAGGCAGGAGGATCACAAGGTTGAGGCCAGGCTGGGCTACATAAAGAAAAAGACCCAACAATTTGCTACTGCCTGCACAAAATTCACCTCTCTCACAAAAACATACATGGACTTAGAGTGAAAAGATGGAAAATGATATTCTAAGCAAATGGAATCCAAAAAGAAGCAGGATTAGCCATACTCATACTGCAAGTCAAAATTGGTCCAAGACACAAAGATCACAACATATTGATAAAGGGAACACTTCATCCAGATAATGTAATGCTTGTAAACATATATGTACTGAATATAAGTGCATCCAATTTTATAAAACAAGCACTATAGATCATAACGCTAGACATGCCCCAATACCACAATAGTGGGTGGCTTTGATATCTCACTCTCACTCTCACCAATAGATAGACTATCCAGAACTCCCCCCAAAAACTCAACAGGTTTCCAGACTTCAATTATACTATGGAAGAAATAGGCTTAATAAACATCTATAGAACATCTCATCCAACAGCTGCAGAATGCATATTCTTTCCATGAGTACTTGGAACTTTTCCAAAATAGGACAAATTTTAGGTCACAGAAGTTTTAGCAAATACAAAGATGGAAATAATTTTTACCTCATATCATAACATAATGGAATGAAACTAGAAACCAACAGTAAGAAAAACTACAGGAATAATAAAATACCTGGAAACTGAACAAAATTTTTTAACAAACACTGGGGCATTGAAGAAATTCTAAGGAAAGGAATTTAAAAATTCCTAGAATCAAATGAAAGTGGAAACACAACATACTAGAACCTGTTAACATGTTGGATACAGTGAATGCAATTCTAAGAGGTAAGCTTATAGCTATGAGTTCCTACTTTAAAACACAAGGAGATTTTAAATAAATGACACCATGATTCAAGGTCTTAGAAAAACAATAACAGGTCAATGCCAAATTATTAGAAGGAAAGAAATAATAAAGATCAGAATAGAAATAGAGACTAACAGAACGGCACAAAGGACAAATGAAACAAAGAATGGTTCTTTGAAATAATAAAATTGACAAGCATATAGCCTAACTAACCAAACGAAAGAGAGAAAAGATCCAAGTAAATAAAGCTAGAGATGAAGAGGGGCTTATTACAACAGGTACCACTGATATTCATAGGCTCATTAGGAAACATTCAAAAACTATATGCCAAAAAATTGGAAATTCTAGAATAATTGTATAAATTTCTAGACACATATAACCTATCAAAATTGAACCAAGAGGATATAAAAAGATAAATAGATCAATAATAAACAATGATATTGAAGCTGCAATAGTTTCCCCACAAAGAAAAGCTCAGGGTCAGATTGAATTAATTCAATCAGAATTTTATAGAACACCAATGCTTCTCACACTATTCAATAAAACAGAAAGAAAAGGAATGCTTCCAAACTCCTTCCATGAAGGCAATTTTATCCCAACACCAAAACTTGACAGACACACCCAAAAATAAAAGTCATAGAGCAATAACCTTGGTGAACACAAATGCAAAAATCCTCCATAAATACTTGCAAACTGAATTCAAAAACACATTAAAAAGATCATATACCATATCACCTTAATTTCATTCCAGGGGTGCAAAGGTGGTTCAACATTAATCAGTAAGCATAATACAGCACATAAATAAAATAAAGGATAAAAATCACATGATCATCTTAACAGACACAGGAAAAGACTGATAAAACTCAAAATCATTTCAAAATTCCTAAATACACTAGGTATTAAAAATTCTATATATGACAAGCCTATGTTCTTTTCTTTTTCTTTTTCTTTATTTTTTTCTTTCTTCTTTCTTTCTTTCTTATAGTGGGGATTGAGCTGAGGGTCTCATGCTTGCTTGGTGAGTGCTCTACCACTTGGGCCATGCCACCAGTACTTTGAGTGTTTTTTGGTTGTTTTTCAGATAGAATCTTATGCCAACTTGGCCAGCCTTGTACCTCTGTCCTCCTACCTCTGCCTTTCAAGTAGGTGGGACCACAAACATGTGTCACCATACCCAACTTGTTCCTGAGACTTCTTCTTGGTAGCTTTTTCTGGATTGACCTCGAACTGCAATCCTTGTGTGTCTACCTCCTGAGTAGCTGGGATTATAGGCATGAACCACCATGCCCTGAAAAATAAACTCAATAGTCTATATTATTTTTCACTTTCCTTTTCTTTATTCTTGCTTTCCTTTCCTTCCTTCCTTCCTCCCTTCCTTCCTTCCTTTGATACTTTGTTTCTTCCTTCCTTCCTTTCATTCTTTCACTCTTGGCAGTACAGGAGATTGAAAGCAGAATCTGGCCCATGCCAGGCAAGTGATCTACTGCTTAAGCTACATTGCCAGCCAAGTGATATATTCATTACTGGGAAAACATTAAAGACCTCACCAAAATATTCTTAGAACTAATAGAAAAATTCAGCAAAGTGGCAGGTTAAAGACCACCATGTAAAAATCAATAATCTTCCTATACACCAATAACTTGAACTTGTAGAGAAAGAAATTGTGAAGATAATTCCATTCAGAATATACTAAAAAAAAAAACACCCAGGAATAAATCTATCCATTTCAGAGTTAAAAGACCACTATAATGAAATTTAAAACAGTGAAGAAAGAAATAAAGAACGTGGAAAGACTTCCCAAGTTCATGGATAGAGAGAATTAATACTGTTAAATTGTCCATATTACCAAAAGTGATCTACAGATTCAATGCAATCCCCATAAAAATACTAATGACATTCTTCATAGAACTAGAAAAAAGAATCCTAAAATTCATATAGAATCACAAAAGATCCCAAATGACCAAAGAAATCATAGCAAAAAGAATAACTGTTGGAGGCATTACAAAACCTGATTTCAAAATATACTACAGAGTCATCAGTAACAAAAACAGCATGATGTTTACATAAAAATAGACATTCAAACCAATGGAACAGAATAGTGGATCCAGAAATAAATACACACATCAACAGTCAAGTGATTCTTAAACAGGGTACAAAAAACATAAACTGGAGGAAAAGACTGCTTGTACAACAAATAGTGCTGAGAAAACTAGCTTTCAACATGTAGAAGACGGAAGCTAGATCCCCGTCTCTCACCCTGCACAAAAATAAACTCAAAATGGATCAAAGACCTTGATGCAAGACCTGGAAATTTGAAACTGTTGGAGGAAAACATAGGGAAACACTTCAAGATATTGGCACAGGCAAAAATTTTCTGAATAGAACTCCAGTAGCTCAAGAAATAAAAGCAAAAATTAACATTTTGGATTATATCAAATTAAAAAGCTTGGACTGGTAGAATGCTCAAGTAGTAGAGTGGCTGCTTAACAAGTGTGAGGCTCTGAGTTCAAGCTCTCATGCTGTACAAAAAAAATTATACTGTTTCTGTGTGGCAAAAAAAACCAATCAACACAATAAAGAAACAGCCTACAGAATAGAAGAAATTTAGCCAGACATGGTGGTACATGCCTATAATCTCAGTACTTGAGAGTTGGAGGCAGAATAATTATGAGTTTGCCTGGGCTATATTATAGCAAGACCTTGTTTCAAAAATAAAAACAAACAAAGAAAAAGAATGGAAAACGCCCAGTATCTAGAATATATGAATAACTCAAAAATTTAGCAGCAAAAAAAAATCAATATATGGGAAAATGATCTGAACAGACACTTCTCAAGAAAAGGATAAGTGGCCAATAAACTCATGAGAAAATGTTCAGCATCTTAAGCCATCAGGGAAATGCAAATGCAAACTGAGACCATGTTAAATTTCCATCTCACCCCACTCAGAATTCAGAATGAGTATTATCAAGCAAAAACAACAAATGACAGAAAGATTGGGGGAAATGGAATTGTTATACAGTGTTGGTAGAATATAAATTAGTACAGCCACTGTGGAAAATGGTATGGAGGTTCCTGAAAATACTAAAAATAAACCAGGTATGGTTGCACACAGCTGTAGTATTCAGGACATGGAAGTAGGAAGATTGTGAATTTGAAGTGAACCTGGGCAAAGTTTATGAGACTCTTTCTCGAAAACAAAATAAACACAAAAGGAACTGGGGCACAGCTCAAGTGGCAGAGGGCTTGCCTAGCAAGCATGAGACCCTAGGTTCAATTTCCATTGCTGTCAAAAAAAATCTAAAAACTAAAAATAAAATCACTGTTTGATACAGAGCTAGACCACTTCTGGGTATACATCCAAAGCAAATGAAATTAGCATGCCATAGGAATATTGCATGCCTATGTTTTTTTGTTGCACTATTAGAATAGCCCAGGTATGGAATCACCCTACCTGCCTGTCAGCAGAGGAATGGGTGAGGAAACTGTGGTGTGCAGATATTAGCCATTACATGTCATTTTCAGGAAAACAGATGGAATGAGAGATCATTATGTTAAGTAGAATAAGCCAGATACAGAAAGACAAGTATTGCATGTTTCTCTCATATTTGGAAACTAGAATACAAAAATAAAAGGTGACAGGAAAGCAGGAGAGGGATTACTAGGGAAGGGTGAGGGGACTAGCGGGAGGGAGGAGAGAGGGGAAGGTGAGAGAAGAACTTGGGAGGATAGATATGAATAATGCTCAACATATGCATGTTTGGAAATGCCATAGTCACACTGACTAACATATACAATTAATATGCATTAATAATTATGAAAAAACATTAAAAATAAAATTAGTGCCTTAGCAGTCAAAACACTTTCAACTGGTGACAAGGAAAAAATGTAAAGCTTTTATGCATTGTTTAACCTCCAGAAACCTTCAGGAAAGAGACACCTGTGTATTTTTATTTAACTCATCTCCTTTCTCTGTGTGACCAATGCTCCGCTATTAATCAATGTTGGTCTAAGTTACAGATACATAGGGGTCAGAAACTCTGGGGTACTGTTGCACAGAGTGGTGACTGTAGAAAAAATTATGCACCATACATTTAGAAAAGCTAGAAGAAAGGACTTCGAAAGTTTTCAACACAAAGAACTGATACATGTTTGAGGAGATAAATGTTTAAATTGATTTAAATATTTTTGCAATGTATACATTGAGTTTCAACACTAACAGACATAACTTTTATATGTTTTGTATCAGTTAAAATTAGAAAACAAAAGTAAAGAAAAATCTACTCTTTTCTGTACTATTCCTTGAGTCAGCTCATCACTTTATACATATTGACAGAACAAAATCTATTTGGCCAATGTTGCTGCAGGTATTAGAGTTTAGATTTTTTAACTAAAATTCATTTTCCTCTGTACTACAATACTAAGTTTTAAGACAAAACATATTGAAAGGTGATATCGAGTATTCTCTGCTCGACAAGAGAAGAACAGAGAGACAGGTTTCAGGTAACTTGCATTTCAAAAGTATAAGAGATAAATGTCTTCTGGGAGTACCTGGACATTCCTGTTTAATAAATGGATCCTGTCTACCTGGAATTCTACATTGAGAAGGACTTCTAGCCTTCAAAGACCACAACTTCAGGATGGTCTTTCAGATCCTGTTTTATTTTATTGGTTTATTTGTTTATAAGAAATTTTTCTCCCATTATATCACTCCCCATTTAAGAATTTTTAAACAAAATGTAATTATATTGACCAGGTCTATATTATAGTACAACAGTCAAAAGAAGGAGATATACTGTCCAACTATTTAGTGTGTCCCCTTTGTGTGCCGAGAGCTCCCTGAGATGCAGACTCCCTAAGAGGACCACCAACCGTGTTCATTCTACATCCAAGAATATTTATCCCAGTGAAAATTTAAGAAGCAATATACATGCTTGGCAGTAAGGGAATGGTTAACCAAATTGTGGTATATTCAAGTGCTTGAATATTATGCAATAATTAAAACCAAGGAAAATTTATGAACATAGAAATATGTGACAAGTCATAAAAGAAGAAAATATAGTTGTATACAGTCCATAATTATTCTAACCATGTTTGTATTCATGCTGATTTTTTTAAATTATAAAATTTACCAAAATTATGTTGTCTATCTAAAATAATAGGATTATAGCTTATTTTAATTCATCATCATGATTATGCATGTTAAAAGTTCAACAACATAACCATTAGTTTTATACTTAGAAACAAACATGTATTTTAAAATATAACACATATGACAAATACTATATTCTGTAGTCATCCATGTGTTATCTATTTCAATGGAGCAAGTTTCACCGAAAAGATTAACATAGATTGTGTGACTATTTGAATCACTGGCAAATAAATGTTTTGCACATTGTCTCAGAGAAGTTTTAAAATCACTGATGATTTATTTTGGTTTTTTTTTTTTTTTTGGCTGTTCCTAAAGCTAACACTTTACAATCTGAGAGTTAAAAAGGAAACCTTCAGTAAATCCTGTGACTTATGACAGTTTAGTGTTTAATTAGATTTGCACCTCACTACCTGGTCAAAGCTTCAGCCATCACATTGTTTCTCACATCAGATTTATGATGATCCAGAAGTCTATTATTTCCAATATTTAATAACTTGCATAGTTTTGGACATACAGAGCTTCTGAGGCATATACTTCCAGAATTTTGTTGCTTGGAGAATTCTTATAGTGAACTCTGAACAAAGTAAAATCTAGAATATAGTTAAGTTGGCAGAAAAAAAGTATTGGGGCAGTATTTTGAGAAGAGAATGTAAGGAGCTCATCTGCTTGATACATGACAGGTAATAAAGTTACAAGCTTATTTTCCAGTTTGGCTGCTCTAGAAGAGTGTTGATGCTTGCCCTCCTTTATTATGAAAATGTTTCCTGTTGCTGCTGTCTGCCTTCCTCTATGTGCTGCTTATGGTCATCAGCTTATTTTGTGATCCATTTGCATCATCCATTCTTAGAGCAGTAAGTTAGATTCTAAGGAAATAACTTTTAAAAAAATCAAACATGAGGAAGTGTGAAGTAAGTAAGAATGTGCAGTGGAGAAATGGGAAGTCTTGAAGTCAAGAACATAAAAATGTTCTTCAGATACCTAAAAGACTATTGTATGGAAGAGAGGATTAAAAGTATATTTTTCAGTGCTCCAGGAAACAAAAATTAGAGAATGGGGAAATTTTTGGAAGGTGTGTATCAGTTCAACATAAATAAATATGAGAAGTTTCAGTTAAATCCAAAGAGAATTCACGGGTGTGTGTGATGCATCATTGGGAACTGATGGGTCCATAAGGGTCTATTGGCATTAGTGAATTTCCACATTGGTCTTTTAATTTCTGAAGGAGAAACAAGAAGAGATAATAGGAGCCTAGGAAGAGGTTTGAAAAAGTAATTGGAAAGACCATAATGGTAAGATAACTCTTTTGGGCTGTCTTGGGAGACAGGAGCTGGAAATGTAGGCAGGGCTGAAGGAGCAGTTTTATGAAACCTTTCAGTAGGAGGTATTCAGGACATAGCTGCACAGAATGCTGCTTGTGTGACAAAGTGAGTCATGAAGTTGGAGAGGCCATTCTCCCAACTCTGCACAGAGATGACTTCCATTGGCTCCCAGCAGCACCTCTTGTGGTCCTGACATGGTATTTTCAGAATGATCAAAGTCACCTGCATCATAACACACTCTCTAGACAGAGCAAGACCTCACAACCCTAAATGTGAGTACAACTCATCTGAGTGTCATGTTAAAATGTTGACCTACTCAGGGGATGGAGGGGAAACCATCAAATGATTTGATGTTGCTGGTCCAGCAACTATGAGATGGCAAAATTTCAGTAGAGATTTTTTGAATGAGAAGAAAGTGACAAGGAGAAGCCAAAATGGCAGAAGAACAATTGAGAAGATGTGGAACAGGGTGAGTGGTTTATGGATACTCTGGAACTACCTTCCAACCACAATCCAGACAATCCCAGAAACATTGTGGGTACTTCAGTCATTCTAGGTATTTCAAGAATATATATATATGGGAAAGAACAATGAGTTTGGGTTACTGACTCCATCTGTATACCCAGGAGGTAAAATAATCAAAGCTAACTAACAAACATTCTAACTTGGAAGATAGTAAACTGTTGTCTGTGGAGGTGTTCGAATTGAACCAAGAATCCTCTTACCAAAGGAATTGTAGAGGACTCATTAGTATGATTCCAGGATTTCTGATTCTATAATGAAATCACTATGGCTACAATGAGTATATTTTTAAGGAGAATGCATGTTGAAGAAATAAAAGAAAAATTTAAAAGTGAGCAAAGTTAACTAGAGAGTGCTACAATTAGGATTGGATTCCAAACTGATAAGCACATTCAATGTGTGTCCCATGACCTCAGATTCAACTCCATCCAATTTTGATAGGATAATGCTACTTGCTCTAAGAAAATAAATAGATGGGTTTCTGAAAAATAATGATCACTTTTAGGAGAAAGAAAAAGAGAAAGAAACTTAGAGTACAAAAAAAAAACAAGATATGAAGTTAGTTAATGTATAAAAAAAGGCAGCATGTTAATAATAAATTTGAATGTTCTCTTCCCTAGAACAGGAGCTGAAAATATTCAATCTAACTTTTTGGCCCAGAAATCAAAGACTTCCAAATCTCAGTTTGAGTCTCATTCAAAACTTAGTCTTTTAGATCAAAATTCACAGATGAAAAAGAAAAAAGTAACAACCCTCTTCAATTACAAATGCTGCTTCTGTCTTCACAGATCGAAGCCTGATTTTCACAAATGATGGGGGGAACATTCCATTTCTCTTTGGCTGAGGACAATTTCTAGAATTGGCTTCAATTTAACAAACATGTACCAAGTCCCTAGTAAGTGTGAAACACTTAGTAAGTGTGAAACACTTACTATGGGCTGGGGCTATATGGATAAGACCTGGTTTACAGGCTGATGGAGATTTTAAACAGATAACTAATTTTAAAATAGTGCAATTTACATGTGAATAAATGAAAAAAAATTAAAATTTTTAAATTAAAAAAAATAGTGCAATTTAAGACGGGGCAATAAACACACTCAAATCACAGATGAAGGAGAACTGTAGTCCTTCTCCCTCCAGCATGGAGAGCTGGAGGAAACAGAACAGGTGACATTTGATCTGGGCCTTAAGCAAGGAACAGGCATGTGCAGGAACAGAAAAGCATGTATCAATGCTCAGAGAGAAGTGAGAGTGCAGGCAGGACCTGGGCAAGGTGGACGTAGACAGTATGTGGGCCAGAGAGTTGTAGGCAAAGGCTGAAGTCCATTTGGGCCTCCACTGGCATCCCCCCCCACCCAGTCGCTCTTGCCCAGTTTCCTCGGACCACTTCCTGCTGACATCTTTGAGATATTTTCTGTCAAAGTCAAGGTTTTTATCTACCTCAGAGGTTTTATTGGCAACTTTGAGAATGGTAACTTGGGGACAATTATCTCATCCTACTAGCCAGGCATGAGAATTTAGAATTCTAATAATAAGCCCAGTTTTAGCACTCATTATAGCAAGTCTGTTAATTTTTCTTGGTTTTTATTATAAAAATTTTATTAGGATATATTCATTATTCAGGGGAGTATTTATAGTGACAGTTGCAATTAGGCTTATATTGTACATTGGTTAGACCACCCCCAAATTTTGTTTACTTTTCCAATAGTATTAGAAATTTCAGATAATTCTTCTAGTCCAAACTTACTTGATGGCAAAATTCTTAGTATTTTGAAAAAGGAATTGGGAATATTTGTTAAAGCTATGCTTTTGTTTGCTGTGTCCATAATCAGAAAACTGTCTCTAACTGGGTGAATTTTCAGCAAGGACAGAGGAATGTAGTTCCTAATCAGTCTTCAGCTGATTAGGTAAGTAGTCAACTAGGAACGGGCTTCTCCCTACTCTTGGGGAGAACTTTTGACATGAGTCCCAAGAAAAACAACAACAAAAAAAAAACTATCAAAAAGTCTATTGATTGTTTCAGATGCGGATATTATTTGATCAATTGTGAGAATAGCTTAAAGGGGCATTTATTCTGACCCCTAGTATCTACACATTCACTCTCTTTGGCATCTACTTCCTGTTATCACTCCATTTTTGTTCATCCTGCCCCTTCCCTCTCGTGGATGGACACATGGAAATACATTCTGTCTTTGAATGTATTTCAGAAAAAAAATTCATGACCCAATTTAACAAGGTTAATCACCACACACACACACACACACACACATGCACACACACTCAAAGGTTAAAAACATCTCCAGTTTTCAATATACTGAAAAAGAACCAAATTCTTCCTTATAAGCACAGCTTGTTGTAATTGGACAGTTTGCCAAAAAGTCTTCTAAGGTCCATATTTCATCTATTCCAATGACTGTAATACACAAGAAATAAATCTGCATCCTTCCCTGCTGAGAATCATTTGCTTGGTGTGTGTTCTGCATAAAAGCTATACAGTAGGAAAAATGCCACCCTGCATAAGCTAGCCAGCATGCCACCAGCCTTCTGCCCCAGCCCTGTGCCAGACAGGCTGCTTAGAGAATCTACATTGTTTAGCATTTACATTTTGAATTCTAAAGGACAATGTTCTCCCTATGTGCATCATTCACTAAGAACATTAGACTATGCACCCCATTCTTTTATTTATGAGTTCAATTTCATCCTAGATTTTCCCCAGCTGTATTCTGAAGCTCAAAATGTCTACACTACTCTGTACCCAGATTTTAGACCCCAGCCATGCAGTGGTCTCTGGGTTCATGTTGGAGGCAAGCCGAAAGAGCTGGAGAAAAGCACAGAACAGGTTCTGCCTGGAAGTGAGGGGGAGGGGTGAAAAAGTGGAGGTGAGGGTAAGGGGGAGAAATGACCCAAACAGTGTATGCACATGTGAATAAATGAATGACAAATTAAAAAGGTTGGGGGCATACCGTGGCGTCCCACAGAAGAGAACTGGGCTCAAGATCAGGAACACTTGTGTCTATACCAGTAGAGACGCTGAGGTCCCCACTCTCAGTTCTTACCTGTAAGGTTGAGGGTGGACTCCCAGCACCACCTGACTATAACACACTAATTCTGCATTTCTGGTCAGGTAAGCTAAGAGAATACGATTATTCGTGACTTGAAAATTTCAAACATTTCCTCCCTTAAGCTTTGCATTCTCTTTAAACAATCCATTGCTAACTTAAAATCCAATGATATGTATACTTCTCTCTCACATATCAGTCCTCTATTTAGCTAGCTAATTTTCATAGAAAACTTTCTACAAAACTTATACAAAGAATGTTTTTCCTCAAAGAAAGATTGTTTTTTCTTTTACAGAGAAATTTCTTTTATTCATAGTTTTCCACCATAGATAACAGGTAGGGTATGAAACACTTTGTGAAATTGAATTGAAACCTACCTTCCATAAAACTAAGTTTGTATGTAGTTCAACTATGCAGTATTGCATGCAAAAAGAAAGTGTGGGCTTTGAGGCCTGACAGGAACATGGTTGGAATTCAGATTTGTTGTTCAATGTAAACAACTAAGGATAATAAGGTAAAAGTGATTGGAGTATTGGGTAAGCTAAGACAGTAGAGGGAAGAATCATTTATTTTCTGATAAGACAAAAACAAAAGTATGGATTCTCTCACTTTCCCTACTATGTATGGACAACAGATGCACCCCTGCTGTAGGGCTATTTTAAAGATTAGAGGACCAGGTGTAGCGGGTATGCTTTTATTTACAGTAACTCAGGAGAAAGAGATGGGAGAATTGCTACTTGTGGCCAATCCAGGCAAAAGCACGAGACCCTACCTAAAATACAAACTAAAAGCAAAAGGACTGGGAATGGTTTAAGTGGCAGAGTGCTTGCCTACCAACCATGAAGCTCTGAGTTCAATCCCTAGTACCACAAACAAAAAAATATTGTAGATAATGATAACATACACAATTCATGGAGCAGAATGTTTGTTACCAAGTAGTTATTCTTCCTGGTGAGAAAATTTTGTCTCCAATTTATGGAAGTTGCACGGTAAAGTTAAATAAGTAGAGGAGACCTTAGGGGGAAAAAACATACAAACAAAGGAAATAGTAACGCAGACACAAAACATACACACAAAAAAATCTCATGCTTCCTGCCTTATATTAGAAGCCACCTCAAGAAATCTGGAAAGATTGTCAAGATGCATGACATTAGGCCCTACTGCCAAAAGTAGAAAATATAGACTGCAAATTCTCTTTGCAAGAAGGGAAATGGGTACATGTCCTCCAACAGTGATGGGAAGTGAAATGTTGCCAGACCATATACAGATAGCTGAGCCAGTTGGGACTGAGAACTTGGATCTTCAGGGTTCCCAGTTTTCAGCCCCTGAACAAAAGGCCTCTATTCCAATTCTTTTCTAAATGCAAGCCAAATGCTAAGCCTTACTGTTGTCAAGTGGCATGGGCACAAGTAAATATGCACAGCATGGCTTCTCTGTGCCAACTGGCACATAGACGTAATCACTTGGCACAGCATGCCCTCTTCAGCCCAAGGGTACCAAGCAAAACACAGCAACCAAGGGACAGGAAGGCTCTGGAGTAGTCCAAAGAGAAGCAAAGAGGCAGATTGGAACTGAGTTATCTAATGGAGCATACCTTTCAACCTCATCTTAGGGCATTCTTTAGAAATATTGCCTAAGGAATGAACAACAGGTGAGTAATTGGTAGAAAATACTCTGAGCAGAAAACACTAAAGTGAAAATCAGTCACTGCATCACAGGTTTTCAGTCCTTACTCTACTCGAAGACACCCAAGGAATGCAACATCCTCTCAAGGAAATAGTGACTGGGGAAAAGAGGAAAATTATCTGATCATTTGGAAATTGTCCTCTTTCTTGGAAATATCAGTTCCAGGATCCAATCTTGGTTCCATCCCTTACAAACTAGGAGAACTTAAGCAAGCTATGTAACTGCTTCTCTGAAGTTTTGTATACTTAATCATAAGCTAGAGAAAATGTTTGCAGATTGCTTGGAAGATCAAATATGATAATGAAAAAAGCAGAGATACACTTCATAAACTGTGAAACTACCAATGTCCCTAAACCCCATAAATAAATTGGGTGGGCTTTCTTCTTATCAAGTGTGGACCCTTAGCACACACACACACACTGCAGTTGAAGAGATCAGGGCTTCCTATTTACTTAGGGTGGCCTAACTAATCAACTTAAGAGGCTGGCAGGAGTACAAGTCAGTAGCCTCCTCACATGGACACCAGTCTTTCTGTATTATGACTCTTGAAGTTGGAGCTTGATTATTAGAAATACAACCAATTTGTTTTTCATACCCAGTTTACCCCTTCCTGCCTTCCCCCTCTGTTTACATTTGAATAATCAAAGTGTCAGTCATAATTCAATTAAATCAAATAAACATTAACTGTAACAACTATGTGACAGATCCCCTGCTAGAAGCAACGTTGGTAAGGAGAGAAATACACAGTCCTGACTTCAGTTTGTTTACATTCTATTAAAGGAGGGAAATTGAGAGAACAACTAAAGACAATGAGGCAGAAGTGAACCAGTACTAAATGGACTCTGAGCTGAGAAAGCTATCTTTTTTCTCCTGCTGAGATAAAAGAAACTAAACAATCCAAATATGCTTTATCTTAATAGAGCAGGATCAAACTTCTGATCAAGGGATTAAAAATGTTTGCTCAAGTTATGATTTGATACTTCCACTAAGTATCAATATCAACTATGAAGCATTACAAACACTGATTCAGGTGTGATGTCACAAGGTCAACTTACTTCCTTCAAAATTCCTCAAATATTATGCCCTGAAAATTGTTTCTCTTCTCTTTTGTGCAGAAGTGCCTGGTGTTTACTTTGTTTTGTATTCTTGTTTTTTTTATACAAATGTGTGGGTGTTTCAAAGAAAGACCAGGAATGACTCATTATAGATGAAGGAAACCAGACCTCCATTATGTTCTTTCCCATGTTTGCCCAGAGAAGAATGCTGGCTCCCTTAAAGTGTGAAGAAACCAATGAGTTACTCTTGGTGCCTACTCAACACAGGATGAGAGGCTGCAAGAAAGCCAGACATCAAGAAAGTCCAATAACTTTCAACTCTGTCCTCACTGCCATTAGCTATTGAAGTTTTGTTGTTTGTTTTGCTTTGTTTTTTGAATGACACATCAGGATCTGAGCCCTCCTTTTTGATGCTCACTTATGGGAGGTTGAAAAGCAAACATGACCAGCTGCCAACACATGTTTGAAAATGTGGTTATTTTAAGGAGACTCCAATAGCAAGTTTGAGAGTGTAAAATTGATTTCAAGATTGGGTCACCACAACTGTAGACAGAAGGTAAGCTGAATGTGAAAGTTCATTCTATCTTGAGCTGGGTCTACTTGGTATCATTAAGCCAACTGGTTTAAGCTTCTTTTTCCATATCTTCTCAAGGGCTGATAACAAAAAGTTGTAAAATGGACTAATGTTTTTATAGGAAAACATAAAGGACACACATTCCCCCTAAGAAAGTAGAATAATGTCTATTTTTAAAAAGAATTCCCAAATGAAACTAAATCAAGAACTAATATCTCGCACTTGTTGAGGATCCAAGATGGCGACCAGGACACAGCCACAGACTTCCTGAGCTCTGTGATCCAGAGACTTTGCTGAGAGGCTGGAGACACACTGGATTGATGTAAAGCACAAGGGAGAGCTGAAATATCAGCACTCTGAACCCCTAGCTCATGGAATTCTTCTTCATGCCACGGTTTACTAAAAGAATAAACAGTGCTGCATGCCAAGCCCCACCCCATAGGCCCATGGGGCTGCTGTTCCACACTCCAGGGGGCGGGGGTGGATCTCCAATCCTGCCAGGGCCATGCTACCCCAAACTCCCATGCCTCAGACCCACACAATCTCTGCCAGATGAGCCCTTAAGGGCTGCCAAGCCAGGGATCCACAGAATTCACAATCTCCATCAGGCCATGCCCTCAGGCCTGCACAGGCTTCCACCATATCCACTGTGCTGCACCCCTCACGCCTGCACAGGCCTGCACCATATCCACCAGGACCTTGCTCCTAAAGCCTGCCAAGCTGTCAACCCACAAACACACAGGATCTCCACTCTGCTGGCCTGCGCCCTTCAGGCACACCATGCCCACGCTCCAAAGGCCCACTAGTTTGCCTCAACAAAAGGCCTCCACCCACAGGCCCATGGGACCCCACTCACCTGCTACCCACCACAGGAAAGCTCCAAACCTACCTGAGAGATACATACAGACAGGTCTGGATGCTAAAGGAGTAACATCAGAACAACTAAGACTGCAATTCTACTGTTCCATCACTGGTGATTTTTTTTTCTTTTTTTTCCCTTTAAGGGTTTTGTTGCCTGATTTGCTGTTTGATCACCCACCATCTCCACCATGTTTTCCCTCTCTTCTCTATTCCTTTTATCTTTCCATCTCTTTCTCTTTTTTATCCTTCTCTCTTGGTTTTGTTAGTATTAATATTGTAACCCAGCTAATACTAAATTACACATAGTTCATGGATAGAAATGGTACCTAGTGGAAATATGGGAAGAAGAAAAAGGGAGGGAAACCATTCTCCCTCCAAAAATAAAGTAGTACAGGATTTAGAGAGAAATGAAGAAAACAGATACCCAGATCCAGACTCTAACAAAACAAAGCCCATAAGAACATCCTGAAAGAAGAAATCCTACAAGTAATTAATGAGAATTTCATAGAGGTGTTACTAGACATAGTCAACCAAAATGTACAGGAGGCACTCAAGAAATTCTAAGGCAATAAAATTAGAGAATATGAAAAAACACAGAAACAAATAAATGAAATCCTAGGAACCCTAAATAAATACCAAACTGAAAGAGAGATCACCATAAACAGAGAGATAAATGAATTAAGAGCAAAAAATGACAATATTAAAGAGGAAGAAACCCATGATATGGAAAATCTCAGAAAAAAGAATGAAACAGAAATACAAAACAAAATAGAAAGCCATTCCAGCAGAATAGAACAAACAGAAGACAGAATCTCAGAAGTTGAAAATGAAATGGCAATTAAAGGAAAAACTGAAGATCTAGTAGTTACACAACTCAAGACCTGTGAAAAGAAAATGCAAAAACTCACTAACTCCACAAAAGACCAAACCTGAGACTCATGGGCATTGAAGAAAGAGAAGAGATGCAAGCAAAAGGAATGTGTAATATATTCAACAAAATAATAACAAAAAATTTCCCAAATCTAGAGAAAACTATGCCCATTCAGGTATAGGAAGCCTCCAGAACACCAACAGACCTGACCAAAATAGAACTACCCCATGACATATTATCATTAAACAACAAGTACAGAGACTAGAGAAAGAATATTGAAGCCTGTAAGAGAGAAAAAACAAATAACATACAAAGGTAAACCCATCAAAATCACAGCAGACTTCTCAACAGAAACTTTAAAAGCAAGAAGAGCATGGAGTAAGGTCTTCCAAGAACTGAATGAAAATAACTTCAATCCTAGGATACTCTACCCATCAAAACTATTATTCAAAATAGATGGAACAATAAAAGTCTTCCATGATAAGCAGAAACTAAAACAATATATGACCACCAAGTGACCACTACAAAAGATTCTCCAAGGAATTCTGCACACAGAAAATGAAAACAAACAAAACCATGAAAGGACAGGTAATACCAAACCACAGGAGAAAAAGGCAAGAAAATAAAGAGTAACATTGATTCAGCTACACACAATCAAACCCTTTATCAACAAAGAAACTACATGACAGGGCTCACCACGTATTTATCAGTACTAACACTGAATGTTAATAGACTAATTTCCCCCATCAAAAGACACCGATTGGCAAACTGGATTAAAAAGGAAGATCCAACAATCTGCTGCCTTGAGGAGATCCACATCATCGACAGAAATAAGCACTGGCTGAGAGTGAAAAGCTGGAAGAAGTTGTACCAAGCCAATGGTCCCCAAAAACAGGCAGGAGTAGCAATACTTATCTCGGACAAAGTAGACTTCAAACCTACATTGATCAAATGAGATAAAGAAGGACACTCCATACTAATAAAAGGGGAAATGCACCAAAAGGAAATAACAATTATCAACCTACAAGCACCCAGTGTCAGTACACCCAATTTCATCAGTCATACTCTGAAAGACCTAAAAACATATATAAACTCCAACACAGTGGTAGTGGGAGACCTCAATACCCCTTATCACCAATAGATAGATCATCCAAACAAAAAATCAATAAAGAAATACTAGAACTAAATCACACCATAGATCAAATGGAACTAGCTGATGTCTACATTTCATCCAACTTCTGCACAATATACATTCTTCTCAGCAGCCCATGGAACCATCTCCAAAATTGATCATATCTTAGGGCACAAAGCAAGCCTCAGCAAATATAAGAAAATAGAAATAATCCCACGCATTCTATCTGACCACAATACATTAAAACCAGAAATCAACAACAAAAACAGCAGTTAAAAAACATGCAAACAATTGGAGGCTGAACAACACATTGCTCATTGATGAATGGAGCATTAATGAAATAAAAGAGGAAATTAAAAGGTTTCTGGAAGTTAATGAAAGTGAAAACACGACCTCCCAGAACCTATGGGACACAGCAAAGGCAGTCTTAAGAGGAAAGTTTATAGCCATGAGTGCATATATTAAAAGGACAGAAGGATTGCAAATCAGTGACTTAATACCACAGCTCAAGCTCCCAGAAAAACAAGAACAAGCAAATCCCAAAACAAGCAAAAGGAAAGAAATAATTAAAATAAGGGCTGAAATCAATGAAATAGAAACAAACAAACAAAAAAAAAACCCACACAAAGAATCAATGAAATAAAAAGCTGGTTCTTCTAAAAAATAAATTAGATTGACAGACCCTTGGCAAACCTGACTAAAATGAGGAGAGAAAAACCCAAATCAGTAAAATCAGAAATGCAAAAGGAGAGATAACAAGAAACACCATGGAAATCCAGGAAATCATCACAGACTACTTTGAGAGCCTACACTCTAATAAATTTGAAAATCTTGAAGAAATGGACAGATTTCTAGAAACTTACAACAGCCCAAAACTGAACCAAGAGGATATTAATCACTTGTATAGATCTATAACACAAAAAGAAATTGAAGCAGCCAAAAAAAAAAAAAAAGAAAAATCCAGGACCTGATGGATTCACTGCTGAATTCTATCAGATGTTTAAAGAACTGATACCAACCCTCCTTAAAATGTTCCATGATATATACAGGGAAGGAACACTGCCTAACTCATTTTATGAAGCCAATATTACTCTTATCCCAAAACCAAAGAAAGACACCTACAAAAAGGAGAACTACAGGCCAATTTCCTTAATGAATATTGATGCAAAAATCCTCAATAAAATAATGGAAAACCAAATCCAACAACACATCAGAAAGATCATTCACCACAACCAAGTAGGCTTCATCCCAGGAATGCAGGGGTGGTTCAACATATGCAAATCTATAAATGTAATACAGCACATCAATAGAAGCAAAGATAAAAACCACTTGATCATCTCAGTAGATGCAGAAAAAGCTTTCAATAAGATCCAACACCACCTCATGATTAAAGCTCTAAAAAACTAGGAATAGAAGGAATGTACCTCAACATTGTAAAGGCTATATATGACAAACCTACAGCCAACATCATACTTAATGGTGAAAAACTGAAACCATTCCCCCTAAAATCAGGAATGAGACAAGTGTGCCCACTATCTCCACTCCTATTCAACATAGTACTGGAATTTCTAGCAATTAGGCAAGAAGAAGAAATAAAAGGAATACAAATAGGTAAAGAAACTGTCAAAATATCCCTATTTGCAGACGATATGATCCTATACCTTAAAGACCCAAAAAACTCTGCCCCAAAACTCTTAGACACCATAAACAGCTACAGTAAGGTGGCAGGATACAAAATCAACTTACAAAAATCATTAGCTTTTCTCTATGCCAACAACAAACAAACTGAGAAGGAATATATGGAAACAGTTCCATTCACAATAGCATCAAAAAAAATCAAATAACTAGGAGTAAATTTAACAAAGGATGTGAATGATCTCTACAAGGAGAATTACAAACTCCTGAATAGATTGAGGAATACTACAGAAGATGGAAAGATCTCCCATGCTCATGGGTTGGTAGAATCAACATCGTAAAAATGGCTATACTACCAAAAGCAATCTACACGTTTAGTGCAATTCCCATCAAAATCCCAATGACTTTCATCACAGAGATTGAAAACACTACCCTAAAGATCATTTGGAAATACAAGAGACCACAAATAGCTAAGGCAATACTTAGCAAAAAGAGCAATGTTGGAGGTATCACAATACCTGACTTCAAACTATATTACAAAGCAATAGCAATAAAAACAGCATGGTACTGGCACAAAAACAGACATGAAGACCAGTGGAACAAAATAGAGAACCTGGATACAAATCCACACAACTATACCCACCTCATTTTTGACAAAGGTGCCAAAAATATTTGACAGAGAAAAGACAGCCTCTTCAACAAATGTTGATGGGAAAAGTGGTTACCCATCTGCAAGAAACTGAAACTAGATCCATGTCTATCACCCTGTACTAGTATCAATTCAAAATGGATCAAGGGCCTAAATATCAGACCTGAAACTTTGAAGTTACCACAGGAAGAAGCAAGAAATAGTCTGGAACAAATAGGTATAGGCAAAGACTTCCTCACTAGAACCCCAGTGAGGACGGGCAGGGGTTGCCCAAACAATGTATACACATGTAAGTAAATGTAAAAATGATAAAGAAAAATAAATAAATACGCAGTAAAAAATTTTAAAAAAAGAACCCCAGCAGCCCAGCAACTAAGAGAAAGGATGAATAAATGGGACTTCATAAAATTAAAAAACTTCTGCACACCAAAAGAAATGGTCTCTAAACTGAAAAGACCACCCACAGAATGACAGAAAATATTTGCCAGCTATACATCAGACAAGGGACTGATAACCAGAAATGGGCAACTGAACTAAACAGAACTTTTTCAAAAGAAGGAATTCAAATTGCCAAAAAACACATGAAAACATGCTCACTATCTATGGCCATAAAGGAAATGCAAACCAAAACCACACTAAGATTCCACCTCATCCCTGTTAGAACAGCCATTATCAAAAACACCACCACCAACATGTGTTGGCGAGAATGTGGGAAAAAAGGAACCCTAGTCCACTGCTGGTGGGAATGCAAGCTGGTGCAACCACTTCAGAAAAAAAATTTGGAGGCTTTTTAAAAATCTAAACATAGACCTGCCATATATCCAGCAATCCCACTCCTGGAGATATACCCAAAGGAATGTGACACAAGTTACTCCAGAGGCACCTGCATACCCATGTTTATTGCAGCACTATTCACAATAGCCAAGTTATGGAAACAACCAAGATGCTCCACTACTGATGAATGGATTAAGAAAATGTGGTATTTATACACAATGGAATTTTACTCAGCCATGAAGAAGAATGAAATCATATCATTTGCAGGTAAATTGATGAAATTGGAGAATATCATTCTGAGTGAGGTCAGTCAGGTTCAGAAGACTAAAAATCATATGTTCTCCCTCGTATGTGGACTTTAGATCTAGGGCAAATGCAGCAATGTGGTTGGACTTGGATCACATGACAAGGGGAGAGCATTTACAGGAGATATAGGAATAGGTAAAAAACCCAAAAAATGAATGTTAGTTCAAGAAGAATTAACCTAGAAGGTAACACCCACGCACAGGAAATCAATGTGAGTCAATGCCCTGTATAGCTATCCTTATCTCAACCAGCAAAAACCCTTGTTCCTTCCTATTATTGCTTATACTCTCTCTAGAACAAAATTAGAAATAAGGGCAAAATAGTTTCTGCTGGGTATTGATGGGGGGAGAGGGAGGGGGCGGAGTGGGTGGTAAGGGTGGGGGTGGGGGCAGGGGGGAGAAATGAACCAAGCCTTGTATGCACATATGAATAATAAAAGAACAAGGAAAAAAAAATGAATGTGTTTCATGTCCCCACTCCAGAGGAGCTAATACAGAAACCTTAAAATGACAGAGGTTATCATGAGCAGGGGGATCAGGAACCAATGTAAAGATTAGTTAGAGTTGAATCAACATGGGTTGTAACACATGGGTACAAGAAAGCAATAGTAGGAATCTCTCTCTGTAGCTATCCTTAACTCAACTAGCAAAAATGTTTTGTCTTCCTTATTATGCTTATGTCTTTTCTTCAACAAAATTAGTGATAAGGGCAGAATAGGACCTTCCTGGAAGTGAGGGGGAAAGTGGGGGGGGGGGAGGCGGGAATTAGGGGAGGTGTGCAGGGTGGAGAAATGACCCAAACAATGTATGCACATGTGAATAAATGAACAATAAATAAATAAATAAATAAATAATATGCACTCATGGCAAAAAAAAAGAACTAATATTCCTACTAAAATAAGGCTAGTAAAGGCACAAAGGTGGTTAGTACTATTTCTATGTATATGAACATGGAAAATGCCTTATTTAGCTGAATATATAAATACTAATTAGTGATGGTTATCCATGTAACCCATATTTTATTGCATATCTTTCAAAAAACCTCCCAGTTTCCACAAATGCTAAAGAAAAGCTAGAGAAACAGAGTTGGAAGTTGAGGAAAAAGAGAGGGAATTATTTCACATATTTAGATGTTCATTTATATTTTTTACCTAGGAATAACATTAATAGGAGCAAAAAACTGATTTAAATGCTGCAGAGCTCAATTCTTCTCCTTAAATTTTAAAAATCATTTCTCATCATTATTATAAATATACTATCTTTCTTGTTTGAGGAAGTTATTGGAAAAATTAATAAGAAAAAGTTTTAAGTCTATCAATCTATAATATAAAGTTGTTATCATATATAAAGATAATTTATTTTATTATGTAATATCATCATTTAATATTCAAAAGGTACATGACACTGCACATTTTGAAAGTTTCACCTATCACATACCTTCCTGGCAAGGTTATCTCTCTGTAGAGCAGTCATCTTCTCATGTTTTAATGTATCCTTTCAGAGCCATTTTTTGAATGTATTACTAAAAAGCAAGTAGGCTGCAGACTACAATCACAGTACTGCCTTGTCTACTTGACAAGATAGCTTAATGAGTATTACAAAGTTTGATTATGTTTCAGAAAACATAAGATTCCATTTTATGAATGTGTCATCATTTATTTAACTACTCTTTATTTAGGCTGCAGACAGTCTTTTGCCATTAGAAATAAGACTGTGATGAATTACTTTATATTCTTAAATTCCATGCATCCAATTCTATCTGAAATTAATTCCTAGAAGTAGAAGTTCTGAATCAAAATAAGTGTATCCCTAGTTTTGGTAGATTGCTCCAAATTGCCTTCTGTAAACGTTCTATCAGTTCCCACCTCAGTAACATGTGACTGCCTGATTCTCCTGCAACCCTGTCTATAGTGCTATAAAACTTTTTCATCTTTGAAATTTTGAGAATTTTAAAATGGTATATTGGCTGGGTATGGTGGCTCATGCTTGTTTGTAATTCTAGCTACCTGTGAGGTAGAGGATCACAGCTGGCTCAAAGCCCGCCCAGACAAAAACATTAGCAAGAGCTCATCTCAACAAATAACCAGGGCTTGCTGGTGAACACCTTGTTATCCCAACTATGCAGGAAGGACTGATAGGAGGATCATGGTTCAGGCTAGCTAGGGCAAAAATTGAGACACCCTAACTGGAAAGTAAAGTAGAAAGGACTGCGTTCACGCCCTAAAAAGAGTACTTACATAGCAAGTGAAAGGCACTGAACTCAAATTCCAATACAGCAAATAAATAAATAAATAAAAATTATGTATCAGGTTTAATTTTAATTTGCTTTTTTCTTATTGTGAGTGAGATTGTGCATATTTCCAGAAATTTAGGAGCCATCTGAATTTTCTCTGCTTTGCAATGAATTAAAAATGGGAAGTTATCAAGTTCAGGCTCTTTTAGTATCACTGTAAGAGTTGATTAAGACACATGAGTATCAAGCACTAAAGGTTTTGGGAGAGGAATATAGAATCTATTAGATATTGATTCTAGGAAATAATCTCTATTTTTAGAAAACACACATTGATTTTGAAAAGAGAATTTTTTGCAAGGACTTTGTTACCAGATGCCTAGATTAATTACAAGAAACATTCAGGTTATAAAATACTGGGGGGAACGTTTAAAACAAATTAAAAGATGAAGAAAAGCATAAACAAAAAAGGATGAGAATAAATACTAGGCAAAAAGTAATTAAATATTATATGTTTCTAAACTTTAGAAAACTAAATGTCAAGAGTGGCATTTTTTTCACAAGGCCTTACATTTGGGAGTAAAGGGTTGCAAATTGATTACTAGCTTGGCAAGTCAAATTAGATAAATTAGTTTACAGAGATGAGGTAGTTCCCATTGACTTGCATTCTCTTACAGTACTGAAAGGCATCAGGTCTACAAACTTTTCTGATAGCTGCTATAATGTCTGCCACTTTAAAGGCAAATTAAATGTTCACCAAGGACAAATAAATGATTAAATATTTCACATCCTGACTCAGTAATTGGTTAGAGTTCTCAGTTCTATGACTGATATGTCCTATCAATCTCATTGAAATAATTATCATATGTTATTTATTTAATGGTTTCATTAGTGACTAATTTCCCAGGAAGTTAATTATGTACTGCCAAAATGAACAGTAAATATTGTTCAACACTTTGTTTCTTCTTCAAGATCAAATCATATTCCTTAAATATAAGGCCTAGTTAAAAAGAGTTCAAAGAATTTCTCACTATCCATGAGAATCTCTAAGGAAAGGTTCAGTTGGATAGAAGTTTATGAAGCTCTTTCTGTTAGAAATTAACTAGCTATAAGCATTCTGAGTGTGAAGTAAGTATCACTAGGAATTAGTCCTGATTGGAGTATGAATACACAGACATGCATTCAACATTTTACATATGTGTGTATACATACAATTAGTTTTTAAACACAAAGTATCATATGCCCATGATAATTGTGGAAGATTTTCAAAATAGAGAAGAGTACAAATGTGGGTAGTATCACTACACACAACCATAATTTAATATCAGCTTAAAATCTATACACTTAGAAAAGTTTTCATTTCATTTTTTTTAAAAAAAGGATGAGTGTTCTTATTATATCCCTATTATACAGATAAGAGGTCCACAGAGTGTATTAGCAATTTGCCCCAAACAATACAGCTAATAAGTATCATTTTCATTCACTCCCTTTATTACTCTTTCTTAACCCACCCTTCTCCACCTCACCATTTTCACAAGTTTCAGTAGGTTTTATTATTCTATTTTCATACATACATATAATGTGTTTCAACATATTTATCTCTCCACAATTACCCTCACCTTTCATCTTACCTCTATCACTGGTTCCCCCCACCAAAACCAAACAATACCCCTTTTATATTCATGTCTTTTAGTTTAGGTCTAGATTCTACACATGAGAGAAAGCATGTGATATTTGTCTTCCTCAGTCTGGCTTATTTCACTATACATGATGATCTCCAGTTCCACCCATTTTCTTTCAAATGACATAATTCCATTCTTCTACTTTCTTTATCCATTCATCAGGTGGACACCTAGGCTGATTTCATAGCTTGGCTATTGTGCATAGTGCTGCTATAAACGTGGATGTGCTAGTATCTCTATTGTGTGTTGATTTACATTCATTCCTTTGGATAAAAACTTAGGAATGGTGCCGCAGGATCATATTATAATTCTATGTTTTAGTTTTTGAAGAACCTCCATACTGATTTTCATTGTACATGCTCTAATTTAAGTTCCCCCCAATGGTGCATAAAGGTTCCTTTAGCTCTCCATCCTCACCGGTATTTGTTCTTGTTTTCTTTTTTTTTATTCATTTATTCACATGTGCATACATTGTTTGGGTCATTTCTCCACCCTCCCCCCATCCCCCATACTTCCCCCCCAACTCAGTTCCAGGCAGGTCCTGTTCTGTCCTTACCACCAATTTTGTTGAAGAAAAGACATAAGCAAAATAAGACAAAACATTTTTGCTAGTTGAGTTAAAGATAGCTATACAGAGAGATTCCTACTATTGCTTTCATGTACCCATGTGTTACGACTCATGTTGATTCAACTCTAACTGATTTTTATACTGGTTCCTGATCCCCTTCTTGTTTTCTTAATGATAGCCATTTCTGACTGAGATGAAGTGAAACCTCAGTTTCAATTTGTATTTCCTTTATGGCTAAAGATGTTGAACATTTCTTCATGTATTTATTGGTCATTTGTACTTCTTTTAAGAACTGTCTGTTCAATTCACTTGCCCATTTATTAACCACATTATTTCTTCATTTGGTATTTAATTTTTCAGCTCTTTATATATTCTGGATCCTAATCCCTTATCTGATGAATGGCCAGCAAAGTTTTTCTCTAATTCTGTGGCTGTCTCTTCATTCTGGTAATTATTTCATTTGATATGCAGAAGTTTTTAATTTGATGCAATCTCATTTGTTAATGCTTGCTCTTCTTTTCTGAGCTGTTGGAGTCCTGTGCAGAAAGTCATTGCCTATGCCTGTATCTTCAAGTGTTTTCCTGGTGCTTTCCTGCAGTAGATTCAAAGTTTCAGGTCTTGCATAAAGATCTTTGATCTATTTTGAATTGATTTTTGTACAGAGTGAGTTCAAGGAGTACCTTTCTGCCCATCTAATCCGGAGAAGGTAGCTCCTTCCTTCCTGCCTTCATTCCTGCCTTCCTTATTTCCTTCTTTCTATAAATGTATACATATATACATTTTTTAATCTTTAAAAAATCCATCTGTGCTGCACATGTATGAACTTTTTATTGTCATTATTTCTAAAACAATACAGTGTGACAACTGTTTATATATTTAGATCACCTAAAGATGATATAAAATATATAGGAGAATATGTGACTGATAATGTTCAATTACTATGCCATTTTGAAAAAGAAACTTGAGTCCCAAAAGATTTTGGCATCTGCAAGGGCCTGGAACTCCACGGATACTAGAACAACTGCACACACATGTACTCATAACAAATGCATACAGTAAGCACACCTTAGTTGTGGGTTTATTAAATGTGTTTTTGCCCACGTATACTCAAAAATAATAAATACAAAATAAATTTCAAACACAAAACATTTTAAATTCCTGTATGCACATTACTCAGCTCAATGGATTTGGAGAAGCTCTCAGTCAGTCCTGTGTTCTTAGTTGTGCTTAAATCCTTATGTGATCTGTTGAATGTTTTCCTGCCCTTATTCCCATGAAATTCTGCCTCCTACAAAGCAGATGATGTGCCAAAAGCAAGATAAAAGTTAATGTACTTAATTTAAATTGTAAAGTGAAACTTTTAGATTTGCAGAAAGGTGGCATATCTTTGTGAAAGTTGAGTGACATCATGGGAAAAAATACAGTACTGAGCTCTATGCATCCTGAGGATGGGTTTTCCTCACAGGTGGTCTCTATAGAACCATATGCCTGCAGATACCAAGGTCTACTGTATATGCTTAGGGACAGGGACACACACATACCTAATTCAAAAGTAGAAATCAGGCCGGGTGTTTGTGGCTCACATCTGTAATCCTAGCTACTTGTGAGACTGAGATCGGGAAGATAGCAGTTTGAGGCCAGCCTGGACAAAAAGTTCACTAGACCCCATCTCAACTAACAGCTGGGTGAGGTAGCACATACCTGTTATCCCACCTTTGCAGGAGGCTGAGATCAGGAGGATCTATGTTCCAGGAGAGCCCAAGCAATAAAGGTGTCAGATTTCATCTCAAAAGAAAAAAGCATGGTGGCTCATGCTTGCTATCCCTGCTACAGTGGGAGGATAAAATAGGAAGACTGTGGTCCAGGCCAGCCTCAGCATACAGGTTGATAATTATTATTTCCTTTTGATCTATTTACCCTTTTATTAGTATGGAATATCCTTTATTTCGTTTGATCAATGTAGGTTTGAAGTCTACTTTGTCAGAGATAAGTATTGCTACTCCTGCCTGTTTTCGGGGGCCATTGGCTTGGTAAATCTTCTTCCAGCCTTTCATCCTTAGCCTATGCTTATTTCTGTCAGTGAGATGGGTCTCCTGTAAGCAACAAATTGTTGCATCTTCCCTTTTAATCCATTTTGTCAAGAAGTGCCTTTTGATGGGTGAATTAAGTCTGTTAACATTAAGTGTTTGTACTGATAGGTATGTGGAGATTCCTGTCACTTAGTTGTCTTAGTTGTTTGAAGGTTTGATTGTGTGTTCCTAAGTTGAGGTTACTCTCTACTTTCTTGCTTTTTCTTTTCCTGTAGTTTGGTGCTGCCTGTCCTGTCATGGTTATGTTGGGTTTCACTTTCTGTGTGCAGAATCCCTTGAAGAATCTTTTGTAGTGGTGGCTTTGTGGTCACATATTGTTTTAGTTTCTTCTTATCATGGAAGACTTTTATTGCTCCATCAATTTTGAATGGTAGTTTTGCTGGGTAGAGTATCCTGAGGTTGAAGTAATTTTCATTCAGTGCCCGGAAGTTCTCACCCCATGCTCTTCTTGCTTTTAAAGTTTCTGTTGAGAAGTCCGCTGTGATTTTGATGGGTTTACCTTTGTATGTTATTTGTTTTTTCTCTCTTACAGCCTTCAATATTCTTTCCCTAGTTTCTGAACTTGTTTTAATGATGATATGTTGTAGGGTGGTTCTATTTTGATCTGGTCCGTTTGGTGTCCTGGAGGCCTCTTGCTCTGTATGGGAGTATCTTTCTCTAGATTTGGGAAATTTTCTGTTATTATTTTGTTGAGTATATTATGCATTCCCTTTGCTTGCACCTCTTCTTCTTTGATGCCCATGATTCTCAAGTTTTCTTTTGATGGAGTCAGTGAGTTCTTGCATTTTCTTTTCACAGGTCTTGAGTCATTTAATTAATAGTTCTTCAGTTTTTCCTTTAATTAGCATTTCATCTTCGAGTTCCGAGATTCTTTCTTCTGTTTGTTCTATTCTGCTTGATTAGCCTTCCATTTTGTTTTGCAGTTCTTTTTCGTTCTTTTTCTGAGGTTTTCCATATCCTGGGTCGTTTCCTCTTTAATGTTGTCTATTTTTGTCTTGAGTTCATTTATCTGTTTATTAATCGTGTTCTCAGTTTCACTTTGGTGTTTATACAGTGCTTCTATGGTTTCCTTTATTTCTTCTTGTGCTTTTTCAAGTTCTCTATTTTTGTTGTCTTGGAATTTCTTGAGTGTCTCCTGTACATTTTGGTTGACCATATCCAGTATTATCTCCACAAAATTCTCATTGAGTACCTGTAGTATGTCCTCTTTTAAATTATTCTTGTGGGCTTCATTGGGTTCTTTGACATAGTTTATCTTCATTTTGTTGGAGTCTGGATCTGATATCTGTTTTCTTCATTTCCCTCTGGTTCCTGTACTAATTTTTTGCTGTGGGGAAATTGGTTTCCCTGATTTTTCTGTCTTCCCATCATTGCCCTTGGTGTTGTTATTGTCCCTGTACTGTGTGCAATTAAGTATTTTCTGGCTTGTAATAATAGCACTAGTGATATTTAGAATGGAAGGGTGAGAGGGGATGGAAAGCAAAGAAGTTAAAGGAAAAGAGAAAAACAAATAATCAAGTAGAAAAAAAACAAAACAAAGAAACAAAAAAAGTTTCAAAGATATAAACAGGGAGAGACAGTGTACTAATCAACTGTAAGCTGAAAAGGCATTAGAGAGACAGAGAGAGGATTGAAAATAAAAAATAAAAAGAGTAAAGATAAGAACAAAAATTAAAAAATAAGTAAATGAATATATATATATATATATATATATATATATATATATATATATATATATATATATATATAAAATAAAACAAAATAAAAAATAAAAACCTCCAAGTTCAAATGCAATGAAATTTCAGTCTTAATATTTTTGGTGTTCATCCCTCAGCCTCCAGTCCTGGAGATGGTGCCTCAGATGTTGTTCTGTAGTTGTCTCATCAAAGGAGAGACATAAAGTAGAACAAAACTGCACAAAAAAAAAAAAACCCAAGTGTCCCAAGTTCAAATGCAATACAGCTTCAGTAAGTTTTTCAGCATGCAGGTGTAGTTCAGTTGTTTTCTCATCAAAGGTAGGGAGAGAGAAAAAAAAGAGTCTGGAGACAGGTCTGTGAATGGCTATCTGCGGCTGTGGCTTGCCTGCCCACTGCTGTCAGCCTGCTGTTGTTGCTGGCGGCATTATTTATGCAGATCTCTGGAGTGAGCTTAGCACTCACCCAGCCCCTCAGGCTTTGTTCACTCAGAGTTCTGTGCATGATGCCACTGCTACAAGCTTTCCCCTTTCCAAGCACATTGGGGGAAGTGACACTGTACCCGCTTTCTCAGGCCTGCATGTTTATTTACAGTTCATGTGGGAAGTGGGTCTTCCCCCCTCTCCTGTGGAGTTTTCCTCCCACTGTTGCTTTTACAAGCTTTCCCGCTTCTGATTGCTGGGTGTGTGCTGCTGCTCCTGCTAGCCAGTGTGTTTGTTTACAGCTCACGTGGGAGGTGGGTCTTCCCCACCTCCTGTGGAGTTTTCCTCCCTCTGCCACTCTCACAAGCTTTTCCACTCCTGGTTGCTGGGCGCACGTCCCCGCTCCTGTCAGAGCCTCTCCAGCCAGGCCCGGTTTGTTTATTTACAGTTCCAAGAAGGATTCTCCTCCCACCCTTTGGCACTCAGGGTGCCCCACCCTCTTTGCTACATGACTTTATTGTTCTTATTGCTTATTACTCACTTTCTCTTTTTTCCCCAGGTGGGGGTCGGTCTGTCCAGGGGGCTATGCTGATCTGCCCTAGGGTTGTCTGTGGAAGTACCATGTACCACTTAGCTCACCTTGTCCATGTCTTCCCAAGCCGCCTGGGCGCAGGTGACTGGTGGCCCGGGGACACTCCTGGTTTTTCCATTTAATGTGAAGTGGAAATTCTCTGCACAGGCTGGAGGTGTGGAGGGGTCAAAATTTTGCCTCTTCTCGGTGGCCTTGCCTGCAAGGTGTGTCTCCAGTGTTTCTCCAAGATTTCACTGTAGGAGGCACACTTTCTGCTTCCTTCCTCTAGCCACCATCTTGGAGTCCTCAATTTTGTTGATTTTCATATCCCACTTTATTTTTGATAGTCTTTTATTTATAAGCATATTGTAGTTGTACAAGGGGTACACTGTGACAATTACAACAGTGCTTATGATATATCTTAATTAGATTCATCCTCTCCACCTTTCTCCTTTATTCTCCCTTCTTAGAACAATTTTATTGTTTCCCATTGTTCCATTTGCATACATGAATACATAAACTTCCACCATATTCACCTACTTTCACTTTTCCTTATGTCCAACCCCCTCCCACTGTGCCAAGTCCTGGACCAGACTTGTTTTACCTTCTAGTCTTTCATTTATTAAAAAAGACATTTTTGTTTATGATGGCTATACAGAAAGTTTCATTGTGACATTTTCATATTATATTGGTTCATCCCTTCCATTGTTCTCCTTTCTACCTTAGTCCCCCTCCTATGGTGATTTCAAGAGGTTCAAATGTTCCATATTCACACTTGTACAGAAAGTACCTTACTAGCTTGGCCCTGAGTCCCCTAGGCATAAGAGCACCTAACATTGCTTGACCTTAACATATTTTTATAATGTTCTGAGGCTGTGAATGCACTAAGTCAGAAAAAAAGGATCAGTCAGTTATTTTATATTAGTTGAACTTTTTTTTTCTTCTAGTTCCTCTTCCATGTAGTGGGAAGAGAGTCTATTGAATGTAGAGGGTCATCCTTTTAGCACCCCTTAGTGCTACAGAAATGGTTTCTTTTCTGAACTTCTACAAAGAAGCATAGATAAAATGCAGAATTCATTCTCTTTTAATTGACAGGGTCACACAATCTCATGACAAAGCCTTAAAGATCATCTAGTGATCAAGTCTTAATAGAAAATGTCTATATCAAAGTGAGGATAGAGGACTCTGCTTCTCAGTAATTAGTTTTCCATTTTCACTTAATGGTGATAATTAAAACTTGTGCTTAGTCTGAAATGGGGTCATCAGAGAAAATAAAGTAATTCTTCAATATTTTTCTAGACCTTTGTAATTTTGCCCATCTGAATGTTTCTTGCCTTTTGTCAGATGTAGTCCTGAAAGCCATTTAAATTTATTTCTGTATGTAAAAATTTCTAAGTATTTTTGTTGAAGCCTAGACATTAAACCCATTTTTGAATACTGTTTAATAAAAATGTCTATGTCAAGGTATTCTATGCATTTTGACCTTCAAAGATGGCAAATAGGCTTCTCTCTCTTGACAAATTCAACCAATTGATAGTAACTACTTGGAACACTACAGTGAGGAATATCTAAGACTGAGGTCAGGAGGATAAATGGCATATATGTCCCAAAAAGTATCAGATGTTTACAGCCTACAAGTGACCAGTGGCTATTGTGTTAGACAGCATAGATATGGAACATTTCCATCATTGCAGAAAGCTTTCTTCGAAAGCACTGCAAATATTTCAAAAATCAATACTAATCATCAACACTTAATCATGTTGAAATAAGCATAAGCCAACCCTTAACAATCTGTTCCAAGATGACAAGCCACATCTTTACTTCTCTCCTTCATGAGTCAGGGATGCAATAGTGGCTGGTCTATAACTGAGTGTGGGTCCATGTGGAAATGTCAATTAGTGTGGAGATGGGGAAAGAGTCATAACTGTTGGTTACTCTACATGTTGAGTTCTTCTCTGCCAGGAGGTGATATGGCCACGATGTTTAGCAAAGGTGACGTCAGGGAACTTTGCCCTGATGACTGAGACACTCATCAGAGCAATAAAAGTGTTATCATAGAAGTCTATTCTGAAATTCTAAGCTTGCATATTCCTAAATTAAAAGCAGTAATGAAAACTAAGAAATATTCAGTGTTGCCAGGATGTTAGGAAAGACAGAGAGGAGATGAGCAAAGGAAATGAAGAAAGTGTGACAGTTAGGGAAGGGGGAGGAACCCACTGACAGATTGGGTTGCACAAAATTACCTGGCAAACTGCCATTCACCTGATTCTCATAGGCTATCAGCTCAGCCAAATAATGTATAACTGAGAACATAGCCGATAAATGTTTCCTTTCTTCTTTTTTATGGTGTCTTTATCCTGCTCCTATTTCTTTGGGTAACACAATGGAAATCTTGCTGAATGCTGACAATGCTTTGGCTTTCTTTGTAACGACACTTTAGTGGTGCCAAGTTCCTATTGCCCTCTTCTCAGGACCCCCATAATCACCATGCTGTGTACTCCTCCTTAATCACTGATGTTCAGGCTGCCTGGCATTTCTCTAAATGCTTTCACTCATATTTCTTTTCAGCATAAATACAACTATGAGCTCTCAAAGGACAAAAACTCTTGTCACATTCTTCATGTGGCCCATGAAAGTTCATAGCATGGTTCCCTGGATATCTGGAGGTAATGAGGAATTGACATTGCATTGCGGGTTCTGGATTAGATTGCTTGAATTTGAATTTCCCCTCTGCCACTTGCTAACTGTGCCTTTCAGATTTCCTTAGATTTCCTTGTTCTAAGTCTCATTTCACTCCTCTGTTAAATGGAGATAATAGTATCCTAAGTCAGGCTTTGTGGCACAGACCTATAATCCCAGCACTTGAGAGGCTGAGGCAGGAGAATCACAACTTTGAGACCAGCCTGCTACATAATGAGACCCTGTCTCAAATTTTTTTTAAAAGTAGCCTCAGGAAGTCACTGCAAAACTTTTAAGAGTTGATGAGCCAGGTGTGGTGGTACACTCCTAGAATCCAAGCCCTCAGGAGGTGCAGGCAGGAAGATCTAGAGTACGAGGCTAGCCTGTGATACAGAGGAAGATCCTGTCTCAAAAAGAAAAAAAATTAATGAAAGAAAATGTTTTAGCTTAGGTAAGCATTCATAACAATTATTGTGCAGGGGTACTAAATAAATATAGACTAAATCCAACTGCTTAAATTTGTCCAACAATAAGGATGCTATAGATTAAAGAGACTGGAAACATATCTTTAAATATATTACATATGAGGACACTGTGATGCATACAAGGGACAGCACTTGCCCAGTTCACAAACTAGTCATTGGTAGAACAGGGACTAGGCTGGACTCCTAGGTAGCAAGGGCTCCATTTCATCCTCAGCCTCTCTAAGACCTTAAGAATGTGCAGATCACATTGCGTGGAGGAAGATGTCAGGCCATGGATTTTCTGTATTGTGTCAAAACTCAAAATCCAACAGCAGCAGATATAGTCATGACCCTCTCTCACTATCGGTGAATTTATCCTTCCAAACCACAGACAATGACTACCACGCCCTGGAAAGCCTGGTTTTCAGATAGGCAGCTTCATGTATAACACAAAGTATTTAAGGGTGTGTTGTTTTTCACAAAAAAAGAATCCAAGATTGAGTGTTACCTCATCAGCACAATCCAACATATATTTATGAGCTCTCATTCTTTGTAAAAAATGTTTTGTGTACTAAGTGATAGATAGAATGGCTATGCTAACAATTAGCATGTATGCCTCTCTCTCGCACCCCTCCCCCATTTTATTCTGCGTAGCAACTGAAAGATGCAAGCCTAGCTTTTAACGTTTACTTCTGAAGTTATTTCTGTGGGTCAAAACTATGAGAGTTCCATAGAGGAAAGAAAAAGACATTGGAATAAGCATTTCAAAGCCTCTACCTTGTGAAATGGAAAGTGCTAATATGGCACAAATTGTTCAATTCCATTCTGCTCTGTGCCTTAAGTCACTCCCCAGGACACTAGGCGCTTAAGCAGGCATGTAATAGCTCTTTCCCAGTTGAGCCACACGTACATGGCTAAGTGATTCCAGAGACCCCAGCAGTAAAAATGAGGCTCCACCTAATACTTACCAGGGAGTAAGATACTGAGATGGCAATAATTTACAAGCATTCCAGGAGCAGTTTCAGAGTGTGTGCCTTCCAAATGCTGTTTATTTATTTATTGAATATTTAATTTATTTAGCAGAGCTTCTATAATTCATAAGCCTCTAGACTTAAATTCATCCCAGAGTCAATGACTAGAAGCTTCAAATATCATTTCTAGTAGCTCTGTGTGTGTATGTGTGTATGTGTGTGTGTATGTGTGTATATGTGTGTGTATGTGTGTATGTGTGTGTGTGTGTGTGTGTGTGTATGTGTGTGTATGTTGTGTATGGGGGGGCATTTAGCTTTATTTGAAATGCAAGAACATAGAATGCTGGAGCTGAAAACAATTTTTTGGAACACAGTACAATTTTTTTCCAAAGTAATGAAAATCTTTAGATGAAAGAAACTTTAAAATATATAGAAGGAAGAAATAACAAATGGGGTCCTTGAGCATAAACATTGACAGTGTCTATTGGGAAATACCTAACTGGTGGTAGAAACCCTAATGCATCTGTCCTAAGCCTTAAATTCCAAAGAGCACAATTTGAAAATCAGTGATGCAATACGATTTGATTAGGAGCCTGAGGTTCAGAAAGAGAAGAAGTTTGCTAAGAAGGCCAAGAGCTAAGTCTCTGGAGAGGTGGCTTTCTAGAGACTCCAGTGTTCTTTCTATTATAATATGCTGGCTGGCTTTCACATTTTTTCAAGTAAGCACTAAATGACATGACATTAAATGACATAATGAAAATCATAGGCTGTTCTGAGCTCATTTTTTATATTATGGAAGAGGGACTTAGGGTTAGTCTCCAAGGCTTGTATACAAACTAAAATGCTGAACAATACAAAGGTTAACTCTAACCATCAGTAAGTTATTGAATACAGCTAATTGTTTTCCCTCCCATTAGATATAGTCTTAGCATAACTAAAATTGTCAATATTACTAAATCACTTGATCTGAGCTGGAAAAAATCATTTTATTCTTTTTATACCTGTGGCATTATTAAATACTAATATTAAATGCTAATACATTGTAAGCAACATTTAATAGAAGGAAGCACTATCTGCGTAGCTAATGATTTTGGGGGTGGGAGGAAGGAGAAGAAGATTTCATTAAAATGTGACCTGTCACTGCATGTGCTCTGCAAACAGACTTGAATGCTAGCTTCTTTCAAAATTACTGCCATTGTGTCCTAATAACCAAGTTCCTACTGTGAAATACTAGAGGAAAAAATAAACAATAATTGCTCTTAGCAATTGAATAATACATTTTATTCACAGATTTGAAAGTTCTTTTGAAGCATTAAATAATTAAGTTTCACCACATGCCCACAAAGTAGGTATTAGTCCCTGTTTTATAGATACCCTCATTTAGTATGTGTTACAGCCCACGTTCGTGGGAGTATTAGACAAGAAAAATCTCACTGAAACAAAATGTTTTCAGATTCACTGGGCAGTGCAGTGACAACATGGCTATATTGCAAATGATACCCAGGAAGCACTGAAAAATTAATATCCATTCAACACACCGAGGAAAACCTAACTCATCAGAACACAGACACCAAACTCTGGTCATCAATGCATTTAAAGCTTCTGCACAGCAAAGGGACCAATTGACAAAATTAAATGGCAACCTATAGATTGAGGAAAAAATATTTGAAACCATACATCAGATAAGGGATTACTATTCAAAAACCAATCCAATTTAAAAATGGGCAACTATGAGATATTGTAAGAATTTTTGTAAATGTCGTAGTGTACCCCCAGTACAACAATATTAAAAAATATAAATAAAAATTGACAAAGAACACAAATGGACATATAAATAGCCAACAGATATATGAGAAAGTGCTCAAAAATCATTAATCATCAGGGAAATGCAAATCAAAACCTCAGTAAGATATCACCTCACACCCATTAATAATTATCAGAAAGCTAGCCAATAATAAATGTTGGCAAGGGTGTGGGAAGAAGGAAACCCTATACATGGTTAGTGGGAATATAGAATGGTGAAGTCATTATGGAAAACAGTAAGGAGTTGCAAAAGAAATTAAAAACAGAACAACCATTTCACTAAGCAACCACTCTTCTGGACATATATCCAAATAAAATGAAATGAACGTTCTAAGGAAATCTGCATTCCCATATAAAATTGCTGTATTCCTTGCAATAGGCACATCAGGGGAACAACCTAAGTATCTCCTGATGGATAAGTGGATAAAGAAATTGTGGTAACATGAAAATATACATATGTGTGCATATGTATGTGTATTTGTATATAATAGAATACATATACACATACATAATGGGATGTTATTTAGCCTTTAAAAATGAGATTCTGCCATTTACCACAAACTGGATGAAAATGGAGGACATTAAGCTAAGCAAAATAAGCCAAAGAAAGAACCACTGTATGATACAATTTATATGTAGAATCTTTTTTTTAAAGTCAAATATACAGAAACAGAGAAGAAGAGTGATTACCAAGTGGAGGTGGAGTGTAAGATGTAGAGGAATATAGGTCAGAGGTTATAAAGTAGTAAATATGTAGACTAACAAGTCTAATTATAATGAAGAGTTGACATGAAGAGTTAGTTAATAAAATGGTGCTGTGTTTGGGATTTTTGTTGAATGAGTAGATTTTCCTATTCAATATAAAAATAAGAAAAAAGGAAGTAACTATGTGAGATGATGGATGTGTTCATTTTTTTTGTAGTAGCCACTTTACTACTTATTGGATCCCATAACAGCATTTTTATATCTTAAGTATATACAATAAAAATTACTTTGAAAAATTAAAGAACTAAAAAAATATAAAATATGAAATAAAATAAAATACTACAAGCCAAAAGCTTCCAGGAGAATGGCTTTCATGGATGAATTTTATGTATCACATATAAGTAAAGATGAACCCCAATAAAGAAAGTGGCTATTCAGGACCATTAAACCACAAAATGTTAGCAAAGGAAACCTCCTAAGGACCATCAAATGTCATCTCCCTCGCCTTTCAGGTGGAAAAGTGAGACCTGGAGGATAACAGGGCCCATACACCTTCAACACAGTCAGGTTGGCCCTGCACAGGACAAATAAATTGTGATTGGTAAAACATCATTTTTCCCTATACAAATTTGTTCTAAGTTAGCAGCTGGTATCCAAGGGCAAAATCTGGCCTGTAGCTTCTTTTTTATGGCTTGAGAGTTCAAAATGCTTTTTACATTTAAAAATAGTAGAAAGTTTGAATAGTATTTGGGATAAAAGAAAATTGTATGACATTCAAATCTTAGTTCCTATAAAAAAAGTTTTATTGGACATATCTGTGCACATTTATTTTCTTCCTGTCTGTGGTGGCCTTCAGCCTTCCTGCTGCATAACAGTGCATAGGGTCAGCAAATACCATTATAGTCCAAAGCCCAAACCATTCACTATCCAATACCTTACAGAAAAGTTTGGCCAACTCATGCCCTAAGTGACATATTTCAGATCAGAAATGTGTAATATATGTATATCTGCAAAGAGAGTATCTTTTATTCACAATTTAATTTACATGCTCCCCCTTTTGGTGATATAGGGCTTCCTGCTTTCTAGGAAGATACTCTAGTACTTGAGCCATACCCCAGTCCTTCTTAGTGTTTTGTATATATATCCATGAGCTTAAAAAACTGTTTCATCAAAGATATCAAAGATAGACATGAGCTAGTGGCTCATGTCTATAGTCTCAGCTACTTGAGAGAGGCTGACATTGGGAGAATTATAGCTGAAGACCAGCCTAGGCAAAAGAAAAAAAAAGTTTTTTCTCAAGAAAAAAATCTAGGCTCAATAACGCACACCTGTCATCTCACCAACAGTAGGAAGCATAAACTAGAAGGATCGTGGTCCAGGCTGGCTTGGGCAAAAAGGGAGACTTTGTCTCCAAAATAACCAGAGCAAAAAGGGCTGGAGGCATGGCTCAAGTGGTAGAGCAAGTGCAAAGCTCTGAGTTCAAATTCCAGTACTGTGAAAAAAAAAGCCATCAAACTTCAAGCATTTTCTTTCTTTCGTTCTTTCTTTTTTCTTTTTATCTTTTTTTTTGCAGTACTGGGGCCTGACCTACATCTTGAACCACTCCACCATCCCTGTTTTGTTTTCAGTATTTTGAGATAGGGTCTCTGTTTTCTCAGGCTGGCTTTGAACTTTGACCCTTCTGAACTCTGCCTCCTGAGTAACTAGGACTATAGGCATGAGCCACTGGTGCCTGGCAACTTCAAGCATTTTCCTTGACTTTTCAATAACAAATACCTCCTTCTCAAACTATATTTAAATAGATCTTCATTGTTTAAAACATTTTCACATCTCTTACTTCATTAATACCTCACAAAATTCATATGAGTTGTCCAGAGAATTACCATTTCTGCTTTACAGAGGGTGAAACTGAGGCTCAGAGAATTCAAGGAACTTTCCTAAAAGCACTGTGCTCTAAGCAAAAGATTCCTCCTCTGACTCCAGATCCAGGTGATCCTGGGAGAACAGCACTCCATCTTAAGGATCAAACACAATGATAGCTGAGATTAGAAAAGCCAAAAACATAATAAGGGATAGTTTTATAAAAAACAAATTTCAATCCTTTCTTGTGTAGAGTCATTTCTGAAGGATATCCAGGAAGTACTTTTAAGAGAGACTATTCATTTGTTTAAAATTGTACAATGTACATATACTGTGTCAAAACATAAAATATTTAAAAGTCTTTGAATCAATACAGATAACCAAATGTCAGCATCTCTTCACTGGTAAGAACTGCCTCTTTCTGTCTGTGAGATTCCATTGGTTCAGCTGTCTCTTCTTATCTGTGAGTTTCCATTGGTCCAAAAGGAAAAGAGAATTTCCAATTAAATATTAATCTGAGGTCAGTGTAGCACTTGCCATGAAGTCTACTTTGATGTGCCATTTACTTGTAGCCCAAAGAAAATGATGGAGCATATCCCCTGTCTCTGTCACCATGGCAGCACTGATGGCAACTGATGAAGAGCTCAATAGAGTGGGCAGGCTAATCCTTCTGGAGAGCATACTTTTTTTTCCTTTCCTTCTACTCTTTTTCCTACTGAATGCTATGGTTTACAGTAAAACTAGATGTCCATTATAATTTCCAGTAGCAAATTTCTTGGCAATGTTTTCACAGTCAATATTTCTTGAAGCAGTAACATTGCACAAGAGTTTTCTATAGAAGGTTGGCAATAATGAGTTAAAAATAATTCAGAATTGGAGTTAAAATTGTCAGAGAAATTCTTTACTCTTCAAGTCTTCTGAAAAGAGTTGAGAATCACTTCAGATAGGTAGGTGGATGGATAGATAAATAGATAGATAGATAGATAATAGGTAGATAGATGAACAGATAGATCTGGATTCTATAGCCACCTATCTCATTAGCAGATGTATCACTAATTGTTACTGGCATGATGGAACATTATAAAATGAAAGGACATTATGAATCGATAAACTGTCAAAGATTATCTAGCCCAATTATCTTCATAAGTAAGGAAACTACCACCAAAGGAAATGTTGAAAGTAAAGATTATGATACAGTTTGCCTGTAATCTGGCCTTAATTTACATTTTAAATCTTAACACCATCAGCTCTCTTTCATGTAAAGTATACTCACTATCCCTTATCCCATTCCCAAATCAGTTATGCTGGTTTTTTTCCTCATTTTTCTTTCTAAATGGAATGAATATCTTTTCCTCTTTTTGTATTCATATACTGCCCACTCCAATGAGCTCCTAATCAACTTTACTGGTACCCATGTCTAATGGAACTGTGTATTCATTCATCCTTCTGGTTTTTAATATTTTATATGGGTAATAGGATTATGAATAATTTATAGTTTTATGTTGCCAGAGAGCATTTTTTAAATAATTATATTAAAAAGGTTTTGGAGTATCTGAATCTTTTGAAACAATAGAAGATGAAAAACATTTGAGTTCCTACATGGTAGTAAATAAATTAGTCCTCACAAAACAAATGGGTCTTGATTTCTTGGGAGTTTTACTCTTCTGGGGTCATTGATAACCCTACTTAGAAAATAAATCAATAATCTCAGAACTTTTAAGCTTAAAAGAACCTAAGGAACTTTCCAGGCCAACCTTCTATCCTTACACATAAAATGGGGATGTCTAAACAAAGCAGTGACCGAGCCAATGCTGAAACCTGAGTTTTACCATCTCCATTTGGTGATACTGCCTCTTCTAACAATCTTTAGTTGGTGATGTCCATTGCCAAAATATAAATATATATTTGAGTGCTATTCTCCTGTTATTATTATGCAGTGCAATCTTACAAGGAACCATAACTTCATTAAATAACTGAGGGCAAAGAAATGTGCTTAAACTGCCTCATTCCCCAGGTGACAATTATGAATGCAGTATGTGATATTACCCATTCTGTGTTTTGCTTCCTCTACTGTTCTCCATAAGCTACCCTAGTATTTAACAATTCAGTAACATACAGTGAATAGGGATTCAGTGAATGCCTATTTTTGGGAAATCATTCACCATAAATAGCATGCACACAATGATAATGCCTAACTCAAATTTGATAGCCATCTGCCTATCAGCTTTTGACTCAATTCCTCATACTCAAATGAAACTAAGAAACTTGGCCCTATGGCCTAGATCTACTTTATTCTTCAGCCATCAGGAGCTATTAGCTAGTTTAATATCAAGAGGTCTTGGGAAGAGGTGGATGAAGACTTTTCTTTTCCAAGGAATGGAAATTTCAACAGGCTAATGGTCAATGCTTTCCCAATGAAACTAAGAGATCTCATCATAACCAAAATGTTTGAATAAGGCTCTGAAACAATTTCTCAACTTAATCACAGAATCATGAATTTTCTTATCTTTGCACATCATCATGGGGACCTAGGACAGCCCTTTCCAGAATAACATGAGGATATTTTCAATGTCACAATGTTATCACTGCCCAGTAACAGGGGACACAAAAGAGGAAGGGTATTGGGTCTATGGCCAGGTATCTTTATCCATTTGGGGAGCAACTTGTGCCCTCCAGGAGATCCTTTGTAACTCTGCTTGGTGTGGAGAGAGTTTCTCCTTTTGTCCTGGGGAGCCAGGAGACCAGCCCAGAGATGCATTTGTCAATGACTGTGAGACAAGGTATTTGAAATTCCAGGTCCCTACTTCAGACATGAAACTGTGATTTCCTCATCTGCACAGATCTTCTGTGTGATGGATGTAGCTGCCCTCTCTGGACTCTTCAGCAGTGACACCCATGTCTGGCACATGCCCTCCCCCTCGGCTGCTCTTCTTTCCTCACTAACAGTTATGAGCAGGAGTTAGGTTTAAGCTGGCTTGGGACTTGTTATCCTCCTGCAAGAAGAATTGCATCTGACAGCTGGGTTTACATGCCTACACCACCACACCACACCTAACTTGTGCCATTTTATTTTGTTTCATTTACTTATTTTTTTGGTACTGTCGGTTAAACTCAGGGCTTCATGTTTACAAGTGCTCTGCCACTTAAGCCACACTGACAGTCTCCTTGTGACATTTTAATGATTCTCCATTTTATTAGTAGAACTTTGTGACAACTGAATTTAAGGGGCATGTCAAGACCCCTTAGGAATAAGTTATGTAAACCATAAGCTAATCCAAGCAATATATCTCACAGCTGTGTTTTTGACAGGGACAAATATCTTTGACAGGTCTGGGAACTAAATTGTACTAGCCAATCCTCCATGTCTCATTTTGAAGAAGTTATGGAGTTCATAACAAAGTTCTTTGAGGAATTACCTATAAAACCCTTTTAACCTTTAATGGTATGCCAGGAAGGTTCTACATCACATGAGTTAGCACATTTGTAGTTATAGAATTTTTATGTAATTAATATTAATTATTACAGCTCTGACTATTGAAGTATTATTATGGTAGTTAACTACTGTTATATTCTTTTTAATGTGCAATAATGAATCCTATAACTTCAGAGATTTTGAGTAATATTTATCAAGAAATGGAGATGTGACTGTTCTTATGATCATCTGTGAATCATCATTATTCTATTTCTATTTTCTCTGCCATGTGTACTAAAATTTTTCACCTTGTTAATTTTATTGTCTTATAAAATCATGTGTGTTCGTTTACAAAATAGAAATTGGTCTATCAAAAAAAATAAAAATAACTGAAGGCAAACCTCAGCAATAATGGAGTCTTGCATGAATTCTCTAAAATTGTCAAACCTGGCCTTTAGCAGAATTGAGATGGAGAAGAGCCTGATTCACCCATTACTCCCTCTAACCACTGTAGATTAACACCATGTCTCATTCTCTTCTTTTCATATTTGACCTAGCTCATAACTTTATTACTATGTTATTTTGTTGTGATTTCATTATAGTTCACCAAAATAAAGTTTTTATTTAATCATTAACAAATGTGGTTATCAAATGTCAGTTGCTGTTCTACCCCTACTTCTACTTCTATTGCTATTAAAAATAAAATGATAAACAGTTACCATCAAGTAAATACTTAGTATATGTTGGGTAATGTGCTAGTGCTTTACACACATCTTCTCAATTAAAACATTAACAAGCTCACATAAACCCCAGGACTGCAAGTAGGGATGAAGTTTTAAACCTAAGTCTGTCATTGTCAGAAGTCTAGGCCCCAGAGAACACAGCCACTACCTATCAAAGGCTCATATCTAGCATCAAGGAGAGATGCACAATGATCACATCAATGGAGTGCAACCCATTATTAAGGTAAATACAGGTATTACTGGGTGTAGAAGAAGGAACTCTAACTCTTCTGATGGCAAAGATCAAATTTTTGAGGAATATATGGCCTTTGGCAGAATCTTAAAAAGAGGCAAGAGAAAGAGAGCTTTGTGAACAGAGAAAAACTTCTGAGAAAAGTCATAAGGTATTGAAAAAATAGGATATTTTGGAGACTAGAAGGAAGCCTGGTATGATTGTAGTAAGTAAGAACATGGCTCCTACTGAAGTCAAAGGAGTAGGTGGAGGCCAAGCAATGGAGTTGAGACCTCTCCTGCAGGAAATGGATAATCCCTGAAGGCTTTGAAGTAAAGAACAGATGTGGTCAAATATGAGATTTAGAAAGTTCACAGTGTATGATATGAGAAAGTACACCCAGAGATACAGACAAGTTAGGAAGATATCAGAGCAGTGCAACTGAGTGAACACAAGCACTTGATCTAAGGTAGTGGCAGTGGAAACACAAAAAGTATTAAAGAATAAATGCTTATTACACTGAATCCACTGTATCTTATAACCAATTATATATGAGGGGTTAAAGGAAGAGAAGAATTTAAGGTAGTGCTCAGGTTTCTGCTTAGGTAACAGAAGGGTTTCCATGCTTTAAACAGGGCCAGGAGAAGCAAAGTTGGAAAGTAAGATAATGAGCCCAGTTTTAGAACTGCTGACTTTGGTGTTATGTGCAGAACAACCAGATAGAGATGTCAAGATAGCAGCCCACACCAGAATGGAGTATCAGATAGGTGTGGGAAAAGATGCCAGGTAGGGAGTTATCAGAGCATAGGTGGTAAAGACAATTGTTTGTCCCACTAATATTTATTGAATGCTTATTGTATACTAGAAACTGCTTTAGATGCTGCAGATATTACAGAAACAAAACAGGTTTTTAAAAGTCCAGCTCTCTTGAAACTAGTATTCTGGTATAGGCTACAGTTTAGAGCATACAAATGAACCCACAGTTGCAAATTATGTTAAGTGCCAAAGGGAAAAAGCATAAAGCACTATAAAAAAGTAACAAGGGGGGGAGGTGTAATCTGGATTGGATTAGATGGTCAGGGCCTGTCTGAGATATGGAACATTTAACCTGAGACCTAAACCTTATAGTTAGCTAAGTGAGCCCCTCACCTGACAAGTGGAAACTGCAAACATGAAATCTTGGAAGTAGAAAGAATTTTTTTTTGTAAAGCACTATACAAAGCACTTTTTTTGTTCATTCATTCATTCATTCATTCATTAAATATGTACTGAGTGCCTTCTGTGGTCAAGGCCTCAGAGTAGGCTCTGAACAGAGGTGAGAAGACCTGATGAGAACAAAAGTCTATGCAGTGCTGGTTTTTATTCCACTCAGTTTCATTTTCCCTCAAAAAGGACAGTGCTTTTTTGACCTCTGGCGGGGCCTCCTTTGCTGATGTAAGGCATATGAGAAGGAAGGAAGTGTAGGCTCCAGAAGCAGACATCCTGGTTAGAGTAGCAGAAAGAATTTTCAAGATCATAAAGCCAATCAGTGTAGTTGAAATATAATGCATAAGCCCAGCATGAGAAACAGGAAAAGGAGAGTTCAAGTAGAGCTATTTTTGCAGAGAAAGCCTGTAGCTTGAAGCCAAATATTGATCAATCAATCACCAGAGTGTGGAATGCAGAATTCAACATGCAATAAGGGAATCAGGAAAAGAAAATCCTACAAAAGAAATCTAGATTCTGATCATTTCCAGCAAAGTATGATATCTATGTATGAGTCTCTTCCTCTCAATAAAAAGAGTCATGATTGATGACTAATTTCTCCACCAGAAGCATTCACTTCTGGGAATTTGGAGGAGGGATCCTTGAGGCACTTTGGTGAGACTAAAGATCTCAAGGACTGACTAAACAAAATATGATATAATCCAAAAAATGGAATACTAGTCAGACATAAAAGGGGGTAAAATACTAATACAGACTACAACATGGAGGAACCTTGAAAACATGTTTAGTAAAAGAAACCAGATTCAAATAACCACATACTATATGATTCTATTAATATGAAATTTTCTTAATAGGCAAATCATTAGATAAAGTAGATTAATGGTTTCCAGTGGCTGGGAGGAGGGAAAAATAAGTGAATGACTGATGAATGGATATAGGGTTTTCTTCTGCAGTACTGAAAATGTTCTAGAATTTGATAACAGCAACATAGGCAAGACTACAAACATACCAAAACCCACTGAATTATACACTTTCTTTCATGTGTTATTTATATATTAACAAACCTATCATTTAATATGTGGAACACCTCCTTCCATCCTACTAGTCTCAATACATGACACACTGACAGATACATACATACATCTAGATAGCTTGCTTATATATTTTTAATTTTTTAAAGCTGACATTATCTCTGATGAGGCATAGTTGCATGAGATATGTCTGTACTTAATGACTTTGAAAATCCAGTTCCATAAAGATTAATTTTTTACCTGGAAAGTTGCTAAAGAAAAGCTTTCAGTACTACATTACATAAATACATAAAGATGATAGAATCCATGTACCCTATAAATATTGCCACTTACTACCCTGTAAAGGTACTGCCTGATGGTCTCATCCCTCTTGCTGAAGGATATAACTGATTGAACAAAGACAAGGCAGAGCTATCACACATTGGAGCCTTTTTTTTGTGTGTGGGTTAATCTTTTTTTTTCTTTTATTATTCATATGTGCATACAAGGCTTGGGTCATTTCTCCCCCCTGCCCCCACCCTCTCCCTTACCACGCACTCCGCCCCCTTCGTCTCCCCCCCACCCCCCCAATACCCAGCAGAAACTATTTTGCCCTTATTTCTAATTTTGTTGTAGAGAGAGTATAAGCAATAATAGGAAGGAACAAGGGTTTTTGCTGGTTGAGATAAGGATAGCTATACAGGGCATTGACTCACATTGATTTCCTGTGCATGTGTGTTACTTTCTAGGTTAATTCTTTTTTATCTAACCTTTTCTCTAGTTCCTGGTCCCCTTTTCCTATTGGCCTCAGTTGCTTTTAAGGTATCTGCTTTAGTTTGTCTGCGTTAAGGGCAACAAATGCTAGCTAATTTTTTAGGTGTCTTACCTATCCTCACCCCTCCCTTGCGTGCTCTCGCTTTTATCATGTGCTCAAAGTCCAATCCCATTGTTGTGTTTGCCCTTGATCTAATGTCCACATATGAGGGAGAACATACGATTTTTGGTCTTTTGGGCCAGGCTAACCTCACTCAAAAACATTGGAGCCTTAATGAGGCATTCAATTCTAGCTCACATGGCCTAAGCAGATGGGTTTTGCACCCAATTTATCCTTCAAGTACCAACCTACTAGTTTGTTTCAGTCAAGAGAATGGAAAGGGATTTACATTTATCCAATATGTCAAGGCAGCAAAATTAAAATTTTAATATATATCTGATTTAAGAAACCCAGTGGCTTATCAGGGTGCTGAATCCTTCTAAAGGCAAGTATTCAGGAATTATTGAGAAACAAGTAGATGTCAATTTTTCAATTTTCCCTCAGTAGTTTGGTATTTTATAGTTCTCAAAACACAAATTTGATCCTTCCATATGCTGTGTGCAATGAGTAGTGCAGAAAGACAATCCCATTTCACAGAAAGGCAAAATGAGGCTAGCAGGGTAAGGCCACTTTGTGCAGACTCATACCTCTAGTAGGCGGCATATTTAGTTTTATAGCACTTCAAACCTTCTGATATCAAGTCCAGGACATTTTTGATATGACAAAGTATACTATTACTAATGTTATTTTATTATCACATTATAAAAATATACAAATATGGGACAGAGTAAATACTGGTATATAAGAAAAATGTTCTAGCATATGGACACTGATTAATGGCTTCAAAAATATTGTGTTTTTAAAAAAGTATTTGATTTCATTGTTTTGGTTGATTTTGTCAATGCTTCTGTTCATTTTATAAAGAAAAGTAAGGCACTAAGAAATGTACAGATACATTATACAAGTGTCTACTCTATTCTGTGATCAAGTTTCAACTATCCAGGTTCTTAGAGGACAAAAATATTTAGGTTTTGTTTTGCTTTTTTCTGGTTCCGGGGATCAAACCTAGGACTTTGCACATGCTAGGCAGATGCTCTATCCCTGAACTACATCCCCAACCCTATGGCATTATTTTTAATCATTTGTAATTTTAATTTCTCACATCAATGGGCATGTTTCCTTTTTTTCAAGAAAAAATCTTAAACCTATCAAATTGTCAACTTTTGTCAATTCCCCTTCTTCTTCAAGTAGATAAGAATTTTCTAAATATAGGTTCTTTGACAAAAATAATTTTATTCGTGATTATGTACTATACTCCAAAGTTTAGAAGGAATATCATGAATGAGAAATGGCATCAGAAGGAAGCAGTAGAGAGAAAAAATAATCCTTGTAGAAAGTAGAATATTTGTCTTTAAGATGAGGCTTTTACTTGAGCAACAATCAAGTATGAATAAAATTAACAGTATGGAGATAGAAAGCAGTTTAGAGATTTCATCAAACTTGGAGCAGATTAACCTCTAAAATGGATTCTTAACTGGATCAATGGATGCACTCCTAGAATTATTTTAAGTCATTATTATCTTTAGAGGGGTAGAATAGAAGCTGAGCATGGAGAAAGAGGAGTTGAAACCCTCAGGAGTCACTATATCTAGTTAAAAACCAATATAATTAGCATGCCAAAGCTTTTGAGTCTCTGTTCAATCACAGTTACCTCAGCTCTCACATCAATATACTTACTAGTGGCCCCATTTGATTAAACTGTGTCCCAGACAGTGAAAAATTCATTTCTGTGACCCAGCAAGTGATCTCATCTGTCCCCCATCTGTCATCAAGGGATTGATCCTGAAAGCCGAAACCATATAACTACGTAGCTGTAATAGGGTGGTGACTCAGGTAACAATGTCTACTCAGTGTGCAGGGAGGAACTGACCCTTCCACAGAGTAGTAGATCCCATTATTGGTTAATTTCCCTGTAAAAGTTCTGCTGCTTAACAGTCTGACTTCTTATTTTATAAATAACCTGACCATCCGGTTTTCTCCATCTTATTATAACTTTGATTGGTATTTTGTGTTAGTAAAATTATATTGAAATCTCATTTTTAAGGTTTTCACTTATGAATTCTTTCCATATAAGATAATACCATTATCTGGTTAAGGTTATTTTGTGATATTTTCCACTGCTTTTACTTTTATTTTTAGCTAGCAGTTTTCAGGGGAAAATGTTGGTTTTGAAGGAAATGCATTTTATTTGCTAAGTTGACAACATGCAAACCTGTTCCCTCTCTCACACGCTTTATTCTACTACAAACTACAAAGAAGAAAAACCAAAAAGAATCAGGGAGGAAGCAACAAGCAAAATATCTTCTTAAATATAAATCTGACCATTTCACTCATTTCCAAAATTACACACTTTCAAAACTCCTTTTGGCCTATAATATTCACACACTTTAATGGTCTTTCTAATACCTTTCAGAAATTTGCCTGTTTCTTTCTTCATTCTCAATTTCTACCACCAACTGAAATAAATTCTCATCCCAGAGTTATCAGCTGGCTTATGTCCACTTGAATATGCTATGCTGTTTCATCGCTCCCTGTCTTTGCACCTGCTATTTCCGCTGCCAGAACTGCTATCCTTTCTCCTACTTTCCTCTTCTGATGAACTCCCACTCATTGTGAAAGAGAGCTCCCATCTGTATCAGCCTTCCTGAGCCACCCAAACAACTACCCACTCCCTTGTGCATATGCCAACCTTATACCTATTATTTAAGTCATTGTTCCCTTTATTACACTTTGCTGTCATAATTTGTTTTTAAATATGCTTTCCATATCAGCCTTTGAGTTTCTACCAAACAGCACCTGTGTTTTGTTCAGCTTTGTATCATTAGCAAATTAACACATTTCTTGGGTCACAGAAGTGTTCCATGAAAGTTTCTGAATGAAGATAAAATACTCATGACCAAAGAATGAAACATCATTTAAAGAGTAATGATTTTTTAGAATCTACAATAAAATGTTGCATATTAATATGTCCATAGGATAATTGTGACTTTAAATATTGTGTTCTATCATCATTTTTTATTTAGAAAATAGTAATAACATGGAAATAAAGAGCAAATAACAAATGTCATTGACCAACATTTGATCCTAAACAATAAAGAAGTTAAACATATTTTTATCTTAATGTCTCAAGTTTCTAGGAAGAGGTTAATGACCTAGACACCTAAAATTATGGTTGTCAGATGAAATCTGTACATCTCTGTCCTTTGCACTCATAGATACAGACATCTGCTAGGAAGCTGAAAGCACAAATTCAGGAAAAAAATCCCCAAACACATAAAACATCCAATTACTTAAGGTCAGTTGACTGCCAGAAATCTCAGTCCCAGGACTGGAAAGCAAGCATAATATTGAATTTTTCAGCTTCATCGTTCCAGCCTTCAGGGTGGGACTTTTATGTGGGGTGAACTGGGTGTCAACCAGCTGTGTGAACCTGAGCAGGTCAGTGCTCTCTAACTACAGTTCATTCTCTATGAGTACTAAGGGTTTAGATGCATTTAGTGAAGCATTACATATATTAATTAGTTTGATTTTTGTCACTACAATTTATACATATATTCAAAAACTATGTTGTTCACCATAAATACATACATTTTATGTATACCAGTTATGTAAATAAATAAAAATAAAACAAAAAAAGATAATACTTCTGCCAATTTGGATTTCACCCTTTCTTAAAAGACATCAGTTATGACCTTGAATTACCTAACCCACTCTTGAAATCTACAGGATAACTCTTCTGTGGGGTAGAAGGTCAAAAATAAGGGTTAGTTTATTGACAAATGGTAAAAGGGACTATTTAGGAAATGCTGGGTGTGGTGGTACATAACTGTAATCCCAGCACTGAGGCAGGAGGATCTCAAATTCAAAGTCAGTCAGTTACAATCTATGTAACAAGACTCCATCTAAAAAGAAAAACAAAACAAAACAACTAGTAGATGCCACCTATGCCCCACTTGTCCCTGGATTAAGCTTCTTTTGTGGTTTAGAATTTACGGTAAACCATTCTCAAATGGTTGACAAATAGGAATTGTGAAATGCTGTTTGTGGAGCACCTGTGCCACACTCATGTAGGGCAATTAAAGAAGAGAAGATGGGCATACACATTTCTCTGCAATCTTTGGTTTGGCTTAAAATTGATTGCAATCAGTTTGATTTAAAAAAATCACAAGCTCTCTATGTTATCAATATGTCTAGGTAGTAACTCACAGCTATTGTTTTTAAGGAGTTTAGTTTTTCTTTAAATACCAAAAAAAAATCTCATTTTTCCCCCAGTCACCCATAGGGGTTTCTCTAGTTTCTACCTTAGTGATGTTTTCCTGGAAAGTTCACAACTCATTTTATACCCTCATCAAAATCTGTCAAAGATGGGCTCAGATGCACTGTCTTCCCTCAACCAGATATGCTCTTCCCCTAGACTATAACAGAAGCAAAGCATTATTTCTCTCTTACTGAGTTCTGAGGCCTTCAGGGAACATAATACAGATCATTATTATTAAAAATATTCTAATTAGCTTTCTGTTTAACACAAAAAACTTGGTGCAAATCATTTCTAATTAATTAGAAAGACAATGAACCAAATTTTCATTAAACCAAAATAAATAAAGAAAACTTGATTTCATTATCTATTCTTCTTTTTGGACTTCACAAAGTGATGATGCCACCCAGACTTTGTACGAATACTTAATTTTGCATAACAAATATGGGAAGAATCTCAGAGTTTTGTCATTACATAAAGGATAAGGAATTTTAGACTTGTTTTGAGGAATTTTTCAAGGCAAGTATAAGAGGACCAGGGGTTAAATGTAGGTTTTCTGGCTGTGTTTCTTAAGTCCTCTCTAGTGCTAATAGGTAATATACATATCACATATGGCACATATTGTGATATTGACATATCACACAGCAGAGCATAACCCTTTATGAGATATTTGATTGCTACTAGAATTCTTGGGAAAATAGAGTTTATTTGTTGTCAAGAACAGCTAAAATATGGTCTGTATCTAAATAATAAGAATAATAAAGCCAACACCAACAACACAATAGCATTTTAAATTTATGAGTGCTTTTCTATATGATATTTTATTTAGGACTCAGAATAACTCTATTCTACTATAGTATCTTGCTATAGGTCAGCATTCAATGTATTTTTGATAAAAGACAAATGATAACCAAGTTAAGAGTTATTAATCCCATTTTATAGATGGGAAAGGGAGCCCTAGCGTGACTGAGGAAAAGTGACAGAGTCAGGAAATGGCCCAGGGTGGAGAAGAAAATAGGCTTCTTGAACAAGTTCACATCATACTGCCTCACAATTTGCCCTACATATCACTCCTTCCCTTGCATGTCAAAACTGTTTGCAGGTCTTCAAATATACAAAAGAAAGAGTGTCTTTAAGATGCTTTCCTGATAAGCATTAGTTGTGTAAAAAAAAAACCCATAGCTAGGCTGGAAGCATGACTCAAATGTTAGAACACTTGCTTAGCAAGTGTGAAGCCCTGTGTTCAAGCCACAGTACCAGAAAAAAATATATAGCTAATCAGCCATTTCTGACAGATTAATGGAGAAAAAAATAAGTCAACTAGGTTGACTACTTTTTTTACTTTTCAGAGGAATATTACAATTTTCTACCTCATTCTTTGAAGCAATGATAATGAATCCTTCCAACTGTGTACCTAAGTACAAGGAATAAATGTTAGGAGTTATAATTCAGTATTAATATAATAAAAAACCTTTGCTGTACAGAATATGAGACATTTTATTGAACTATTTCATGGACAGTGCATATAACATCAATGGCATGAATTCCTCTTGAAATTCTCTGTGTGTAGATGTCTGTTGCTTGATCAAAATCTATTCTCACTTCTTCCTTATTAATACAATCTCTGTATTGTTGACAGCAATGATGTGTCCAGCTACATATCCAAACCACCCTTGCAGATAGCTGGTAAAATTTAAAACAATTTTAACAGTGTCAACAAAAAAGGAAAGTATTCTACTGAAAGCCCTCCTTTTGCCTTTCTCTTGCTTTACAACTCTCTACCTAAAACCCATGTGATAGTTGGAGCTGCAATACAGGGACAGAAACTTTTGACAAGGAATTGACCTTGAAGATGAAAACTACACAGTAGAAATAGCAGAGCAGAAGGACAGAGGGAAACTGAGAAACTTATGAAGTTAGAGCACTAGTATTCCAGTCACTTGATTTCTATGTTGAGAAAAATTAACTTCATCACCATTATTTCAGATTTCTATTACTAGTGGACTAGTTTAATCATATTAATGAATCCCCTCACAAAAAACCATAGATAAGATAAAGAGACAGAAAAACCTTTTTATTGTAACTAAAATTTAAAATGAAAAACAAGTTGGGTAATATGTGTACCAATGTTCCAAACTATTGTGTAATAAAAGAAGATGCCTAAATGAGGCAGACAGAAATGGAACTTTATCAGGAGTCTGAGTCATGCCAGAAAGATTATGATGTTATTTGGAACTCTGCATAATGATGCAATGGAGATGGGGGTGGAGGGTGGAGGGTGAATAAAGACATGAGGATTTAAGAGCAAAAAAATCAATGGAGTTGGTCAAAATGAAAAAACTGTGGGAATGGAGAAGGAAGCGTAACTGTCCCCAGAGGCATGGGACCAGAAAAGAAAAGTTGTACATCAGAAAAGAAATCTCCTTATCCAGGTAGTTCAGAAAAAAAATGAATTTTACCCCCTTGTGATATCTGCTACAGAATATTTTTAAAGGGTCTGTACTCAATAAATGTAAGTTGGTTAATTTAAAACCATCCATAAAATAAGCAGTGAAGATTACTTGGGGAGCCTCATTCTCTTATTTACTCTCCTTTGAGCATGTACACTCCACAGAAAAAAAGATGCTCTAAATCTTTTGTATCTCAGAAGAACAGATACAAACCGCCAAAACCTCTACACAAAAGAAAAGAATTTAAAAACACTAACTCATGAATACTGTGTACAACTTTATAATCCATATTTACACATGTTTCTCTAGTACAGTTGTTCTCAGCAGGGGTGATTTTGCCCCCCAGAGACATATGGCAATGTCTACAGGCATTTATGATCATTGCAACTGGGGTCAGGGAGAGGTGCTGCTGGCGCCTACTGAATGGAAGTCAGGAATGCTGCCAAGCACACTGCAATGCACAGGCAGCCCCTTGTCCTCAAAACAAAGCACTGACCCACGCAACCTCCAGTATCAGTGGCAGCTAGTTCAAAGTCATGTCAAAATATCCTCAAGGTTGATGTTCTTATAGTTCCTGTAATATTTTTCACAGTACCCTACAAACACATACCTAACAGTGTAGTATCATAAAAGTGTGATGTGTGGTCTGTGATTTTTGGCACTAGTCAGTTTCTAATGTATTTCCTTGTCCACTGGATGCTTGAAATGAATAACAGCCATGATTATTAAATTTAAACTATTTGGCAGGCACAAGGTGAAAGATTCAACAAAGATAGTATTATTCAATCTACAGAATACTCCAGAGGTATAGATGTTAAAATTATTTAACAGAAAAAAATTCCAGGGCTATGAGAGATAAAGTTCCATGTTCAAGGTCACAGAAGATCCCAAGGCATCCTAAATACAAGAAACTTAATTTGTACATATGAAACAGCTGCTGTTCTGGATGCCTACCTTCTCCAGTGAATAGAGATGGGGGATTTTTTTCTAAGATCATAAAAACTTTTTCGCACAGCCTTCCTGACATGTACGATACATTTATGTGTTTTATTTGATAGATCACATTGAACATAATTTAACATTTTCTTAGCACATCAAGATAGTTAGGAAGCATCTGTGCTTTCCTGTCTTGCAATGTCTTCTGGATCGATGAAATATGCAGAGCTTCCTTGTCTGTTAAGTAGGTAGTTTTTCTGTATGATTTTTATCATTTTTGTTTCTCTGCCTTTTCTGGAAGAGTTGGAACAGTTTCTTTTAATTATCACATTTGTGCCTAGCTTCAGATGCTTCTAGTCTTCCATAGAATAAAAAAAGAGATAACCAGGACCATTAGAACTGTATCTAAAATAAGATCCTAAAAGAATCTCCCTTAGTGTTGGGAAGATGGGAAGGAAGAGGTGCCAAATACATATAACTTCAACTTTATATGCTTTGAATTCCCTTTGGCTTTATTTCCTGGTTTATATCAAAATTCTATCTAAGTTTGTTGAATCTATGATCTTCAGACTCATGTGGTATCACAATAATGGGCATTTTGATTATTACAACTTTGAAAATCCTGGATTTGTCTGCATTATAATGAGATGTTGTGTTATGTTTCCACCAAGGTATTTATATCTACTGATACTTAAACCCTAATTAATCAATAGAGCCACATTTCCTAGATGTAGCCAAATAATGCTTTTAATTTTTTAAACACCAGCTCCCCATTTTTAAATTATAAAAGGATAAAAATACTAATAAAATCTCAAAAGTCATAAATGTGGCAAGGTATTAAGAAGTTTCAAAGGATTTTTTCTACTTTAGGAAAAACTATGTTTCTCCAATAAGGCCCTTGAGAACATTTTGGGGAGGGAGGTTCTTCATTACATCATGCTCCTTTGGAGAACAGAAAGATTCTTTACCAGCACTTTGCAATTGCAGATGCAAAATGGTGCACTCACAGAAATACTGTGAGGTTTAACTAGGAGAAAATATAATAAGGTGCATCCATGATTCTTAAAAATCATAGAGAAACCATGATAAACTGCTAAGTGATCAATCAGTCAATTGTTTCAAGAATTATCACTTTAAATAGATTTCTACAGAGTTTTATGTGCACAAAATAGGTGGTGAACTGGGCCCACGCCTTGGCAGGCTGAGAACGGATACTGGAGCTGCCAGTAGTTGGGTGCCCAGAATTTGGCATGTCAAAGTGCTGCATTGCTTCTGTGGCTCCCTGCTGCTGGCTTGCAAGAATGCTCCCTTGGGTACCTAAATGCTGCTACCAGCAGTTTTATTACATTATGCCTTGACTTTGTGCAACTGAGCAAGCTATAGGCTTTGTACTAAGATCACCATGGAGAACAGAGCTAAACAGAGTTTGGGGCATGGTATCTAGTAAACGAAAGTTTAGGGTACACTATCTCTACCCTAGAATCAGGGTAGACTTTATTTGTAAAATAAATGAATTTTTTAAAAACTCAAAACAAAACAAAAAAGAACTCTGCTTTTTCTTTAAATCATAGTTTTATGTAACTTAGCTTTCTGAGGAAAATAATTTCTCCAGTGGAGGATGTAGTATGAAATTACTACTGTAGTTAAGACAAAAAAATTCATTGAATACATACCAAAGTAGTTATCCAATTAAAGTCTAAAGGTACAGTGACTGAAAAGATCACTCAGTTCTCCCCTGAACTCTTCATAGGCCTCTGTGCTTACTCTGAAGAAGCTATTGTCTGGTACATTCTAGAAACCAAGAGTTGAGTCCTTTGCCAAGTACCCAGGATGCAAAGATAAGCCATCTGCAGTCCCACCCTTCTAGGGATTAATGATCTAGCCAGGACACTGAGCTGCTTCTCCATGTGCCTGCAATGGACCATGGGATAGGACAAATCAAGCTTGAAAATCACCACATGATTGCTGGGTTCAGCTTCTGATGCTAGGTTTCCTCTGATAGGAAAACAGGAGCTAAACAACAGACATCTTCTCTTCTGCAAGGACTACAGGAAATTACAGCTACATAAGATAAATTGTGGCAATGCATTAGTATGGCATCCTAGGAATTAAGTGTTGATATACGTTACAGCGTTATAGCACCTCATTTTCTCTCTCCATGTTCTGTTAAACTATACACACACACACACACACACACACACACACACACAAATATTACCTGGCCTTCCAATAGCAGTAGAAACTAATAATATCTAGCAATAGTTTTTCAGTGCCTAGAGGGAATCCAGACTCATCTGTATGGGATGAGCATATGGCCTTATCTTCATCCTAGACAGCAGCAGAAGCCAGTGATGCTCTCTGGTCAAGAGAGAGACAATCATCATCCTACATTGCTTAGTAAACTATTTTCTTGTGTATATGTGGGAAGATGAATGTCAGATTTCTGACTTCTGCATCTCTGATGTGGAGCCAATGAGCATCACTGCATTAGTGGGTCCCCTTATATGGAAATGTGAAGTGCACTTCCCAATGGTGTAGAAATGCCAGGTAAGAAGAAATACAAACTTAGTGGTAGACACTAAGCCTTCACTGTTGTATGCTCTACTTCTAAAAAAATAAGAACTAAAAACTATTTCAGATCAACAAGAACGAAAAATTATCTCTTTCACAGCCAAAAGACCAGATATTTTTGCAGAAGATACTTCCTTATTTAGACAGAGCCGTACTGGTTGGCCCCCTAAGCACTAGTAAAGAGCTTTGCACAAATATGTTACACACACATGGAAGTTTTGAGGGAATAAGGAATACACAGAAGCCTAGCTTTTACAGAACTCCAGGCTTGGATCCATGTTCAAGGAAAAGTAACAAGCAGGGGAAAAAACAAAAACCAGCACAGGTGAGACCCATGCTACAAAACTGGAATAAGGGACAGTTATGCTTAGGTGTGGAAGAAAACCATAATTATTTTTTAAGAAGATATAACATGACAAAAAGAAAATTTTAGGAATATCTTTTTTGTGCTCTCAAGTAAATACATGGAATGGTGGACTTACAGGAGATAAAAAGATAGTCTATGGATATAAGGTCTCAAATTATTAAGGGACGTAGCTGAGAACAGCAAGGTACAAATAACTAATTTAATTCCAGATTAATAGCCAAAAGAACAAAATTAACATTATAACAAAATTAAATCATTGATGTAAAGAAGAAATTCTCCCAATAATCAGGAAAAAGAAACACTATGAAGGGGGCAGTTTAGAAAGCCAGTGAAGACTGTGCATTTATCTTTAAAAATAAATTTTGCCAATAAAGAACAAAATAATGGAATAGAGGCAACAATAAAGTAAAGAAAGGAATTGTTTTCTGACTGACTAGTGTTTGAGATTGCCATGTACCAGACAAATGTAATCAACCTAGAAAATAAAATGACTACAGTTTTGAGGTTCAACCTCTTGCTATTCAGAATGGATGAGAGTCAGACCTGGTAACATCTGGTGTCCTCTGCATTCAAGACAGACAGAGCCAGATCAAATCATGGCTTTACCACTTACAAGCTGCATAAATATGGGCAAGTAACTCAAGTTTGCAGTAAATGTGCTACTTCAAGAAGTTTCTAAATCCCCAACATAGCCCGCTCCCTAATGAAAAGCTTCCTTCACTGATCTTCCACAGCTTCTGATTCAGTTTGGCCAGGTTTGTTCATCCCACATCATGTACACCCAGGAGGAAGAGAGGAAGGGAAGAAAGAAACTATCAAAGAAAGAAGGAAGTAGCCTCAAGGTCATCTTCTCTAGAATAGCAGCAACTGAAGAATCACCACTAATTTTTAATAAAATATCTCAAAAGATCTGCCGTCTTCATCCTCCACAAGTGGTATCTTTGTCTTACTTAAAGCAGGCTTGCTTTGTAGGCTCAACATTTCTCACTTGTTAGTATATCTCTGCCATTCATTTTCATTTAAATTCATTTTCATGAATTTGAATCACCACAAAATCCAAATTAATAATGGCCTCTAATAATTTCAATAAGTACATTAGCCATATCATTAATTATCCCTCTAAAATAATCTTTCCCATGGTCTTGAAAGCTACCTAGGTTAGAGTAAATCTCTAGCACCTCTACTTTCTATGGCAGGCTGACTTCCCATAGACGTTCACTATCTAGGGTAGACTGACCTGTATCCTCCACAAAGATGAGCACATGTTGTACTGAGACTTTTTTAAAGATACCCCAAGTTCTGCTATCATTTTTGTCCCTATGTGTTATTTCACTATAGATTAGCATCAAACTTTCATGGTAAGTATTTTCTACCAGTTTCTCCTTATACCATTTTATAGTCAGGGTTTTATTTACCAAATGAAGAAATAAACCATAATTACAGGATTTAATTAAATAAATACCTCAACAATGCACCAATATGTGTCTGTTTAGTACTTTTACCTCCAAAGATCCCTAGAAGACTCAGTTCTCAGGAAACTTGAGTTCTCCTCTGGATTCTTCTACCAAGTAACCACTCTAGCAGCAATCGCCCCCTTTTTCCAGGCTTGAGGTAACAGGGTTAATCGGCTAAGGAGACAAGACCAGAGTTCTGCTTCTTATGCAGTGTTCTTTCAGACCCACTATAGCGACTCAGAAAGAAGCTACATGAAAACATGCCTTGGAAAGGTTAGAGTGGGAAAAAGTAGAGACCAAGTTAGGTGATTTGGTAAATGCATAGTTGCAAGCATAATTTTAAGTAGTTTCAGTGGGGCTTCCAAATGAAAAGAGTACCAGATTTAGAATTAGAAGATGTGAACATAACTTAAGGAATTTCACATTTATCACTTTGAGTATCAGTTTTCCTAAATCTGTTAATAGTACAATAGTGTTCACCTCATGGATGTGTTTGGAAGGTCAAGTGCACTAACTTTGTTTGCTAAAACACTTACTATGGAGTGTAACACATAGTAGGTTCTCAGCAAATGATGTGCAAGAATTCTAAGTGATTGTTCTCTGATATTTCACTTGCCACAGAACTGGCCTCCTTTGAAGTCCAGGAAGCCTGAGGAAGGTAAGCACTGTTCACCAAATACACTGACCCAGTCCCATTTGCCCCTTCCTGGGGGTGAGGATAGCCTTGCAGCAGTGCATAGCTTTTCTGATTAGTGGGGTGTCTTTTCAGAGAAGCCACTTAGGAGCTAAATTATCAGTATCATTAAACATAAAGGCACATTTAAGCTGTCTAGTATTAAGCAGGATCTGACTCCTATTCAACATCATTTTCCCTCTCAGAATAGTTTCCTTCCAGATGTAATCAATATACATTTTTGGCAGAAGAAATGCTAAAAAAAAAAAATCTTCCAGCTTGTTTCCAAGGATTTCACTTTTGCATACAGACAGCTCCTGTAATATTAGACAACATCCATTTGCTCTGTGCTTTGCAATTAACCTAGCATTTTTTGTATACATTATACAATTCTTCTAGATAGAATAGCATTTAATAATACCCCATTGTTAGGTAGGAATCCCCCTGAATATCAGAACAGCCCCAGAAGCTGCTCCAGTTCCTACAACTAACGAGTGATAAAGCCACTTCTGGATCTATGAATATGAAAACTAAAAATGCTCCACTTTTCTTAAAATACTTTGGAAGAAAAAGTGTCACTGGAATTTTGAAGTTAATATGATGTCCTCTTTGTAATATATCTTAATATTTTATTCTCTGGCAGCCAAATGAACCCATTATGAGATATTAAAAAGATGTGTTCGTGATAAGGTGAGGAGATGTTGTTATCCAATAAAGTTAGCACTGGGTGAATCAGACAAGTGAAAGCAACTGAGTAGCACTAAGTGGGAGCATTTCTTGTGTTAAAAAATCAGAGACATGACAAGAAGCGGAAACCACTCAGCATAGTTGTTTTGATCATATTACAGTTTCTCATTTCAAGGTTTAGATAGGAGCACTAAAACTACCACCAGAATTACTTCCTTAATTTATTCAAACAGGATTATAAAAAGCCACCAAAACCCAGCATGCATAATTTGATTGCTTATTGTTATTACCTCTTCAAGAAACAAAGAATCTAGTGCAAATCTAAATGATGCTTTCTTTCTAAAATTTTAGCAACATTTAATTTATGTACAGCTAAGTAATACCTACCCAGGATGGAAGAATTAGAAAACTCAGAAAAGAATAATGAAACAAAAGGAATTATCCAGAAACTCCACCTAAAATTCAATGAGATTTTTAGTGCATTAACCTTAAAAATCCAGCAAAATCAGGATCATGGTTTAAATTGAGGGAAATCAAAAATATGATTTCTGTTTTAGAGAGCTTGAGCTTTTCATTGAAATCTAGGTAGCTACAAAATATCTACCAAATGTATGCTGTATTGTAGTACTGGGACAAAATGGATAAAAAATTAATTATATACAGTTCCTCTTTGCAGCATCTCAATGTTGACTAGGTATAAAAAGATGATCCTCATTGTGGTTTATGGAACAATTATGGGGAAAGGGAAGAAAATGAAGACTAAACCACAAGTAAGTCAAAATGAAAGTTTAGATTACCATGTCATTCCAGTAGACAATAACCCAAAAATCATAAGGTATGCGCCTTGCCTAAAGTCTCAAATCTCTGTGTCAAGCACCTCAGGTGCAATTGCTGGTTCAGGTATTCAGCTTAATTAATTAAGACACAGTCAAGTCAATAGTGGTGAAATTGATTAAATTGTCCAAAGTCCTGGCTGAATTTATACATCAAATTTTAATATCACTACAAAGTCATCTTCAGTTTCCATGCAATCAAAACAAAAATATAGGCTACTTGAGAAATGGAAGAGATAAAGATTTTTGGATACAAATGAACCTGAAACATTAGCTCTCAATTTAACGATAAAAGGAATATAAAAAAGGAGGACCACGTTACCTTATCATTTTAAATACATTTGTTTATGTTTGTGATGCTGGAAATCAAACACAGGACATCATGCATGCCAAGAAAGCACTCTACAATTTAGCTACACTCCAAGTCCACTAAACACCTTTCTGTTCCATATCAGTTTAAATCTCATATTTATGTTTGCTACTTAATTTTATATACCTTTGCTTAATTTAGGAATTTATTTTCATTTTATGAACTCTCTCTAGAAAGCAGCAAAGACTTTATCATCTGCTCTCACTTTCAAATCACTAAAAATATAGGTAGGTGTTCATTTGTAGTCAGAACATCTCAAGAATTTACAATCCTTCTTCCTGGCACTTGTGTAAGCCACTTCACCAGATGTAACTTGAAACATAAATGCAAGTGCCGTGACTCCAAAAACCTATTACAAACAAGTGCTATTATGAAACTAGGGCTCACTCATTTTTTATCATAGACAGGGGATTTGGACACAGGATTGTGATTATGAGAAGGAAGAGAAACTATTAGAGCTGGAAGGTAGCTTGGAAGTATTCAAGCCCCAGGCCTTTATTTATACCTGAGAAAGCTAAGCACTACAGGCTCACCCAAGAGGAGTGATCGGTGCAAACATCCTGACAGTCTGCTGTGCAATGACCTGCAACAGCCCACAACCAATTTTCTTCAACGTCACTGATGCTAGAGACTTTCCTAACAGTCAATCAAACGGTAAATACATGATTGTCATTGCATTGGTACATGTAGGGCAGAAGTAATAAGAAAATACAACAGCATAGAGCATAAACAGATAAATCAATAGATGGCTGGCAGAATGTGATACCTTCTCATACAAAACAAGCAGATGTGGAAGCAAAAACAGTATGTGACTCCTATGTTACAATGCTCAAAGTTCTACAGCATCATTCGTTCATCAATTAAACACCTACTATATATATTAAGAAACTATCATTTGTCCAGTTTTGGTATAGTGTTAATGAAGAATACATGTAATTATTTGAAAGGACTACTAAAATAATCCCCCATTTTTCCAACTTTACATCTGTGTGAGGCTTGTTTCTTAATATACTTTGACAAAAATAGTATTTGTCACAGATTGAATGCAGAAGCAAATATGAGAATCCAGCTGACTTCTATTAAGCCAGATATTTTAAAAGATTTATAAAAATGTGAAACAATGCTCTTTAACAGCTTTGTCTTGAAAAATATAGTTTTAACAAAAATGTGTTGTTTATACTAGAATATAATCATTTGTTTTGTTGCTTATTTTGAAATGAATTAATGACTATTTTTTGATTTCTTAGTTTTTTTAATTTTTTGGCTGTACTGGGGTGAATTTCTTAGTTTTAATCTCAGTTACAGTAAGTACCAATAGATATAACTCACATAAACAAAGGATCATTGAAATTCTCAATAATTTTGAAGTATATAGATCTCCTGAGACCAAAAATTTGAAAACTAATAACATATGGACAATCTTCAACAACAATATTTTAATAATGATGATTATACAAATAGTATAAGTATATTCAATAAAAGATCATATGATAAATATATCCACTGGGATATATCTACAGGCAAATCAGCCTTTCTGAAAATAATGTAAGCACAATAAACACACCTGTGTTTTAGGGAAAGATTTACTGGTGTGCAGTCCTTTGGCTCACAGAGTATTAAAGCATCAAATAAATGTTTCTTGAATCCCTTACCTCCAAGAATTCTTCAGCCTCAGACACCAATTACAAAGTACAATGAGGACCCAAAAAATAGTATTGCTTGATTCTCCTTGAGACTGAAGGAAGGGCTTCATAGAAAGGATAGAGATTGAATTCTGAGGTTAAGTAGGTGTTATACAGGTAGAGGAAGGATAGATGAGTGGGAGGGCAATCTGAGCTGAGCAGTGTCAAACCCATGATGCTTGGCTCAGATGGAAGTGGTTGTTCATCTCAGACAAGGCATCTCATAGGTATATCATTTTTCAATTTTCATCTCCATCTTAGCTCTGAAACTAAAATACCATCAGTGTGAAAATAGGTTTGAACAGATAAATGAAGGATATGGAAAAAAGGAGGTTGATGAGAGAAAAAAAGGACCAGATTATAAATGGTTTTATATGCCAGGTAAAGGAATTTAGATGATCCTACAGATTTTCCAAGGAGTAGAAAAACATTAAAAGAGAGTAATGTGATTATTTTGTGCTATACAAAAAGGATCTCTATAGTAATAGAGTAAAAGATATATTATATGAGACAAAAGTAAGGGTCAGGAAGTCAGTGGAGTATTAAGAGACTCCTTTGAGATTATACTCCATTTAATATTCCTTCTATGCCAGGAAAATAGGAACCAAAGAAATAAAATTTTAAAGACAAAAAGTTAGTGGGGTTTTGAAAGGAAATTCTGTGAATTGTTTGTGTTCTTTAATCACCAGTTTCCTAGCAACCAAAAGTTAACACAATATATGAAGAGAAGCACTGGACAAGTAGCTAGAAATGCTCTTCACAACTTACAAGCTGCCTGTGCTTGGGCAGGTTTGGGAGTTTCAGTTCTTTCTTATAATGCGAAATGGACAAAAGATAGCATCCATAATACTTCACACACATTCTGTAAAGATCACATGAGATGCCAAATGCACTGAAAATAATCCTCTCGATAGGAGAGAAGCTGAAGGCTGTTTCAAAGTAGAGGCAGTTAGCAAAACATCTGCTTTTTGACCGACAAAAACCATAATAAAAAATTCCCAAAATCATCTAATAAATCTGAAACTAACCAAACCCACTTCATTGCTAAAATCATGTGATATTAATTTCAAATGAAAAAAATAACTTCATTATAAACTAGATCAAAAGACAACTATGAATCCTTTAGGTCACCATAGCAAAGAGCTCAAATAGGCAAATTCTTTTACTTCACCAATGAAGAAACTAGAACCCAGAGAGAGAGTTTGGCTTATCAGCTTTATAACAAGTTAATGACTAAGCCAGAACTAAAACTTACTTCTTTGACTTCCAGACCAATAGCCTTCTGTGATAAACTATGATGATAGGAAAGAATGCAGAGACTTTCTGTGTTATACCAAGCCATGAGAAAAGCCTGGGTTATAGATGGGAGGTATGATAAAGAGAGAGAACCCCTCACATGTATACCTTCCAAACCATATACTTTGAGAGTAACTTTGAATTTTTTATAAGCATGCTAAAAATATAGTTTCCTGCCAAAAATAAATAAATCACTGCCCCATCAGAATGTTCTTTTCTTCTCTTTTTTTGTGGCTTGGTATGAGCAAACTTGAAAATTCCAAGTCAATGAATACATGTTAAAATTGTCATCCTAAGTGGATACCATGCACTCATCTCTATCTACCTCAAATTCCTGCATACATCTTGCCAAGCAGCTTGGAAGGATGCATACAGCTTTTGCATGACTAATCATCACATTTTACCATTGCAAACACAAAGGGACAGATTCCTGAGAAGGCACAATTATTTACCAAACTGTGGAAGTGATAAGACAAACAAGCCTCTATAGAAGAAAATGAGTCATGGGGAAGAGTGGGGGAGACGACTCTGTGGGTTTCTTTTTGCCATCTTTATTAATCAATTTGCCGAAATTTCCAAATACATTTCAGTTGATGAGCTTCTTATGCTGACTAGGAACCCCTCACAGCCACAGAAATATATAGTCCATTTTCACAAGGAAGTTTGGAACCCTTGGAATTAATGAGAAGAGTTGGGAGTATTCTCCTAGGAGTAACGGACTGACCCTGAGTCACTAGATTCTCTCACCTTATCTCTCCTTTCAGATCCATGTCAACATGTAAATGAGTTTCTTCTCTGTGCCAGATTTTGTGCAAGGCATGCTGAGAGATAGAACATAAGGCACAATCCTAAAGGTAACAAAAGGCCCACATCAGAGAGTATAGCCTCAGTAGTTTAGAGGCATCAGTGATCATTTCACATTGAAGTCTCTCGCTGGGAGAAGGAGGTATTTAAAACAGGCTTTGATAGGAAGTTAAGAATTAGAAGTGCAGTTTTTGTCCATGAAATGAACAAATCCTGCTAATCCATGTCCTGGGCCTCTAAGCATAAGGAGATGCTCTCCTCAGTGATTTGCTCTTCATACAGAAAACAGGCTTATTCCAGCAAGTTACCTTAAGTAGTCCCAGAAGGGCAGCAACAACAAAGAGGCCCGTGGTGTTAGCAAGAAAAATGTGAAGAACACTATTACTCAGAAACATATTAGTCAAATATTATAATACACCACTAACATTCATGAAAACTTCATCCAGAGACCATTCCAAATCTCCCAGCCCTTGACTCCAATTCATTTGTATATCAATAGTAAATATTTTGTGACTAGAGTTCCCACTAACTGGTCACTCCAACATCTAGCTTTGCAGCCCAAAGGATTCACATTCATGCTTAGATTTTTCAAGCCTTATCTCACCTGGTCCCTAGAATATCTATGCAATAAGTTGTTACAAATTATCACATGCCACAGACTTTGGTCAGTTGCTTTGAAACTAACCAAAACGCTATGAATGTTAAGTGTTAATGCCAAAATATGACCCCTATGATCCACAGAAGCAAGAGGCAAGTCACCCAGAGTCCCAGCTGATACATAGAAACTATGCAATTCATCCAGAATTTCACTATTCACTGGTGAACCCCTATTATATCAAGTAAATTGTGTAAAAAAAAAAAAGATAAATAAATGACTGTGAATAGTACATTAAGAAGAAATTTTGAGCCTGGAGTACTGGCACAAAGCCCATACTCTGTAACTAAAGAACAATTACTAATCTCTGAGCACCCATTTTCTTCAATAATTCAAGGGTGTTGGGAGAAGTAGATTTTGTGATTCCCCAAGTTGTTTTAACCTGCTAAAAATTTTAATGATAATAATAATATAAAAGCAGGCAGTTGAAGAAATAAAAGTCCCTATCAAATGAGTGTTCTCTGGTCTGGAACTCCTCACAGATGCAAACTGCTTATTTGAGGAAAGGAAAGGCTATAACCTATTATTCAGCCTTAGTTGAAGGACAAGGATTTGATGGGGACATGATTTTTCTCAAAGGAGAAAATAAAGTGTAACCAAGGAGAGAACTGTGGTACCTCTTAGCCTCAGGCACAAATGCACAGGGAAGAAGCCCACTGGGATTTGCAGTTACTGTCACAGCAAGGAGGTAGAGGAGTATAGACCAAGGTCTTTGTGAGATCATCCTTTCTTAAGCTTACAGCCTTCCCATGTTTTTGTTCATTTTATCACCATCTCTCCACGTGTGATTGCTAGTTTTAGCCTCAAAATGGAAAGGACCTGAATATATGGCTTTCAGAGAATTCAGGAAAGGGAGAACTTCAGAAACAGATATTACCCTGTTGATGTCTTGGGGAAAGAAAAGGGATAGGAACAAATCAGCTGATTAACTGAATCCTGAGCACTGTTCGGGACCACGCAGCAAAAGGGACCACCTGGGGCACATTGTGGCCATGACACTGATTACATGAGTGGTATGGGTACAAAGCTCATATTAAGGCAGCTATTGTGTTTTTCAAATACAGTAAATGAAAATGTCTTATAAGAATTTTCCTTTGAAGTGAGGCCTGGGCAAATAGCCCAAGTGGTGGAGCACCTGCCTAGCAATGTGAGGCCCTGATTGCAAACCCCAGTTATGGCCAAAGGAAAAACAAAATTGGAGACAGGATTTTGCTATGTAACTCAAGCTAACCTTGAACTTGTGATCCTCCTGCCTCAGCTTTCTGAGGGCTAGGATGATAGACCTGCACCATTACGCCTGGCACCCAATTTTTTAAAAATGAGAATATTCCAGAAGTCAGGATTTAAGATAATTTGTACAGTGACATGAATGATAAAAAGAAAAATGCTTATATCCATTATTTTATGATTACCACACAATTTACGTGAACTCAGATATTTTTGAGATTCCAAGGGGCTACTATTAACTATCACCCCAAGACAAGAGGGATAATCAGAGACAAATGATCTTTTTATCCACCAAGTCCTTTGCCCATCACCAGCCATTTAACCTGATCTCCTCTCACAATGTAACAGGATAGAATGGAGATTTTCGTGGCTGTTTTATGTATGAGAAATCTACTGTTTGGGGAGAGGACAGTGCCTTGCCAAAGGCATGCATGTAGTGAGCTTACCACACGTGAAGAACAATGTTCAAAGTTTTCTTAAAAAGAAGTTAAGTGAGTATGGGCACAGTCTTATAAAGACTGAAACAGCCTGAAATAGTGAAACCAGGAGAGAATATGTGGAAATGTACAAGATTATGAACAGCAGGGATAAGAACAAGCATTTCCCTCAAAATAATGTAAGAAAATGGAGTTCTGTGAAACTAAGACAAATACATTTGATACAAGCAAAAACTGGTAAGAGATCACATAGATAATCACTCAAAAATCAAAACACCACACTCTAGAGCACTCAAGAGAAAATTCTTTTTTATGTTCATTTCTTGGTTTTTTTGTAGTACTGAGGTTTAAAATCAGGCCTTGCACATATTAGGTTAAGTAAGTGCTTGACCAATTGAGCCATGCCCCCAGCATTTTGTTATTGTTGTTTTAGTTATTTTTCAGATAGGATCTCATACTTTTTGCCTGGACTGGTCTTAGACCACAGTCCTCCTACCACTTCTCATAGCTGGAATTACAGACACATGCCACCACGCCCAGCTTGTTTTTGAGATGGGGGGGTTCATTACATTTTTTCCCAAACTGGCCTAGAACCATGATCTTCCCAATCTCTGCCTCCCAAGTGACTGGGATTACAGGTGTGAATCACCATGTCCTACTCAAGAGAAAATTCTTATAAGAAAAATGGATTCAAAATATGTGAACAGCAGGGTTATGTGAGTGTCAGTAAGAGGTGAAATGTTCCTTCCCAGCTGGGCCAGGGAGGAAACTAAGGCCAGGCCTAGCATGTCCTGAGCTGGCCCTAATCCTTAGGGCTGGATGAACCACAAAGATGACTTAAGGGTACAAGTATTTTGGTTCTTTGTACATAAAGACAAAATTTGAAAGGTCTGTTTTCATTCTTGGTGACTTATCCACCAAGTACCAATAGCGTGATCAAAATCCTGTGGGCACCTACCAAATGTTACGAGCTAGGGTCATAAGAAACTGACCATAACTTAATGAACTGACTGTTTCAATGGAAGTAGGAAACAGCAGTGTGGTAGAAAATGCACCCATTTGAGACATGAATAATATCCTCCATGCATTTTTTTCTACCACATAGCATTTTTTGAGATCGCTTTAAATGTTGACACATGTAGCCCTCCCTGGCTTGTTCATTTTCACTGCTCTCCAAGTATCACCTCCGTTGGAATTCCTACCAGTCATGTATAGGTAGCTCTCATTGCTCCATATACATGCCAGCACTTCACCTTATCAGACCTCTTCTTCTTTTCTTTCATTTTAATATGTATAAAGTGGAATTTCAATGTGGATTTTTAAATTTACATTTCTTTTATTTCTACTATGTTTTGGATGCTTATATTTTCTCTTTGGAGATTTTCTACACAAACCCATTTGCCTCATTTTTCCACTAGATTTTTCTTACTTATGTAGGGTTCTTTGCATACTCTTTTGTTGGTAGAATGAGTAAAAATATCTTCTCTTAATTTTGTTTAGTTTCCTCCAATGTACAAAAATTATATTTTGATTTAATCAAATTTATCAAATTCTTATTTTAAGACTTAGCTATGTTTTCTGAAACTGGTTTAGAAAGGCCCTGAGGTTATAAACATATGCTTGATTCTTTGCTTAGAAAAGCTATGCCTTTCCCATTTAGGTATTTAATTCACTTAGAATTTATTTTTATTTATGGTGTGAGATAAGGATCCAATTGTTATTTTTATTTGAAGATAACTGATTGATGTACTTCTGTGATGTTTTAAAATAAAAACAACATAATATAAAAAAAAGTTTTCTTAAAACTTAGGAAACATTAAAAAGCAGATCAATCACTGGGGCTGGGGATATAGCTCAGTGGTAGAACATTGCCCAGGGTACACCAGACCCTGGGTTAGATCCCCAGCACCACCAAAAGAAGAAAAGCAACAACAACAGCGAAACCCTCAATCATCAAAACATTAAAATGTATGCAAATCAACCTTCCCCAGGGGTGCTTCACAAGTCCTTCAAGAATGGTTCGGAAGATTAGTGATCAATCTTAGGTCTAAATGATGTGGTCATATTTTGCACTGTTTATGAAGACTTAGTGAGCTCAGCTGTGTCAAAACTTCCATAGGGTCCTCAATTCAAATCATCAGATTCAGTCAATTTGACATATCCTAGCTAAAGTCAGACCAGAGAGGTTATCCTCTTAACAGAGAATGAAGAAACTAAGACCCTTCCAGGGCCATCAAGTCCACTAAACCAAAGGACCACAATAACATTCTTGATTGTTCAAATAAACGCTTAAATCAATTCTTTCCCCATTTTAAAAGATGCTTGGAGTTCTCTGTTGGGGCATCCCTTGACCCACTTCACATGACTACAAGCTAAAAGGGTAACTAAGATAATAGTAACCAATATAAGACTTCCTAGACAGGATAGGTGAACTTCAAAGAAAAAGGTACAGTATCCTAGAAAACTAGAAGTGAAAGAAATTTGAAGAGAGCAACACCAAGTCGTCTTTTTATAGAATGGAAAGAAGCTTCAAAATCTGTATCTTTGTCAAACTGCAAATTTGAGGTGAAGATGGCACCCCCCCAGGCTCCCTATTTTGTGGTTCATCGTGCATTCTAGCTTTCTCCAGCCTACACTGTATAGAATTGAATTAGAGTGGCTTTGTATAGACAAGTTTTAAAAGTTGATATATTGAAGTCCTAATCTGCAGTAACTGAAAATGTAACCAAATTAAGATATTGTATCTTTGCAAAGGTAATCTAGTTAAAATGAGGTCATTAGAGTAGACTCTAATCCAATAACCCCCTGTATAAAATGGGGGATATTTGGAGGTACACATGCATGCCAGGAGAAGACCATGTGAAGACAAAGAAAGACAGGGGTCACAGAAGAGCAAAGACTGCCTATAAACTACCTGATGCCAGGCATATATGGCATGGAACAAATTTTCCCTCACAGCTCTCAGAAGGAACCAGTCCTGCTGACACCTTGATTCTAGTCTCCAGTGCGGTGAGACTATGCATTTCTGTTGTTTAAGCCACTCCATTTCTGGTGTTTTCTTACAGCAGCCCTAGAAGCCTAATATAGTGTTTCAGCTATAGACACAGTATTTCTCTCTTTTAAATCCCTCTTCTGAAGTCTGGATTTGATCACTCGATGGTGACCCCATACTAAGAGGTTGCTTGATGTTGAGTAGAATAAAAAGCCCATAACCCCTAATACACACTAAAAATGACATTGCAAACAGGGACCTCACTCTTTCCTTACTTTCCACACTATATCCCTCCAGACACCAACTTGTCTAACTCCCATGTGGAAAGTTGACTGAGCCTCGTTCTGTACTTGAATCTGAGCTCAGCACTTACAGTCCATGGTGAACTTCAGGGTTGAGATGACTTCACCCTTCCTTTATATTTCTTGTCTCGCATCTGCAGATGACTAGACCAGCAAGAAACTCTGGAGTCGTGCCTGGAAAATTCCAGGACATATAGTGATGTTCTCTTAGCTTTGGCCCAGAACATTTTATACACACACACATGGGATTCCATTCAGGCTGGGGTGTGTGGTTCAAAGGGTAGATTGATTGCCCCATACTCATGAGGCCCTGAGTTCAAGCTTCAGCAACACACACACACACACACACACACAAACACACACACAATTCTATTTTCTCTCTGCTGTTGCCAATTGTTTCACTATGAATCATATTTTCTAATCATTTTACTAGCTAGTTCAATATATTGTCTTTTTCTTCTAATAGGAAGATACAAATGACTACTAGTCTGTGCCTAAGCATAATACTTTGGCACTAGTGGATGCAAGGTGACCTCACTTATTATATTTTTCAATCCAAGCTGCCCCACCCAAAGGCTTCTAGAATGTTTACACCTCACACAGACATTGTACCCTCAGTGGACCACCTGGCCAGAAGTCCTGAATTAGCCAGTATTTGTCCATAAGTTTGTCACAGGCTGAATGCAAACTCATCCACTGATGAAACACTGGATTCATTTCCACATTAAGTCTTGGCACTATTTTCCTGACCAACACAATGTAATTCCACTGAACCCGACTGAGCTTACTGTCTAAATGCTTTCTAAACCTACTCCATCATGAGTAAAGTATCATAGGAACAGCTCTACAATATCATGCTTACTTCTAGCTTTTCAAATATACAAGTTTATATACTCATACTAAATGACAAAATAATAATACCTACTCAGTAAGAATCCTTACTATCTATGCCAGACTAGCTGCTCCAAATGTTTTTTGTCTATTATTGTGTGCTGATCTTCACAAAAAAAACCTTCTTAGGTTTATTCCCTCATTTTATAAATGAGGAAAGTGAGTAAGAGACAGAAATATAAAGTAAATCGCTCAAATTTACATAGCTAGTAAATGGCTGAAGCAGAATATGAATTCAGACTGGTTTCTGAGTTCATGATTTAACCACTCCCGCTGGTAGCCATCACAGTTGTCACATCTCTTCTCCCCCCACTGTGAATTTTGTAAGTTAGAGACAATCTCATACTCAGCCTTATAATCTTGTCACTTACATTTGATGATTGTTGTTGAATGACTCTAGGTCATCCATGCCTCATACCCTAACCATGAAACATTCTCACTCTCTACTCAACTTCCTCAAGTCTTCATAGCTCCTTTGACAATTTCTGCCTTATAGCAGGCTGTGTCTTTTAAGCTTCCCGCCTTTCCCTCAGAATTTTATATATGCAAAATTCATTACAGGCTCATTTCTGAAATTTCCCTAAAGACCCCTATATTCCTTTGCATATAGTAAGTTTTTCTCCATAAATATCTATGAAATAATCAAAAATAGAGTCAGTGCCTAAGCTTTCCTGAAAGCCAACCCAAGCCCACCTTATCTTACATAAGGTCCATTATGGTACCTTTGATAGTGCTCACTGGGAAACACTGAAGAACTCAAATTCACCTTAAATCAGTGGTTCTCAAACTTGAATATGTTTTAGAGTCCACTGGAGAGCTTGTTAAACCACTAATTGCTGAGTCTATTCCTCAGTTTCTGATTCAGGTGGTTTGAGTGGGAGCCAAAGCATTTCATTCTTAATGAGTTCCCTGGTAAAAGCTAATGAGGTAGGTATGGGAGGACACAATTTTGAGAACCACTGCTCTAGATTTCAGCTTTGGAGAATAGGAAGTATTTTAACTAATAAAGAAATGATAGATAAGTGAAAAGCTCTCTGTGGGAGCACAGGTATGGAGAACAAAAGAAGGCATGGAAGATCAGAGTTTTGTGGTAATATGAGCAACTGGGGAAGGCTGGAATGTAAGATGTACAGAGTTTGGTGTGGGAAGATAAACAGAAAATTTGGACTTGACCCAAAAGATAAGCAGTTCAGCCTGTCTTCATATCATAAAGAAAGTTGGATCCATCTTCTCATACAGGGAAGCTCCAGATCACTACCACCATTCAGGGATTATAGCTAAAGAACAAACATATTATTATTTTAAAGCTTCAAATCATTGTGGCTTTCTTTTGTGGCTTTGCCAAACATCTGTGCAATATCATGGGGCCAGATAAACAGGTGATACAGGACTTCAGACTTTGGACTTGCGAAGTGACATTTCAGAGTGTCAGGTCAGGAAAGACTAATTCTTCCTGAGCTCAAGAAGAAAATTCTCTCTCCTACTCTCTTTGCCACCAGGTGCATGCATGCTAGTAAAACACAACATTTGAAAAGATGAAAATATCAAAAACAAACAATTTCTCTGGCTCTCATATTAGCAAAAGATTCTATACTGAGGGTTTTATTTTTTCCTTTGCTAGAGTAAAATAGTTGTCCCATGTGTTTCATTCCCTCAATGCTAAGAAAGCAGATTTTTTTTAAAAGCAAAAACAAATATAGCAGGGAAAAGGGAGGGATTTTGTTGGACCCTCAGCAAAATCTGGATGTATCATGGCTCTAACCTTATTTTGAACAAAAAGTTAGAGTGAGTAAGAAGTGACTAGAAGATTCATGACTCAGACAGGTACATGCATAAAGGAGATGATTGCTACAGAAGGAAACAGCACAAAGAGGACAAAGAGCAACCTGCCCAAAGCCCAGGTTGAAGCAGGTTGAAGCTGGAGTAGTTATAAACCCAAGGGACTCAAGTAGGAGAGCAGGAAATGGGGGCCTTTTGTTGGGAAGTGGTGGTAGGAAGAAGAAATGAAGTCATTCCATGGTGAAAGCCAAAGAGGCCAGAGGGTGAGGTGAGGGCTGCTGCAGACAAAAGAAAGCTTTCAACCGCAGGATTGAAATCACACAGCAGTAAACCCAACAGGCACATAAGAGCCACTGAACAGCCCAGCCAGACAAGCCTGGTTCAATGTGTGACACGCTTCCTCTCTTTTTAACCATAGTGTCCAAATTTATAAATGAAAAGATTCTATTAGATTTTTCTCTAAGGGTCATTTTAGCTCTCAAGTACATAAGGAAGTACATTCTTGCATTCAATTCAATGAACAAAAATTTAAGCACCTCTATTACCAGGTTGTTAGATGACAGGCCCATCATAATAAACAAAAGTGTCCCTGTCTTTAAGGACCAGGCTCAGGAGCTGCCAAAATCACAGAATGGAAATATTTGGAACCTACTCTAAATTAAGCTGTATAATTTATTGACATGAAGCCATGCAATAAGAATACAGTGCTGGGCTCAGTTGAACAAGTCCTCAAGTTGTTCTGTTGTTCAATAAAGTAATCAGCTGAAGAATGCTATTGTAAACACTCTACTCATTCACTACTGTTCCTGAATGCAAGCTACCTGGCTCAATGTAACAAAAAGTATAGAATTGGGGCTTATGATAGATGATGGGGGTTGGAGAGCAAGATCAAAAGAAGAGAAGTCAGTTAGGCCTGGTCACAGAAGACAAGGAAAGAGGTAGAGTGTTTGAGCTGAGAGAGCAGAATGAGACAGAAATAAAAATTCATAGTAGAGATGCTTAAGGGGTAGCATGAAGTCAAGCCAGGTGAAAAAAAGAACATCTTAAGGATGATGCTGAAAGTATGCATTGAATATCTATGTAGCTTGTGGTTGTATTCTGCAAACTGAGGAAAAGGGGAATGGGAGTAATTGGAGAGAAGACAAAGAGTTCAACTGGAGTCTGTAGAGTTTGAGATATGTTAGATTTGAGGCTTAGGAGAAATTTGTGGACTGAAGTTAATTGAGTCACCAAGCATCTAGGAAGACAAGAGTGGATGGTATCTTTAAGACAGAAGAACAAGACAAAGGTCTTATCTTCCCTTTTCCCCTCTAAAAGTCCCTAGCAGCAGGGGATGCTGATTTCAAAAGTTTCTCCTTGACCCGAAAGATTTAGATATGAATAAGTAAAGTGAACAAAAGATAAAAACATGAGCTAGCTGAAAATCATCTTAAGTAGTTTTTCTCTTCCAAGTATTACCAAATCCTCCTTTTATTTTAAGTAAATGTCTCTATCCTTGCTTTGTAGATTGAAATATAAGGAGCAATGACAACAACCCACTTTATGATGAATACTCACTATAAAGACTGGTTGTAGCCATAAAAATCATCGAGTCAACCAATCCCTAAATATAGAAGAAAAGGAAAAAGGACTTGTCCATGGTCACCATATGATTTCTGTATTTGTTTTCTTTGGGAATCTTTTTATTTGTGCCACATTTACACACACACACACACACACACATAGACTCACAATGCCTTACAGACATCTCATTTATCAGACTGTAATGCTATTATTCTTCCCCATCTTTGTACATAATTGGAGAAGTCAGTGAACAGTAAGGTTATTTTCCCATGAATTGACTGAAAGTCAGAATATAGCCAAAATCCAGGCTCTTGAGTTATCTTTTAGAACACAGTTTCCTTAGGCTGAAAGAAGCAGTGACACACATTCCAAGTTTTATGTTTCAGTGATTTCCCCAGCAGTGGTCTAAAGAGCCCTTCATTCACCATCTGGCAGTCCTGGAACAAGCAAGTTCATCTGCAGGTATCCAATCTTCTCTACAACAAGCCCTTTAACACATATGTTCTTATGTGCATGTTCATGCATGTTTGCACACATTCATGTACATTTCCTCCAATCCCCATTGTTTTCCACAAGGATATATAGATGATCTGGGATCATCCTGGTCTCAGATCTGAGATCCTGAGACAAGGAAACCTGAAACTAACTCTGATCCTAATTATACCTCCACTAATCACTAGTCACTGACCTGGTGAACTCCCTTCGCTTCTGGATCTCAGTTTCCTCATCTGTCATTTCTCTAACATTGGTTATGTGGTTCTAATAACTGAGGATTTTATCTGACATAAAACTCTGTAGATATTAAGATGTTACATAAGAATTTATATGATCTTTGTCCTGAGTTTCTGGAATTAAAGTTCTCAATCCTTGGAAGCACCCAAATAATAAAAGTATCTTTGTTATTTATAGTGGACCATTGAGCCATACCTGAGCTAAAGCTAGGGGGATGACTCTGGATAGGAACTTATCCTGCCAGAATGTCCAATCATGTGAGTAGAGGGTGGAAGTGTTGATTCAGTGGTTAGTAGGGGGAGAAAAATGGAAATGGACTTCAGACACATGGCCAATCATTCAATAAATCATGCCAATGTAACAGAACCCCGATAACAGAATCAGAGTCCTCAAAGCTCAGGTGAGCTTCCTGGTTGGAGATATATCCATGTTCCCGATTCCATAGGGAGAAGAGCCAGAAGCTTCATGTTCCAGACCCTCCCATACTTCAATCTATGTAACTCTTCATTTAGCTGGTCTTGAATTATACTCTTTATAATAAAACTGTGATCTGAAGTACAGGACTTTCCTAAATTCTGTGAATTATTTTAGTGAACTATCTGAAAGTGTAATAAGAAACCTTTCTCAGTTGGTCAGAAGAGAAGTGCAGCTGGCATCTAAAATAAGCACATTCTTGGGGCCTGTGTGTTTAACTTATGGAGTGAGTATAACTCTAGGTGGTTAGTGTCAGACTTGGCCTGTAGTGTTGCGTACCTTATATTGATTGGTCAGTAATGGCAATGTACATACACTCTTCAACACACCTTTGACCAGTGCTCTCTGGTTTATGGTTAGTGGTATGCTTTGGCAGCATCACAGGTGCTACATGATTATGAGAGATTAGCCACTGGCAGCATTTTCAAATCATGGTTATGCTGGTGTGATGAATGACATGAAAAACTGTTCTGAGATGTCAAAGGGGACACACTCTTCTGCATTGGCACCTCCTAACAGGGTGTCAAAAATAAATGCTTCCCTGCTATGTTAAGCAGCTGACTAACGCTCTGCCTAATGTAGCACTCCTTTAATCACTGCTTCATGGGGCTTTTTTTTTTTTTTTTTTTACCATTCTGAAGCAATTCAAATGTTGGTCACAGAGAAAATTCATTCCTCTTTTTCTTCCTGCAGGCACATGGAAGAGAACTGAAATTTCCAGTGTAATCTGAACCAAAACAGACTTAAGAATATCTTTTTGTTCTGATGTGAACTCAATCTTCATTCCATGTACAGTTATAAATATCAACTAGTTGGTCACAATTGCAGAAAAATAAAAGAGAATCTGAATTTATTTGGGGAAAGGGAAATTAAGTTCTAGAAACACCCTCCTCCTCTGTACACTACTCATCTCTGTGGTATTCAGTCCTTGTGTTCCTAAGAGTCATCTTGGGGATACTTGCTCTCAAGGCAACCTCTTAGAATCCTCTCCCAGGGTTTCTTAATCAGCAGGTCCACTTTGCCCCCATGAAGCAGCATGATTCAACCCTTCCAGACCATTCTGACCCAGGCTATCTATAGAAACATTTAGAAATACTTCCTAGTGCTCCTCCCCATAGGTGACCACTGGCACAGCATCACAATGCCATCCCACAGCAGATTGTTAATGGAGCTGAAATGGAAGCACACATCAGACCCTCCAGAAGAGCTGGTGGTTAGTGAGCAGTGAGCAGGCTTGTGGGTGCTTTGTGATAAAAACTGATCAAAAGTTCCTTGACTCTGAATGTGCCAATCAAGACTAACTGAACAGGGTTTGTTTTTTCCTTTGGAAAAAGGTCAAGCAGCTGCCCATTTGGTTTTTTTCTCTCCAGGGCCATTTTCGGAAGCTCATCTGCTCTAAACAGCTGCTCACAAGTAGCTTGCAGATCCTTGCAGAAAAATGACTGTGGGACCACACTCCACAGGTGACACGTTAAACTGTTTTCCCTGTTTTACTTTTCTTTGCTAGAACAGAAAATGAGAATAGTAGCCTTTACTTTCAGTAGTTAAAATCAGGGTGAAATTTTGTTTTAATGATAATTCATCTTATTTCTATAAAGCATTATTTTTATAATGCTCTCATTTTAGTCATTACCATGAAATATTAATGTAAGTCAGCATAAATCAAGGAATTCACCTCCCTTATTCATTCAATATTCTGTAGTTTACAAAGTTCACTTACATCTGTCATAGTCTTCATTATAATCCTTCAAAGAGGAATGCAACATGACCCTAGGAAATATAGTATTGAAGTCCTGCATGGATGAGGGGTACAGCCTGTGTTCAAATCTCAGCACCCCTATTCACTCAGTCTGTGGCCTTGGACAAGTTAATCTCCCTGTGCCTCAGTTTCCTCACCTGTAACATGAATGTGATAGTACCTACCTTACAACATTTTATAAGGATTAACAGGTTAATGTTTCTGAAGTGTCTGGCACATAGTAAGGACTATTAACAAGTTTGAAAAATTAAATTAAATTTAACAAGTACTTGAGCATTCACAACATGTCAGGTCCTGGCAGATATGAGATTTACTGCACTATTCTTATCCTCTAGGAACTCCTAGAGTAGTAATGAGAGGAAGAGAGAAACGTAAACAAACATAAAACAACTCACTAGGTACCATGAGAAAGTAGAGGGAACACACTAACTAGAGAGAAAAGAAAGGAAAGAGGTGACAGCAGGTATCAGCTCAGGGCAGAATATTAAAGGATGAGCAGAAATTTGCCAAGAAAACTGGAAGAATATGAGAAGGAAAGAGTAGGTTTTCAGGCCAAGGGTATAATATGCTTGAAGAAAAAGAATACATTCATTTCTTTATTATCTATTATATATGAGGACTGTGATAAAATCTAACTACATTTTATTAAATCCTGATGATTTAATTACAGTTTTGTCCTCACTGTTACAATTTTAGAAATTAAGAATCGGCATCTTATTAAGGCTTACAGGATATTTCTCAAGGAGAATACACCATGAGTGGCAGAGCCCATCTGTCTCCAGGACTTGAGCTGCACAGACTGTTTCTCAGGCAGTCTTCAGCCCTGGAGGCAAAAGTCAGAGTAGCACAGAATTTTGTGAATGATGGAGAAGTTTAAGGAAGGAGCTGGAAAGGGATGAAAAAGAAAAAGAAGGGCTTTTCATGCATTGATTTCATTTTTATATAGAATAGACTTGAGTATGTTGATAAGCAGAGAAGAGAGAAAGGAAGGAAGGAAGGAAGGAAGGAAGGAAGGAAGGAAGGAAGGAAGAAAGAAAGAAAGAAAGAAAGAAAGAAAGAAAGAAAGAAAGAAAGAAAGAAAGAAAGAAAGAAAGAAAATATAAAGTCTTAAGAGGAAGTCCTGATGCTGAATCCCACAGGGTCCAGGCAAAAGTTGACAAGCTTAAAATGAAAGGAGTACCAACTTCTGCTCTGAGGAAGGAAGAGTGGAAAGTAAGAATAAAGTAGGCAAGATCAGATAGGGTGAAAGAGATTCAGGTCAAAATATAGGCCTTAAAATCTTAGTCAGGAGAGTCACTAAGTCACAGGAAGGTACCCTCACCACTCTCCCTTCCCACATCCTAATGACCTATCCAACCTGAGTACCCAGCATTTGATCTTTACCCACTTCATACCCCAGGTATTACAGATGTGGTACAAAACATTAACTTACATTTGTCCTTCTTTTCCTTTGCTATTTGAAGTAAGTCACCTAAGGTGGTATTTCCTTGACTCAGGGATTTTTCCAGTAAGGAAAACAGAAGCTATTTAAAGATCATAGCTCTTAGAAAAGACTAAACTCACTGAAGAGACTATGTAAGGTTTAGGGATGAGATCTACATGTAAAAGAGATCTCTTAAGAACATCTAGCTGGGATGAATATTTTCACTGGGACTTAAAGCTTATGGAAGTGGGGTGATAAGAGGAAGCATGGTGGAAACTGGCAGCATTATTCTGGCTTCATGGATTGCTGGGGGAACTGAACTGTAAGCAAAAAGCAATGCTTCCTTGTAATAAAGATTCTTATGTCACATGTATAGCACATATTCCACAATAGCACCCACTGAGCAAAATGCTTTAAGGCTCATGAGCCCCAGATAGGACCTTAATTCTGAATAGTAGGCAAGATAAGGCCCAATAATGACTGACACTCACTTAATACCAGAAATAGAAGTTAATTTGAAGGAAATGAAAGAGAACTGCTACATCTCTGAGTGCTCTGGTCCAAAGAACTGACTATGACAATTTGCACACATCCAAGGCTTACCCCTGCAGCAGAATAAGGCATGCCATCAGCCCCAGCCCCAACAGCTGCATGTGGATAAGCTGCTGACCCTATCCCCATCTCCTTATCCCATCAGTGCCTGTAACCATAGTGGTCCCTGCAGCTGCAGAGGCATCCATACCTGCATGCTGTCTACACATGCAGTAAGCCTGGACCCCATCCCAGCCTGCAACTGACCCCTCCAATCATTCACATGCATACTGCTTAGTTTCTGTTTCAACTTTTGCACACAGAATTGGCTTTGGCCACTGCCGCTGGTGCCAGTACTCATCACCATGCAAAAATGCCTGCAGCTGTTCACTGCTGCCAACCATGTGTCTACAGTTGGCCCCTGCAGCTGATTGTTAAATCACTGGCTTATGGCTTCACTGTTGCCTGCCCCAGCCCCTTGCCAGCAGACTCAGATATGCTATTGATGATCTCAACAGCACGAACATTCATGGTGGAACTCCCACATCTCTTACCACCAAGGACAGTGCAATTGTCAATTTTGTAAATCCTTGCTTTATGAGTTGATTAGACACCACACCCTACTCCAGACTTGGAGCTGCTGCATACCTTTATTCTTGTTGTCCCATACCACTACACCCAGTGTCACAGCAAATGTCAGCATGCTTCCTCACCCCCAACCCCACTTAGGTGAAGGTCTTCCCTTACCAAAGCAAGTAAGTCAATAAAGTTTGGAAGAGGTATGTATTCTCCAAATTAACAGGTACCTTTGCAAGTCTACTATGATCATGAATAATCAAGAAAACATGACACCATCAAAGGAAGACAGTAAACTTCCAGAGTGAGCCAAAGAAATTAGAGATTTGTGGATTTCCTGAAAAAAATTTATACTAATTATTCTAAAAATTATTAGTGAACTGCAAAATAATAAAGATAAGCAATTTAATGGAATCAGTAAAAAAGATAAGAAAAAAAGATAGAAAACATAAAAAAGAACAAAATTTTGAAATTATAGAACTGAAGACCACAGTAACTGAGCAGTTAAGTGCAATAGAGAGCTTCAACAGCAGACTAGACTTCACAGAAGAAAGAATAAGCAGACTAGAAGGCAGATTACTTGAAATCATCCTGTCAGATTAGGAAAAATAAATTAATGAGACAATGAAAAAAGCCTATAGAATCTATGGGGCATAATCAAGAGAGCTAATTTTTGTATGATAGGAGTTTCTGAAGGAGAAGCGAGAAAGGACAGAAAGCTTATTTAAAGAAATAATACCTGAAAACTTCTCAAACCTAGGGGAAAATATGAACATACAGGTACAAGAATCTCAAAGTAATCCAATAAAATTCAACCTAAAGAATGTTCACCAAAATACATTGTAATTAAACTGCCAAAAATCAAAACAATACTGAGGTTCATTGGAAGGTTCAATGAAGTCAGTTGCAATATGGTAACTTTGTATGGCAGTGTATATAGATTTTTTAAATTTCTTTTTTGCAGTGCAGGAGCTTGAACTAGGGGGTCTACATCTTCAGCCACTCCACCAGCCCTTTTTTGTGATGGATTTTTTGAGATAAGGGCTTGTGAACTACTTGCCCAGTCTAGCTTCGAAACATGATCCTCCTGATCTTTGCCTCTTGAGCAGCTAGGATTATAGGCATGAGCCACTAACACCTGGCTTATATATATTTTTTTCTAAAGAATAAATGTTCTCTTTTGCAAATACAAAAAATATATTGAAAGAAGCAAAAGAAAAGAATGACACCACATACAAGGGAATCTTAATAAGGCTGTAAGCAGATTTCTCAGCAAAAACCTTGCAGTCTAGGAAAGAATGCTATGATATATTCCAAGTGCTACATAAAAAACTTCCAGCCAAAAATACTTTACCTAACAAAGCAGAAATGATGGACACCTAAAGACGATCACAGACAAACAAAAGCTGAAGGAGTTAATCACCATCATACCAACATTACAAGAAATGACAAATAGAATTCTTCAGAGTGACATAAAAGATTGGTAATTATAACATGAAAACATATAAATGTAAGGCTGGGAAAGTGGCTCAAGCACTTACAGTGCCTGCCTAGCAAGAGTGGGCCCTAAGATCAAACCCCAATACCTTCAAAAAAAAAGTATATGAATGCATAAAGCTCACTAAAAAAGGTAAATATCCAGTCAAAATCAAAATAATACTAAAGTGGTGGTATGTAAAGTAGCTAGGATTCTAGAATAAAGGTTAAAAGAAAAAGGTATCAAAATATCTAAAGCTACATTAACTTGATATTGGATAAAAAATATAAAAAAGATGTAAACCAGGTATCTGAAAATATAAAATAAATGTGGAGATGTAGGAAATGAAAGCCAAGTTTTTATAAGCTTTAAAATGTACTGGTATAATTATGAGATGTTTTACTGAAGCTTCAAGGTAACAATGAGGCAAAAATCTAGTGATACACAAAAGATGAAAAGGAAGTGATCAAATATACCTCCACAGAAAAATCATCAAATCGTAAAGAAAGAGACAGAGAGGACTAAAGGAATAAAAGACCTAGAAAATAACTGCTAAAATATCAATAGTAAAGCTTTATTTATCAATAATCACTTTAAATATAAATGGGTTACACTACTGACGAATGGATCAAGAAACTGTGGTATCTATACACAATGAAATTTTATGCAGCCATGAAGAAGAACAAAATGTTATCATTCGCTGGTAAATGGATGGTTTTGGAGAACATCATTTTGAGTGAGGTTAGCCTGGCCCAAAAGACCAAAAATCATATGTTCTCCCTCATATGTGGACATTAGATCAAGGGCAAACACAACAAGGGCATTGGACTTTGATCACATGATAAAAGCGAGAGCACACAAGGGAGGTGAGAGGATAAGTAAGACACCTAAAAAATTAGCTAGCATTTGTTGCCCTTAAAGCAGAGAAACTAAAGCAGATACCTTAAAAGCAACTGAGGCCAATAGGAAAAGGGGACCAGGAACTAGAGAAAAGGTTAGATAAAAAAAATTAACCTAGAAGGTAACACACACACACACACACACACAGGAAATTAATGTGAGTCAACTAGCTGTAGAGCTATCCTTATCTCAACTAGCAAAAACCCTTGTTCCTTCCTATTATTGCTTATACTCTCTCTACAACAAAATTAGAGATAAGGGCAAAATAGTTTCTGCCGGGTATTGAGGGAGTGGGGGGGGGTGGAGTGTGTGGTAAGGGAGGGAATGAGGGCAGGGGGGAAAAATGACCCAAGCCTTGTATGCACATATGAATAATAAAACAATAAAATAAAATAAAAATATAAATGGGTTCAATTTGCCAATAAAAAGACATAGAGTAGGTAAACAGAGTCTTAAAAAAGTAAGCCACATATATGCTGCCTATAAGAGGCTCGATGCACCATTGAGGACACACAGAATGACAATAAAGGAATGGAAAAAGACATTTGATGCAAGTAGAAACCAAAAAGAAGCTAGGTCAGACAAGATAGACTTTAGGTCAAAAACTGTCACAAGAGACAAAGAGGGTTAAACATTGATAAAAAAGTAGAATGCTTATTTAAAGAAGTAATATCAAGACTATACTTTCAGAGATCCTTTTTATAGTTTGTAAAGAAATAACAGCTGGAGGCCACCAGACACCCGTGCCCAGATGGCTTGGGAAGACGCAGACAAGGTGAGCTAAGCGGTACGCAGTAATTCAACAGACAACCCTGGGCCAAATCAGCATAGCCCCCTGGACAGACCAACCCCCACCTGGGGAAAAAAGAGAAACTGAGTAATAAGCAATAAGAACAATAAAGACACGTGGCAAAGAGGGTGGGGCACCCTGAGCTATGAAGGGGGGGGTGAGGACTCCTTCCCAGAACTGTAAATAAACAAGCTGGGCCTGGCCGGAGAGGCTCCGGCGGGTGCAGGGGTGGGCCAGCATCCAGGAACAGGAAAGCTTGTGAGAGTGGCAGTGGGAGGAAAACTCCACAGGAGAGGGGAAGACCCACTTCCCACGTGAGCTGAAAACAAACACACAGGCTGGCAGGAGCAGCAGCACCACCCAGCAATCAGGAGCAGGAAAGCTTGCAAAAGCAGCAGTGGGAGGAAAACTCCACAGGAGAGGGGAAGACCCACTTCCCACGTGAGCTGTAAACAAACACACAGTCCTGAGAAAGGGGGTGCAGTGTAACCTCCCCCAGTGTGCTTGGAAAGGGGAAAGCTTGTAGCAGCGGCTCAGGCAAAGGAGAGCTCTGAGTAAACAAAGCCTGAGGGGCCAGAGGAGTGTTAAGCTCACCCCAGAGATCTGCATAAATAAAGCTGCCAGCAACAGCAGGCTTTCAGCAGCGAGCAGGCAATCCACAGCTGCAGATAGCCATTTGCAGACCTGTCTCCAGACTCTTTTTTTTCTTTCTCCCTACCTTTGATGAGAAAACAACTGAACTACACCCGCATGCTGAAAAACTTACTGAAGCTGTATTGCATTTGAACTTGGGAAACTTGGTGGGTTTGTTTTTTTTTTTGTGTGTGTGCAGTTTGTTCTAATTCATGTCTCCCCTTTGATGAGACAACTACAGAACATCTGAGACACTATCTCCAGGATTGGAGGCTGAGGGATGAACACCAAAATTATTAAGACTGAAACTTCATTGCATTTGAACTTGGAGGTTTTTTTTGTTTGTTTGTTTGTTTTATTTTATTTTATTTTATATATATATAGGTATTTTTTCTTTCATTTACTTATTTTTTATTTTTATTCTTATTCTTACTCTTTTTATTTTTTATTTTCAATCCTCCCTCTGTCTCTCTAATGCCTGTTCAGCCTATGGTTGAATAGTACACTGTCTCTCTCTGTTTATATCTTTGAAACTTTTTTTGTTTGTTTCTTTGTTTTGTTTTTTTTTTCTACTTGATTATTTGTTTTTCCCTTTTCCTTTAACTTCTATGCTTTCCATCCCCTCTCACCCTTCCATTCTAGATATCACTAGTGCTATTATTACAAGCCAGAAAATACTTAATTGCACACAGTACAGGGACAATAACAACACCAAGGACAATGACGGGAAGAAAGAAAAATCAGGGAAACCAGTCTCCCCACAGCAAAAAAATTAGTACAGGTAACAGAGGGAAATGAAGAAAACAGATACTCAGACCCAGATTTCAAAAAAATGAAGATAAACTATGACAAAGAACCCAATGAAGCCCACACTCAAACCTTTGAACAACTAAGACAACTAAATGACAGGAATCACCACATACCTATCAGTAATAACACTTAATGTTAATGGACATAATTCCTCCATCAAAAGTCATCATTGGATGAATTGGATTAAAAGGGAAGATTCAATAATTTGTTGCTTACAATAGACCCATCTCACTGACAGAAATAAGCATAAGCTTAGGATGAAAGGCTGGAAGAAGATTTACCAAGCCAATGGCCCCCGAAAACAGGCAGGAGTAGCAATACTTATCTCTGACAAAGTAGACTTCAAACCTACATTGATCAAATGAGATAAAGAAGGACATTCCATACTAATAAAGGGGAAATAGACCAAAAGGAAATAACAATTATCAACCTATATGCACCCAATGTCAATGCTCCCAATTTCATCAAACATACCCTGAAAGACCTAAAAGCATATGTTAACTCCAACACAGTGGTTGTGGAAGACTTTAACATCCCATTATCATTAATTGATAGGTTATTCAAACAAAAAAACTCAATAAAGAAACCCAAGATCTAAAATATACAATAGATCAAATGGACCTACTTGATGTCTACAGAACATTTCATCCAACTTCTACACAATATACATTCTTCTCAGCAGCCCAGGGACCTTCTCCAAAATAGATCATATCCTAGGGCACAAAGCAAGCCTCAGCAAATGTAAGAAATAGAAATTATACCATGCATACTATCTGACCACAATGCAATAAAACTAGAACTCAACAACAAAAGTAAAGACAAAAAACATGCAAACACTTGGAAACTAAATAACTCATTACTTAATGAAGAATGGATCATCAATGAAATAAAAGAGGAAACTAAAAAGTTCCTGAAAGTCAATGAAAATGAAAACACAACTTACCGGAACCTATGGGACAGAGCTAAGGCAGTCCTGAGAGGGAAATTTATAGCCATGAGTGCATATATTAAAAAGACTGAAAGATCCCAAATCAATGACCTAACGAAACATCTCAAACTCCTAGAAAAACAAGAACAAGCAAATCCCAAAACAAATAGAAGGAGAGAAATAATAAAAATAAGAGATGATATCAATGAAATAGAAACCAAAAAAACCATACAAAGAATTAATGAAACAAAAAGTTGGTTATTTGAAAAAATAAACAAGATCAATAGACCCCTGGCAAACCTGACTAAAATGAGGAGAGAAAAAACCCAAATTAGTAGAATCAGGAATGCAAAAGGGGAGATAACAACAAACATCATCGAAGTCCAGGAAATCATCAGAACTACTTCGAGAACCTATATTCAAATAAATTTGAAAATTGTAAAGAAATGGACAGATTTCTAGATACACATGATCATGCAAAACTGAACCAAAAGGAAATTAATCACCTGAATAGATCTATAACACAAAATGAAATTGAAGCAGCAATCAAGAGTCTCCCTAAAAAGAAAAGTCCAAGACTTCATGGATTCTCTGCTGAATTCTATCAGACCTTTAAAGAAGAACTGATACCAACCCTCCTTAAACTGTTCCATGAAACAGAAAGGGAAGGAAAACTGCCTAACACATTTAATGAAGCCAGTATTACACTTATCCCAAAACCAGGCAAAGACACCTCCAAAAAGGAGAACTATAGACCAATCTCCTTAATGAACATTGATGCAAAAATCCTCAACAAAATAATGGCAAACCAAATTCAACAACACATCAAAAAGATTATTCACCAAGACCGAGACCAAGTAGGCTTCATCCCAGGAATGCAGGGGTGATTCAACATACAAAAATCAATAAACGTAATAAACCACATTCACAGAAGCAAAGACAAAAACCACTTGATCATCTCAATAGATGCAGAAAAAGCCTTTGATAAGATCCAACACCATTTCATGATAAAAGCTCTAAGAAAACTAGGAATAGAAGGAAAGTACCTCAACATTATAAAAGCTACATATGACAAACCTATAGCCAGCATTATACTTAATGGAGGAAAACTGAAACCATTCACTCTAAAATCAGGAACCAGACAAGGATGCCCCCTATCTCCACTCTTATTCAACATAGTACTGGAATTCCTAGCTAGAGCAATTAGGCAAGAAGAAGGAATAAAAGGAATACAAATAGGTAAAGAAACTGTCAAAATATCCCTATTTGCAGGTGACATGATCCTATACCATAAAGACCCAAAAAACTCTACTCAGAAGCTTCTAGACATCATCAATAGCTATAGCAAGGTAGCAGGATATAAAATCAACATAGAAAAATCATTAGCATTTATATACACTAATAATGAACAAACTGAAAAAGAATATATGAAAACAATTCCATTTACAATAGCCTCAAAAAAAATCAAATACCTAGGTGTAAACCTAACAAAGTATGTGAACGACCTCTGCAAGGAAAACTATAAACTTCTGAAGAAAGAGATTGAGGAAGACTGTAGAAAGTCAAGAGATCTCCCATGCTCAAGGATTGGTAGAATCAACATAGTAAAAATGTCTATACTCCCAAAAGTAATCTACATGTTTAATGCAATTCCCATCACAATTCCAATGACATTCATTAAAGAGACTGAAAAATCTACTGTTAAATTTATATGGAAACACCAGAAGCCACAAATAGCCAAGGCAATACTCAGTCAAAACAACAATGCTGGAGGTATCACGATACCTGACTTCAAACTATATTACAAAGCAATAATGATAAAAACAGCATGGTACTGGCACAAAAACAGACATGAAGACCAGTGGAACAGAATAGAGGACCCAGATATGAAGCCACACAACTATAACCAACTTGTCTTTGACAAAGGTGCTAAAAATATACTATGGAGAAAAAGCATCCTCTTCAACAAAAACTTCTGGGAAAACTGATTCACAGTCTGCAAAAAACTGAAACTAGATCCATGTATATCACCCTATACAATTATTAACTCAAAATGGATCAGAGACCTTAATATGAGACCACAAACTCTAAAGTTGATACAGGAAAGAGTAGGAAATACTCTGGAGTTAGTAGGTATAGGTAAGAACTTTCTCAATGGAACCCCAGCAGCACAGCAACTAAGAGATAGCATAGATAAATGGGACCTCATAAAACTAAAAAGCTTCTGTTCATCAAAAGAAATGGTCTCTAAACTGAAGAGAACACTCACAGAGTGGGAGAAAATATTTGCCAGCTACACATCAGACAAAGGACTAATAACCAGAATATATAGGGAACTTAAAAAACTAAATTCTCCCAAAACTAATGAACCAATAAAGAAATGGGCAAGTGAACTAAACAGAACTTTCTCAAAAGAAGGAATTCAAATGGCCAACAAACACATGAAAAAATGCTCACCATCTCTAGCAATAAAGGAAAGGCAAATTAAAACCACACTAAGATTCCACCTCACCCCTGTTAGAATAACCATCATTAGCAACACCACCAACAACAAGTGTTGGCAAGGATGTGGGGAAAAAGGAACCCTCTTACACTGTTGGTGGGAATGTAAACCAGTACAACCAGTCTGGAAAAAAATTTGGAGGCTACTTAAAAAGCTAAACAATGATCTACCATTTGATCCAGCAATACCACTCTTGGGTATATACCCAAAAGACTGTGACACAGGTTACTCCAGAGGCACCTGCACACCCATGTTTATTGCGGCACTATTCACAATAGCCAAGTTATGGAAACAGCCAAGATGCCCCACTACTGACGAATGGATCAGGAAAATGTGGTATCTATTATGCAGCCATGAAGAAGAATGAAATGTTATCATTCGCTGGTAAATGGATGGTTTTGGAGAACATCATTCTAAGTGAGGTTAGCCTGGCCCAAAAGACCAAAAATCATATGTTCTCCCTCATATGTGGACATCAGATTAAGGGGAAGCACAACAAGGGGATTGGACTTTGAGCACATGATGAAAGCGAGAGCACACAAGGGAGGTGTGAGGATAAGTAAGACACCTAAAAAATTAGTTAGCATTTGTTGCCCTCAATGCAGAGAAACTAAAGCAGATACCTTAAAAGCAACTGAGGCTAATAGGAAAAGGGGACCAGGAACTAGAGAAAAGGTTAGATCAAGAAGAATTAACCCAGAAGGTAACACACATGCACAGGAAATCAATGCAAGTCAACTCCCTGTATAGCTATCCTTATCTCAACTAGCAAAAACCCTTGTTCCTTCCTATTATTGCTTATACTCTCTCTATAACAAAATTAGAGATAAGGGCAAAATAGTTTCTGCTGGGTATTGAGGGGGTGGGGGGAAGAGGGAGGGGCGTGGAGTGGGTGGTAAGGGAGGGGGTGGGGGTAGGTGGGAGAAATGTTGTATGCACATATGAATAATAAAACAATAAAAATTAAAAAAAAAAGAAATAACAGCTGGAAACTATTATCATTTTATCAAGAAGATTATGTAAAGAGGATATAACAATTATAAGTATGCATGCATCCAATATAGAATTATTTAAATATATAGAGCAATTATTAACAGATCTGAAGAGTGCAGTGAACAGTAATACAATAATAGGAAGGATATATCATACCCTACTTTCAACAATGGATAAACTATCCAGATAAAAAACTTGACAAGGAAACATTGGACTTGAACTACCCTTTAGTCCAAGTGTATCTAACATATTTACAAAGCATTCCATCCATCAGCAGCAGAATATACCTTTTTCTCAAATATACATAGAACATTCTCCAACATAGATTATATGTTAGGCCACAAAACAAGTCTATAAAATTTTAAAATGAGCAAAACCACATCAAGTATCTTTCCCAACCACAATGATGTGACACTAGGAATTAAGAAGAAGAAGAAAGCTAGAAAATTCACAAGTGTAGAGCAATTAAGCATATGTCTCTGAATAATCAGTGAATCAAAGACTACATCAAAAGGAGAAATATAAATCTTAAAACAAAATGGGTGGGTTTTTTTTTTTGCTTTTGTTATTTTTTATTATAAATATTTTTATTAGGATTATTCTTTATACAGGGGAATTCATATTAGCAATTACAAATAGGCTTATATTATACAGTAGTTAGATCACCCTCATCCTCTTTTCCTCTCAACCCTCTCCCCCACACACACAAGAGGTTTCTTTGTTGTCTTTTACATAAGCATATGAAGTCCATCCACCATATTCCCTCACTTTAATCTCCTTTTTCACTCACCCCCTCCTACTAGTACCCCCTCAAAGTATAGTTCTTTCATTATTAATATTTAAGCCCAACAGGATATTCTAAGGGAATTCTCAGTGTATCCCCACAGTGAGTATATTTTACTTTGGTCCATTCAACCCCCTCCATTACTATCCATTCCCCCTTACCAAAACCTTTGGGTGCAATAAAAGCAGTTCTAAGGAGTAAATTTATAACAATAAATACTTATATTAAAAAAGAAGAAAGATCCCAAACAGCCTAATATTACATCTCAAAGACTAGGAAAAGAAGAAATGTAATCCAGAGACAGCAGCAGGAAGGAAATAATAAAGATCATAGCAGAACTGAAAAATAGAAAAATAAAAATTAATATTTGATGTTTTGAAAAAAATAAAATCAACAAACCCTTAGCTTGACCAAGAAAAAGAGAGAAAAGGTACAAATAATAACATAAAAAATGAGACTTAAAACATTACACCAGATGCCTCAGAAACAAAAAAGATCATAATGGACTATTACAAACTGGCATATGAAAACAAATTGTAAAACCCAAAGAAATGTTTAAATTCATAAAAACGCACAACCTACCAGGACTGAATCAACAAGATATAGAAGGTCTGAACACTCAAATAACTAATAAAGACAGTAATGTAGTAATTAAATACCTTCCAATAAAAGCCCAAACAGATGAATTCATGGTTGAATTTTACCAAAGATTCAAAGAAGAATTAATACCAATACCTCTTTTTCTTAGTGTATATTAACCATACAAAGGAGTTTAATATGAAATTTCCATACACGCATACGATGTACTTTGATCACATTAATCCCCTCTATTACTCTTTTTTAAATATTTCAAAACAAAAAAAAATAGAGGGACTACCTCCAAACTCATTTTATGAGGCCAGCCCCACCCTGATACTAATGCCAGAAAAGGACATCATGAGAAAAGAAAACTACAGACCAATACTCTCATGAACCCAAATGCAAAATCTTCAATAGAATACTAAGAAACTAAATTCAACAGCACTATCAAAAAGATGTCATGAACTGGGCTGGGAACATGGCTCAAGTGGTAGAGCACCTGCCTAATAAGCATGAGGCTCTTCGTTTAAACCCCAGGACTTCCAAATGAAAAATAAAAGTCCTGACTAAGTGATGCTTATCCCTTTCATGGGTGGTTTCTTTAACATAGGCAAATCAATCAGTATATACATCACACTAACAAAACGAAATATAAAAAAACACATGATCATTTCTATATACAGAAAAAGAACGTGACAAAGTTAAAATGTTTTCATGATAAAATTTTTTCAAATTTTTTATTTTAAATTTCCTTAATATAACACTGACCATCTGTGAAAAATTTACAACATCATTATCAATGGAAGAAAGTGAAAGGTTTTTTTCTAAGATCTGGCACAAGGCAAAGATGCCCACTCTCACTATTTTCATTCAACATAGTACTAGAAGTACTATAAAGAGCAATTAACAGAGGGTGTGACTTTTACACTGCTGGTGGGAATGCAAACTAGTACAGCCACTCTAGAAAAAAATTTGGAGGCTTCTTAAAAATCTAAACATAGATCTACCATATGATCCATCAATACCACTCTTGGGGATATACCCAAAAGACTGTGACACAGGTTACTCCAGAGGCACCTGCACACCCATGTTTATTGCAGCACTATTCACAATAGCCAAGTTATGGAAACAGCCAAGATGTCCCACTACTGACAAATGGATTAAGAAAATGTGGTATTTATACACAATGGAATTTTATGCAGCCTTGAAGAAGAATGAAATTGTTATCATTTGCAAGTAAATGGATGGAATGGGACAACATAATTCTGCATGAGGTTAGCCTGGCCCAAAAGACCAAAAATCATATGTTCTCCCTCATATGCAGACATTAGATCAAGGGCAAACACAACAAGGGGAGTAGACTTTGATCACATGATAAAGCGAGAGCACACAAGGGAGGTATGAGGATAGGTAAGACACCCAAAAAACTAGATAGCATTTGTTGCCCTCAATGCAGAGAAATTAATGCAGATACTTTAAAGCGACAGAGGCCAATAGGAGAAGGGAACCAGGAACTAGAGAAAAGGTTAGTTTGAGAAGAATTAATTTAGAAGGCAACACACATGCACAGGAAATCAATGTGTGTCAATTCCCTGTATAGCTATCCTTATCTCAACTAGCAAAAACCCTTGGTCCTTCCTATTATTGCTTATACCCTCTCTTCAACAAAATTAGAGATAAGGGCAAAATAGTTTCTGCTGGGTATCGAGGGGGTGGGGGGGAGAGGGAGGGGGCATGTGGGTAAGGGAGGGGTGGAGGAAGGGGGCAGAAATGACCTAAACATTGTATGCACATATGAATAAAAGAAAAAAAACAGAGGGGGTAAATTCAACTATGATATATTATAAGAATTTATATAAATGTTATAATGTACCCCCAGTACAACAATAATTTAAATTTTTTTCAAAAAAACAAAGCAATTGACAAGAAAAGGAAATAAAAGCATCTGAATCAGAAAAGAAGAAATAAAACTAAGCCCTAATACAGAAGACAAGATCCTGTACACAGGAAACCATAAAAACTCTCCCAAAACTTTTAGAATGAATAAAGTCAATAAAGTTAGACACAAAATCTAAATACAAAATTGGTTGTACTTCCTTACATAAACACTTATCAAAAAAGAAATCAGGAAAAAGCTAATTTATAAAAGCATCAAAAAGAATAAAATACTTAGAAATATATTTAACCAAGATGACAAATCTGTACACTGAAAACATTGATGAGAAAATGTGAAGAAAAAAATGTTACTAAACCAAGAAAAACCCTCAAAACCCAAATAAGGTTAGAAATATCCTGATTTCAACATGACAAAGCTATAATAATCAAAAAATCATGGTAATACATGAAAACAGATATATAGACTAAATAAATAGAATTTAGAGTTCAGAATTAAATCCAGGCCTATATCACCAACTAATTTTTGATAAGAGCATCAATAAGATACAATAGGGAAATAATAGTTTCTTTGATAAGTGGTGCTAAGAAAGCGGGATAACATGAAAACACTGAAATTGAATCTTTATCGTCTAGCATACATAGCAATCTACTCAAAATGGATGGAAAACCTAAACATAAAATCTGAAACCTTAAAACTGGTAGAAGAATAAATAGGGGCATACAAAAGTGAATATATCCAAATATATAAGGAATTCACAAATCTCAATAGCAAGAATGAAATAATTTAAAATAGGCAGGGAGCCTAACTAGTCATTCCCCCCCAAAAAAAACCATAAAAATGGACAATAGGGATATGTCTTTGAAAGATTACAAGTCATAGTCAATATATCGTTTATTTGCTACTGCAAATACACACCTAGCATTTTTTAATCTCATGTCTTGCATTGCCCCTCCATGACTTTCTCTACTCCACAGTCCAGAGGCTACTACTTTCTCTCAAACAACTCTAATGGCCCCTGCTCAGCACAGCCTTCAATCTTCAGAGCAGGAGGTGGGGGAGGAATGCAACAATGAGGAGTATCCACTTGGCTTCTATTATACTTTGTCTAATACGGATATCTTTTTTTTATCAAGAAGGCTGTTAGAAAGGGTCTCATTCATTACTGACCCCTTCTTGCCACCTAGAATTATGACCTTCAACTACATAGTAGGCTCACAGAAAATGATTACATTATTCTTTTCAATGTACAAACAACTAATAAAATGGGAAGATTTAACCTAAAATAAGTGAATTTTAATTATACCAAGTATCACAGTTCAGAATCTATGAGTCACATTTTAAAATTCTGTTAGAATTTTCCCTCACCCAAAGCCTGATTTTTATATATGAAGTGGTTATCTGGCAGACTCAGTTTCGCTCACCTGTTGGGTCAATTAGTCAGCATGGACAAGGCGCTCACCTTCTTCAGGTCATCCAAGTGACACCTAGGCATAGTTTTACATACTGAAAATAGCAATGCTAATGTTTCCATGACTGCAGAAAGTCATACTGAAAGGCACTCTGTGAGGCTCTCTGCACACATTTTTCTGCATTATTAAGCTGGATATCATCTGTCCTTCTATAAGACTAAGCAAGGATACAAAAACCCTTTTATACTTCCTGTGGTATCCCAGCTCCATTTCCTCAGTTCCCTTGTTTGGAATGTGTACCCCCTCCCTTCAGTGAAGCCAGGAAGTTTTTGCAGAGAAACCCAGAACAAGTGACTGATCCCAGCAATTTTTATCAGATTCACTCATTATGGGCTCTACGTGGACAATGCTGCAGAGTTTTCCCAGGTGTCTGCATTTCTAGAACCAGCAAGCAAATGCAGGAGGAGGAACACAAGAGGTGACAGTCTGGGATGGGAGAAGGGTTACCTTCTTTCAAAAGCTACTACATCTCAGGTTTGCCAGGAAAGGACTGCATGGTGGGCAGTGGCTGCAGCCATGAGACTGCCGGATCCGGAGGCACAAAGCCTAGATGGGATGAGGCTCAACATCAATACTGGGTGAGTGACCGTGGCTCAGTCACCCAACCATGCTGATCCTACATGTCCATACTGTCATCAGGAGAAATGATTGTCCTACAGACTTCATAGCAATGTGTCTTAAACTAAGGTGCTTAGCAGTCTTATTAAATGTGAATTCCAGCTCAATAGGTCTTCATGGGGCCCTTCCAACCTGCAGATGTGCAAGTTCATATCATTTTCTACAACAACCCAAATAGTGCTTCAGCCATATAGTGCTGAAGATGAGACTGAATGAGGTAAGGAATAAGGAAATGATTTTTCAACTTTTAGAGATTAAGAAAAGCTACTATGATTAGTAATAATAAAACAGTCACTTTGGCACAGCATTTCCTAGGACTGTTTGCCCCTCCCCCTGAATCTCTAAACTTTTTTTAAGGGCTTCCCTATCCTCCCCTATCTCTCTGTTAATTCTCAGTGCACTTGGTTTCCAGCCCAAGAACTGAGTTTTTCTAACAAAAGCTATGGGATTAGATTTTTCCAGGAGTCAGCAATCAGGCTAATGCAAGTGATTTAGCAATGCAATGAATCCCCTCCCCCATAGGTTAGTGAGGGAGCTCTGAGGAACTTTGTGGAAAAACATACCACTCCCTTAAAATGAAACCGAGTTTGGATCTACAACTCTTTAGAGGTATCTTTTAGACTTGCACTGCTTTGGAAATGGAATAAAGAGAATTTCACTTCTTGCAAACTCATTTGCATTTCTCTTTTTCCCACCGGTAATCTGAGGCAATTACAACATCAGTAGTAACATGCACATATTCTAAGGAGAGATCACTGGTACTGTCCCGAATTTCTGCTATACAAGGACATACAGAAGGGCAACTCCCAGCCCCAGTTTGGAATTCCAGAGGCATTCATTGTTTAAACCTGAATCAGAGAAGATCTGATATCAGACACCTGAAGAAAATGGTTATGATGGGAAACACCCTACAACTAAGGAGAGAGTGGACTGAATAGTCCCAGGGGTGTCCTCTTGCACGTCTAAGATTTGGCCATAATTTCTCCTGTGGTCAGCAGAATTGGGACATGAGGATGCAGATGTACTGTGGTTTCTGAGACTTCATTTCCAACTCTCACCTTCCCTGACTTCACTGACCTCCTTCATGCTCAGCAAATACAGAAGGTGCATTCCAACCTTAATGCTTTCATTTGGTATTCCGTTCACCTGAAATGCCATGCCTCTAGACACGTCATTGCTTGCTCCTTTATCTAATTAGTCTTTGTCCAAATGTCACCTCTTCAATAAAGCCTACTATGATCTACCTAATTAAAATTCTAAACGAATTCCCCAATGAATGTCTCCAAGCATCCCCTACCGTTCTTTCCTAATCACATTCCCATGCTACTTTTAAAATATATGACATAAAATGTTTTACCTGTTTGATAGTCTCTACCTCACTGCAGAAGGTAAACTTCATGAAATCAAGAAATTCTGTTCGTTTTACTTCTCCGCTCTATGTAGACCAGTGCTTAGTACATAATAGGTCTCAAGAAATATTGGTGAATGCATCAATAAATGTTTAATTCACTAACTAGTTGAATAATAATGGGTTTACTAAAGTCATAAACCTCAGATGATGTGGTTACTCATAAAAACTATGTATATGAGTCTCTCTGACAAAATTGTTAACTCAAATATTTAGTGTTCTGGCTCAAGAGACAAACAAAGCTGGTATATCTAAGTTCTGTTTATCGTCTGAAGCTATGTAGCTGTATAAATTTATATTGGACCCTTTTCCTAGTCTCAGACTCTACTGCAAATCTAGGAGAATTACACCCAATTCTAAGTCCCTTCCAAACACCAACATTATGTAATACTAATAGTAAGAACAGTGATGGTTTTGTACATGACAATAAGAACAAAAATACTTTGACTAACTATATGTCAGACACTATCCTAGTGACATAAAGGTGACTAAACAGATTTTGATTCCAATAGAGCTTAAAAATTGTAAAGAAAAGTAAAATATTAATCCAAATTCTCAAACCGTAGAGAAACACTGAGCTCTAACATCCTTGACAACTGTATAATTTACCTTTGGTTTTCTGGAGATTGAAATGTGTTAGATACTTGCTAAGGAAGATCGAATACCAACAGATGCTGTACTATTGTTTTCATCTTCTCCCACTTTTTTCAAAGGGACCATGGAACACCAAGGAGAATACCTGAGCTGTCACCAGCATCTCAGCTTTTCAGAAGGTCACTTAATTGTTCTTTTTCTTTTTATCTGTTTATTTTGGTGGTGCTGGAGTTTGAACTCAGGTTTTCACTCTTGCTGGGCAGGCACTTTACCACTTGAACCATGCCTCCAGCCCTTTTTGTTCCAGTTATTTTGGAGCTAGGGTCTCACTTTTTGCCCTGGACCAGCCTGAACAAGAATCCTCATATTTTATTCTTCCCACTAAAGCTGGGATGACAAGTACATGCCCCCACTTCTAGTTTTTTCCATTGAGATGAGGTCTTGCAAATTTCTTTAAATTTTATTATTTTACATTTGAATTAGCATGCATTTGTAATATCAGGGGATTATTTATTGTGATAATTCCATACACGCATATGGTATAATCTGAACATGTTTGCCTTCTCTACCATATTTCCATTCCCCTATCCTCCCCACTTCTTCAGTGTTTGGTGAGTCTCATTATGCTGTCTTCATGAGTATGTATGTAGCAAACTTTTATCCTCTTCCCACCTCACAAACTTTTTTGCCTGGGCTGAGCTGAAACCATGATCCTGATCTCAGTTTCCTGCATATCTGGGATGACAGGCATATGCTACTTCACACAGCTATTTGTTGAGATGGGGTCTTATGAACTTTATTTTTGCCCAGGCTGGCCTGATTCCTCCTGATCTCAGCTTCCCAAGTAGCTAGCATTACAGGCTTAAGCCACCACATCCTGCTTGTTCTCTTCCTTTGTAAATTCAGTCTCTGTCCATTTTAGAAAAGTTATTTTATATTACCGCTGCAAAGAGAATTGTGTGTTCTGAGAAACATGTCTTTCCTTATTCTCTCTAAAGCTATGTATAATAACTTATCTCTGTCCCTAGAAAACTGCCACCAGTGTTTCCTGATGAATCCTATAACACACCTGTAACTCTCAATTTTTTTTTTCCCATAGCCATATCTTATTTCTAATCCTCACTCACCATCAAACGCCAGCCACATCTTTTTTCTAGCTTCAAGCCTTATAACTGTCAGGTGGGGGTTAGGCAAAACAACATCCATGCCATTTGCAGCTCTCTCGTTTTGTTGTACCTTGGCATTTTCTATAACCAGGAAATTTGTTTGGACTTATCTGCTCTTTCCTTTCCTACACACATTCAATTCATAGAAAAAGAATGAGTCAGTGGTAATCATGGCTCTCAGAAAGCTGTACCTACTGAGACATTAGCATCACTGCTGGAAGTGAAAAATTCCACATAATAAGTATTTCAACCATGGTGGGTACAAGATACCTATCTCTACACATTTATTTGTAGTGCATGAGAGAAGATCACAGGGATCTAGGACACATTTTAAAAGTTTCATAATTTTCAGCCACAAATCACCTACAATCAATAAACCTTTCTTAGCTACACTAGCAGAAAGTCATAGATCTGACAGAACAAGCCATCACCTGTGACACTTGGAAAGATGTGCATTTCCCAATGTTTCCTGAGTTTGACCTTCCAAATCAATTTTGTGTAATGACTGATCAAATCTATTGCATCTTTGATCACACAGTAAGTACTCAGAAAGAGTGCAGACAGATGGGAAAATCTGCCTGAATCTCAGGCCTGATAAAGACCTGGATATAAGATCTCTCTCCAGGACCCTCTTTGAGCTTCCAGTTTCTTATCTGTGGGATGACAGTTCTATAAGACAATTCTCGCATCTTTTGAGTCAGTTATTTCATTGTATCTAATCATTTCCATTACAAAACAAATGGGTGTGAGTCTCTTTCTCCAAAGGTAGCTGTGGAACTGAAAGATAACTTAAGTCATTATTTTATTCAGACACAAGAAAAGACAAAAACTCAATGGCGTCACTTCTCGTCGTAAGAGCTTTTTTATATGGAACTGCAGGTCCCTTCACTGTATTCCTGCTAGGCTCCATCACCTCAAAGCTAACACCAACATTACCAAAATCTCTCCTTTTTAAGTGAAAGGGAACACTACTGTGCTCTTTTTAAAATCACTTCAGTCTGAGGTGGTAATTAGCATATTTCCTGAGGTTTCTATTTTTCAGGTTAAGCAACTTCAATTCCCTTAACCTATCACTAAAGTGCTCATTTCATAGGCATACTCTAATTTTTACTAGGTTCTTCCAAATTGAAGAGCCCAAGAATGGACAGAATGCTTTTAAAATATGCAAATAATATAGAATATGACCAAAGATAGCATTCATGAATCCAAAAAATAAGACTTCTTGAAATATAATAAATTGCAGGCACAGTTATTGAAATTTAAGAACCACTATATTTAATGTGATCAACTATAATAAAGTTAGAATTTTACTTGGCAAACAAACCCAAATAGAGTCTTGTCACATCATAATAAAAAGTTACATTTCAGTTTTTAAAAATCCTTCACTGAAAAGAAAGCAGAGATGAAGCAACAGCTTTTCACTACCACATCTCTTTGTTTTATAGTGGAAATTTCTTAACATATTTGAGCAAATATATTATTAAAAGCATCTGAGACCACAAGAGTCATATGCCCCTGGAATGTCAGTAATAACAGTAGTAGTAACTTTGGCCACAGCATTGTTTTAGAAAGCATTCATGGAAAATACTGTGCTAAAAGCAAAACAGGGATCAATTTAATTTTAAGTATCCCCATATCAAATGGAGATCTATGTGCTGCCATCTTTACTCTGGCTATAGGATAGTGGCAAGGAAATTGGTCCAGGAGACCATGGTTACAGTCCTGGTTCTGTGCTTGAACAAGACTCTTCTTTTATGAAAATAACTTATAAAAATGTATCATATTAATTATCTGTAAAGTTAGGTTTTTCCTGTATATTTTTAGGGTATATATGATGGTTTGATATGCATACACATAGTGAAATTATTATGACAGTCAAGCCAATTAACATATTTATCATCTCATACAGTTACTTTTTATTCTGATAACAACACCTAAAATTTGCCTTAAGCAAATTTCCCGTGTACTATTCCAATATTATTAACTATAGGCTTCATGCCATGCTGTGAGGTAGATCTTCAATATTATTCAACTTTTTACCCTTTGACTTATTCCTACAACCTTCTACCTTCTGCCTTCTTGTAACCTAATTACCACCATTCTAAAAATACAAAAGTATTTTGACTTTTTAAAAACAATTCCAGGTATAAGAGAGCTCATGCAATACTTGTCTTTCTGTAACTGGCTTATTTTACATAGCATAATGTGATTGCAAATGGCAGGATCTCCTTTTTAAGACTGAATAGTATTCCATATATGTGTGTACATATATACAATGTGATATATAATATATGTATTTATGTATGTGTTATATATGTACATACATACATACAATAGAATACTACTCTATAAATATCTCACAACTATCCATCATCTGTCAGTGAAAATTTAGGTTGTTTCATGTTATCTACTATAAATAATGCTAGTTATCTAATTGAACTAATGCTTCTCACAAGCTATAGTACCATAAGTAAGATAAATTCACCTTGAAAAATATGCATGGAATTAAAAATGTACTTCACATAAGTTGAGAAGTTTCTCTTGGCCTTTTCATTTTAAAAGGGGTTGGCTATAGGATAAGATTCATACCCAAATGTAAAAAAAATAGCACAAATCAATTTAGGTAAAACTTTCAGAAATTTGAGAGTCGAGCAACCCACCTCTAACTTCTTAAGTAACAATACATCTTATCAATATTTTCTCTACATTATCAGTCTTCTGTCTTTCAGATTTCAACCTGATTTCCAAAAGACAGTATCTTGCTCTATGCCTACCAGAGTCCATATAATACTTAAAAAAGATAACATGTAGGAAAACATTTATAATCTATCAAGCATTTTAAAGATGCTATATTTTTCCCATTCCTTCTATCTCCTTACCAATTAATCTTTCTTTATTCTATATCATGGAACTGTGTTTTACCTTTCTAAATAATTTTATCACATGCTCTTTTCTACTAGTTCACCTATCCCTTAAATAGGAATTTTCTTACTTGTACATTTACAGCGCTTGGCATAGTGCCTGGGTTTTAATATTCATTTTGTTGTTGAACAAAGGAAAAGAAATATGGTCCAAGTAACTAGAGAATATCTCACAACAAAAATGAGCTTAAGTGTTGTAGGCATAATTTCTCATACAATATTTCATCTACTAATACTTAGCCTGTCTTTAAATATATACATTTTCAGATACAACTGAAGAATTGAATAGATAAATTCAATTAGTTCTTTTTCAGTGCTTAAAAGATTAAAATTATTTTCTATAAAATAATTCCTTAGAATTATATATCCAAATAATACTATTCAGGACCAGACTGGCAGACTTTCTTATTTAATAATCTAAACTTAATGATACCCTTAAATAAAAAAGTCTCCTTATCTAGACTTTTAAAAAATAGGTACACTGTACACATGTATAAAATAATCACAATGAACTCCTGTTATTATTAATGGACAATAAATCAAAAGAAAAAATATAGAAAAAGTGAAAATGTAGAAAACTATTAAAAATTTAAAAGCACACTCTTTAAAACTGGAAGTGAGTCTCTGAGCACATTCAGTTTAGCCCCTTCATACTACCATGATGCAATGGAGCATATGAGGTGAAGTACCTTTGCCAAGGTGTCACTAGCTGAGTACTGAACAGCACCAGGATGGACCCAAACCACCCAACACCCAGCCCAGAGCATTTGCTTCCTCCTTGTCCTCTCCAACTTATTCATCAGGAACTAACTCACCAATCAGAAACTACTGGGAATAGTCTGATCTTTATTAATAATAACTTGCTTTTATGTGGTACCATAGAGTTTACAAGCATTTTCCATAAAATCTCACCTTGAATCCTTCCCTGAACCCCAAAGACAGGACACCTACTTCTGCTTTCAACAAAGTCCTAGCAAGAAAAAAAGTGACAAATCAAGGTCAAAGAGCTAAACTTGAACTCAGACTTTCTTACTATAAGCCTAGTTCTCTATATATAAACATACAGCAATTTCTGTTCCAGAAATGCGATTGGTCAAAGTAAAAGAGTTATTCTACTTTATCCTCATTTGTATCCCACAAAGGTAAGATCCAAAGAGGCCTTTCCCAGAAACTTTGTGAAGAGTTCATGACACAGAGGCTGATTCTACAGAAACTTCAGCACTATCCAGATGAATAGCCCCTGTGAAAGCAGTAAATGAGTTGTTGCAGAGAAGGGCAGCCAGACACTGAAATGCACGTCCAGAAAAGTGATTTACACGTGGAGGACAAGAAAGCCCTTTATTACTCACTGACTTCAGCTCCCACTTTTGAGCTGAGGAAACAGAACCACCTCTCCTTCCACCCTCAGGAAATCCCAGACTCTCTTACAGATCAGAGGTTATGACAGCCATGGCTCCAGAAATGTCACCACTTTTACTGATATAGAAGTGTCATTGTTGGCACTCATAAAAGGTCACAAGAAGGACAATCTGTATCCAAGAGCCACAAAGGTGAGGGATGAAACTAAAGACAAGGCTTCACTTACAGTGAGGAGGTATCCAAAGATGGCTTCACAGAGCTGACAGGAAACAGCACATTCAGGCACTTAGGAAGGAGGAGAACCACAAGACTGGAGAGAAGGCAGATATACAAAATGATAATAAAGAATCATGCCCTCTCCATTGCACAGGATAAGGATAATGGAGAAGAGACAATTTTGTTTCTCATTTTTAGAATAACCAAAGACATTGCTTCTACCAAGGTAGAGGAAACAGTTTTCTAATGCCCAATCAGATTTCCCAGGAATGAGGATCCATGCACAGCAGGAAGTTCAGTCATAGCAAATAGGATCCATTATTTACAGGGCTATAGCTGAGTCTAGGTTGTGAGATAAGTGAGGTTTCACATTGAGGCATGTGTGCTACATATACATGTGTCATCCCTGAGTCTTTACACCTATGATATGGTAAAATGAACAATGAAAAGCAAGTACACCATTAACTTTCTATCATATACTTAGTATGTGACAAGTCATTTGGATTGAACAGAACAAGGACATAGTTCTTGCATTTACGAAGCTAACAGTGGAGAAAAGAAGCTATGACCTAAGGGACTATAGGACAGTGCCAAAAGAAATCAACACTGCAGGAAAGGCTCAAAGGGCCATGTGTGGAAAGACTATTCCACAAAGGAGGATTGAGAAAAGTTTCATTGAGAAAACTGCAACCATTTGTGCCTATAAAAAGTTTGTATACTTTGGGAAGATATAAGATGTCTTTCACATTGTTGTGGTTTTTCTTTTAATGAATAATGCATTAATGCTAGTATCATATTACTGATAAGGAACTGATAATGCATACTGTGTTTTCACAGTTCTTAGCTTCCCCAAATACAACATTTGCTAATCACTAAGTCATGAAACCATAAATTTAACAGACTACATCACATTCTTAAGTGTTCACTGAAGACAACAGTCCCCACCTCCCCAAAATGTTTCTGTTCTATGTTTATACATCTGTATGTGCTTTCAAGACAATGTAAACATGGAAACATCTCATAAATTTATTGCAAAATGGCATATCAAAGCTTCATTTGAGAAACTGTCCCCTGAATTTCCTGAGTGAATTTAAATTCAATCACTTCTAACCTGTCAGAATACAATGAGCCTGGTTCTTTCAGTTTAACCAACTTCCAAAGCAATGAGAACTCCAAGCCATTCTCTCTTTATGGCATTATTATAAGTCCTTAGAGTACTATACCTGTGTCCAAAGCATAGCTCCTTCTTTTAAATGACTGTTTTAAAAGGAAATTTCAGAGGATTTTTTTAATTAGTACTTCTAGATCTCTGAGTCACTGATTTATAAATTTAATCATATTAATAGATAACTGGACTTTAAGATAGGGGCTCAGTATTATTTAGTGGAAAGATCATTCTTTCCACTAAATATGAGACTCAAGAAAGCTGACTTTTCAGTCTTGACTTCACCAAGACTGAGTCACATTTTTCACCATCTTCATATTTTCCCAATTAAAATGAAACTAAATATCACTCCTAAAATCTTCTGGTCATAAAGACTCTATTACAGTACTGGGAAGTTACTAACTTTTCTAGTTACAAACTGACAAGGTAATTTTTCTGGGAAATCATTGCTTTAATAGTAAGAGCTGAGACTTATTTCCAAACATGAATTGTGAAGTCATACTTAATCATTCTCACCCCCTACAGCCTCTAGCACTTTGCTAACATTTCTATGACGCTATTTGCTATATTATATTCAGATTTGCCAAAGTCTTGCAATGTGCATGGCTCAGAATAAGTGCTCCATGGATGCCTGCCATGAAGAAGAATGAATGCATTTGTGTCAGAGGCAATTTTTAAAAACTACCCGGAAACAGGTACATGAAAAACTGCTTACCATCACTAATCACCAGGGAAATTCAAACCAAAACCAAAATGAGTTATCTCCTCACTCTGGTAAGAATGGGTATTATAAAAAAGAACAAAGACAGCAGAATGTAAAAATCAAACAATCAAAGAAAACCAACATGGAGGAAGTCCAAATGGCCAAATAACACATTAAAAAAATGCTCACCATCCCTGGCCATAAAGGAAATGCAAATCAAAACCACACTAAGATTCTACCTCACTCCTCTTAGAATTGCTACCACCAAGAACACCAACAACGACAAATGTTGGTGAGGATGTGGATAAAAGGAGCCCTCATATAATGCTGGTGGGAATTTAAGTTAGTGCAACCACTATGGAAAACAGTATGGAGACTTCCTAAAAAACTAAACATAGATCTGCCATATGATCAAGCAATACCACTCCTAGGGATATACCCAAAGGAATGCAACTCAGATTATTACAAAGGTACCTGCACACAGATGTTTATTGCAGCACTACTCACAATAACCAAGCCATGGAAACAGCCAAGATGCCCCACTACTAACAAATGGATTAAGAAAATGTGATATTTATACACAATGGAATTTTATTTAGACACAAAGAAGAATGAAATTTTGTCATTCGCAAGAAATGGATGGAACTGGAGAACATCTTGAGCAAAGTTAGCCAGGCTCAGAAGGCCAAAAATAACATGTTCTCCCTTATATGTAGATTATAGACCTAAAGCAAATGCAGTAATATTATTGGACATGGGTTACACACTAAGGGGAGACTGTGCATGGGAGGAATAGGGAAAGGGAAGGAAATCCAAAACTTGAATGTAGTTGATGTGCCTACTGTATAGAAGCAAATATAATAATCTTAAACTGGCAGAGGCCACTATGGGAAGGGGACTAGGAAGTAGTGAAGAAGTCTGGTAGAGATGAACCAGTATGAGTTGTAATTCATATATTCATGATAAAAACACTAATCTTTATCTCAAACTATCAAAATGCTATGTTTTTCTTATTATGTCTTATGTTTTCTCTTCAACAAAGTTGGGGGCAGGGGGACAATGTATACACATGCAAGTAAACATAAAAATAATAAAATAAAATTTAAAAAACAACAAACAAGGCTTTTGAAAACTAAAAGGCTGATGTCAGAAATTAAAGACAAAACCCAATAGAAAATTCAAAGGCAAATAGAGCATATCATCCAGAAAACAGGAAAAAGCAAGATATAGAAAAAGGAAAAATCAAACATATGAAAACTAAATCCAGAATATCAATAAGCAACAAGAGTCCCAGAAATCTGGAGACAATATAAAAAATAAAAAAGAAAAGAAACAGATAATGGGAAATAGTCAAGAAAACAATTCAATTTTTTAGAAATTAGTTTAAAAGTATTCTAGAATTAAAGAAGTAACCAATATAAATGGGCAAAAATGAAACCTCAAGAAGGTAAATAATTACAAATATTCAGAACCTTGGGAAGAAAGAAAAGATTCTACAAATTTTCAGACAGAAGAAAAATCAGGCATGTACAGAAAAATAAGGAATGAGAATAACATCAGACAAGAATAACAAAACTGGAAGAAAAGGGCATTGTAACGGCACCATTTAAATTCTGAAGGAAAAGTATTTTAAACCAAGAACTGCACACCTAGTCAAATTATTGTTCAAATATTAGGAAAGAATGAAGATATTTCCAGAAATGCAGATGCCCAGGAAATTTAACTACTATGTTTAACCTTTTCAGAAAGCTTCTGGAGAATGTATTTCACCAAAGTAAGTAAATGAACTAAGAAATAATAATACAGACGGTACAGAAAAACACAAAATCCAAAGAGAGAGATGCAGAGATTTTCCAGGGTGATGGGAAGGGAGATGCTAAATCAAACCAAAGCACAGGGCATAGAGGGAAAAGAGCACTTGCAGTGAGATTCCAAGGGACATTACTTCCAGAAGATGAACTTGATAAAACAGCATTTGAATGTCCTGAGATGAGATTCAAACAACTGACAAGGCATTAAATAGTGAGAAGAATGGAGAAAGTCAGGTAAATAAGATCAAGACAATTATCAACCACAGAAGAAACAAAATTCTAAGACAAAAAGTAAGGGATCATAGTTCAATTACACAATGGTAATTAGGTAACTAGTAAATACAGACCTAACCAAAACAACAATGTAACATTCCTAGAAAAATGGTAGGATGAACAGGATGTCCTTTGTGAGAATGGGATGATGGGAGTAAGTTTAAACTTCATTTTCTTGATGGATCATCAATTTATAAAGCTGAGAAACTGAAAGGCTTAAGAAGAGAATATTATACTGAAAAGAATTTCTCTGCAAAGAAAAAAATAGGGGATGGGAAAATGAACTGCTGTCTTTGATAGTACACTTTCTTTAACTGTGACAAAAATAACAAGTAAAAAATGAAAAAGGACAGGAAGGAATCACCTCAAGTTTTATGCACAAAGGATCAATTTTATGCTCAGAAGTATTTCTGCAGGAGTGAACATCACAGGATGTGACAGTGTGCTCCCCAATGCCCTCCATCTTTTATAAGACATGAATCAATGGTCAGTTGAGATCAAAAGAAGTTCTCAGATAAAGATAAAGATGTCCTTGCCATCATCATAAACCACTCTTTATGGTTATGTTATGAAAGTCATCTGCCAACCTTCATTTTCAAAATCTTGTTCATAAATCTTTCACCAGCCAGGCTGAGACCTTATCTACACAAGGTGCTATTCTAGATTTCAGCTACTGATTGTAGCTACCCAATCTGGTAGATGTGTCTCCCAAGAGCAGTACTAAAACTCTGATCCAAAAGGCATGTATTTGTGGGACTGCCATATTTTACAGCTCCGTGTTGAGTTACAATGAAAAGCTCTAACTGGAAGTCTCATATTTGGAGTTCATTTAAACAGTTAAGCAGAGTTGAGGATAGCTCAATGGTACAATCTGTGCCTAGTATGTGTAAGGCCCTGGGTATAATCCCAGGCACTACAAAAAAAAACCCAGAAACATGAATCCATCAAGCTCAACAAAAGCCCTTAGCTATGACTTTGAACCAGAGGTTCATGGAGACAGTTTTGAGATACGATGCTTAAAATACTAACTGCATCTTATTGAGTACCTACTACATGCTAGGCTGTGTGGTAAACACTTTCATATATTATCTCATCTAATCCTCAAAAGAACCCTATGAATTTATGTTCACTATGTAGATAGGAAAATCCAAGATTAGGGAGATTAGGAACCTTGTCCAATGTCTTCAACTAAGAAAAGGGCAGATAAAGATCAAAACTGGCATTAGGTTCAGATTTTATTGCAGCATTATTCATAATAGCTAAGATATGGAAACAGCCAAGATGCCCCACTATTGATGAATGGATTAGGAAAATGTGGTATTTCTATGCAGTGGAATTTTATTTAGCCACAAAGAAGAATGAAATTTTGTCACTTTCAGGTAAATGTATGGAAGTGGAGAACATCATCTTAAGCAAAGTTAGCCAGGTTCATAAGGCCAAAGCTGCATGTTTTCTCTCACATGTGGAATATAGACCTAATACAAATATAGCAATACTATGAAAGACAGGTCATACTACAAGGGGGGTCACATAGGAGAGGGGGAGGTAAAATAAAGAAGTTAAGAAGGTAAATATGGTTGATGCACTCTCTATTCAAGAATAAATATAGAATTTTTAAACCAGTCGAAACCACCATAATAAGGGGACTAAGGTAGAAAGAAGAAAAATAGAGGAGATGAACCAGATCAAGCTACAATACATATATACATGGAAGTGCCACAAGGAAAGCTATCTAAAATAGCAAAAATGTCTTTTTCTTTTTCTTTATTTCTTATACAAAATCAGAGAATAGGAGGGTGGAACAGGTCCTGCCTGGGAGAATTGGTACTGGTGTCAGGGAGAGGTAAGAAAATAGTGAAAAGGGGTGAATGTGGTGCAAACAGTGGGTACACATGTATGGAAATGGAAAAGTGATATCTGTTGAAACTATTCCAGGAATGAGGGAAATAAAGGAGAATGATGGAGGGGGTGACTTCAAGTATGATGTATTTGATATATTGTAAGAACTTTTGTAAATATCACAATGTGCCCCCACCCAGCACAACAATAAAAAAATTGGTATTGTAGCCTCTCTATCTTTTCTAAAGAAAGGTAGCCAGTTTCTAAGTACCTGTTTTTTTGGAAGGAAGAAAGAGAAGAGAAAGAAAAAGAAAAGCAGACAAAACTAAAGACTTCATCTATTTAGGAATAGAAGAACTTCATGTAAAACAATTGCAAAATGCATGAATATTAGTATTTGTCAAGTTTTGCTTTGTGATTATCATTCTGAGACCTGATAATAATTTATAGATGATCAAGGAATAATATTTTAAGCATGACACATCCCAAAAGATTCTTTGGGTCTTTTCCCTAGATTGCCAATATGTAAGTCTCAATGTTGGAATGTCAGGGAGTCCAGCGCCAAAAGTGAACAGAAGTGCAATACTATTCCATTAAGCAAAGGAAGTGTATTGTCCACAGCAGACATTGGCAGCAGTCATAGAGGGAAACACTGGATCACAGCATTTCCTCTGGCCACAGCAGTTTGCTTACAGGTATGCTTTGCTCTGCTCAGTAGATGTGTTCTTGAAAAGCTAGTGAGTAATTGAAGCTTCGTAAGTAGAATTGTATTCTAAGAGCCCCAGGAATCTGATTTTTTAAAGGATGATTACATTGATTAATATTTTTGCAAGGCAAATGAAATCATCACCTACATTCTATAATTTGTACCAGGCTTCCATACTTTGCCTCCAACCCTTCCATGATTCATCATTCACTGCATCCTGTCCCCATTCCTCTATGCATCATGAAAACAAGGACTTCATCTTGTTAAACTATATTCAGTACCTAGAACAGTAACAGTGCCCTGCACAACCAGTATTTGCTCTATGAATAAATCCTCCTATTCATTAATCTTTTCCTAGCTACTAATACATGTATACTAATGCCTCTGTGTCATTGTCTACTTTGTTCTGTTGGCCCAGAATGCTTTTCTAATGTTTTTGTTCTTTCCTTTCTGCAAAAGTGAGGTTCAAATTCTAACTTCTTTCCAGATTTAGAGTTCCTCTCTGTACTTCCACAGATTACATTTTGATATGAGGCATGGGAGTAAATGGTATAAACCTTATGCTATTCATTGGTTTCAGGTCTATAATACCTGGCAAGAGCAATCTACACAGGAGATACAACTATAAAAGTAAATTTTAATTTTAAATTTTCACTGTCCTTGCCAACAGTCAGTTCTTCCTAGGCTTCTTTTTGAGTATGTCTTTAAAAGCTGATTTGCGAGGTCTCCTTGAGGTCAAAAAAACTGTGTCACTTTTTATTTCTAGTCCCAATGTCAAGCAGTATGTCTGGCATAGATAAATGGCAACTGGATACCAAACATAAACCTTGTATGGAGTAACTAATTGGTGTGGTTGTGGGTAATGCTAGGGTTGGTTTTCTAGATGTGATTTCAATTACTCTTTTAGGTTATTGGCTTCCCTCATGAGAATGTTACCGCTGATCCCTTATTTATAAATAATCATAAACAAATATATCCATTTCTAGATCCAAAACCCAAGCAAAAGACAATCTTAAGCTAGGTTTACTGCACCATCCCTTCTTAAACTGTGATCCCCAGACTAAGCAACACAGCATCCTCTGGGAACTTGTTAGAAAAGCAAGCTCTGAGTTCCACTTCAGACCTACTAACTCAAGGACACCAGGGTTGGAGCCCAGAGATCTGTGTTCTCCCAAGCCTACAATTTATTATGATACACACTTAAGTTTGAGATCCCTGGGCAGAGGAGAGCTAATGTTTCCTAAACCTGCCCAACTATGTTAGCACTTTTGTTAAAATAGTCAAGTTCTCTCTTCTGAGGAAATTGGACTTCATTTTAAGCCAGACACTGTGAACAAATAAGTAAAATTCAGATTCAAATATCAATAGATTACCAATTGATGTCGCTACTCTTTATTTTTATGGTGTGACTTACACAGTGTATCTTAACTATTGTTTTAAATTACATCATAACTGCATGGCATTCTATTGATTCTAACCAGAGAAAAGTATATGAAATACAGCTAAGCAAGATAAAGAAGAAAATGAGAATGGCAAGGGCCAACAGCCTTAAGAAATGGAGGAATATTACCAATTTTAGACCAATTACAGCTGGTGTCAAAGTAGAGTGAAGAAGCAGTGATAGGGGAAGGAAGGAATATGGTGTTGTGATTAAGAAAAAGATTGGCTTCCAGCATCATGTAAAAATCTTGTCATTAACTGGCAACATTCACACATAGCAGTGTAAAGGATACCAAGAGCTCCATCTTCTGCACTGAGGGGTTAGCACGATGATAGGTACTTTAATGCAAAAATTCATTCTCACACAAAAATAGAGAAATTAGTAGACCTAAGAGCCAGATGATAAAAACAACAACACATGTTATTGTTGAGTACTGAGTTTATGCTTTTTTCTTTATATGTTTTTCCTAATTTGTCACATGAATTTGGAAATTACAAATTAGGAAGTAATGACATGGAAATAGTTCTTTCCCAAGTGACATGAATTAAGAAGTTGCTAATGTCCTGTGATCTTTCTACCACACCATTGAGTTTCCCAGATGAGCAAGACAACTATTCAGGGTGAAAGTTAGAAAAGAAAGCTGCAACCCTACGCTTAATTAAGTTCCTGAAGTTAAAAACCAACATAGGCACATAAGAACACTAAATTTTTTCTAGAACTCACCTGACAGCAAGCAGGAGCTGCCATATTTCCCAAGTTTGGTTCTCATTGGCTCAAGCTTTAGGTGACAATACAGCAGGATTTGATGTCCTGAAGATTAATAAAATCTTCATATACAAAGCTGGACTGGTTTGTCAGTAACAAAGAAAGTTGCTTGGCATACCAGAACAGAGCAAAGTATGCCTTTGATGTAAAGTAATGGTTAAGCTCACAGACTCTGGAGATAGTCCGTCACTTATGAACTGTGTGACCTGGGCAAGTCATTTAACATCACATAGTAATGAGTTTCTCAGTTCCTAAACTGGGGTGACAATAGTGTCTGCCTTATTGGACTGTTATAAGGATTACATGAGTCAATATATGTAAAGTACAGTGTCCAGTGCCTAGTAAAAGCTTACAGAACCAACATTTCTAAAGACTCAGTTATCTCTCAAATATCTTCTCAATATTTGACATGAATAAAGCATGAAACCATGAGGCATGAAGAGATTTGCAGAAGGTTAAGCAAATTCATTTAACAGAGCCCCAAAACCTAGTGTTACCATGCTTTATTGAAAAAAACTGCAATAAAATATTGATAAAAGACTTGAAAAAGTCCATTCAGAATTCTATCATTACAAAAATAATACCAGTTGCATATTACAATATATTATTTGTCCATGGAAGTACAAATTTTATATTATTGTAATCATTGCATATATACACATACACTGTTTTTCATAATTACTGTGATATCACAATATGATTTTAACTTATGTTCATAAATATGTTCATGACTGTTAAATAGTTTTACTTTTTCATTCTTTGCATAATCAAGAAATTCAGCTTCTTAATTATGAAATGCTTAGCTTTTGGATCCCTTTCATCTGGAAGCCAAAAATGCTTTTCCATCTCAAATGTCCAGCAGACAATCAAGCACTGGAAGAAATAGTTATTGGTTTTTAAATTGTTTGAAGACAAAAAGAACTAAGTGTATTTAGTTTTGAATAATATATTACTATGACTGAAAACTAAAAGAAAATCAAATCTTTCTATAATGTCAGTAAAACACTCAGCTTTGGACTGCCTGACGTTATTGTTACTTCTTTCCTTTTTTGAAGCAAGGAGATGCTGTTTAGACCAGAAGAGAAAAGACATCATATCCACCAAATCAACTTCACATATGACTGATACATAAATAAACTAATCTTATTGTAAAGAGGACAGATATGAGGGTGCAAAAAGATGTTATAAAAAACATTATGTACAATCTGCTGAACAAAAATGGTATCAAATTAGCCAGAGATAGGAGGGAAAGAGCAGCAGCTAACTATAAATCATGAAACAAAACACATTCACTGTGTTCCCAACATAAATACTCCACAAGTGCTGATTCTCACAGTCTCAGAAATGCAAAGAAGTTTGTCCCTTATCCGTCTCTGCTTCACAGAAGAACAAGGCCACAGAAAGAAATGACCAGCTCAAACTCACATAATGAATTGGAGCAGGAATCAGAACTCAAATTCAGCCTCTCTAGATTTCTAAGCCTGGTCTTTCCTACAAGGCCTCTGCAGCTGCACATCAATGCAGATGTGCACCTATGACCTATCTGTGGCCACAATTATGCCACATAAAAATTCAACTAAAGATTTCTCCTTACTCTTAGTACTTCCTCACTCAGAATGAAATCACTTACTTAACCCAGCTACAAGCCCAACAATTTTAGTCACATAAGTCACAACACTGAATGTTTGATTGAAACATACAGTGGATACTTAAATTTGATGTGGTAATTATGACTACCATGTTTTATTTTCTATAGAAGTATAAGGTTCGAAACAGAATACAAACAAATTGAAAAAGTAAGTTTCTTTATAATAATAAAGTAAGAAGAAAACAAAGAAAAACAGAAGAAAGAGAGAAAAAGGAAGGAGGGAGGGAAGGAGGGAGGGAAGGAAGGAAGAAGGGAGGGAGAAAAAATAGAGAGGGAAGGAAAGAATGAAGAAAGGAAGGAAAGGAAGGAAGGAAGGAAGGGAGGGCAGGAGGGAGGAAATGAAGGAAAGGAAGTAAATCAAGCTTAGAAGGAAGAGATATTTCCCAAAGTTCCTTCATAGAAGAACAGAGGAACCAAACCTGAACCCAGGCTTTCTGGTATCTGATATGTTACTACTAGTAGTTTCAGTCCATCAGAGAGTTCACCATGGCTCTGTGTATCAACCCAGTATATAATCTCAGCATCTCACCAGTATGATACCTCAGTTTGAAAAGCTCAGTCTTAGAATAGCAAACATACTCATACTCAAGAAATACCACTTATTGAACCAATAGGCCAATTATCTTATTTTGAAAGGTTGATGGTAATTAGTCCATGCCAATGCTTTGGCTGCCTATCTTCTCTCTGCATTATTGAAGATTTTCCTGTATTTGCATCATCAGTTTGCTTTTCATGCTGATGTTGATTCAAAGTCTATAGATAAAGAGTATAATGCCATCTCATTTTGAGTTATTTGAGGCTTGAAAATCAAGAATGATTTACATTACAATCTTTATCCTTGATACACAACAACTATTTCTTCTTTAAAGAAAGAAGTAAGCCATGAAATAAGGGCAAAATAGTTTCTGCTGGGTATTGGGGGGGGGGAGAGGGAGGGGGAGGAGTGGGTGGTAAGGGAGGGGGTGGGGGCAGGGGGGAGAAATGAACCAAGCCTTGTATGCACATATGAATAATAAAAGAAAAATGAAAAAAAAAAAAAAAAGAAAGAAGTAAGCCATGAGGGTGGGGGGGGGAGGGAGGAGACATGGGGCAGGGGGGAGAGATGGCCCAAATAATGTATGTACATATGAATAAATGAAGAAAGAAAGAAAGTAAGCCAAATTCAATTTTAAATAGTGTTGGAAATATTTAAAATATTTTGAAATGAAAGATGAGCTTTTGGAGAATATCTAATTTTAAACTTTCCAGATTTCAAGAATACATTGATTATATAGCAAATTTTTTGTAATTATCTTATTTATGTAGCATTAAAACCCAATTTAGTATGCGAATAAACTTAAGAGTAAAAAAGTCTCAATATGTTGAGATTTTTCAGGCTCTAAATTCCTCAAAAGAAATTTTCCAATTTGCCTTATATTGAAGTTCATTCAAGTTGCTTGATGCTTATCCGTTTTTGAGGATCTAAGAAAAACCTGATTGTTTCATATGGGTGATGATTGTAGGAACTAATAGGGTAGGAAAGATCAGGGCAAAAACCTAACCACAGACTAGTAACTTCTTTCATTTCTTTTTTGGAGTTTATTGCCCCTTTCAATGAGCTGTGCTCTCTGAATACCTGGTGATGAGGTTTGTTTCAAGTAAAAATCCAGGTAGAGTATTTGCTAGAGAAAAAAGAAAATCTCTGTGAAGGGGCAACAGGTGTCCTTTGGGATTCCTGCCAAGGTACTGTCAGTTACATACATCACAGCAACTAAGTATCAGAGCTTTTCTGGGTGGGAGTCCCACATTCCCAAAGACAAGGAGAAGGGCCTGTTTCAAAAAGTAACTGGAGAGATGAAAAGACTAAAATTAGAACTATAGACACAGACCCTGGGGGAAAAAAATCCTGCCATGTTCTACATGCAAGAATGCTAATAAGAGACAAAGAAGATGATGTTGGGGGAAATGGCATGTCTTCTGAACCTCAGATTCTCAACATCTATTTTATATAACTATTTTCTATCCCAAGCCTGTAGTGCAGGAAATAAGTCTTTCTTCTACATATACACTCTCTTTAACACTAAAGACAGTGATAGTAAAAAGGCATGCCCCAGGCAGGAGCCCTGCAGTGTTTCTGAGTAAGGACACAGATACATGTTAGGGTTTCACAGAAATTACCCTGTAGCTTGCCTAATTTCTAGAATACTTCTTAAATAGTTCAGTGTGATGTATATCATGGAGTACCCAATGGTTCCGGATTCAGAACCATTGCTGGTGAACAAAATTAACAGTCTATATTTTTAACCTTCTTTAGGCTTATGACCCAACATATCTCTATCCCCAACCCACAAAACATTATGCATCAACAATAGAAACAAATTCAGGTATTAAAGAAGTTATAATAAAAAATGTAGGATAAAGATTGGGGTGTATCTCAATGATAGAACAGGTGCTAAACGTGAGTGAGGCCCCAGGTTCAATCTCTAGCACCAAACAATAAATGTGTAAATAAAGTAGAATAAGCACAAAAGAACACCCTTTTGGCAAATTAAAAGTCTTTGTGGAAAGCAATGAAGATAATTTGTTGAGTGCCTATGCAATATACTTGCTGCTAAAACTACAAATATGGCAAAGGATCGATTTGTTCCCTCCAGGATCTCCAGTCTAGTGAAAACACAAACACAGCTAATAAGGATGAAAGTCAGACTGTGGTTTTAAAGAACTCTCAATGCTTTGGTAGTATAAGTTTTCTTTCATAATCATGATATTATTATATGAGGATTGAGATTGGTAAAATAAATCTTAAATTACAGAGAAACAAAAGTGAGTTGTTCATCACCCAGTCTTTCTGAGCCTTTGTTTTGTTGTCTATAAAATGACAGGGAGATAATATATATTAAAATTCCATTGTAAAAGTATAGAATAGTCTCATGAATGTTATTTATAGTTGTTAATATGTGATAAATCAGAAAACCCTATTAATGAACTCAATAAATCATTATTGGTCACAAAACACCTATTGAATAGTGTGAGTACTTCATAAGTTAACAGGAATAAAAAAACAGGGATAAGGGAATGGTAAATAACTCTATGGCAACCCTTGCAATCATTATTGAGGCTAACAAGCCTTGTAATAACAACCTCAGTCAGACAATAGGTTACTAGTTGTGTAGCTGGTCAGTTGGAACAACTTTTAGAGTAGATACAGAATTTGAGTTCAAATGTTCTCCCTCACAGCGATTTTGTTTAAAGAAACCAATGAGGAAATAAAAGGAAGGCATTGTGGTTGAGGAACATTAAGTCCTCTTTGGTGGTCTTTAATCATAAGACTATATATTCTAGCCTCATGGGCTACCTACAGAACTCTAAAGGATGAATAGAGAAGACAAATACAATGTTAGAAATCCACAGCTCTTGAGCCTGTTCATGGATCTCTAGACTGCAAACTTCTAGAAGGCAAATCAGTAAACTACATCTCTATCTTGCACAGAAAACAATGTGGTAAATCAGTGAGCATTCTGAATTAAATAAACTGAACTTTCTTTAATATTTAAAAATTGTGAGACCCACAGAAGAAAAGTGGTTTGCCCTAAATAACACCATTAGAGATGGGGTAAGAGTCTGGCTCTCCTATGCCCAGTGCCTATTCTATGACATGATTTCACTGCATTATATTTTACTTAACCGAACACAATGGCCTCTGTGTTATGTTGTTGCTTATCACTCTTGGGTTCTGCTAACCCAAGGAGGGCATAGGCATTTCTTTTTCTCTTGCAGGGTGAACCATCCTATATTCAGAGAAATGAAGTACCTTAAATATGTTGGTTTGTGCCCCAGGCTGGACTCTGATGACTGAGACACCCAGAACAAGCAACTGAATCTTCATAGGGAACACATGTGCATGTCTCTATTGAAAAAGTGGGTCAGGTGTCTGCCTTCTATGTTCTAGGGTGAAACTAATCTTTCAGGGAGTCCTCCTGATATCCAAACTTCTTAAATCTCTCCCAATTTACAATGTTCTGGATTCATGAACATGGTATTAGAAACTAATTAAGGCTACTCAATTCAACATATAAAAATTTGAGTCCCTATTATGTAAACTAAAGCATTCTTCCTGAGATAGATATGGTAGGGCTGTTAGTGGTTCAGATTATGCCTACAAGAAGACTAGTCCATTAGTTGGAGATGACAGAGTGAGGTCTGTAAGATAAAGGATTGCATTTGAATTTTCTGTTACATTTTCAGAATTGAGCAAATTGGGCACATAGCAGGTGCTCAGTAAATACATGTTTTAATAAAGAACACAAAAATTACAATGCTGATTGTAAGAAAAGTATATGAAAGACAAGCAAGTACTTAAGTCATATAAAATATACCTTTGAAATAATTTGAGTCAGGTGTGTGCCTGTAATCCCAGAACCCAGGAGGCTACAAGTGAGGAGGAACATGAGTTTGAGGCCAATCTGGGCTGCCCCATGAGACCTTATTTCAAAAAACTCTGTGTGTGTGTGTGTGTGTGTGTGTGTGTGCGCGTGCGCGGGCACATATAAATTTGGAGAAAGAAACGGTATCAGGAAAGATACTATTGAACAAGGGATATGTCAAATGAATTTTTTTTAAAGTTGAACAAAGACATGTAACGATGCATTCAATCTGTTAAGATGTATCTTGAGTTAAGTAGTCTAGTATCATCACACTGCTATGGACTAAGAGCAGGATTTATCAAAAATTCAAAATGAACTTAAACATTTAAATTTAATTGGGATCTGAAAGTAACTGGTTTGAGTAGGAACAGAGAGGACACTTAAAAGTGAGTCTGTTTTCTGTTCTAACTGTGATTCAGAGAATCTCATTTCTACTCTTTCTAAAAGCAACCAGATGACCAAGAACGTGACCAGGTATCCATTGCCTCTGTATTGATTACTCAGATGATTCAAATCATCTCTGCTGAGGTATTTCTCAATTACAATCAGTTCCCTAACATTTGGACTAATGCTTCTTAAACTTCAGTATGCATACAAATAACCATCAGGTCTTGTTGAAACGCAGATATGAGTTAGTATGTCTGGGGTAGAGACTAAGATTCTGTACTTCTAACAAACTCCCAGATGGCACTAATGCTCCTGCTTTGTAGATTACCAACTGTAAGAGCCAAGATCAATGGTTTTCCATTAATTTCACTTGGGGAGCTATTTAAAAATACCTATGTCCAGGTCCCACCCCAGAACCAATTAACCCAGAATCTCTAGGGGTGTGTCGTAAGCATCTTTACATTTGAAAAGCTCTGCAGGTGTTTCTACAGGTAATAGGCCAACAGATCCGGAATGTAGCTAAACAAAGAAAGATGTGATAGAGGGAGGAGAGGACGAAAGAGAGGAGAGAGACAATATGATTCGAAATCCATGCTTTTCAAACTTTAATGTGCATATAAATTATCTAAGGATTTTGTTAAAAATCAGATTCTAATTCAATAGGCCTAAAGTAAAGATTAATATTCTGGAGTTCTAAAATCTAGTCTGCAAACCACCTTTTGATTATCAAGAGACTAAATAAGGGGTTCTCAAACATGTTGTCCCTGGAGACATTTTTAAGAATACCTATTAAATTGTCCCACTCCAGCATTCTAATTTAATTAGTGTGTGGCATGACCCTGAATGAGGATGTTTAAAAGACAAGATAAGTGATTCTAATGTGCAACATAGTTTGTGAACCACTGGTCTAAATACCAATACTATAAGCTACTTAAGAATTTCAAATCCTAGATACCTGCAAGGTACAAATTCTGCCAAAGTTCCTTAGACTGTACACCAACTCAAACCTAGCAGACAATATTAATTACCCTGGTGCATAAAGATCACTGAAATTGATCAAGAAGTGATCTATTTTCCTCTTCTCTTTCCCCTAGATGACAGGAAGTGATATAAAATAAGAATATATAAGGAAGCAAAAGGAATTGATCTTATTTGTAAATAACTAAAGTCCAGCTTTCTGGATACTCTGAAGGAGTACTCTAAGGAAGGTTTTCAAGCTAAAAGTAATGTGAAGGTTGTCAAGTGCAATTGACAAGATTCACAGTTAATCAAATCACTAGGATTTTTCTGGGATGGAGATTTCTTGCCCCTCAATTGAATCAAGCAATGATTCCTTGACACTATCTAAAAATAGCCTCTGGTAGGAAAAAAAATTAATTGGAAATGCCTTCCTAGAATTATATTTGAATCTACTGAGGAAAGAAGTTTTTACATAGCATAAAATGTGAAAACTACACCAATTAGAATAGACTATAGATGCAAACTCCTCCAACATACTATTTTCCTTCTAGAATAAAAATTTCAAGTTAGCTACAATTTTTAGCTGTGCCATTTGTATCAATTTAGAAAGTGAGGCCAGTGTATAAGTAATTCACTATTTTTAATGTGATTGCTTATCAGCTTTGTCAATTCCAGGAATTAACCTGCATAAAGACTTTCATCTGTTGTCCCAGGCAATTATGAGTTCTCTGCAAAATGACCACACTATTGGCTTGTGGCAAAAGTCTTCATTGCTTTTGTGTCAGAACTGCAATCCACTATATCACTGCTGTCTGGATTGACATAGAACTTCTAGCCTGATCCTTCTAGACCTATTCCTGAGATTCTTTCTCCTTTCTAAATTCCCAAGACTGGCAGCATGGCTGGAACTCTACTGTTATCAATCGGAGATAGAAACTACCTAGAACTCCAAGTGTGGCATATAGCATATTTTATAGGCAATAAAGGAAAATAAAGATTATTGCTGAGAAATACATCCTCATTTTATAATGGACCAAGAATTTAGTGTATAAATTAGAAGCAAAAATATTATCATGAAACCTTGCCAAATAATTGAACTTAATGACCAATACCAGGCATCATCTAAGCACCTGGTATTTCATAGTAAAATGATACTCTCTCTTTGTGTTGTTAACCTTATGATCTAGAAATGTTTGATCAACTAGAATAGTACAAACCTTAATGAGTTAAGGAAGATTGGCTTTTCATTTTAAAATGGATTCTATGATAGAGTAAATAACCTCATGCACATTTATAGACATTAATCCTCTCATATATGTACATCATTGTCAGACATGAAAATGCCCATCAATGTATTATAAGAATGATTTGTTTAAACTAAATATTGCCAGCTAGTTTTAATATACATTAGTTCAGTTATTTCCATGCTATAAATGCTCACCTAGTTATAAATACATAAAACCTAACTAAATACTTTAAATAACCTTATTGAATATATAGATGTATCACTGAAAACTCCAGTTTTATTAATTAGCCCAGAAATAGGTAACTCACCACCACTCCCTGATCCTAAGTACATTGCCACAGTGACTGACATTCCTGGTTAAAAATAAAACCTGTTTCAAATATAGCTTCCCGAGTTCTGGGTAATGAATATAGTTTCATAAAAGTTGACATCATTTCTCTGATTTCACCAGAATTAAACACTTCCAATATTCCTACTGGCTATCTGACCATGTCACTCAAGGCTCTCACAACCTGGTGGGCATTTTAAGGAGGGGGAAGTAAGAAACCTGCATACATGGGGTTAAATCCAAACGATATCCAGTCTTACAATTTTATCAGTCATTTTGTTTATATGTATTTAATATGCCAACCACAACTTGATGTTTGCAGTTCTTGTACCAGCTGGTGTGTGTTCATTATGCAGATTTGCTTATGGGGAGAATATGAATATATACGTGTCCAGAACTAGTAAATGCATCATGCTTGAGATCCAAGCAGTACTCCGATACATTGTGCTTCTTAGAGGTCAGTTCCAACGCACGCTGTTTCAAATAGACCCAAATTTTCAGCTGATATATATTCAAAATGCAGTAAGATGTGGTCATACACATCCAGAAATACCACGTTCATGAGGTGGGGGTGGAGAAATGAAAAATTTTTTAGCAATGCATTATTGGATATCAGATACCAACGTGCCTGTCAGAAATCCTAAAACAAAATATCTTTATTTGAGCCCATCCATTATACAGAAAAGAAACTGGTTTACCAACACATCTGTCTTCCCCCTCCATTTTGGGAGGGACTGTTCTCCCGCCACCACCACCACCCCCCGCCCCTGAAAAAAAAACACCACTCATCACACTTCACTACGCAACTGATGGAGTATTAAACACTGGCTTCCAAGCTGTGGGAGTTAAAAAGAAGTGGCCTTCCTGCCACACTTGCCGGTGCTGCAACGGACATAGCATCTCCTCCTCCTATCGACCTAGTATGATGCTGGCTCCGGAGCACTGCAGTACCCTCGCTGAGGACTGCCCTGGCCACACGCACATGCAGGTGGAAGTCCCCCGATGGGGGAGCCACATACCTTTGCTCTCCATTTCGGTCCTTTTCGAGTGCTGGGAAGTTCAATGGAAGTTGGCCGGAAGATGTGGGCCCGCTTCAGATTCCCAAATCTGGGAAGCCAATCTGATGATTTCGCCTGTACTTCCTTCCTTCCCTTCAGGCTTCCTGAAAGATGGGATTTCTTAAACCCTGAAGCTGCAATCAGCCACCAAAGGACACTTAGCAGCAGCAGCAGTAGATTGCCTCTACAGGGGTTAGGTGGAGACGCGCATCTGATACTGAAATGCATGCATGGTGCCTCTCAGAATTTTTTTTTTTCTTACCTGGGTCTGGAAGCTGCAAGCAGGAGCTGTCCTCCGAGCGTGGTGCTGCAGGTGTAGTGACAGATCATCCCACTTTGCTCTCTCTGGATGTACAGCAGATTTGCATGGGCGCTGGCACGCATGCGCAGGGCGTCCCCCCCTCCCCTTCTGGCCACCTCCCGCTCCCCCGCCCCCCTTGGTTTAGCTCCCCGATACGGTCCTCAGTTATCCCAGCTGAAGAGCTGTAGCATTCGGTCAGAGGGCATAGCTGCTAAAAATAAACGCCGGACCGGATTTTCCTCTGCAAACTAGAAAAATGGATTTGGATTGGAGCTGGGCATCAGCCCCAGCCGATTTTCCAGGATGGATTCCTGAAGCTTGGAGGAGGCTCGAGTGTCTGAGCTGGGCACCGTAATTTTCCCGAAGCAGAGGGAAGTGAGGAGGGATTTACAAATCCTGCTTAGGAGTCACGATCGAGTTTCTCCTCCTGGTTGCTGCGTTTACTTCTCAGGTGCCTGCCTCACCACCCCCCTCCAACCCCCCAGGAACTTCCTATTTCTCCTTCCATGCGCTTGTTTTGTTTTGCTTTTTCGAGGTGGAGTAGCAGCCGTCCTGGAGCTGTGGACGGTTACTTAGGATTCTCCTTTTCTTCGCCTCTCGGACTCGGTGCTTCCGTGCCTGCCTGCCTGCCACCCTTTGGCCTCCACCCCGAAACTGTTCCATGAGCAGACTCCTAGGCTTCCAGAGTTCCCCAAACAAAGCCACTGGGGATATTTTGAGGTGCTCTTTCCAACCAAGCTGCAAAGTCCCTAAAGGTGGAGAGGCACCTTACTGATAAGTACTTTAAAATGGAAAAGGTAATCATTCTTACCAAGCAGCAGAGGAAGCATTTTTTTTTTTTTTTTGCTCTAGAGGACGCATAATCAAAACATCTCTTGAACTGCTGCTTTCATATCAGAATTTTTTTTTAAAACCTATATAGTTCAATATGAATAAAAAAATAACTAAAGCAAAAAGGAGAGAGAGGGACTGAAGCCATGGAGGAAAAAGGTAATATATGATGTGCACACCAAAATAAATAAATAAAAATAAAACCTATATAGTTCATACACAAAATGTTTAATATGGGGAAAGTAGTGTATTTTACTATCTTAATTTTTTTAATTGTTCAAGTTCCTCAAAGAAAATATCTACTCCTCAAGAATAAATCATCTTATTCTCGGGCATAAAAACAAATCCGGAAAAGTTTTCTTAGCTCTTTTAAATAGCAGATTAATCAAACATTCCAGGTTACACGAGCATCTATCTTCTATCCCAATTTTCAGATACTATCAGACCAGGGTAGTATGGCCATACACTCTCCCAATTTTCAAAACATGGAAATACAATAAAATGTACAAAGAACACGAGGCTAACTATAATTTAGTCTTTTTCTAGTGATGTGGAGGGCATCCTCGGATTTTCTAATGCCTTTGGGCCATGATTACAAATATTAATCATGATGGCTCAAGCCGATGTGGACGTTTATTAGTGGAAGACTCCCGTCCATGAACTGCTGTAGTTTAGCAAAGCCATTCAGCTTTAGGAAATTAAAACACACAATAAAGGGATTACAGAACCACAACCTAGGGTCTACTAATCTTTTTACTCTCTGAATTCATGCCCACGTTAAGTTTTTTAAAAAAACACAAAACTCGGAATATCCTTTAAATATTTAATAGATGTAGGAACTAAGGCAGAAGGAATAGAGTTGTACCTTAAGAGCTGTAGCCTGTTTCATTGGCATAGTAATTTCTGCTCTTAATACTATACCTCATGACATGTTTAATGCTCTGAAAACTAGAAGAGGAGATACCTTTAGAGTACATCTATACATACAGTGTATATTAATTGTGTAAAATAATGGGTTTCATTATGATATTGTCATACATGTATACAATGTACTTCAGTTATATTCACCTGCCATTACCCTCTCTTCCCCTTCAACCTTCCTCTGCTCCTCCCTTCCCCTCAAATAGTCAGACTCACTTTCTACTTTCATGTCTTTTTAAAGAAAATCTAGATTCTGCATAACAGAAAAAATAAGCAATACTTGTCTTTCATAGTCTGGATTATTTTACTTAACATGATGATCATCAGTTCCATCCATTTTCTGCAAATGATATAATTTCATACCTTATGGTTGAATAATGTGCCATTGTGTAATATACCACATTTTCTTAACATTCATCCATCAAGGAGCACCTTAGCTGACCCCATAATTTGGTTGTTGTGAATAGTGCCACAATAAGCAATTATCTCTATTGTATGCTGACTTTGCTTACTTTAGGTATATACCCAGGAGTGCTAGAGGGGGATCATATGCAAGTTCTATTTTTAGCTTTTTGAGGAGCCTCCATACTGATTTCCATAGTGGCTGAACTAAATTACCTTCCCACAACAGTGCTACACATACTCTTAATATTTATTATCTTACAGATGAAGAAACTAAAATGGTGTTTAAGTTCCACAGTGGAGTAGAATCAAACTTGAAACCTAAGGGTCCTGCCATGAAGGCAGAAGCAGCCCATCTTTTCCAGGGTCATTTCTTATACAAGCCCCTCCCACTATACAGTGAACAAGAAAGTCTCCTACTTAATGAATTGTCTTTCCTTTTATTAATGGTTTTTAAAACCCTGATGCCTCATTAAATAAAAAAACTAATTGAATTTAATGCAAAATATATGGTCTGACATTCGAAACCTTTCCATTCTTCTCCAAATCTAACTTCTAAACAATAGTTGCCATTATTCTGAGCAAACGTCTAAACTTTTCTTTTCTTTTACTTCCATAGCTATCGATGGAATATCCTCACCTCATTATACCAATAGCACAAATGTCTACATATTCAAATGTTATATTTTCCTCAAGCTCAAACTAAAATTCCATCTCACTTACAGTCTCCCCTGATTCTCATGGTATGGATATTTTCTGTATTGAGAACACTGATGATACTGTATCTTTACTTCTCTTACATCAGTTATACTTTCTATGTTGTATCCTCATTATACATACACATGTATGTATGTGTGTGTGTTTCTTATTCCTGTTTCTCACCCTTACCAAAAAAAAGAGGGTGAGGGGAGCTCCTGAGTCATCTTTGTAGTCTAACATTGAAAACACTAATATACATCAGCTGGATTAATTCTGTTTAGTATGCATGTTTTGTGTGCTTTATTATATAACATTATCTATAGGCATCACATAACAAAAAATGATAATAATCTTAATTTACTACTAAAAGAGCCTAATATGTGCCAGGCACTGTGATAAGAATTCCAAATGTATGAATTTAATTTTATCTTCATAAAAAACTCCCTGAGGTTAGTAGTGTTATGTTCTCTATTTTGAAAATGAGCAACCTGAGGCACAAAGAAGTTAAAGTATGAACAAAACATAATCTCTGCCCTACAGAAGCATAACACGTGCTCAAGATGATAGCACATAAATGATTTTAAAAGATACCATAAGGTATAAAACAGAGTTTGTCATGGTGGGATGGGAGCACAGAAGAGGAGGAAGAGAGCCAGGCTGAGAATTGGAAGGAAGGAAATTTCTGGAGGAGACACACCAAGCTACTTCTTGAAGACTGAGTTTCACACGGTTGAGGCTGGGGTGGGAGGCAGGGACCACGTGAGATTCCAAAAGTGCTTCAGAATATAAGAGGTTATTATCATTGCCCAGGTTTCTCCAGCAGATGTGAATTCCACTGTGGAAGGGGAAAGTAGAAGAATAGGTGCTACTATGTCCCTTATACTTAGAGTGACCTGACATGCTGGTTTGTTCAAGATGTTCCCTTTATATACTCATTATTATAGCGCAATTTTTAAGAGTGTCTTGTTTTTCAACAACAAAAACAGTTCTAGTTTGAACAATAAATTATATGGCCATATTATACATGCTACACAACTTAATGAGAGCAGCACCTTCAACACTGAAGCTCCAGCCTGTTTCAGGTGAACCCATGTAATTGTTGAGCTATATGTGCAACTTTGGCTCCTTACAGAATGTGCAGAAACAATATACATGATTGGAATTAATTTGCATCAATGCATTACATCATAATTAAAAATTCAAAGGTCCTTGCTAATGTCAAATCAATTACCAGCCCACATACATTTTTTTTCTATATACTTTCCCTATTCTTTTGGAAGATCTGAATATAAATCGAGAGGAATTTGTGACCTTTTCTTTGTGCTCAATTATTTTCTGACTAACTGAATGATATATTATAAAACTCTTTTATAATATGATAAATAAGTTGCCAAAAATAATAATTGATCAATTATAATTGTTTTTGCTGATGACACTGAGGTCAACTCAACTCTGCAAATGATTACTCACTATAAGATAGGAGAGGTAGTCAGCTCACAGTATCCACTGTCACCAGCATGAAGTTCTTCCAAGGACAGAAACATGTTCACTGTTGTAACTCCAGCTTCTAGAAGAGTCTGAGGTACTTAGAGAGTTTTGCTTAATAACTCATGACTGAATGAATTTCATGAGATAATGCTTTTCTCATTACCAAGAAAAAAATAAACCCAATTCACTTGGCAACGAAGAAGCATCAATTATCTAATTTAATGGCAAAAACTAGGTCATAAGTGAACTGTAAGAGACAGGAAGTCAAGTAACTAATGTGCTTAGTGTTTTACACTGAGGCAAAGACCATAGATAGTAAGGCCTAGATTCGAGTATCTGTGAACTTGTGTTCTGGCATCAGTTTTAGACAGGCTGTGCCCTTTAAAAAAAACAAAAAAAGAGGAGGCTGGATAAATTAGCCACAGAAGAGGCAGGAGAAGGTAGACAACAAAAATCTCAAAGACCAAGATGATGGATCAATGTGTCAAAGTCACATGAAAGTGACAATGCTATGGAGAGTGTCTCTCAAACAGAAAACATGCTTTGATTATTTAGTACATGCGAGGTTCTTATTCTGTTCCTTGAGTGGGAGTCAACTGACAAATGACAGTTTCAGTAGAAATGGTTCTGGTTGAAGGTGAAGAATAGACTGTGGAAGATGGGAAAGGGCAGAAGATGCAGGTCATTTGAATGTGTTTTGCCATGGAGTTACCTATCCTCATGGTTTAACAGTGATTTCTGTGTGGACTAATAAGAGTCTAAAGAGAGTTGCAGGATGGTACAGCAGAGTAATGATGCATGGGCAAGGCATCTGGAAGCCAACTGACAAGCATTTTTGACATTTCTTGCTAAGGACTGTGTCCACTTGACAATATTAGAGATGTATACCCAAGCCATTAACTGAAAATTTCAGGTCCCATCTGTTACATTGGCATGATGCCTATTTAAAATGGGATATGCCAGTGTTGTTAATATTTAGGTCTCAGGTTGACACAAGTTGTCTCAGTCTAAGCAGGATAATGGAAAATAACACTTTTCAACTGATTATAGCTTTCTACTCTGCAGATGGGACTTAACCTGGCAAAATAACAAATAAAAGCAACTTCTTGAATCTATGTGGGATCATTATGAAGACCAACCCTTGAGTTTTAGTGCTAAGAACAGACCAAATGTACATCAAGTTTAGTTTCAAGAGTCCTGGTAAAAATGCTGCTTCAAATAAATGTAACTATTTGAATAAAATAATTTCCTCATCCTGTATTCTTCCGTTCTCAAAATTCCAAACTGCAAACATACTTATTTTTTGGTAAAAATAGAAAATGAATTTTCAGTCCTAAAAAGTTAACAAATATAACCAAGCCATATCATTCATTTGTAAAATAAATATTAAGAATAAATTTATTGAGAACCTATTACGTGGTGTACTAGTCTACTAATGGGGTACATCAGTAATCTACAGACTCCTATGTTCACATTTCAAAGTTAGGAAGAGAAACTTCATAAATCCTGTAGTCCAAACACTGATTAGACAAAAGCAGTAAGTGAGGCCAAGAGATAGGGGAAAAAAGACCCCTTTCCCCAAATCACATACAAGTTAGGAATAAGACTCAAAGTTGTCAATGGATGCCTATCTCATTAGGGCTCTCACCATAATGACATGCACATTTGCATTCTTAGGTTGGATGACTTGTACTATTTGTATTGTGCTAGAAACTGTTGTTTCAGAGCTCCATTCATTTCACTTAGCAAACACAACTAGAAGTTCTTGCGAAGGGCTGGAAAATGTTAACTGCTAAATGTGCTGCCAACAGTAAACAACCCCCATTATGTGTTGTACCTGATGCCTGATTGATGTGGCACAGGTGTATCACCTGTATAATGAACAATAACAAAGCTTGCTTTATTATGAGTGCTCTTAACTTGGTGAAAATCTTCCTGGTTAATGTTCATATTCAAATTGAAATTCACACAGTGGCTGTGGCTACCCAGACAAAGTGAAACACACAAGTGGAGCAATTAGCTATATTACTGGTGCCAAAAAACCTACCATTAAAGGGAGAGGAAAAGATTAATGAGTAATTTCAGCCAACTGAAATTAAATAACAGCAAAAGAATACACAGTAGCACAGTGGATCTCACAGGTGCATAAATGCAGGGCATTATTAGCAGGGGCTAGGAAGCTCGTGACCAATTCCAATATTCTATAATTGACCCAGAGAAAGAAAAAAGAAACAGAAACAATGGATTTCTATCTTAGTAAGTGGGTATTTAACTTTTAAAAAGTATTTTCTGTGAGTTTTAATCTCTTTCCTCTCTCTCGCTCTCTCTCTCTTTCTGTATTGGAACTTCAAACCCCATTAAAGTGTTTCCTGAGAAAACTTCTCTTGACCTTCATAATACTTTCAGTGCTCTTCATTCACATCTACCATGTATTTATATACCTGTATCTCTCCAAATGGCATACTATAGGTTGAATACCTACAATTCTCCCAAATTCCTTGAAATCTAATCCCCAGTGTGATGATATTTGGAGGTGGAGACTGTGAGCAGTAATTAGGTCATAGGGCAGAGCTCTTAGAAATGGGATTAGTGCCATAATAAAAGTAACCCTAGAGTACTCCTTTGCCTCTTCTCTTATGGGAAATTGCAGCAATTAGACCGCTGTTCTTGAACCAGGGAATGGGCCCTCACTAGACATGAGTCACCAGCACATTGGGCTTGAGCTTCCCAGCCTCCAGAACTGTGAGAAATAAATTTGTGTTGTTCAGATGCTACCCAGTCTGTGGCATTCCTTTATAGCAGCCTGAGTGGACTAATCCTGGGGGCATTCCTGTATAGCATAATTCTCAGCACAAAATAAGCACAGAGTAATTATATTCTGAATTCATTTATGAATCAATCAGTGAGCAACTACATGAATGGTGGTCCAAACTGTTTCTGGACCTGAAAATCAGTTAGTCCATTCATTCACTACACACTAGGAGTAAATAAAAGTGAACCTTGAACAGCAGTGCTCGTTCTATGCTTGGTCTGCTACCAGGACCCCCCAGCGTTGTCCGTCAACCTGATTTTTTCTTATTCTTCTCTCCCTGGATCTTCAGGTTAAAGAAACAAAGAGCTCCACTTTTGGCTTCTTAGATGAGCTTTTTTTACTTTTTATTTTCTTTCTGGTCTTCAATTTCCCACCTCCTGAAATGCCCACCTTACTACCACTATCAACAATATACACAAACACAATCCTCACTAACAATCTCCCTTCTTGACTCCGTCAACCTCCATACACTAAACCATTATCCTCACTAGGTCAAGGCATATGGAATGACTTGGATGAAGTCATGAATGATAAATATTGCATCGATTTTTATTTTCTAGTTTTGAGCCCTTAAGATGCCTTGATGTTCCTCTTACTCACATCCTTTAGTTTTGTCTCAATTATCATTTCTCCTTCTAAGCAAGGAACATAAATATGACCATTCTTGATTTTTGTCCCTGAACAGGTTTTCCCCCTTAAGTAATATTTTAGGTAACAAGGATGAATACAACAATCATATATCAAGAATCCTCCCAGAATATGAAGAGATACTCTACCTTTCTAATAACGGATGTTGTGTTTTCTCAATGAGCATAAGTATGTTCTAGAAATACATTTTAAAAGATGATATAATATTGCAGGATACATTACTGTGCAATTGTAAACCATGCTTCTATATTGATGCACTGGCTAAATCGTCTGCTATTATTACGTTCAGCATTATTTTCTCTCAGTAACGGGGTCAAAGATTAATGTCTTTTCAGTACAGATTTCAGACACTTTGGAGCAGCACAGATGGAAGTGGGAGAATTGCCAACAGAAATAGTGCCTTCTCTACACTTGGGCTTTGTTTTTATATGTGTTTTTTAAATTATTTTAAAGTATGAATTGGATCATATAACAAATATCATTTTGGCCTTGAATGGAGAACCACTGACGTCTGAATGCAGCCAACCTGGAAGGAAATGGGAGAAAAAAGGAAAGAAACTAGTGAAAATATTTTTAAAAATCACAATTCAGAAAAGAAATCAAACTCTCAGAAAATCAAATAAGCTTATGAAATCTCTTCAGAGATTATTTATGGAATAAAATTAAAATGTCACCATTGTACCGCTATACTGGTAATAAAATAGTAAAATTGTCAAGAGAAGAGAATGATGTATTTTTGTATAGATTAGAAAGTTTATCAAAGGGATAGCATGATAATTTAGGAAATTAAACATCTTTCTTAAGCTAAAGGTAGCACTTAGCATCCAATGTAATGTACTTATGAACTAGTACATGACTGGTTTACATTTATATTCATTTATGTTATGAATTCCATATGTTCAATATGATAAGAAAAATATCCTAATTTTTATCTAACTGTGTTGGTTAATTTATATATTTATCCTATTATTCTTCAAAATAATACTGATAAGGAAGTTAAGTTCCAAGAAGGAATATTATTTGGTCAAAATATATAGCAAATGAGTTCAGTGTCAGAAAATACAATCAGTCATTACTGAATTTAAAAGCTTGACTTTCACACATATTTAAGGAGATATACTTGGTAGGTAAGACATCTTCAGATCACCTCTAGGGTTTACATAGATCTGTGCTACCAGATAGAGAGAGAGAGAGAGAGAGAGAGAGAGAGAGAAATATATTACTTTTCCAGTCAAGGAAGAACCAGGTTACAGTGAAGGATGAAAACATTACAGAGAAGAAAAAAGTCCTTGCTGGCAGGGGTTTCAGCATTGAAAGCTCAGTGGACAGAGAGTGTAGAGTGATCAAAGTATGGTAAATAATCTTGTGTTCCTATAATGGAGAGAAGATGAGGAGAAAACAGTGTGGGGCATGGATTGAAGATGAATCCTCCACCGTCCTAGAATTCCACTTGAGCCTGGAGTTTAGAAGAGCCAATTTTAATTTCAACCCCAATGGCTCTGACCATTCAGGCTAATTGTATCTTGGAGCAGAGAAGTTGCCAGGATGGAGGGGCCTTCCAGAGTAACTTATTTACTACTGTGAAACCCTTGGCTTGCTTTCCCTTGAACTTAACATTGACTATTTTCATTCTAACTTATTCTGTCACATTTATATCCTTGGTTGCAAAGATGAAATCTTGCACATATGCTTTTCCCCAGGACTGCCCTTCCCAGTGCAGCCCCTTTAAGGATCCAACCTTCACTTCCAAGCTGTTGAGACTGCAAAAAAGAATCTGACCAGGTGCAATTTAGAACCTCATTCTCAGTCCTGAATTCTTTCTCTCTACTTGTGCATCTGACTTGATTTCACAACCTCACCTCCCTAATAAGCATGATGCAATCCAAATTATGACCTCACCTTTCTTCCAGCTGTGCCTTTATCTCTCTTCCTTAATTCCATGAGTTCTTGAACAACTTCAGAATCACAACTCTACCTTACTCAGGGCCCAGATATCACATTAGCTTACCTCTTCCATCTGCCCTTGGAGAGGAAAGAGGTCAAGAGAAAGCCTGGCCGAGAGCCTGATAAGTGATATGCATAATTTTTTAACCACTTCCTCTGGATACTATGAATTTTGTGTATATCTTCAAGTTTATAAATCATTATTCTAAGATTCACAATTAAAATTAACCAAATAAATAGAAGTAATGAAAGTTGCTAAGTTGAACATGAGGCTGGATTAAATAATCGTTGGTGGACTGTATTTGAGCACTTTTCTCCCACTGTAATTTTGAACTTATACTTTTCTTCTTTTCTGTTTGGTTTTTAATGTTACTGCTACAATAAGCATGATAAATAGTTTTAATTTGAACACTCATAAAATTATGCCAAGAAGTAAAGAATATCCTGAATATGCTCAGAAGAACTAAAATAGGATAAATACTACTGAGTGATCTCTTATTATTCTGAAAAATATGCTAAAATTTGGATTTGTTTATGAAAGCACTTTGGTAACTATTTAAATGAGCAGTTGTAAAATTTTATAACATGGAATGACATCATTACTTCCACAATTCTTCAACTCTTGATTTTATTAATCAATTTCAGTTAAATCATCAGATCTACTTAGTATTTGTCCACATTTGAGAAAGAATATGATACGCCTTAGACATTACTTTTGTTAAAAGCTAGGCATTCTGCAAAACTAATTTTACTGACTTTTAAAATCTAAAAATATACTTAACTTATATTTTCTTTATTCCTTTTTTATTAACACTTGCTAATTGTACAAACTAATAGGTTTTATTTATGACATTTTTAACTTGTATTTTCAATGCAGTCAACAAAAGGCTGTCATTTTTCATTTTTAGCATGGTGGTGTTCCCAGCTTGGCCTAAAAGAACCTTCATGCTGCCGCTACATGGCAGGCCCATGTGGCTCTGCTCCCCTGGCTCATGCTTCTCTTGCTCCATGAGTCTCCCATTGTTTCTGAGATACAGCACGCTGACATGTGCCTCTGTGTCTCCCCATGCTGCTCACCCTGCCTAAAAAGATTTTGTGCCCCTTCTTTTCCTAGCTCACTCAAAATTCAGCACAAGTGCCAACTCCTCCAGGAAGCTTTCCACGTCTTCCAATGCGATTTGATGTTCCTCCTCCTGGGCTCTGGAAGAATCATGAATATTCCTCTTGCACAACCTACACTAGTGGGGAGTCTTTATCTCCCCTATTACACTTATGTTTTCTGAAGTATAGCATCTCAAATATATGTGTGATATCTAGCAGTACGCCACCCCTAATAGAAAGTCATGTATATTAGTTGAAGGCAGAAAAGGGTAGGAATTTTCTCTGGTGAAAAATCAAGGCCCAGAGCAGAGATGTGGTTTGCTCAACATCACAAAGCAGTAAATGGTACAGTACCTATACAGTCTGTCCTTCTTGCATTCCAAGACCAGGTCATTTCCCCTCTTCTGTATTGTTCTCACTGTTGGTTACTCTGGGTATGTTTGAAAAAATAGAGTTAAATACACACACAAAGACATGCATATATTTGATGAAAAGTATTTAATAATTTGAAACAGAAACACTCAAAGTTAAAATATTACTTTGATGAAAACTAGACAGCTAGGTAAATAAACTAATTTCTAAATCACTGAGGATATATAATAATCAAGTAAAGAATAAGAGAAAGCTACTTCTGAAAATATGATGATTACTTAGATTAAGTAGAGAGGTGATTCTGTGATCAAAAGGAAGATAAGGAAGCTTCTTTCTTTTTTTTCACCCAAGCCAATAAATTATTTATCAAAATAAAGCTAATGACTCAGTACACTTTGGCCCTAATCTCTAGGGCCATGTTTTCAAAAGCAAGAAAATTATTCATGGTCATACCAAATCTCAAGTGGTAGAAGAAACCTTCGTGGTAGATCTTTCTGAAGCTTCATTCATTGAGAATTATAAATTTTATTATATGATAAAAATCTGTTTTTCCAGTTGCCCCAAGAAATATAATACATATGAGACTAAATAAATTGTGCAATAGTAACTATAGTCCAGGAATTTAGGTTGTACATGGGCAATTATTAAATGCCTCCAGATAGCACTTACAAAGTCTTGCAGTATTGTCTGTCTAGTTATATAGAAGTTGAGCTGGCTGTCGAGGTGACCACAGGAGCCTTTTCCCTGTCTGTCATACTCTCTTACCTACCCTCACATGACTGCTCTTGGTGACCAAGGACAGCTTCTATTTCCCTGCCTCCAGGACATTGTTCACTTCTGGAATGCTTCACCTTCTGTCCCATCTTGTTTTTTCCCATAAATTCTTCTTAGTTAGCTACAAAACTATCTCAAATATTACATTATACAACAAAACAAAGAACATTTCCTGGTTCCACCACTTTTTACTTTTTGAAGAGCATAATTTGGGTAAATAAATTCCGTCATTACTTAATTGTTGAATGAACGACCTGTTTAAATTATTTTTGTTTGTTTGTCATCATCCAATAGTGAGTCTTTGAAAGCAGTCAGTCTTGTCATGGCTGTGTCTTTCTCAAGGCCCATAATGCCTCAGGAAATGGGGCAAAGTGAACAATGCTATCACTTAAAGCAATGCAAATCACCTGTGTTATTATTCCTGCTCTGGCTAACTTTGCTGGGGTTTTTCCAGAGTTCTGGAAGTCCCCTCACAGTCCTTTGGAAGGCAAGTTTGAGAGGCTACAAGTAGGAAGCATGCCTCATGCCCCATTGCGCACTTTGGGCCAGTTCTGCACAACCCCACAGAATCCCTGCTCTCTGAGTCACCGGTACATGAAAGGGGAGCTTTTATCCCAGCATTTAAAAAATTCTCCACTTGGAAGAAAGAGTCTCTTGTCTCTGGAGGATGAAAGTGAAATTGCAGCACTGTGAATGTGTCTGCACCGAGGTGCAGGGCTCTGCGGGTGTCAGCTCAGGACAGATTCAAATTTCTCTCAATCAATAGCTAGGATTTAAACTTTCTTTTCCACAGTGTCTGAAGTTGAGACAACCAGAGCAGTTCAGAAACCTAACTCTGCAACTTGGGTCGCACAGTCTGCCTTTCTGCCTCTGACATCATTTCTCATTTGGGACACATGAAGACAAAGGCCCAGTTTGCTGAGTAGAGATGTGCAGCGCTAATCACAGGTGCCTAGCTTCAGTTCATAAGACGATTGTTCTTAACACAATGTAGGCCACCTGTGCTCTTTATCTTATCTCTGTATGTGACCCTAGCAATCTTAACAACACATCCATTTGTCTGAAATGCTGCCTGACATGTAGTAGACATAAAGTGAATGTTTGTTGGAGGAACGACTGAATGGAAATTGAAGAATGATGGATCCTGCTTTTAACAGCTTTTGATTTCAGAAGAAAAGCACTCTGTAAATAAGAACCAGGGCTATTATTCAGCCTCATATTTAGTATATTGGCATAAACTTACAGTCTGTACACCCAAAGGAGCTGTAGAGACTGCATTTGTAACCCTTGGAAATGACTTCTAAAATAATAATAATAATGATAATAATAGCCTGTATTATGGACGGTGTTCTTTGCAGTTTACAAAGCACTTTTCAAACCCATTAGCACATTAACTCCACCCAACAATCCTTTGCAACAGATATCATTATATTCTGGCTGAAAAAAGTAGACTCAGAAAAGTGGCATGACTTGCCTAAAGTTACACAACCAATAAAAAGTACAACAGGAGCTCAAAATTAACTCTCCCAGGTAAACTATCTCCAGGTAGGACTTTTTCTAATACATGGTCCCTATGTTTGAATGGATCTCTTTTTAAAGAAAGAAGGACTCAACTTTGTAAAAAGCATCCTCTAAGTACATTCTTGTTAAACTTGCTTCAAGACAAGTATTATGCTACTCTAAGATCACAGAGCTTGTGTTAGAAGAGGACTGAGAGCTCATTAATTCTTTGTTTAGACATTTATGAAGCTCTTAGTTCCTAAGAAGTTAAGCCCTGGGGAGGGGACAAGAACCAGAGATGTGTCTATTTTTAAGGATCCCAGTCAGGTAATGGCACACAAGATATGTAGCAAACCACAATAATACCAGGTAGAAATTATTAAGCATTGTTCACAAGTCAAACAAGTAATGGGTAGGTTAGAAATAAATGCCAGCTTCCAGGTGGGGAGGTCAGGGAAAGCTTCTGGGCATTTGTGCTGGCCTTAAAAACAGGAAGATTTGCAGTAGCGAAGATTTTTAAAAATCAAGAAAAGGGAATTAAGAAAGCAAAAGCAGAGTCAGGGCATGAGCAAGAAGCTGGGTTTTGGATGGAGTACAGAAGGGAGCAGTGCTGTAGAAAGTCACAGCCAGGTAACAGAACCCTGAAGGCCAGGTGGGCTCAAGGGAAGCTAAGGCCCAGGAAGGCAAATGGCTCTCCTCTTCTTGCTTTTCTTTCTTACAGGTCTCTGAAATTCCAATTGCCAACATCTTCTCAGCTAATGAGGAGGAGGAGAAGCTGTATTTGATTAAGGAAAGGCATGTTGTGAGTATGCCATGATGTAATGGATGTGAAAATTGTCTATAAACTACAAACTGCTAAGCATTGGGCATGTTGTAGTCCTCAGGTAGTTACATTATCATTTTGTTATTTGCAGGTTCTATGTTAACCATAAAAGAGGCCTCAGAGATTTCCAGTTCCATGTGTTTTGTTTTCTAAACAAGGAAACTGATTTAGAAAGGGAAAGCCACATGCTCAAGGTCACATTAGAGATTAATATGAAGGTTGAAACTGAAGACATGACTCCCAACTACTAGCCCAGAAGTCACTCTATTAGAACCAAAGGCTACACTATAGAGTAACCTTCCAAACAAGGCCATGGGAATGGGACCAAAAGTCCTTTGTAAATGATATTTTGTGTGTTAATTCAGAATACAGTAAGGAAAGGTATTAGTAACATCTACACTTAAATGAAAAAAAGAAAGCACACGGATCAAGTGATTTGACCAATTTCTAACAAGAAAAGATGACTAAGAAAGAAACAGCAGGAAGTCAACTTCCCCCCTTAGAGGTCAACCTGCTGGCCCAGCCAGACAGCATCACCAAACTCCTGAAATACCTGCAATCACTGTTTTAAATCACTATGGCTCTACTCCTCAGAACCCTATACAACTGTAATCTATATATTGTGCCCTTAACATTTCATTTGAAGAACTCCTGATCTTGCTTGCAGTCAGTCACTGGAGCTGGGCAGAAGTACCATTTTCAATTCTTCACAACTCAGCCACCTTCCACCCACACTCACCATCATGGCCTCAGTATAAATTCATTTCCAAGGAACTTTGAGAAAACAGTTGCTTCTGCTTAACCTTGCTTTCCCCCTTACCACATCACATGTAATTTCAGTCTTTAGAACAGAAAATTCACTTTCATACAGACTCAAAATTCCTTGTATTAAATCTTTGAGGGCATATGTGTTTCAAGAATTCATAATCTTTTGGATTTTAGAACAATAATTAAGTGCCTCTTAAAAAAGACACAGCAGGATCTAGGGCAGGAACTCGTAATCTAATGCTTTAGTATTTGTTTTAGTGTTTCTCAAACAAAACATACAAATATTCTAAGTGGGATAAGTAAAGACTACTAGCCTCACACCAGGAAAGGTTAGGTTTTGCCACCTAGTGAGTTTGCTACACATGTTCACAAAAACTGTACATATTTAAGATCTTTTTGGATTTGGGAATTGAAGATGAGGGGCTGTTCAACTAGTAAGTTTATACAACTACTCAGTTCAGTAAACTAAGCTTGGGAACTCTTTGTCTATGACAGTCATCAATGTACTTGAATTGTACTGAGTTGATTTTTTTCTATGGAATTTCTGTCTTCATAAAGAAACACCATTATTAATAAATACTTTTGCTTCATCTCTTTTCAAATCTAGTGTCTTAATTGTTGGCAGTAAGAGCAAATTCCCACCTCCATCTAAACCATTAGTATGACCAAAGACTAAAGGATGCAGGCTAATCTGATGATGGTCATTTCTATGAATTGAATTGTGTTCTTCCAAAGTCATATGTTGAAACTCAATTCCCAGTGTAATTGTATTTGGATATAGGACCTATAGAAGGTAATTCAGGTTAAATGAGGTCATAAAGGTAGGATCCTGATCCAATGAGATTAAGGTCCTTATGATAAGAGACTCTATATTGCTCCTTCTTTCCCTCTTTTCCTCCCTCTTTTCCTCTCTCCCTCCCTCTTGCGCTCCTTGTAAAGACATGGTAACAAAGTGGTTATCTACAAACCAGAAAGAGAACCAGAAACCAAATCAGCACCTTGATCTTGAACTCCTAGTCTCCAAAACTGTGAAAAGTAAATTTCTATTCTAAGAACCACACAGTCTATTATACTTTGGTAAGGCAGCTCAGGCTGACTAATATCATCATGACATTCTGCTTCCTAGTTGGGCTACATTCTCATGTTTATACTCAGTCACAAGTCTTACTCATGGCAATTGTGTTTTAAGTACACAGAACAATGCCTTGCTGGTTAGAAACCATACAATGGACACTAAGCTCAGAATTGAGAGATATAAACTTTAGATTTGGTTCTTCCACCCATTTAGATGTGTGAACCTGGACATGTCAGCCTCTTTCTCTGGGGTTGTCTCTCAATTGCAAAAATAGAATTATATACTGAATAATATCTAAGTTTCCTTCTTCTAATGACATTCTTAGGTAATGAGAGCACACCCAATTTCCATTTCCCAGTAATGTTTTTTGGCAAAGCCAGGAAACTATTGAAGAAAATCATTATGCCATCCCTTCTCTCCACTCCACCCGCAAGACAAGTTTTATTGCTCTCACACTTACCTCTAGGGTGTTAGCAAGATCGATGGAACTATTTGTGTTTCTCAGATGGAAAGCATCTCATGAGTGTCCTTACAGTTTGATTTGTGGTTGAGGATGCTCTATGCATTGTTGATAGCCTGTACTTCTGAAAGATGCTAAAGTAAACATAAATTATAGCAGGGTCAATTTGGGGTAAGAAGTAGGTCTTCCCAAAATGCCCATCTGGCAGTATCCCATAAGAAAACAACACAAAGATCAGGTAAATATCATCCTTTACATCAATGACCTACCTTCCCCTTAGAGGCAAGTCAAGGAAGGAGACACAAAGACATGGAAATGAATTCTTCTATTAAAAGAGCTCTTTTTCTGCCTTTGCCTCTTCCCTTGCTTCTGATCAGCAGTGCCTAAAACTGTGATGGTTTCTATAATCAGAGGAGTGACCAGATTCATTTGCCCACCCACAACTTAATATTCACTTCCTGCATATCATTTCCCCTTTTTATCTTCACTTCTCCATTCTTTTACCAAACCCCTGTCTCCAAGTCTGACTATATCACCTTCCCTATTCTCCTCCTTCTGCCACATCAGAGGGACAATAACCCCATAAGAGGAAATGTTCAACTTTACCATCAAATGTACTCAAGCTTCTGGATAGCTGATATATCATAATTGGCATAGCCTACACCATCTTTAAATCACATTTTCATACCTCCAAAATATGTACAGAAGTATTTCTGCTGGAATTTCCAATTCTAGCTGTGTGTTAAACTCACATGAGCTATTCATTAAAATACAAATGTCCAGGCCAAATTGCAGACATCTTGAGCCAGAACTTGTGTGGGACATGGTTCCCTGGAATGTGCATTTTAACCAACTCCTTAGACAATTAGCCTAGTTTAGTCATTTGAGAAATATTAGTATTGGTGGTTTACTCACAGATCATGTCCTTAATCTTGGGTATTAACTATAAATCTTTTTACAATAAAACTGATTTATATTTTATTATAGTTATTACAAAAATAAAAATTTTTAACAAAAATTATAATTTTAACAAGTTTAACCCAAAAGGGAGATTTACCGTAAGAACCCTGGAATGGGTAGTGAAACACCGAGAAAGAACTCAGGTCAGTTCAGGAACACTAGAAAGTTACCTTCCAGACTCTTTCTGCTTCACACCTTGACAAGATTCTGAATATCAGTTCAGCCTTTCTGTTTCACTTCAGACAGTCTTCCTCCTCCCCTCAATGACAGAATGTGACTGCCATCATTTCCCATGTGCCATATGATCTAGTCTACTTACCCAGATAACTTTCTCTTCTGTAAGTCCAGGTTCTCAGGGAAGGATTCAAATTGGCTTGACATATCATATCACATGTCTTCTTTCCAAAACGAAACACACACATGCATCTCTCTCTCTCTCTCTCTCCTCCCTCCTCCCCTTTCTTGCTCTCTCTCTCTTTTTCTGTCCCCCAATCTACTAAATGATTTCTAAATCTCTCATTTTTGCAGGTTGTCCTTTTCTCTGGTTGTGACAGCTGGGTGAGGTTGACATGGATGTGCTCTAATTCTATGGTTAGCATTTAGTGGGTGGCTACAGTTCTTAGAGAACAGAGAGGAGCTCTTGCCAAGGAGTGGTAGGGAGAAGAGCAGGGTGAGCAAACATATAGGCATGCTCTACAATATGTTTCTTAGTGCCCATCACAGTGCTTTGTTACTAACACATTCTTTTTTTTTTCTTTTTCTCCTTTTATTTTATCATTTTTATATTTACTTACATGTGTATCCATTGTTTGTGCCACTTCTCCCACCCCTCTTCCCCCCCCAATCCCCCACTTCCAGGTAGAATCTGTTCTGTCCCTTCTCTGATTTTGTTGAAGAGAAAACATAAGAGATAATAATAAAAAAAATTAACATTTTTGCCTGTTTGGGATAAAGATAGCTATACAGAGAGATTCCTAGCATTGCTCCCATGCATTTGTGTGTTGCAACCCATATTGGTTCATCTCTTCCAGACCTCTTTACTACTTCCTGGTCCCCTTCCCATAGTGGCCTCTGCTATTTTAAGATTACTTTATTCACTCCTCAACAGGGAGCACATCAACCACATTCAAGTTTTAGGATTTCTTTCCTTTCCCTATTTCTCCCATGCATGTTCTCCCCTTAGTGTGTGACCCTTGTCCAATAATATTACTGTATTTGTTTTGGGTCTATAATCCACATATGAGGAAGAACATGTGATTTTTGGCCTTCTGAGCCTGGCTAACTTCACTTAAGATGATGTTCTCTAGTTCCATCCATTTACTTGCAAATGACAAAATTTCATTGTTCTTTGTGGCTGAGTAAAATTCCATTGTGTATAAATATCACATTTTCTTGATCCATTCATTGACTGTGAGGCATCTTGGCTATTTCCATAGCTTGGCTATTGTAAATAGTGCTACAATAAACATGGGTGTGCAGGTGCTTTTGTAATTACTTGAGTCTCATTCCTTCACGTATATCCCTAGGAGTGGTATTGCTGGATCATATGGCAGATCTATGTTTAGTTTTTTAAGAAGCCTCCATAATGTTTTCTATAGTGCTTGTACTAGCTTGTATTCCCACCAGTGGTGTATGAGGGTTCCTTTTTCCCCTGCATCCTCACCAGCATTTGTTGTTGGTGGTGTTCTTGATCATGGCCATTCTAACAGGGGTGAGGTAGAATCTTAGTGTAGTTTTGACTTGCATTTCCTTTATGGCCAAGGGTGGTGAGCATTTTTTCATGTGTTTTTTGATCATTTGGATTTCTTCCTTAGAAAAAGACAAATACTTAATAAGTATTTCCTAAATAGAGCACTGGTTTGGAGGTAGTCAGAAGGCCTGATTTTAGATGATACTACTAACACTAACCAGCTCTGTAAATAGCAACTCTCAAACCAAGCTTTTTTTTTAACCTGAAGAGTGGAAATGCCAGGTGCCAGTGGCTCATTGCCAGTAAACCTAGCTACTTATGAGGCTGAGATCAGGAGGATCACAACTCAAGGCCAGCCTGGGCAAATAGTTCATGAGACTCCATCTGCAAAATAACCAGTACAAAATGGACCAGAGGTGTTGCTCAAGTGGTAGAGCTCCTGCTTTGTAAGGGCAAAGCCCTAAGTTCAAACTCCAGTCCCACCAAAACAAAGAAGTAGAAATAATAACATAATTATTTGGTGGATAGACAAATTCTAAATTACATGTACAACATACATATATACACGTTTATGTAGGCAAGTACTATAAACCACAACTAACTCTATCAGTATTAACTGTTACTTTCAATGATTTAAAGTAGATGTTTTCATCAGAACCATCCCATTCATTGGTAAAGACTCACATGAGGACGTTCCCTTTTATCAACATTACCTACAGGTTTAATGTCATATTTCAATAGTCAAATAGCAAAAGAAGTCAGAAGACACTTTCTACATAACTAAGTTCTTTACAGACATCATCTCATTTAGTATATACAACAATCCTTCAAATTAGGTACAAAAACTATCTCCATTCTGCAGAAAAGGAAATTGAGGTTTAGGTTGGGTAAGTTGTCCACGGGCACATCAATATTAGTGTCTAGACTCAAGCCAAAATCTCTCAATTTAAAAAATGTGTTTAAATTTGTCTTTCTTAAAATGTCATGGAAATTTCTACATTACCCAGAAATTCATTATTGTTTATAGTCTCCCAATACCTTACTTTAAGATATGACCAATTCATTAGTATCATTACAGCTAAGCCTTTAAAGATATGACACATTTCATCCCCAAGGCTGAAGCTATAAGTGTTCTTCACTGAATTATTTTCTGAATCTGATTCTGATTTTTTAAATTGAAAAACACTGCGTTTATACTAATTGCAAAATATCAAACAGCAGAATCTGTTTTCAAGCCAGATGTAAATGGCAAGATGACTACTAAAAAGTCTATAATGATTCTTCTTGCAACTGCCAACAAACACATCAATTTCGTTTTGGTTTTAATTTGTGTACCTTCTGTGTTTTTTTGTCCTGGTCTAGCTTTTCTCCTCTTTCACAGCCATTTCTTTTTCTTTTTTAAAACAGAATTTCAATTCAGACTTTCAAACAAAACGAAAGCCCTCTGACATTATATGAACACAATATAACGATTTTTTTTTTGTGGTACTGGGTACTTGAACTCAGGGCCTACACCTTGAGCCATTCCACCAGACTTTTTGTGTTAAGTATTTCTGAGATAAGGTCTCATGTACTATTTACCCAGACTAGCTTCAAATCACGATCCTTCTAATCTCTGCCTTCTATGTAGCTAGGGTTTCAGGAATGAGCCACTGGAACTGACTAATAATATAATGATTTTGTGCAGGATAAAATAATTGACTCAGAATATTAGAATTAGAATGAGGCTTAGTTATCATCTGGTATAATTCACTCAGTTTTATAGGAAAAACTGAGACCCCAAGAGAAAAGGTCACACAGTAAGTTGGAATCTTCCATCCACAGAGAATCCCAGAGACATGCTGATGTAGAAGTCAAAATTAATATTGCTGATCAATATAAACAAATTCCCCATTGCTATGTGTATCCAAATGAGAAAAAATTGGATGACTTCAAAGAGAACTTCCACCTCTAGTATAATTGCTCTTAATTTTATTCACCTCTAAACAGATATGCAACCATCTCACATGTAGACTCGCATTCATATCTATATTTTTTCTTTTGCTTGAATATTCATATCAGTATTCCAAACTAACATTCAGAATTATGAATTTAATGATAAATATGGAATTACTGGTAGACAAGTTTTCATAATTCTCTGCTTCAAATCCAAGTACACACTGTAGAGATAATGTATAATACATTATATCACTTTCTAGAAACATAGTATTTCTGTCCAGTTGCATTTGACATTGTTGATAGCCAGACACAAAATAAGAAAAGTCAGTGGTATTAGTTAGATTCTGTTTGGTATAAATGATAAAATCTAGTTAGCTTAAGCAAAACAGGAATACGATGAAGGAACATGGAAGCATCTTATAGAATATTTCAATAGCAAAATCATGGCATACTTCAGGAACAGCTGGAATCAGGGATTTCAGAGTCCTCAGGATGCCCTCCACTTCTCCATGTTGCCTTCCTTTTTGAATAGCCTCTTTCTTCTCTCAACACTTTGGAAAGTATACCTGCCAATAGCCGCTCTGGTTTATGTGCTAACCTTGTAGCCTGTTGGCAGATGCTGGCACTGCTCTTAGCCTGGAGGTGAAATGTCTTAGATAAAAGTGACTCTGAACTGGCTTAAGTGTGCCCACTCCCGAGCCAAATAATTGGGGTCAACAGAGAGTCAAGCGTCACTAATTCAATGACCCTCTTGATAAGCAAGTTGAGGAAGAAAGGGTTCCTCGGCAGCCTATCTCTTGGCTCCCACTCTTTCAGTAAAGTTCTGGGCTCCATGTATATAGGATTGGTATTTGCAGTCAAAATTATTGTTCTATGAAGTGTTGGAACCATTGAAAGGTAATGGTGAACTTGGGTTAATTCTGCAATAGGAAAATCAGTAGCCTGGTTGGAAGTTCAACTCTGAGTACATTTCTACTCATTATTTTATGTCAATATGGTTGAGAGCGTCACCAATTAAACCTTTTGTAAAGAAAAATGTATATTAACTCAGTGTTTTTGAAGCACAGATTGTGTTAGTCACCTTTCTGTTGCTGAGACAAAACACCCAAGAAAATCAATTTAAAAGGAGGAAAGGATTATTTGGCTCATTCTTTCAAAGGTTTCAGTCATTGGTCACCTGTCTCCATTGTTTCTGAGTCTATGGAATGGCAGAGCATCATGGCAGAGAATGGAGCATACCTCCTCACCTCATGGCAGCCGGGAAGCAAAGAGAAAAAAAAGAAAAAGTTCATGGCGAATATGCTCTCCTAAGACACACCCCAAGTGACATATTCCTTCAGCCAGTACCTACCTCCAAACAGTCCATTCAGTTATGAGATCATCAGTGGATTAATCCATCAAGGAGTAAGCGCTCTCATGATCCAATCATCTCTCAACACCACCAGCAAACCTTCAATAGATGAGCCTTTTGCAAGGACTTCATGACCCTGCCTTCAGAGAATGACATCTTTAATTTTACACAGATTGACAGTGGTGGAAAACTAGAAGTTATTTTGTGCACATTCATCTTCAACACCTTTGGTTTCAAATGAAGTGGAAAATATTATCTTTACTCTCAAAAATATGATTATAATCATATATTGCATGCACTCCTTCACAGTTTACCTAATACTTCTTTTTTTTAAATTTCCAACTTCTTTCTCCCTTCCCAGATAAAGGTAAACTAGAAGGCTGTGACAATAAGAGAGTATGTGCTATTACTGGAACTTTTCATTGAGTTGTGTGGGTTTGAGTAGCCACCAACTAATTTCTGGGACAGTATAAAGGGGATAGGAAAATATTCTCCTGTACCAAGAGGAACAACAATATTTAGTTCCTGGGAGTAGAGTGGCTAAAAAAGAAGGAAGTTTAAATCATGAACACTGACCAATAGTTTTGAATTATCATAAACTAAACATGAAATTTGGGATTTGTTTTGAAAATGCAATAAACTCATTAAAGATATCCCAAGGTGTATGACTTTTTAACACAAGAGAAGGAGAGACTTAGGTTGCTTGAGTTTCAGCAGGTAGAGATGATGGTCAGATTTCTTAGTATCACTTGTTAAAGTGATACTCCATCACTTTTAAAGTTAATCTGTCAGAGACCTTTCTTTTTTTTGCATAACGCCAATTTACTTTGGACAGCACCTCAGATGTATTCTCACTCAAAAATAATCTACAAAGTTTTGATACTGGTTGAGTTAATCAAACAGTACCCTGGCATGGTGGTGTTCATCTGTAATTCTAGCACTCGGGACATGGAGGTAGGAAGATGCAAATTTGAGGCCAACTTGGTCTATGTAGCAATTGTGAAGACAACCTGGACTACCTAGGCAGAATCTTTCTCAAAAAAAAAAAAAATCAAAATGATAAGGCTAAAGCAGGTTAATTATGACACATTTTAAAGCACCCACAACCTTCCATGATAAACAGTTTATAATTTCAAAAGTTTTCTACAACTGTTTCATCAAATCTACTTAATTATAATTAATATAACCTCAAAGTATAAGGTAACCTTTCTTGGAACTATTAAAATAAAATTTTAGTATTTTAGGAAAGTTTATTTCTCTCCTCACCAAACTAATTAAGGTATGGAGTCCATTTGTAAATTATTAAATATAGGGAAGTCCAGATTTATTTAAATTTCATGCTAAATGATCATATGCAAACATCTGACTAAATGTCACTAAACTTTCTCTTTGTCTATTTAAAGTACTTGTAATCATGATACATCCCGTGTTACTTTAGTGTATTGCTGAATTGAAGTTGCTAATATTTCTTAAACATTTTTACATTTATGTTAAAAATAAGTAAATATAAAGTACTTGCATCAACAGTTTATCAGACACTCAAGTTTCCCACTTAAAAAAAAAAAAGTAACTTGTAGCCCTGTCTACAATTTTCATTTTAATTAGGCTAAGTCAAAGATATTTTATGGTTTATAATTTATTTCTGCAGAACTATAGAATTTCATCAGGACTATAAACTGATGTAAAATTTTGAGAACATCTAGCTACTGAAAAATGAAAAAAGCCTGCCAGAATCATAGAGAAAACTAGCACCAAAGTTGGACCTGGAAAACCAGGCTTTCCTGAGTCACTGACTTGTGACTCCCCTTTCAAGCTCTTGATGATCATCATTGATGAGAAAATATTCACAAAAGTAGATTTAATAAAGGACAGGAGTGAGGGGAAAGGGGTAACAGTAGGAGTGGGAAGGAAGTGGGGAAAGGATATAAGAGGGTGAATATGGTGCAAATACTGAATACACATGTATGTAAATGGAAAAATGATACCTGTTGAAACTAATCCAGGAATGGGGGTTGGGGAGATAAGGAGAATGGTGGAAGGGATGAATTCAATTATGATATATTTGATATACTATAAGAAATTTTGTAAATGACACAAGGTACCCCCACCCAGCACAACAATAAAAACAAGTAGATTTAAAAACTTTAAGGAAAAGGGGACCAGGAACTAGAGAAAAGGTTAGATTAAAAAGAATTAACCTAGAAGGTAACACCCATGCACAGGAAATCAATGTGAGTCAATGCCCTGTATAGCTATCCTTATCTCAACCAGCAAAACCCCTTGTTCCTTCCTATTATTGCTTATACTCTCTCTACAACAAAATTAGAGATAAGGGCAAAATAGTTTCTGCTGGGTATTGAGGGGGGGAGCGGGAGGGGGTGGAGTGGGTGGTAAGGGAGGGGGTGGGGGCAGGGGGGAGAAATAAACCAAGCCTTGTATGCACATATGAATAATAAAAGAAAAATGAAAAAAAAAAAAAAAAAAACTTTAAGGTTGGAGGATTCCAAGATGGCGGCTAGAAGGAATAAGCAGAAAGCGTGCCTCCTAAAGTAAAATCTAGGAGAGACGCTGGAGACACACCTTACAGACAAAGCCACCGAGAAGAGGCAAAACTTTGATCCCTCCACATCTCCAGCCTGTGCAGAGCATCTCCACTTCACATTAAATGGAGAAAACAAGAAGGCCCCCAGGCCGCCACCAGATGCCAGTGCCCAGATGGCTTGGGAAGACGTGAATCACAAAGTGAACTAAGTGGTACACGGTACTCCCACAGACAACCCTGGGCCAGGTCAGCATAGCCCCCTGGACAGACTGACCCCCACTCAGGGAAAAAAAGAGAAACTGAGTAATAAGCAATAAGAACAATAAAGACACATAGCAAAGAGGGTGGGGAGCCCTGAACACCGAAGAAGAGGGAGGGGAATCCCTCACAGAACTGTAAATAAACAAGCTGGGCCAGAGAAGGCAGGATCAGCAGCACACACCCAGCAACCAGGAGCACAAAAGCTTGTAAAAGTGGCGGAGGGAAGAAAGCTCCACAGGATAGGGGGGAAGACCCACTTCCCACACGAGCTGTAAACAAACACGCCAGGCCTGAGAAAGTGGGTGCAGTGTCATCTCCCCTGGGGTGCTTGGAAAGGGGCTTGCACACAGGAGAACTCTGAGTAAACAAAGCCTGCAGGACCAGGTGAGTGCTAAGATAACCCCTGAGATCGGCATAAATAAAGCCTCCAGCAACAGCAGGCTGACAGCAGCGGGAGGCAAGCCACAGCCATGGATAGACATTCACAGACCTGTTTCCAGACTCTTCTTTTTCTCTCTCCCTGCCTTTGATGAGAAAACAACTGAACTATGCCTGCATGGTGAAAAACCTACTGAAACTGTATTGAATTTGAACTTGGGACACTTTGTGGCATTTTGTTTGTTTGTTTTGTGCAGTTTTGGTTTATTTTATTTTTCTCCTTTGATGAGACAACTACAGAACAACATCTGAAGCACCATCTCCAGGATTGGAGGCTGAGGGACAAAAACCAAAATTGCATTTGAAAATGGAGATTTTTTTTTTACTTTTTAATTTTAAAATTTTTTTTTATTTTTATATACAATTTTTTCATTTATTTATTTATTTATTTATTTATTTTTATTTTTTATTTTCAATCCTTTCTCTATCCCTCTAATGCCTTTTCAGCTTACAGTTGAATAGTACACTGTCTCTCCCTGTTTATGTCTTTGAAACTTTCTAGTTTTTTTTTTCTACTTGTTTATTTGTTTTTCCCTTTTCCTTTAACTTCTTTGCTTTCCATCTCCTCTCACCCTTCCATTCTAAATATCACTAGTGCTATTATTTCAAGGAGAAAATACTTAATTGCACACAGTACAGGGACAATAACAACACCAAGGGCAATAACAGGAAGACAGAAAAAACAGGGAAACCAGTTTCCCCACAGCAAAAAATTAGTACAGGAACCAGAGGGAAATGAAGAAAACAGATACACAGATCCAGACTCAAACAAAATGAAGATAAACTATGCTAAAGAACTGAATGAAACCCACAAGAATAATTGAAAAGAAGAAATACTACAGGTACTCAATGAGAATTTTATAGAGATGATACTGGATAGGGTCAACCCAAATGTACAGGAAACACTCAAGAAATTCCAGGACAACAAAAATAGAGAATTTGAAAAAGCAAAAGAAGAAATAAAGGAAACCATAGAAGCACTGTATAAACAACAAAGTGAAACAAAGAACGTGATTAATAAAGAGATAAATGAACTCAGGACAAAAATAGACAACATTAAAGAGGAAATGACCCAGGATATGGAAAACCTCAGAAAAAGAACAAAAAAGAATTACAAAACAAAATGGAAGGCCAATCCAGCAGAATAGAACAAACAGAAGACAGAATCTCAGAACTCGAAAATGAAATGGTAATTAAAGGAAACACCAAAGAACTATTAATTAAACAACTCAAGACCTGTGAAAAGAAAATGCAAGAACTCATCGACTCCATCAAAAGACCAAACTTGAGAATCAGGGGCATCAGAGAATGAGAAGAGGTTCAAGCAAAAAGAATGCATAATATATTCTACAAAATAATAAGACAAAATTTCTCAAATCTAGAGAAAGATACTTCCATACAGATGCAAGAGGCCTCCAGAACACCAAACAGACCAGATCAAAATAGAACTACCCCACGACATATCATCATTAAAACAACAAGTTCAGAAACTAGGGAAAGAATATTGAAGGCTGTAAGAGAGAAAAAACAAATAACATACAAAGGCAAACCCATAAAACTCACAGCAGACTTGTCAACAGAAACATGAAAAGCAAGAAGAGCTTGGGGAAAGATCTTATGGGCACTGAATGAAAATAACTTCAACCCCAGGATACTCTACCCAGCAAAACTATCATTCAAAATAGATGGAGCAATAAAAGTCTTCCATGATAAGCAGAAACTAAAACAATATGTGACCACAAACCCACCACTACAAAAGATTCTTCAAGGGATTCTGCACACAGAAAGTGAAACCCAACATAACCATGAAAGGACAGGCAGCACAAAACTACAGGAAAAGAAAAAGCAAGACAGTAGCGAGTAACCTCAACTTATGTACACACAATCAAACCTTCAAACAACTAAGACAACTAAATGGCAGGAATCACCACATACCTATCCATACTAACATTTAATGATAAGGGACTTAATTCACCCATCAAAAGGCACTGCTTGAAGAAATGGATTAAAAAGGAAGATCCAACAATTTGTTGCTTACAGGAGACCCATATCACCGATAGATATAAGCATAGGCTTAGGATGAAAGGCTGGAAGATTTACCAAGCCAATGGCCCCTGAAAACAGGCAGGAGTAGCAATACTTATCTCTGACAAAGTAGACTTCAAACCTACGGTGATCAAATGAGATAAAGAAGGACATTCCATACTAATAAAAGGGTAAATAGACCAAAAGGAAATAATAATTATCAACCTATATGCACCCAATACCAATGCACCCAATTTCATCAAACACACCCTGAAAGACCTAAAAGCATATATTAACTCTAACACAGTGGTTGTGGGAGACTTTAACACCCCATTATCATCTATAGATAGGTCATCGAAACAAAATATCAATAAAGAAATGAAAGATCTAAAATATACAATAGATCAAATGGACCTCCTTGATGTCTACAGAACATTTCATCCAACTTCTACACAATATACATTCTTCTCAGCAGCCCATGGAACCTTCTCCAAAATAGATCATATCCTAGGGCACAAAGCAAGCCTCAGCAAATATAAGAAAATAGAAATTATACCGTGCATACTATCTGATCACAATGCAATAAAAATAGAACTCAACAAGAAAAGTAAGGACAAAAAACATGCAAACAGCTGGAAACTGAATTACTCATTACTTAATAAACAATGGGTCATTGATGAAATAAAAGAGGAAATTAAAAAGTTCCTGGAAGTCAATGAAAATGAAAACACAACCTACTGGAAACTTTGGGACACAGCAAAGGCAGTACTGAGAGGAAAGTTTATAGTTATGAATGCATATATTAAAAAGACTGAAAGATCCCAAATCAGTGACTTAATGATACATCTCAAACTCCTAGAAAAACAAGAACAAGCAAATCCCAAAACAAATAGAAGGAGAGAAATAATAAAAGTAAGAGCTGAAGTCAATGAAATAGAAACCAAAAAAATCACACAAAGAATTAATGAAACAAAAAGTTGGTTCTTTGAAAAAATAAACAAGATTGACAGATTCCTAGCAAACCTGACTAAAATGAGGAGAGAAAAAACCCAAATTAGTAGAATCAGGAATGCAAAAGGGGGGATAACAACAAACACCATGGAAGTCCAGGAACTCATCAGAGACTTCTTTGAGAACCTATATTCAAACAAATTTGAAAATCTTAAAGAAATGGACAGATTTCTAGATACATATGATCATCCAAAACTGAACCAAGAGGAAATTAATCACCTGCCATGGTCACACCCATCCACTTCTGATATTACAAGCATTCATTCAATTTCAGAAAACATCTCCTTTTCCTAATTCAGAAGTGGCAACCCTTCTAATGCCCATTTCCATGTCAAACTTCTGGTCTTTTCAAGCTAAAATGCCTTATTTATTGTAGTATTGACATATTTCTGAATCATGTATAAAATTGTGCTACCATTTTTATTAAGTTCCCATCTTTTTATTTTGATGTACCACTGATAAGTTTTTGAGTATATGTGCCTAACTCCATTTTCCCATAAGTCCTATGGTTGCACAATTTCACGATATTGCATTTTTAGTAGCTAGTATGTCACATTATAGCAAAACTGACTACACATGTAAAACAATTAACACATGACCAGCTTACAATGAATGTCAGCAGCTACTATCATCACTGAACCTCTTGTGCTAAATAACACTTGCCATTTTTTCTCCAAGCTTTTTCCCAATTATGAATTCATCTTTATCCTCATGCTTTACCTGTAGATTATATTTCTGATAATATATAAAAGAAAATGCAAATCATGGGAAATAATTTGGCCAAGATCATAAAACCAAGTCCCTGGAAGATACTTAAAAGCCTGTTCCTTGCCTTCAAATCTCTTTAAGGAAAAAAATGTATACATAGGTAGTACTTCTAGATCTCCATCCAAACTGTAAAGCTAAGTGTATGGAAGAGCATGGCTATTCAGAAATCAAAGGAAAATGGAACGAGAAGACATTTAATCAGAAAGAATGTTTGAGGAAGTAAATCAGGAACTTAAAAAAGGAAGTGGGGTGAAAGGAGGAAACTTGCAGGAAGGAGACACATCAGTGTCTGGGTCTCAAACTCATGCCTAGAGAGGTTAGGCAAATAATGAGAATGAACAAAATGCCCCAGGGGTGAACAGGTTGTGGTGGGGACTGTGATATACTTAGGTCCCAACCAAAAGGTCAGACTCCAGTGGATTTTAACCAATTCATGACTGAGTAGTAGATTCAGCACCTGATTTTTTTTTCTTTTTTTATTTTATTTTATTTTTTTATTTTTTTGGTTTTATGAAACAGTGTCTCACTATGTAGCCCAGCCTGGCCTTAACTCTCCATCCTACTGCCTCTGTTGGGGACTTTAACTGGCAGCCCACCTAGCCTAGAAATCAGCTATAACTGGCATGACCCTTGGGTAACCTCGTGAAGAGGAAGATAGCCTTGAAACAGGGTTGTAAAACATGGTAAACTGTCAATTAAAAGCTGTAACCTGGGACAGAGCTGTGAGGAATTGCTCATTAGAGCCATGCAAAAGTTCAGGACCGAGATGAAAGGCACCATGCAGAGATAAGCACCAATTCCTGCCTTTCTTTGTCTCCACTTGTAAATAAACATTCCGAAACAGGACTCCCTGCTGTTCTTATCTAAACCTTAGGTTTCTATTCCACTACTAGCCCCTCATTTATGGGAGAATGCATTCCTTGTAACCTGATAAGTAAGCCTCTGGTGTTTCCCCAGTTCCCAATAAATAATATTACTCCACCACCAGGATGTGGGCAAGATCAGGATGTGGGCAAGATCAGGAAAATGTGACCCCAGGGGCATGAGGAATTCCTATGTGACGATGATTGATGCTTTAAAGAGTATAAGACCTGCTTAAACTTTTCTCTCAGGGTCCTTGTTGAAACCTGCGGCGTCAAGCAGCCGGCTAGAAATAAACCTCGCCTTGTGACAAAAAAAAAAAAAAAAAAAGAAAATCTTAAAGAAATGGACAGATTTCTAGATACATATGATCATCCAAAACTGAACCAAGAGGAAATTAATCACCTGAATAGATCTATAACACAAAATGAAATTGAAGCAGCAATCAAGAGTCTCCCCAAAAAGAAAAGTCCAGGACCTGATGGATTCTCTGCTGAATTCTATCAGACCTTTAAAGAAGAACTGATACCAACCCTCCTTAAACTGTTCCATGAAATAGAAAGGGAAGGAAAACTGCCTAACACATTTTATGAAGCCAGTATTACACTTATCCCAAAACCAGACAAAGACACCTCCAAAAAGGAGAACTATAGGCCAATCTCCTTAATGAACATTGATGCAAAAATCCTCAACAAAATAATGGCAAACCAAATTCAACAACACATCAAAAAGATTATTCACCACAACCAAGTAGGCCTCATCCCAGGGATGCAGGGGTGGTTCAACATACAAAAATTGATAAACGTAATAAACCACATTAACAGAAGCAAAGACAAAAACCACTTGATCATCTCAATAGATGCAGAAAAAGCCTTTGATTAGTTCCAACACCATTTCATGATAAAAGCTCTAAGAAAACTAGGATTAGAAGGAAAATCGTATAAAAGCTATATATGACTAAAATAGCCAGCATTATACTTAATGGAGAAAAACTAAAACCACTCCCTCTAAAATCAAGAACTAGACAAGGTTGCCCACTATCTCCACACTTATTCAACATAATACTGGAATTCCTAGCCAGAGCAATTAGGCAAGAAGAAAAAAGTAAGGAATACAAATAGGTAAAGAAACTGTCAAAATATCCCTATTTGCAGACAACATGATCCTATACTTAAAGACCCAAAACTCTACTCAAAATGTCCTAGACACCATCAATAGCTATAGCAAGGTAGCAGGATATAAAATCAACAAAGAAAAATCATTAGCATTTCTATACACTAATAATGAACAAACTGAAAAAGAATATATGAAAACAATTCCATTTACAATAGCCTCAAAAAAAATCAAATACCTAGGTGTAAACCTAACAAAAGATGTGAACGACCTCTACAAGGAAAACTATAAACTTTTGAAAAAAGAGATTGAGGAAGACTATAGAAAGTGGAGAGATCTCCCATGCTCATGGATTGGTAGACTCAACATAGTAAAAATGTCTATACTCCCAAAAGTAATCTACATGTTTAATGCAATTCCCATCAAAATTCCAATGACATTCATTAAAGAGACTGAAAAATATACCTTTAAATTTATGTGGAAACACAAGAAGCCAGGAATAGCCAAGGCAATACTCAGTCAAATGAACAATCCTGGAGGTATCACATACTGGACTTCAAATTATATTACAAAGCAATAACAATAAAAACAGCATGGTACGGGCACAAAAACAGACATGAAGACCAGTGGACCCAAATATGAAGCCACACAACTATAACCAACCTGTCTTTGACAAAGTCACTAAAAATATACTATGCAGAAAAAGCAGCCTCTTCAACAAAAACTGCTGGGAAAACTGGTTCACAGTCTGCAAAATACTGAAAGTAGATCCATGTATATCATCCTATACCAATACTAACTCAAAATGGATCAGGGATCTTAATATCAGACTACAAACTCTAAAGTTGATACAGGAAAGAGTAGGAAATACACTGGAATTAGTAGGTATAGGTAAGAACTTTCTCAACAAAACCCCAGCAGCACAGCAACTAAGAGATAGCATAGATAAATGGGACCTCATAAAACTAAAAAGCTTCTGTTCATCAAAAGAAATGGTCTCTAAACTGAAGAGAACACCCACAGAGTGGGAGAAAATATTTGCCAGCTACACATCAGACAAAGGACTGATAACCAGAATATATAGGGAACTGAAAAAACTAAACTCAATTCTCCCAAAACTAATGAACCAATAAAGAAATGGGCAAGTGAACTAAACAGAACTTTCTCAAAAGAAGAAATTCAGATGACCAGAAAACACATGAAAAAATGCTCACCATCCCTAGTAATAAAGGAAATGCAAATTAAAACCACACTAAGGATTCCAAGATGGCGGCTAGAGGTAGGAAGCAGAAAGCGACCCTCCTATAGTGAAATCTTGGAGAGACGCTGGAGACACACTTTGCAGGCATAATCACTGAGAAAAGGCATAACTGTGACCCCTCCACATCTCCAGCCGGTGCAGAGAATCTCCACTTCACGTTAAACGGAGAAATGAGGAGGGCCCCCGGGGCCGCCAGTGGCCGGCACCCATACGGCTTGGGAAGACGCGGACCAGGTGAGCTTCGCGGTACCGCGGTACTCCCACAGACAAGCCTGAGCCAGAGCAGCATAGCCCCCTGGACAGACTGACCTCCACCTGGGAAAAAAAGAGAAACTAAGTAATAAGCAATAAGAACAGTTAAGACACACTGGAAAGAGGGTGGGGCGCCCTGAGAGCTGAAGATTGGGGGAAGGGAATTCTTCCCGGGACTGTAAATAAACAAGCCGGGCGGGCCGGAGAGCCTCTGGTGGGACCGGGGCGCGCGCCCAGTAACCAGGAGCGGGGAAGCTTGTGAGAGGAGGGAAGACCCATTTCCCACGTGAACTGTAAACAAACATGGTGGCCAGCAGGAGCAGCAGCACCGCCCAGTAAGCAAGAGCAGGAAAGCTGCTGAAAGTGGCAGTGGGAGGAAAACTTCAGAGGAGAGAGGCTCCCACATGAACTGTAAATAAACACGCAGGCCTGACAACGTGGGGCAGTGTCACCTTTCCCAGTGCTTGGAAAGGGGAAAGCCTGTAGCAGAGGCTCCCGCACAGGAGAACTCTGAGCAAACAAAGCCTGTGGGACCAGGTGAGTGCTAGCTCACCCCAGAGATCTGCATAAATAACGCCGCCAGCTACAGGCTGAGAGCAGCAGGCAGGCAAGCCACAGTTGCAGATACCATTCTCAGAACTGTCTCCAGACACTTTTTTTTCTTTTTCTCCCTACCTTTGATGAGAGAACAACCGAATTACACCTGCAAGCTGAAAAACTTACTGAAACTTAATTGCATTTGAACTGGGGACATTTGGTGGGGCTTGTGTGTGTGTGTGTGTGTGTGTGTGTGTGTGTGTGGGTGTGTAGTTTTGTTCTACTTTATGCATACCCTTTGATGAGACAACTATAGAACAACATCTGAGGCACCAACTCCAGAACTGGAGATTGAGACAGACACCCAAATTATTAAGACTGAAACTGCATTGCATATAAACTTGGAAGTTTTTTGGTTTTTTTTTTTTAATTTTCTATTTTCCATTTTATTTTAATTCATTTTTATATATAGATATTACTTTCATTTACTTATTTTTTATTTTTTTATCTTTGATTTTCAATCCTCTCTCTGTCTCTCTAATGTCTGTTCAGCTTACTGTCTATTAGTACACTAACACTCCCTGTTTATACCTTTTAAACTCTCTTGTCTGATACCTTGTTCTGCTTTCTCCCTCTTGTCTGTATATTTGTTTTCCCCTTTTCTTTAACTTCTTGCTTTCCATCTCAGCTCACTCTTCCATTCTAAATATTACCATTGTTATTATTACAAGCTAGAAAATACTTAATTACACACAGTACAGGGACAGTAACAACACCAAGGACAATGACGGGAAGACAGAAAAAACAGGGAAATCAGTTTCCCCACAGCAAAAAATTACTACAGGAACCAGAGGGGAATGAAGAGAACAGAAACTCAGATCCAGACTCCAACAAAATGAAGATAAACTATGCCAAAGGACCCAATGAAGCCCACAAGAATAATTTAAAAGAAGACATACTACAAGTACTCAATGAGAATTTTATAGAGATGATACTGGATAGGGTCAACCAAAATGTACAGGAGACACTCAAGAAATTCCAAGACAATAAAAATAGAGAATTTGAAAAAGCAAAAGAAGAAATAAAGGAAACCATAGAAGCACTGTATAAACACCAAAGTGAAAGAGAGAACACAATGAGTAAATGAATAAATGAACTCAGGACAAAAATAGACAACAATAAAGAAGAAAACTGCCAGGATATGGAAAACCTCAGAAAAAAGAACGAAACAGAACTGCAAAACAAAATGGAAGGCCAATCCAGCAGAATAGAACAAACAGAAGACAGAATCTCAGAACTTGAAGATGAAATGGTAATTAAAGGAAAAACCGAAGAACTGTTAATTAAACAACTCAAGACCTGTGAAAAGAAAATGCAAGAACTCACTGACTCCATCAAAAGACCAAACTTGAGAATCATGGGCATCGAAGAAGGAGAAGAGGTGCAAGCGAAGGGAATGCGTAATATATTCAACAAAATAATAACGGAAAATTTCCCAAATCTAGAGAAAGATATTCCCATACAAATGCAAGAGGCCTCCAGGACACCAAACAGACCAGATCAAAATAGAACTACTCCACGACATATCATCATTAAAACAACAAGTTCAGAAACTAAGGAAAGAATATTGAAGGCTGTAAGAGAGAAAAAACAAGTAACATACAAAGGTAAACCCATCAAAATCACAGCAGACTTCTCAACAGAAACATTAAAAGCAAGAAGAGCATGGGGTGAGATCTTCCGGGCACTGAATGAAAATAACTTCAACCCCAGGATACTCTACCCAGCAAAGCTATCATTCAAAATAGATGGAGCAATAAAAGTCTTCCATGATAAGCAGAAACTAAAACAATATGTGACCACAAAGCCAACATTACAAAAGATTCTGCAAGGGATCCTGCACACAGAAAGTGACACCCAACTTAACCATGAAAAGGCAGTCAGCACCAAACCACAGGATAAGAAAAAGCAAGACAGTGGAGAGTAACATCAAGTTAGGTACACACAATCAAACCTTCAAATAACTAAGACAAATAAATGGCAGGAATCACCACATACCTATCAGTACTAACACTTAATGTTAATGGACTTAATTCACCCATCAAAAGACACCGTTTGACAAAATGGATTACAAAAGAAGATCCAACAATTTGTTGCTTACAGGAGACTCATCTCACTGACAGAAATAAGCATATGCTTAGGATAAAAGGCTGGAAGAAGATTTACCAAGCAAATGGCCCCTGAAAACAGGCAGGAGTAGCAATACTTATCTCTGACAAAGTAGACTTCAAACCTACATTGATCAAACGAGATAAAGAAGGACATTCCATACTAATAAAAGGGTAAATAGACCAAAAGGAAATAATAATCATCAATCTGTACGCACCCAATGTCAACGCACCCAATTTCATCAAACATACCCTGAAAGACCTAAAAGCATATATAAACGCCAACACAGTGGTTGTGGGAGACTTTAACACTCCATTATCATCAATAGATAGGTCATCCAAACAAAAACTCAATAAAGAAATCCAAGATCTAAAATATGCAATAGATCAAGTGGACCTAGTAGATGTCGACAGAACATTTCATCCAACCTCTACACAATATACATTCTTCTCAGCAGCCCATGGAACCTTCTCCAAAATAGATCATATCCTAGGGCACAAAGCAAGCCTCAGCAAATATAAGAAAATAGAAATAATACTGTGCATACTATCTGACCACAATGCAGTAAAAGTAGAACTCAACAACAAAAGTAAAGACAAAAAACATGCAAACACCTGGAAACTAAATAACTCATTACTTAATGAAGAGTGGATCATCGATTCAAAAAAAGAGGAAATTAAAAAGTTCCTGGAAGTCAATGAAAATGAAAACACAACCTACCAGAACCTATGGGACACAGCTAAGGCAGTCTTGAGAGGAAAGTTTATAGCCATGAGTGCATATATTAAAAAGATTGAAAGATCCCAAATCAATGACCTAATGATACATCTCAAACTCCTAGAAAAACAAGAACAAGCAAATCCCAAAACAAATAGAAGGAGAGAAATAATAAAAATAAGAGCTGAAATCAATGAAATAGAAACCAAAAAAACCATACAAAGAATTAATGTAACAAAAAGTTGGTTCTTTGAAAAAATAAACAAGATCAATAGACCCCTGGCAAACCTGATTAAAATGAGGAGAGAAAAAACCCAAATTAGTAGAATTAGGAATGCAAAAGGGGAGATAACAACAAACACCATGGAAGTCCAGTAAATCATCAGAGACTACTTTGAGAACCTATATTCAAATAAATTTGAAAATCTTAAAGAAATGGACAGATTTCTAGATACATATGATCATCCAAAACTGAACCAAGAGGAAATTAATCACCTGAATAGACCTATAACACAAAATGAAATTGAAGCAGCAATCAAAAGTCTCCCCAAAAGGAAAAGTCCAGGACCTGATGGATTCTCTGCTGAATTCTATCAGACCTTTAAAGAACTGATACCAACCCTCCTTAAACTGTTCCATGAAATAGAAAGGGAAGGAAAACTGCCTAACACATTTTATGAAGCCAGTATTACACTTATCCCCAAACCAGGCAAAGACACCTCCAAAAAGGAGAACTATAGGCCAATCTCCTTAATGAACATTGATGCAAAAATCCTCAACAAAATAATGGCAAACCAAATTCAACAACACATCAAAAAGATTATTCACCACGACCAAGTAGGCTTCATCCCAGGGATGCAGGGGTGGTTCAACATACGAAAATCAATAAACGTAATAAACCACATTAACAGAAGCAAAGACAAAAACCACTTGATCATCTCAATAGATGCAGAAAAAGCCTTTGATAAGATCCAACATCATTTCATGATAAAAGCTCTAAGAAAACTAGGAATAGAAGGAAAGTTCCTCAACATTATAAAAGCTATATATGACAAACCTACAGCCAGCATTATACTTAACAGAGAAAAATTGAAACCATTCCCTCTAAAATCAGGAACCAGACAAGGATGCCCACTATCTCCACTCCTATTCAACATAGTACTGGAATTCCTAGCCAGAGCAATTAGGCAAGAAGAAGGAATAAAAGGAATACAAATAGGTAAAGAAACTGTCAAAATATCCCTATTTGCAGACGACATGATCCTATACCTTAAAGACCCAAAACACTCTACTCAGAAGCTTCTAGACATCATCAATAGCTATAGCAAGGTAGCAGGATATAAAATCAACATAGAAAAATCATTAGCATTTCTATACACTAATAATGAACAAACTGAAAAAGAATATATGAAAACAATTCCATTTACAATAGCCTCAAAAAAATCAAATACCTAGGTGTAAACCTAACAAAAGATGTGAAAGACCTCTACAAGGAAAACTATACACTTCTGAAGAAAGAGATTGAGGAAGACTATAGAAAGTGGAGAGATCTCCCATGCTCATGGATTGGTAGAATCAACATAGTAAAAATGTCGATACTCCCCAAAGTAATCTACATGTTTAATGCAATTCCCATCAAAATTCCAATGACATTCATTAAAGAGATTGAAAAATCTACTGTTAAGTTTATATGGAAACACAAGAGGCCACGAATAGCCAAGGCAATACTCAGTCAAAAGAACAATGCAGGAGGTATCACAATACCTGACTTCAAACTATATTACAAAGCAATAACAATAAAAACAGCATGGTACTGGCACAAAAACAGACATGAAGACCAGTGGAACAGAATAGAAGATCCAGATAAGAAACCACACAACTATAAGCAACTTATCTTTGACAAAGGAGCTAAAAATATACGATGGAGAAATAGCAGCCTCTTCAACAAAAACTGCTGGGAAAACTGGTTAGCAGTCTGCAAAAAACTGAAACTAGATCCATGTATATCACCCTATACCAAGATTAACTCAAAATGGATCAAAGATCTTAATATCAGACCCCAAACTCTTAAGTTGATACAAGAAAGAGTAGGAAAAACTCTGGAGTTAGTAGGTATAGGTAAGAACTTTCTCAATGAAACCCCAGCAGCACAGCAACTAAGAGATAGCATAGATAAATGGGACCTCATAAAACTAAAAAGCTTCTGTTCATCAAAAGAAATGGTCTCTAAAGTGAAGAGAACACCCACAGAGTGGTAGAAAATATTTGCCAACTATACATCAGACAAAGGACTGATAACCAGAATATACAGGGAACTTAAAAAACTAAATTCTCCCAAAACTAATGAACCAATAAAGAAATGGGCATGTGAACTAAACAGAACTTTCTCAAAAGAAGAAATTCAAATGGCCAGAAAACACATGAAAAAATGCTCACCATCTCTAGCAATAAAGGAAATGCAAATTAAAACCACGCTAAGATTCCACCTCACCCCTGTTAGAATAGCCATCATCAGCAACACCACCACCAACAGGTGTTGGCGAGGATGCGGGGAAAAAGGAACCCTCTTACACTGTTGGTGGGAATGTAAACTAGTACAACCACTCTGGAAAAAAATTTGGAGGCTACTTAAAAAGTTGGCCATCGATCTACCATTTGATCCAGCAATACCACTCTTGGGGATATACCCAAAAGACTGTTACTCCAGAGGCACCTGCACATCCATGTTTATTGCGGCACTATTCACAATAGCCAAGTTATGGAAACAGCCAAGATCCCCCGCTACTGACGAATGCATCAAGAAAATGTGGTATCTATACACAATGGAATTTTATGCAGCCATGAAGAAGAACGAAATGTTATCATTCACTGGTAAATGGATGGAATTGGAGAACATCATTCTGAGTGAGGTTAGCCTGGCCCAAAAGACCAAAAATCGTATGTTCTCCCTCATATGTGGACATTAGATCAAGGGCAAACACAACAAGGGGATTGGACTATGAGCACATGATAAAAGCGAGAGCACACAAGGGAGGGGTGAGGATAGGTAAGACACCTAAAAAACTAGCTAGCATTTGTTGCCCTTAACGCAGAGAAACTAAAGCAGATACCTTAAAGCAACTGAGGCCAATAGGAAAAGGGGAACAGGTACTAGAGAAAAGGTTAGATCAAAAAGAATTAACCTAGAAGGTAACACCCACACACAGGAAATCAATGTGAGTCAATGCCCTGTATAGCTATCCTTATCTCAACCAGCAAAAACCCTTGTTCCTTCCTATTATTGCTTATACTCTCTCTACAACAAAATTAGAAATAAGGGCAAAATAGTTTCTGCTGGGTATTGGGGGGGGAGAAGGAGGGGGCGGAGTGGGTGGTAAGGGAGAGGGTGGGGGCAGGGGGGAGAAATGAACCAAACCTTGTATGCACATATGAATAATAAAAGAAAAAGGAAGAATTAACCTAGAAGGTAACACACATGCACAGGAAATTAATGTGAGTCAACTCCCTGTATAGCTATCTTTATCTCAACTGGCAAAAACCTTGTTCCTTCCTATTATTGCTTATACTCTCTCTTCAACAAAATTAGAGATAAGGGCAAAATAGTTTCTGCTGGGTATCGAGGGGATGGGGGGAGAGGGAGGGGGCGGGCTGGGTGGTAAGGGAGGGGGTGGGGGCAGGGGGGAGAAATGACCCAACCATTGTATGCACATATGAATATAAAAAAAAATTTTTTTAAAGCAAAAAATAAATAAATAAATAATAAAACTTTAAGGTCATTTTTTTCTACAAACATCTAAATTTTTAACATTGTTGAAATTAGGACTTGGTTGTTCATGTCTCTAATCCAAGCTAATGAGGAAATGGAGATAGGAGGATCATGAGTTTAAGGTGAACCCAGGCAAAGTTAGAGAGATGCTGTCTCAAAAATAAAAAAATTTTAAAATGCTGGTGAATGGCTCAGTGATAGAGCACCTTCTTAACACATGTGAGGTCTGAATTCAAACCCCAGTTCTGCCAAAACAAAAACAAACAAAAAAACTATCAGAAGAAGAAAAGGGCTGTATAGCTCAGTGTGTTTATCTAGCAAGTTTGAGACCTGAATTCAAACCCCAGTATCACAAAAACAAAAAATGTTGAAATACATTTTAAAAATTTAACATTCTCTAACTTCATTAACAAAAGTACTAGTGAATTTTATTGTGATTTGACAGTGAATTTTTAATTTAAAAAATAGCTCTCTCATGTAACTTGGACTCCAATAAAATGGTGCACAGCTATAATAAAAATGGCAAAATTAGGAAATCTGATTGGTGACAGATTTGAGAACTGTACTATCAGGAACCCACAGTCAGCGCTCCAGAAACTCTAACTGGCTTCATCATGGACCACATCTCACCGTGCTTTTGGTTGGTTGGAGTAGAAACGCCTTCATCATTGTGTGCCTCTTGTCCAGAATGGGCAGCCAGACTCAGAAATGGTAGCTAAAGTAGAAATCCCAGAGGAATAGTACATCCTGGCACTCAGGGTTCCTTGCCAAAGCAGAAAATGCTAGTGTTACTCTTAGAGTGCGAAGGATCACAGGGCATAACCTCAGATTCTTCTCCAATCATGCCACCCTCTAAGGACTCTCAGATGAGACATTTTATGACCTGAACCAGCTGGCCAAGGAGCCTCAGCTGTAGTGAATCTGCTTGCCACTTCAAAAAATGGCATTGATCAGTTTCTACAGCACAGCCATTAAAGTGTACATTAATTGGGAAGCTCTGTTTTAGATCCAGAGTAGGTTGGCAGTTTGTGTGTCTCTCTGACTTTCTTTCTTAGAGAAAGTCTCCAATTTGTTTGAGATAAGAGCCAGAGAGTAGAAAATAGAGAGCAGAAACACACCCACAAATGGTGAGGTTTCTTACAGTCCAGCTAATTGACTGATGGATTTATTCATCTATTTATTTGATACCTGTTAATCAAGTGCCTAATCTGTGCTAAGTTTTCATCTTGTACAAATGGACCCAAGGAGAGGTTCTTGGATCCCTCACTGGGCACTGGAAGTCTGAAGTCTTAACTCTAGAATAAAACAATGTCACCCTCCCCCTCTTCTGCATCACATCAAGTATTAACTAAATTAATCAGTTGTAATCTGTACTCACCTCCTCACAGGATGTGTGTTACCTCTACTTCCCCTGTAGGATCTATGTGATCTTGCATATTTGCTGGACCCATTGATGCCGAATAAAAGGAAAGGTCTCAAGTGTTAAGATGTCTAAAAATCCTTTATTCTTAGTACTTAAGCCCAGAGACTCTCAGGATGCCTAGATGTCACAAAGAAAAGCCGTAAGGAGACCAATGGGCAAAGGTAGTACAATGAATTGGCATATTTTATCTTTTCTGGTAAATCCATCCTCCCCAATCCCTGACCTTGCCTTGTGATGTTGCAGTAGAGTGAAGCTTTATATTACTTATCTCCCTTAGAACCTTCTAGCTTCACCCAAGGAATAGCCTCCCAAATTTCTGCAAGCCAAATAAATCTTCATTGTCTTAAAGTAGAACCCCAAAGAGTCATAAAACAGTGACATGGATGAAAGAAGTTCATGGACTTTACTAACAGGTATATTAACAGAGATACTTGTGTAGAAGGGAGATGCACAAATGGCAGCTACTGTCTGCCTTCCTGACTTTCTCATGTAGACATTACCTTAGAGATCACCATTGGCAAGAAGTACATCATAAACTGTAGCCTCTCCTGGTTCTTTCTTTGACAACTCACCATCTAACCCAGGTACCAACCAGATACTCAAATACAAAGCCCACCCATAGCCACCCCCATCCCTACTCACCCTACCCCAGTGTCACTGTTCTTGAATTCTCACAACACCTTTTGCATATCTTCAAGTCATGAACACATTGTACTTAATTGCTTATTTATATGTCTTAATACCACATTGAGCAGATAACTCCTTATTACACCCCTCAAGTGTAGTGTCTGTCCTAGATCTGGTACTCAGGAAACATTTAATGAAAAAAGTAAATATTTTCTTTTTCTGTTCATTTAACTGGCACAAACCTAGCTCTCATTTCTAGCTGAGTTGCATTTCTGCCCCCAGAACACACTTGTATACATTTTCATATTTTCTTGATCCTGTCATTTTGTCTTCTGATTTTCCCCCAGGACCAGAGCTTTCCATAACCCCCAGACTCTTCCGACTCCTCCAATGACTACCAATCAGATAGCAACTGCTACTCTGCTGCCTCTTAGAGGACTTTGGCTAATACTGACAGGCTTCCTGCTATTGGTGATGTAATAAAGTCCATCCTAGAAGCATCAAAGCTTTAGATGGACCTGTGAGAACAGAATGATGTTTGTCTCTGGAAACAGTTGTAGGCTAAGCCTCAGGGTTGAAACATTCTCTGTTTATGCAGCAAGTCTCTAAGCATCTCAGACTGTAGAAAATATTACAATAAAGTAATGTCAGTTGCAACCTCTTACATTCTGGACATTTTTCTTCTGGTTAATCTTCAGTGTTTTTAAATGATTTCTCTAAAATGCTCCATCCCAGAAGAAATAGATTGGTCTTTTGTCTTCCTAAAACCTTAGTTTTTCTTTTCCTTTTAGCTAATAAAAGTACAAGATAAATAGGAGAATCTTAATTGTTGCTGATAGATGCTTACTGATAATATTCTCCACCAGACAATGCATATTATCTAAGTCTCTAATGAAATGATCCATTTGTTGTAAAATATTTTGTATTTTATTGTCATGGGGAGTAGAACTTTAAGTAAATATTTTCTAATAAGTGTCACAGAAAGAACAGAAACCAAAGAATAGCATATAGAGTGGAGACATTTGCATGTAACCAGAAATTCACATAAGGCATCAAGGAAACAGGTTGCATAGATTTTTGTATTGTTAACATCCAAAACTTAGAAAAAAATTTTACTCCTAAATTTGATGTCATGTAAATTTTGAATTAGTATAAGTAGTAAATAAAGAAACAATATATATATAGGAAGAACATATTCTTACATCACAGGTCAAATACAAGATTGTTATTTTTTTTAACAAAACAGGAATGCTACAAAATCAGAAGTCCTACTAATATGCCCCTTGTCCCAAAAGGACATCATGCATTAATAAAACTTTACTTCACTAAGCTGACGAAAGGGAGCATGCTTGAAATAACAAACATAGTTTACCACTAAGTAAGTCACACATCTCCTTCATATTAAAACTTGTCTTGTCTGGGTAAGAAAAACCCAAGACATTTAAAAATAAACAAAGTTTGGTAGGTTGCATCAATACAAACCTATAATAAAAACAAAATAGAAGGTAAGAATCAAAAGATTTAGCTAATGAAAAGTATTAAAAAAGCAATCACAAAACAGAGGACACTAACAAAACACTGTCACAGCAGAGAAACGGCAAAATTGTGGAAACAAAAACTGGACCAAACCCTGGAAAAACAAAATATCTCAAAGTAGATACCATATTACAAGGTGTTCAAAAGAATAAATTTAATTGAAAACATAATAAGAAAATCACAATTGAACACTCAGATTTAAAAAAATATTATTTAGAATAGCATTAAAATCTAATACCTAAAAATGAGTCAAATAAAATTTGTGCAACATTTCTAACTTAAAGCTACAAAATATAACTGGGAAAAATTAAAGATCTTATAAATGAAGAATTAGACTATGCTTACAGATTGGATGACACAATATTTTTAACTGCATCTTTTCCATAAAATATTAAAAGTTATTTTTCTCAAATCAATCTATAGAACACTGTGGCAATCAATTCAGGTAAACTTTGGGCATGTGTAAAAATGGTTAATTTAACCTAAAGCTTATATGGAAAAATTCAAGAAAAACCAAAATAGCCAAGACCATCTTGAAGAGTAATTTACATATCCAGAGTTTAAGACTTGCTTTATCAACTGAGGCCAATAGGAGAAGGGGACCAGGAACTAGAGAAAAGGTTAGTTGGAGAAGAATTAATTTAGAATGTAACACATATGTACAGGAAAGCAATGTGAGTCAACTACCTGTATAGCTATCCTTATCTCAACTAGCAAAAACCCTTGGTCCTTCCTATTATTGCTTATACTCTCTCTTCAACAAAATTAGATATAAGGGCAGAATAGATTCTGCCTGGTAGCGAGGGGTAAGGGGGGATAAGGGAGGGATGGGGGGATTAAGGGAGGGGGCGGGGGAAGAGGGGAGAAATGACCCAAACATTGTATGCACATATGAATACAATAAAAATTTAAAAAAATTAAAAAACAGCATACTTAGAAAAAAAAAAAGACTTGCTTTTTAACCACTGTATTAAGAGAGTGTGTGCTGGCATATGGAGAAAGAAATCAATCACATATCAGAATAAATGTGTGTATGCAAGCATGTGTGTGCAAACATGGGTGTGCAATCAGTTAGTTTTCAACAAAGGTATCCCTGCACTTTAGAGGAGACAGGATGACCTTTTAATTAGTTATGCTTGGTCAGTTGCCTATTCATATAGAAACAAACAAAAAAATCAAAACTTACACCATAAGTAAAATTTAATTTGGAATAGATTATAAATACAAATATCAAAAGACAAAACTTAAGTCTTTTAGAAGAAAAAGAAGAATATCTTCATGACTGTTTTGGCATGTGAAGATATTTTAACGGAAAACATGTAACAATGATCATAAAAGAACTTGAGATATTGGACTTTGTTATAATCACAAACTTGTGTTCACCAAAGAGATCATTCAGAGAAGGAAAAGATGTAGGCTTTAAAAAAAAAGATTTTTTAAAATACGGTTATAGATAAAGGACTTATGTCTGAAATATTAATAAAGAAAAACCAAAGAACCAAATTTCAAAAATGGGCAAACTTGAACAGACAATTTACCAAATAATTATGCAAACAGGAATAAGAAAATTTATTTGAAAGAAAGACTTTGCTACTAGGAAATTATAATTAAGGCTGGAATAAAATAATAGCATATACTTAACAGAATAACTCAAAAATAGAAAGAATAGCAATACTATGTATTGGTAAGGATATAGGGCAACTGGAAATTTCATACATTGCTGGCAGAAGTGTAAACTGGCACATTTTAGACAACTCTTTGGGATTATTCACTGCTTGCAAACTCAGAAATTCTATTTGTAAATATATGCCCAAGAGGAACAAAGACATATGTCCACTAAAAAGACATGTACAAAATGTACACATCAACTCTATCTCTAACCATAAAAAACTATCAAAATAAGCAAAAACTGAAAACAACCCTAATGCTCCCAAGTGCATCAAAGAAAGAAATGTGAAAAAAATTATAGAGCCTTTAGAAAATAATAAACAGAAGAATGGCTTTAATCATCAAGTCAGAAAGAAGTTTCTAAACAGAATAAAGAGACTGCTGTGTTTTATACTAAAATAAACTTAAGAACTTCTGCTTAGCAGAACACATCCTTCAGAGAATTAAAAAAGCAAATCACAGAGTGGGAGAAGGTATTTGAAACATTGTAACTAACAATGTCCTACTCCGTTTATGTCCAAAAAAAATGTGTGCAGATGAGTACCAAGAGACATCTGTGATAGATTATGTAGTTTTCTGTTTTTATACAAAAACAATTTACCTGAAGCTGGCCAGTTTGCTGTGTGCTTATTTAGGGATTCAAACTGCCATTTTTTTCTCCTTTTCTCTCTCAACCCTATGCTGGAAAGCTCAAGATTCAAAGTCTTTCAACCAAACTGGGCAATCTTCTCCTTTCCTCTTTTCTCTTTCTGATCACAGGAAGGAATAAGCCTCTGTCTAGCAACACACATGACTTCAGGGTACCAGCAACCAGAAATAAAAAGAACCAGGGCCACCATCTGGTCTCAAGGCATACACTCTGTCATGTAACTGGAGCAGAACCTGTGAGCATTCCCTTCAAACCTGGACATATTCTCTCAGGAGCAGGATAATAGTCTTTGAGACTGAATCACACTGTACTCTTCATTTCACCTGGCAAATTAATAAACCTTATTTCCCTTACCTCAAATTCCTGCTCTCATTATTTATAAGTTAGCACTGATCCAGGGACTGAACTTTTGGTTACAATGAGAATTAATTAGGGTACCTTGAGAACCACGTTATTCCCATCTTAAGGGCACGTACCCCAGTGACCTAACCATCCTGGCCCCACTGACCAAACCAGATCCCATTTCTTTTTTTAAAAATTTCCCTGTAATAAGGATTGAACCCATGGCCTCATGCATAGTAGGCAAGTGCTCTACCACTAGAGCCATCCTTCCAGCCCTTTTGTTTGTAGTCTTTCGTGTGTGTTTGAGATAGGGTCTCATTAGCTCTGCCCAGGTTGACCTTGAACTCATGATCCTCCCGTCTTTGCCTCCCAAGTAGCTGGGAATACAGGAGTGCACCACAACACCCAGTGTTCCCAACACCTCAGTATTGCCTCCACCACATGTACCCTTGGGAGACAAACCACATGCAAACCACAGAAGATAAGAATGTTCACAGTAGTATAATTTATAACTAAATATTGGAAATAAGTCAAATATATACCAATAGTAAATAGATAAATTGTAGTGTATCCATACAATGGAATATCAGACAGCATTAGAAATTAACAAACTATAGCTTCCTGATTTATATTTGAGATAAATCTCAAATATAATATTGAATAGAAGAAACTAGACATAAAATATTGGTTCCATTTATACAAAAGTTAAAAACACCATCAAACTAACCATTATCATCTAAAAATGCAGACGCAAATGAAAAAACTATGAAGAAAAGCGAAGACAAAATCATCACAAAATGTAGCATAAATTCACTAAGAAAAAAGTGGTTGTAGCTGGGAATAGTACAACAAGCTTGGTAGATGCTGGGAATGGTCTGCCTTTGAACCTGTGTGGTGGTTAAATGGATGTTCAGTTTACACAAATTGGTTAAAAGTAAGCTACACATTTATATTTTATACTTTTTTCTGAATGGCATGTTTCACAATATGACAGTGTGAAAATACTTTATAGGAACTATATTTCATTATCTTCCCATAATTATATGCTTGCTGTTGAAAGTGTTATTTCACTCACTTATAATCTCGAAGGTATGAAATGATTTTATAGTTCTCCTTTCATTATAAAATACAAAATAGAGAAGAAAATTATATCCTACTATTTTCATCATATGTCTACATTTTCTGTCTTTTCCCCAACACACACAAACACACACTACAATTTGAATAACAAATTGGGAAAAAATTGGGCAAGGCTAAAATGTTAGTAAAGTAAGACAAGATGTCATCATGAAGCAATTCCTTTCATTTCTGTCAGGACTCTAATATCAAGTCAAAAAGATAATATAATGGCCCTTTTCAGCTCTTATTTTAAAAGGAAGGGGCCACTGGCACAGGGAAATAAAAAGAACAATCCAGTTCCAAGATAACTCAAAACAAGATTTAGGCACCATAGAACAGTCAGATCAGCACTTCCTAAAGTAGGCGCTATGTGAATTTAAAACAATTAAAAACTACTTTCTTCACAGCCCTTCTCAGGGTGACATTGCCCTTACCTTAGTCCTATTGAAAGAGCCTGACATTTGAAGTGAAGAGGCTATAGTCCATGTCATTGTATTTAAGCTTTAGGTTTTCTTTTTTTAATTGTAAAGAGTGGAAATAATCTTTGCCCTAACATTGATATTCTGAGCAGCAAATGAAAAGCAACTGTGAATTCAAGTTATACATAACAAAAGGACAAATGTCTGTAAGGAGTTTGTGTGTTTTATAAGCTCTAGAAGGTTACTTCACATGTGTGGGGTGGGCGGTAAAACTCAATATGAAATGTTTTCACACTACTTAGGTACTATCCTAATGAGTCACTGGCTCTGATAGTACTGCACAATATTCTTGGGTTGGCTGGGTTGGATGGAAATAAGATTGGAAAAAATGTTTCTTTAGAAGTTATGGTGGGGACTCAATTAGAAAACTACTCAATGACTCATTTGAAGATTACAATATTCAATCTATCAGAATTAGTTTGAATACTGATAGTATCAAAAGAAAGTTTGTCAAAACGGCTTAAATTCAGACTACTTGCCACTTCAATCATTATTTAATATCAGAATATTTGTCAGTTTAATCAGTTAAAATAAATTTCTGGGAAGCTAAGAAGCAAAGAACATGTCTTATCTTATCTCAGTATTCCTAACACTTCATAGTGCTAGCATCTGATGTTTATTAAATGACTGAATTAAGTGGATGGTTTTGTCTTTCTTATGTCCTAAAAAAATCTATTAAAAGCATTTTCTAAAAGTGCAAATGTAGTTCTCCCACGATATGGCATGAGTCCTGTTGGTTTTAATGGAAATTCCTGTAAGTATTCAAGGAAGAGATAATTCCTAATATTTAAACCCTTTAGATGAATTTTTAATGGCCATCTTTCCAATTAATTTCACAAAGTCAGATTTATCTTCTATTAGATTTTCCTCTACAGCTGTAGTAACAATCAGAAAATATAAAACAGCAAAAGAAAAATGGAAATCATACCTTCAGTAATGAGACCTGAAGAAAATCAGAAAAATGTACTGAAATACTGATATATTGGAAATGAGTGCCAGGTTTCTCAGAAGGACCTCAAGGGTACAAAAATATCAATTAATCAACTTAATAAAATACCTCAAAAATATCTGAAATAGTAAAGACAAGTGTTGGAAAAATAAAGAGATGAGATAAACTTCTTTCATATAATACAACATATATTCAAGACACAATAATTAAAACATGAAGCCAGGAACAAAATAACAAATGATTAAATAGAATAGTACATTGAGCTACCCAAAGCCTACATCAAAATTTAACACATCTGCAGTATTACAAACCAGTGGGGGAAAGACAGATATAAACAAACAGTAGGAGAAAAAAAAGACTGACCACTTATAAAAATAAGTAATTAGACTTTTAATTTAAACCTTACACAAAAATAAACTTGAATGAGATTGGGAAATTAAATATTTTTCAAATGTATAAAAATTTCAAAAAAGAAACAAAAGTGTGAATATTCTTATAATTAAAAACCTCTCTAATAACTATAAAATTATTAATAACCAATGGTAGGTTAAGGGAAAAATAAGTAAGTATTTCTGTGTATGAGAAACACTGAAAACAACAGCAGACAACAACTGAAGGTTAAGATGGTAATGTAAAAATATCTTTGTTCTCTTCTTTCAATGATCAATTGACAGCAACAGTGGCAGTGAGAAAAAAACAAAACAAAAATCCTTTCTGAGTCAAAACTAGGAAACATCAGAGACTGAAGTTATGTATGTTAAAAGAAAAGCTGTCAAGCACAGCAAAAATTGTACCAGGAGAGGATATGAAGAATAAAAGCATGCTCACTACAAATCTCACAGATAAGCTGCTAGCCCCAGCTACCTCCAAAATATAAGGAACACTAAAAAAGGGCAAAAACAATGCCTTTGTTTAGTTTTGTTCTGTTTTGAAGATGAGAAAACAACATCTGAGAGCCTCACTGTATCCAACCTGGCCATACAGGGAACCTGTATGTTAAGTTTTTCCTGGAAACACCAGAGGAAGAAGTAATTGAGTGCTAAGGCTGGGAAAGACCCTATATCATCTCTTCACTACACAGAAACCTCTTCTAATAGGCTAGGAAAACGAACCTTAATGTATTTTGACTATAAGAACCCTGCAAAGAAATGTGGCCATGACCAAATGAAAACTAAGACTACAAAATGAGCTATTACACATTAAGAAAATATTGTGCAGATTACAAACAGAATAGTTCAGATGTTAAATAGGAATTATATGGAGGAAATAAAATGATAACCAAGACATCTCTAGAAATAATTTTTTAAAAATTCCCTCATCTCAAACAATAAAAATTCTGTCTCAAACTATTCGACAAGGTATGTTTGGCACTTATGTGAAGTACTCGTGTGTGTGTGTGTGTGTGTGTGTGTGTGTGTGTGTGTTGCAAGGGCGGTGGGGGAGTATATTGCCAGGAAATGTCCATTACCAGGTGAGGAGGGTATAGACGAGGCCGCTGTCCAGGGGTTAAGTCAAAGCTCTAATAGAATGAGGAATTTGCCTTAGGGGTTGAGGTTGAGAAAAAAGTGGGAAAAGAATTAGGAGATCCGTTACATACAGAGAAATGTATCAAATACTTAAATATATCAAGGCCAGTTTTCTGAAAGAATAAAAGAAAAAGTGAAAAGGAAAGAAACTAAAATGAGTCTTGTGGATGTAGATTGGAATTGGTATAACTTCATGATTTTCAAAATGTACATGGAAATAGAAATATAGATCTACGTGTGTAGGTCTGTATGAGAGAAAGAGAGAGAAAAAGCTACAGACAGTTTTTGTAAATACCATTCTCTAACAAAAGGAACCAGAATTCCTTTGTGAAATTAATGATTGTAAGGAAAGGAAAAGTAAAATATAAGCCTGAAACATTTTGCTATGCATAAAAATAATAACATGCTCAGAGAGTGATAAGGTCAATTCAAGAGCACACAGAAGCTATCTTCTTGTCAAATCTGGCACAACTTGGTTATCAAAATAATGTTAGTCTATAGAGCATTAAAATTTTTAAATCCACAAGTATGTCCTGATTTAAATACGTGAATTAATTAAATTCTATCATCATGAAAAACAAGAATTCACACAGCTTGAAAGTACCACCTTATAAAATGCTTGAAGAAAAAAAAATGAACTTCACAATAGAGAAAATAGGTAGACAACATCTCAATCAAGTTATCACTAGATGGAATGTTTAAAAACTTATCATAGTTTCTGTATGTCTACAGCCAATGAAACATAAACTAATTCTAGGCATGTAGAGAAAAAAAAAACTAACAAGCCTAAATTAAGAGGCATTCTACAAAACAACTAGTAATCTTCAAAAGTGTCAAGGTCCTAAAAGTTAAGGAAAGACTTAAAAGTTGTCCTAGAGAGCAGAAGACTAAACAAATGTGATAACCCAAATCAATGTGAGAGTATAAACTGGATCTTTTTTGTCCTAAAGGACTTTATTAAGGAAACTGGACAAATTTGAATGGTGTCTAAGAGTAAAAAAAAAAAAAAAATCAATGTGAATTCTTTAATTTTGACAGAAAAATACAACAAATAAAACACAATTTTTTTTATTATTCATATGTGCATACAAGGCTTGGGTCATTTCTCCTCCCTGCCCCCACCCCCTCCCTTACCACCCATGGATCTAGTTTCAGTTTTTTGCAGTTTTCCCAGCAGTTTTTGTTGAAGAGGCTGCTATTTCTCCATCGTATATTTTTAGCTCCTTTGTCAAAGACAAGTTGCTTATAGTTGTGTGGCTTCTTATCTGGGTCCACTGGTCTTCATGTCTGTTTTTGTGCCAGTACCATGCTGTTTTTATTGTTATTGCTTTGTAATATAGTTTGAAGTCAGGTATTGTGATACCTCCTGCATTGTTCTTTTGACTGAGTATTGCCTTGGCTATTCGTGGCCTCTTGTGTTTCCATATAAATTTAACAGTAGATTTTTCAATCTCTTTAATGAATGTCATTGGAATTTTGATGGGAATTGCATTAAACATGTAGATTACTTTTGGGAGTATGGACATTTTTACTATGTTGATTCTACCAATCCATGAGCATGGGAGATCTCTCCACTTTCTATAGTCTTCCTCAATCTCTTTCTTCAGAAGTGTATAGTTTTCCTTGTAGAGGTCTTTCACATCTTTTGTTAGGTTTACACCTAGGTATTTGATTTTTTTTTGAGGCTATTGTAAATGGAATTGTTTTCATATATTCTTTTTCTGTTTGCTCATTGTTAGTGCATAGAAATGCTAATGATTTTTCTATGTTGATTTATATCCTGCTACCTTGCTATAGCTATTGATGATGTCTAGAAGCTTCTGAGTAGAGTTTTTTGGGTCTTTAAGGTATAGAATCATGTCATCTGCAAATAGGGATATTTTGACAGTTTCTTTACCTATTTGTATTCCTTTTATTCTTTCTTCTTGCCTAATTGCTCTGGCTAGGAATTCCAGTACTATGTTGAACAGGAGTGGAGATAGTGGGCATCCTTGTCTGGTTCCTGATTTTAGAGGGAATGGTTTCAGTTTTTCTCTGTTAAGTATAATGCTGGCTGTAGGTTTGCAATATATAGCTTTTATAATGTTGAGGTACTTTCCTTCTATTCCTAGTTTTCTTAGAGCTTTTATCATGAAATGGTGTTGGATCTTATCAAAGGCTTTTTCTGCATCTATTGAGATGATCAGTGGTTTCTGTCTTTGCTTCTGTTAATGTGGTTTATTACGTTTATTGATTTTCGTATGTTGAACCACCCCTGCATCCCTGGGATGAAGCCTACTTGGTCGTGGTGAATAATCTTTTTGATGTGTTGTTGAATTTGGTTTGCCATTATTTTGTTGAGGATTTTTGCATCAATGTTCATTAAGGAGATTGGCCTATAGTTCTCCTTTTTGGAGGTGTCTTTGCCTGGTTTTGGGATAAGTGTAATACTGGCTTCATAAAATGAGTTAGGCAGTTTTCCTTCCCTTTCTATTTCATGGAACAGTTTAAGGAGGGTTGGTATCAGTTCTTCTTTAAAGGTCTGATAGAATTCAGCAGAGAATCCATCAGGTCCTGGACTTTTCCTTTTGGGGAGACTCTTGATTGCTGCTTCAATTTCATTTTGTGTTATAGATCTATTCAGGTGATTAATTTCCTCTTGGTTCAGTTTTGGATGATCATATGTATCTAGAAATCTGTCCATTTCTTTAAGATTTTCAAATTTATTTGAATATAGGTTCTCAAAGTAGTCTCTGATGATTTTCTGGACTTCCATGGTGTTTGTTGTTATCTCCCCTTTTGCATTCCTGTTTCTACTAATTTGGGTTTTTTCTCTCCTCATTTTAGTCAGGTTTGCCAGGGGTCTATCGATCTTGTTTATTTTTTCAAAGAACCAACTTTTTGTTACATTAATTCTTTGTGTGATTTTTTTGGTTTCTATTTCATTGATTTCAGCTCTTATTTTTATTATTTTTCTCCTTCTATTTGTTTGGGGACTTGCTTGTTCTTGTTTTTCTAGGAGTTTGAGATGTATCATTAAGTCACTGATTTGGGATCTTTCAGTCTTTTTAATATATGCACTCATGACTATAAACTTTCCTCTCAAGACTGCCTTAGCTGTGTCCCATAGGTTCTGGTAGGTTGTGTTTTCATTTTCATTGACTTCCAGGAACTTTTTAATTTCCTCTTTTATTTCATCGATGACCCATTGTTTATTAAGTAATGAGTAATTCAGTTTCCAGCTGTTTGCATGCTTTTTGTCTTTACTTTTCTTGTTGAGTTCTATTTTTATTGCATTGTGATCAGATAGTATGCACAGTATAATTTCTATTTTCTTATATTTGCTGAGGCTTGCTTTGTGCCCTAGGATATGATCTATTTTGGAGAAGGTTCCATGGGCTGCTGAGAAGAATGTATATTGTTTATAAGTTGGATGAAATGTTCTGTAGACATCAACTAGGTCCATTTGATCTATTGCATATTTTAGATCTTTCATTTCTTTATTGATGTTTTGTTTGGATGACCTATCTATTGATGATAATGGGGTGTTAAAGTCCCCCACAACCACTGTGTTGGCGTTAATATATGCTTTTCGGTCTTTCAGGGTATGTTTGATGAAATTGGGTGCATTGGTATTGGGTGCATATAGGTTGATAATTATTATTTCCTTTTGGTCTATTTACCCTTTTATTAGTATGGAATGTCCTTCTTTATCTCGTTTGATCAACGTAGGTTTGAAGTCTACTTTGTCAGAGATAAGTATTGCTACTCCTGCCTGTTTTCGGGGGCCATTGGCTTGGTAAATCTTCTTCCAGCCTTTCATCCTTAGCCTATGCTTATTTCTGTCAGTGAGATGGGTCTCCTGTAAGCAACAAATTGTTGGATCTTCCTTTTTAATCCATTTCGTCAAGCGGTGCCTTTTGATAGGTGAATTAAGTCCGTTAACATTAAACGTTAGTACTGATAGGTATGTGGTGATTCCTGTCATTTAGTTGTGTTAGTTGTTTGAAGGTTTGATTGTGTGTACGTAAGTTGAGGTTACTCTCTACTGTCTTGCTTTTTCTTTTCCTGTGGTTTGGTGCTGCCTGTCTTTTCATGGTTAAGTTGGGTTTCACTTTCTGTGTGCAGAATCCCTTGAAGAATCCTTTGTAGTGGTGGCTTTGTGGTCACATATTGTTTTAGTTTCTGCTTATCATGGAAGACCTTTATTGCTCCATCTATTTTGAATAATAGTTTTGCTGGGTAGAGTATCCTGGGGTTGAAGTTATTTTCATTCAGTGCCCGGAAGATCTCACCCCATGCTCTTCTTGCTTTTAATGTTTCTGTTGAGAAGTCTGCTGTGATTTTGATGGGTTTACCTTTGTATGTTACTTGTTTTTTCTCTCTTACAGCCTTCAATATTCCTTCCTTAGTTTCTGAACTTGTAAAACACAGTATTTTTAATAAAAGAATTTAAAGATGAAAACAAATAAAAACCTGGCAATGAAAAAAATATAAAAATTAATAAGAGTCCCAGAAGAAACAAGTCAAAGCAATAATATAAAACAAAAGCTTTCTGAAATTAATTAAAATGTCTTATATACTGAAATGAAACTCAGGGTAACTGGTACTAATTTCCTAAAATGGTTGACACCTAAACCCATCCTAATATGGAATATTAAGGTTAAAGAAAGAAAAAACACAAGAGGCGATACAAATAAAGACAAAGTGAGATGTCAATTTAAAATCAAAACAAAAGACTTGAAGTGGTTTTCTTTGGCTCTTGAGTATGCCAGTGTTAGTAATTCTGTTCAGTTGCTAACTTAGAAATAGATGTAGCAGGCTTTGGTGTGATTGAAGCACTAACATTTACTACATTGTGTGAAACAATTCTAGATTTTCTAAGAAGTTGAGAAAAATACTGTTTCTGTGAAATCTGAAGTAGAATAGCCAAGGTATGTTACAACTGATAATGAATTTTAAAAATACACATGGAGTAGAATAGGCTTGTTAGATAAATTTATAAAAAATAGATATATTGTTTAAACCTATTATTCTTTGTACTATTCATTTCAGTTACTTTGAGAACTATAATTGGCTTGATCATGTGTTATGAATAAGTCACATAAACAGTGAATTTCAAATGCTCTTATAGACTTCACTATTGGCAATTTTGAGTATTTTTTGTTGTGAAATAGTAGTCGAATATTCTTAACTTCCCAACCACACAGAAGATCAATAACATAGCAATAGAAAAAAAATTTTATTTGTGACATTTTTCAGCATAGGGCTGAGATTAAGTTTTTTCATAATGAGAACTGCCCTCAGTGACTATTATTAGACCTTGAATGGCTTTGAAAACTAGCTTTTTCTTCAGACTTGATAACATTTCTTAATGAATTCAACCAAAAATAACAAAGCAAAACTGTGCTCATATGTGAAACTTCTTCAGCAGTAAAGTCATTTCAATGACAACTCACATCTGAATCTCAAGTACTGTCAAGCTGTTCTATATATCTCCCATGCTGTCAAAAGTTAAAACAAGAAGTGAGATTCCATTTCCATACAATTTTGTTGTAGCTCTTTCCCAAGTTCAAACTGCTGTTGCAGCATTTTTCAGACCTCAATGTATGAAAGAGATTGCCTCTATTTCTTATCCTTCATTCTTATGTGGCCTCTCCATGCCTCCTTCTCTAAGTTTCTCCTTCATTCTACAACCATCTCCATGGTTTTATCCTATTATCCTCCAAAACCAACCCTAACATCCCTTCCCATTATTTCTCCTTAGGTTTAAGTCCTATAATAACTATTATTGGTCTTTCATTTGACCCTTTCTGTGCATTCCTTTTTGCTACTTATTGTATTTCTACCTACACAATCAATGTTTCCTCTTATATGGTATAAATTCCTTGAGGCAATAGCTATGATGAGTGTAAGCCACAACCCCTGTTGGCAATACCTGTGTCACTGAAAAATGTTGGTTGATTGGTGAAACAAGCATTTTGATAGTTTCAAACATTAAACTGATGAATTAGGAACTCTGGAAAGACTCATCAACACTTCAGCTTTTACAAGTGCAATTCAACCTACATTTGCTAAGCATTTACTTATGTTTGGCTAGTCATCAAAATGAATCTGAAATTGATTCTACCCCCAGGAAATAACAGATAAGTTAGAGTTATTTACTGCTGTGGTTCTCAACTAGAGGTAATTTTACTCCCCAAAGAACAGCTGCCAATGTTAGGAGACATTTTTGTTAGTTAAAAGTAGGACGTATAGGATGCTACTGGTAGATAGTGAATGAGGAAAAAGAGCTACAGGGAGCATCCTACAATACAAGGGCAGCCTCTGACAATTTAAGAAGTATTTGGCCCCAAATGTCAACAGTAACTACACTAACTTCCTGTGTCAGTGTGGACTGACACATACGAAAATAGCTGTTGATGTTTGTTTTTGTCATTCAAATTATGACATTTTCATATGACTACTATTTCATATTTCAGAGCATCTAGGATTGATGTTCATCCTCATAGTCACCTTCATTTCACTAAACTAAAGGCTCTAGGAGGCTGGAAATCAGTTCTCCTTTTTGAGTAAAGGTTTGTTGAATTAGGTGCTAAATAAATATTTGTTGAATGAATAATTAAATGTTGAAGTATTACACACTCTTCCTTTGTTCTTCAACACATTAGTTTGACATTTGCTTTATAGAACTTCTAGCCCTTTGGAAACCTGGAAGGATTTTTTGTGATAATCTTATCATGTGTTTTATAAAAGTGACATTTTTTATCAAGTAACTTCCTATGGGAAATTCTGACACATGAGGCAGAGAAACAGAGCTGCTCCACTGAATCAAAGGTAGGGAATCCAGAGCCTGACCACCAGCACACTGTGGGCATCCCCTTGCAGTGAGCAGTGAAATCAATCCACTCAGGTAGCCACTGGGAAACTGAGGTAAAGAGACGTGACATGGCCAGCTAGGAGTAGTAGCTGCCTTCGGTGTTTAAGTACTCTTGACAGACAAGTGCAGGACAAAGGCTCTTATTGTGCTGAACTAACCTAGTGTGGCACGGTGCTTTTGTGTGCTTATATGTAAATAATGCATGTGCTATATGAACCTCTGTTTTTAGGCTGATTCTCCCCCTGAATTACCCCCACATTGATCCACTAAAAACTCCACGAGGCCTCAGTCCCTGTTCAGTTTTATGGGAAATTCATTCAAGGATTGAACAAATTATGGCTCAACAAGCAACAGAGATATTTCTTTATGAATCATTTTTCCATTGAGATATGTTTGAGATCCATTTACGAAGAAGAAATTTAGAAAAACTCGCCAATATTCACTTACACTTCCATGTAGATAACTAATTGCTAATGGGATGAGGGTTGGCTGCCTACTGGCTCTGAAACTAGGAGTACCATAGTATGAAAAAGCAGTCTGTAAATTTATTTTTAGCAACCTGAATAACTATAATTTTCATAATACAAACCTTAGAAGTTTGTCAAAATATTTTTGGCTGACTATGGGAATGTTTAGAAAATAGCACTTCTCCAATGTTCAACATTCATAGCCATGAAAGGAATGCAAATCAAACATACTCTAAGATTCCATATCACCCCAGTCAGATTGGCCATTATCAAGAAAACAAACAACAACAAATGCTGGCAAGGATTCAGGGGAAAAGGAACCCTCATACAGTGTTGGGGGGAATTAAACTAATGCATCCACTATAGAAATCAGTATGGGGGTTCCTCAAAAAACTATAAATAGACTTACCTTATGACCCCACCATACCACTCATGGGCATACACCTGAAGGAGAGTAGACAGTATACAAGAGAGATATCTGCGTAACCTTGTCTATTGTAGCTCTCTTCACAATAGTGAAAGTATAGAAACAGCAGAGTTGCCCAACAAATGATGAATGGATAAAGAAAAAAAAAAATATATATATATCCCATGGAATATTATTCAACCATAAAGAAAAATGAAATAATGTCATTTGCAGAAAAATGCATGGAACTGGAGATCAACATGCTAAGCAAGATAAGCAAAGCTCAAAAAGTCAAATATCACATTTTCTGTGTCATTTATGGAACCTACACCTAAAATGACAATGATGATGATGATAATGAGACATGAATGTATATCCAGGACTGTTTAAGGGGATCAGTGGGAGGGTGAAAGGAAAGGATGCTGAGGGGTGAAGAAGATGGAAGTGCACTGCATATATACATATGAAGACAGCATAATGAAACCCACCAAACAGTGTATGAAAGCAGAGGGAGAAGAGAATGGGAATATAACAGAGGGGGCGACCTTGTTCAAGGTACACTGTATGCATGTATTGAATTATCACAATGAAATCCCCTCATATTACTAATGTATGATAGAAACTTATTAAAAAGAAAAGCTTATTAAAAAGAAAAAAATAGTGCTTCACTTTGCTTGGCATGGTAGTACATTACTGTAATCCCCACACTAGGGGGGCTGAGGCAGGAGGATTATGAGTTCAAAGCCAGCAGGGACTGCATAGTAGAACCTGTCTCAAAAAAAAAAAAAAAAAAAGCAAAAAAGAGGAGGAGAAGAAGAAAAGTCATAGGAAAGTGAAAAAACAGTGTATAAAAGAACTAAGGAGTTTGGTAAAGTGGCTTAGCCTTTAATATCAGCTACTTGGGAAGTGGAGATTAGAATAGTGTTGGTGGCCAGCCCAGGCAAAAAGTACAAGAGCCTATCTGAAAAAATAACTAAAGTAAAATGGCCTGGGGGCACAGCTCAAGTGGTAGAGTGCTTGTGTAGCAAGCACAAGGCCCCAAGTTTCCAAAGAAAATTTTGTGATTGCTAAAAGCAGATTTTTAAAGATAACAAGTAAAAACATTTAATTTCAAGGAAGGACTTGAGTTGGGTCTCTTCACCCATTCAATATCCTACATGGCTGTTATTTAAAATAATATAGAAACTGAGTTTGGATGCAGAATACATGGAAAGTAAACAGACAGCTAGTGCCAAAATTCAGAGTTATCTTCTAGTCTAGGACCTTCCTTGCACAGATGAAAAAACCATTCTCAGCCTGTTACTCTGCAATACTTTATTAGAGTCTTGTCCACACCATTTGCATAGGGAAACACAAGGTGACCGGAAGGTCAATGTGACAGTGAGGAAGGATGCTGCTGGCTGGACTCATGCCGTGATCCTGTCAGATCACAGGATTGCGATGAGAGACATTGTCCCCAAAGGTTTCTGCCTCGAGGTAAACACATGGGAGGTAGAGAACAATTTTAAGCAGATTGTATACGCAATATAGTCTTGCTACCTTGTCATACGACCCACCAAATGGCATTCTTTCTTTCAGAATTTCTATGTAAAAAAACTAAAAACTGATGTGAGTTAGCCAAGGTCAAGGCTTGAGCTATATTTAACAACCTGAGAGCAAAAAAGGTTTCAATTTTCCAGTAAAATCCTTTTGTAAGCAATAACTTTATAAAATTCCACAAACACAGCTGTGCAGAGAGTACAGAGAGACTTGTGACCAGTGACCATGAAACTGGTCTTGGGGAGCTCTCAAAACAATGATGCCACTCTGGAGTTAAGAGTGGGGTAAGCAGACACAATGTCTTCCCAACATCATTCTAGTCCTCTGAGGACTGCTTGCCACTTCCATTCACCTGGGTTCATCTAGAGTCCCTCCTTGCCCAAGTCTGCAAACCTCACTTACTTGCCATAGGTTATCATTCAGACTTCCCTTAGATCCACCTTCTGTCCTAGTGTTTATTTTCCCTCCACAGCCAACAGTTGTTCATGGAGGGATCTTTAGAGGTCACAAATCTCACCCCACAATTTATAAATGAGAGTGAACTAGTCCCAGAGAAGGGAGGAAATTTCCCCAAAGTCACACGCGTAGCTGATAGCAGAGCTGCTAGAATCCAGGTGGCCCAGCCATGAGTCTCTGCACACCATCGTGCTCAGGTTGTCTCAGTCCAATCTCTCCACCACCTAAAGGATGTTCTTCCTTTGCAGATTACTCTTCAGAGCTATTAGGGGAATTTCAGTCAATATCATGGAAGTTTCTATCACTACAAGGTATTTGATGTGCTCAAATTTATTTTATCTTGTGAAATGGGAAGCTTCTTTGCATTTATTTATTCCCATGAACAAGGAAGAGGTTGTTTCATAATAACAGATAGTTGTTTCAAATTGCATACTAGCATACATTTCATTTTTACATCAGTACCACCTAAGAGATCAATTAAAGTGGTTCATTACGTTTGTTTTGTAGCTAATCCTTAAACGTAACTAAGATCCTCATGTACACTTTAAAAAAATTTTTTCAAAAACACCTTCCCCTTTACCTCTTGAAAGAGAGCAATATTTTGTTAAGAGTAATACTTTTTCTATTAACTCTTTTATTGAGCTCAGGAATTAAAATGAGGTAGGATTATTTGGACCATTTCCCTACCCTAACCAGAGACTTTCCCATAAATGGTCATTTCTCCTCTGCCGGGATCTGTCAGTGACAGAAGATTACCTTTCTCCAAAGTTACATGTATTCTGCTGTTGAAAAACCTCTGAGAAAGTTTGTTCAAGGACTATCTGTTATCTGAATGCAGGCCCTTTATGAATGCAGACGATAAAATTTGTTCTAAATAGTAAGCATAGATTCCAATAAGAAAGGTATGGTGACATAATAGAAATTTTTTAATCTTTGAAATAAGCAAATGGGATCTATCTCTGGCTCTGCCCTGCTACTTAATTACCTTTGTAACTTTGAACAAGTTACCTAATTTGTAAGTCTTAAAGTTTACACTTACTGTGTTTAGAGTTTTGTGGTTCTTAAATAGGCTTGTGAATGTAGAGACTCAAACAGGACCTATATTAACAGATATCCAATAAATGCTTGCTGTGCCCACTGTATATGTTGGTGCAATTTAAAAAGATTTTAATGATGTTCTGTTAAAATGAATACTTCAGGTGTGTAACTGATGAATTTATAGATCAAAAATTGATAGTTTTGAAGAAAGAGGCAATCTTAGATTGTAAAAGCCAGAGAGGAAAAGAACAACTCTTCCAATTCTACATTTCATAAATAAGGAAGCAAAATCAAAGAAACCAGTTTTTTCCTTTACTCACTTTTAGCTTCCTTTATCCTCCGTGACTGTGGGAACAGAACACATCAAGTGACAAATATAGCACTGCACCCTTACCAAAGTCTCATGAAGAGTCCATTCATTCTAGAAAGAGGGAAAATGGCCCAAACATTCTCATCTGAGCTGCCATTTCATATTAAGGCTAAATGTGTTTTTAAAGATCTTGGAACAATAGTGTTTTTACTTGGTGATTAATATTTGACTCTTCTGAAATTTCTTGATTATTCTTAAGCACACAGACCCAGTCACATAGTCTCTCTGATTGCTGAGATTGAACTGTGGATAAAAACTGTCAACTCAAATTTAGACACACTAAATCATATAAAAATTTTGTGACATATAGGAATTGGTGGTTTATAAAACATGTTACTTTCAAATGTATTACAAACAAGATAATACTATAAACATAACTACTGTAGTTAAATTATTAAATCTTGTTTAACCTGTTTTCTTTAAAAAATATTTTCCAACCAACAAGGTAGAATTCTAGACATGTAAATAATTACCCATTGGTGAATACTAAAAAATGTTTACATCATAAATTATTTGCCAATTGAAGAAATTATAGTGTAAGCAGTACATTTTTTAAATTAGCTATTTTATTCAAGGGGGAGCATTGATTACATCAATTTAATCATTTAAAACTACATTTGTACTTGCCTGTTATTAATAAAGGAGCAGTGAGTAATGCCTATTCTTTTGTTAGTGTAAGTAATAGAGCTCCATTTAATGACAAAGAGTTTGCTGTCCTCATCAGAAGATGAGTGAAAAGTCAGTCTTTCCTCGGCCCCTACTAATGGCCAGATGGGAAGTGAAACACCCAGATTAAAAGCCCTCAATGGAAGAGATTCTGGCGAGAGCTTATTGAGATAGAAGTCCAGGTATGATAGTCTATTTTCTGTTGATATAGCAATAATACTAAAAAATGGGTACTTTATTTTGAAAAGATGTTTATTTAGTTCTCAGCTTTAGAGACTGAAAATCTAAGATCTAGCAGCCTCCTCTGTTTGGCCTTCAGTGAGGGTCCCCTTGGCTGTCACAATATGACAAATGGCATCATGGCAGGAGTACATGTGAGAAGAAATGACATGGAAGACAGGAAGCCAAAGGCCAGGGACGGGGCCAGTCTTGTTTTTTTATAACAATGCACTTTTGCCAGAAGCCATTCTGTCCAGCATTAGTCCCTTCCAAGGGCAGCACCCCTAGTGACCTAATTATCTCCCACTAGGCCCCATCTCTTAAAGGTCACACTACCTCTCAGTCCCATCACATTGGGAACCAGGCCTTGAGCACATGGAACCCTGAGAAACAAACCTCACCAAAACCATAGCAGGTACCTTCTCCAGAGACCCTCACAGAGGTATTGTTGCTGCAGGAATCACCCAGGAGTCCAGCAGCAGCTGATAAGCACATTCCTCCTTTCCTTCCCAACAGCCCCACTGGATGCTGAATTCCAAGTCAGGAAATTTTTCTCAGCAAGTCAATAATCTGATCCAAAACAACCAATATCTAGTTGTGGCCAGTTTTCTCAGGAAGTGTTACAAAAGTCACTCCAAGGAAACCTCCAATTGATGACAGGAAAGTGTGTGTGTGTGTGTGTGTGTGTGTGTAGGGAGTGGTGCAGAAGTGAGTAGGGGCTCTTAAATTAGCCCCAGAAGCCACCTCCCCTTTTCTCACACTTCTTCCCAAAAGTAAATTAGCCATATACCAATTGCCTCTCATTTTCTCAGATTATTCTTCACAGTAACTGTATTTTTTAAGTGGTTGATCCTGATTGGCTCCATCTACTGTGACTCCAACCCTTAGTAACATCTTTGGATCTCCATTTCAGAAGAGAAAAGCAGAGGGCAGAGAAAGGAATAGAGCAGAGAACAGTCTACTCTCAAGATAGATGAAGCCAGGTCCTATGAAAGTACTGAAAGCCTGTGTAGTAACAGTTTGTAAATCCCTTAAATCAAAATAGCAAACAAAATAAAAACATACATACATAATGTTAAAATTATGACTCCAACCTTAAGATATTTTATATTGTAGTTAAAATACAAGTGATTTTAACCAATCTTTTGGGCTTCAGAAGGACAGATTGGTAAGTAAATCAATGATTTAAGTTTTAGAAAACGAAAGGTATCAAACTAACATCTCATTTCTACTCACCCTTGACCTAATAGTATCTTAGGTTTATGCTACCTGATAGCACATAATAAAAAACAAAAAAACAACAAAAATATCAGCCAGGCACCTGTGGCTCATACCTATAATCCTAGTCACTCAGGAGGCAGACATCAGGAAGATTGCGGTTCAAGGCCACCAGGACAAATAGTTTACAAGACCCTATCTGGAAAATACCCAACCCAAACAAAGAACTGGTAAGTGGCTCAAATGGTAGAGTGCCTGCCTAGCAAGTGTGAGTCCCTGATTTGAAGCACCAGTGCTGCCAAAAAGAAACAAACAAAACCCCCAAATAACAAAACGATCTATGTGCTTGGCTATTATGTCTGTAATAAAATTTATGTGAAAACATAACCTTTAAAATATGGAAAACATTGCTAGCTGTATTTGATACACCAATTCTGAGCAACTTATGGCAATTTATATTTGACTTTAGAGCAACAGCTGTTTGAATATACTTGCTACATCTGTAGTATATAAAAATTAAGTTTAACCTGTAAATTATAACACGATGGCCAAAGTAAAATTAATTTCAACAGAATTTGGCAAATGCAGTTATTATTTACAGAGGCTATGTTTTGGAATTAATTAAATCAGATAGCATATACCTCTTCTTAGATAAAATCCATGGGTATCCTTAATACCTATCCCCAGGCAGGGGGGTTGGGAGGAAGAAACACACATCCACTACAATGGTTTATAGTTTGGTAGACCAATTTAAAATAATTTTACAAATTGAACCAAAGCCAAATTAGCTAAACTAATTAGTCTGACTAGAGAATCCAGTAGAAGAGGCCTCAGAGTTGGGGTGCAGGTGGGGTCTGATAGCTTATAACTTTTATTTCCATTTCTCCATAGTACCATCCAATGTCAACTTCATGCTAAGGTTGACTCTAGTCATGACTGTGTGATAGTTATTAGTAGCAATAAAAGCCAAATGTTTCCACCTCCATAGCCAGGGGATGTATTTGCTTCTGCCCCAGCATTCTAACCCAGAACACTGTGCATGTGACACTAGAGCTGCTGACATCCTAAATCCCTCATTAATATTTGTGGTCAAAGAAATGATGGTTTGTGCCAAGTGACTTTTACAATCAGGAGGCATATCTGGAGGTGGAAGCAAATCATTTACTAAGAAGGCCATACATTATCTGAAGGATAAGCACATACTAGCAGGAAAACCAGAAGAAAGGGATGAATGAATACTAAATGCTCACTATGTGGACTTCTGATCTGAATGACCATGGTTGTATTTACTGAAAATTAATGTTAGTATTACTAATAGGACAATAATTTTGAGATTACAAAATCTCAAAAGCAGTAACAACAAAACAACAAAACTCCAAGGCCAGTATGTTTCTTTTTTTTATTATTACCTTTGCATTTGACTTAAGATTGCTGAATAATTTCATTTTCATTTATAAGCATTACATTAATTCCCATGCAAATACCCAAGACCATATATGCCTAATTCCAATGGCCAAAATCCAACCTATAAGTTTGGACATTCAAGACCAAAACCAGTATGTTGCTTGACTTTTCCAATAGTAAAAATCATGAATGTCCTTTGGGAGATTAGCAGGCTCTCCGACCCCTTGAACACCAGTTTGCCATGAGTCCATATCAAAATAGGGAGCCAATGCCTTGCAGTACCTAAACCTGGCAAGAAATTTCATTCATGAAGAAATGACACCTCCATTCCAATGCCACTACCCACAGATTCTTCCTGGTTCCTGCTTTTGGACAGATCTGGTATCTTCAATTGGGGGATAATAAATTCTTCCTGCTTGTTTTCCTCAAAAATCTCATGAGAAGTAAAGGAAGTTTATTAAAACAAAACAAAACAAATAAAAAAAAAAAACTTTACCTCTGGAATTCCAAAAAGAAATAAATACAAAGACTCCTACTTAATCAAGTATGTATCTTCCCCAGCTTTACAGAGAGTCAATGAACAGATATAAAGCTTTAAAAATTTCTCTGAGTAACACAGGAACTAGGAATATCAAAGAGGGCAAAACAGGACCCCACAATCAAAGGAGAACTAAACAAATGCAAAGAATCATTCTATTGACCGAGAGAAATGGGCTAAATGAAAATATGACAGCATTTCAAGAGTGGATGTTAATTTATACTGAAACACACATTTCAACTGACAATGGCAAAGAATTCATTAGTGCAAATAACAATTATAATGGTATGTTCTTTTATAGGATTTAAATAAGGCTTCAAATAATTACACACTCTAAAACTAACATTTGGAAACCTTAATTCTGCTTGGAAAGCTATCAAACGCACTCTCCAAACCATCCAATGTTCGCTTATTTGAGAACAATTACATTCAAAGAAGTTGCTCCAAAACACAATTTGTGGCATTATTACTTTCAAAGTTTACATTGTTTGGTGGAAAAGGGGGAAGGTACTCTGGCTGAAGAAAGAAAGCCAGCCAACATGCCAAGTAGTTCCCAGGTTCAGATTCTCAAATATCCATAGTGGTGAAGACTTAATAGAAAAATAAAGAGAAAAACAAAACAAAAAACAGGGAATTCTGAAGTGTCAGAAAGAGATTTGTTTCCCAAGACCCATTAACAAATTTGCACCAAGTATGAAACAGAAAAAAAGCAAAGGATTTGTGGGCATTTTCATCTATGGCTCAAGTTCTCCTTAAAAATAACATTAACAAATTATTAAACAAAACTATGTAACAATAACTACAAAACGTAAACAGCAAATTCAGAGGCAGAATATGAAATAGTAAGATACTGTTTCAGAGCCTGCACCATCCTGCAGAACCAGGAAACATAAAATTTGTTCTTAACAAATCCAATCTACACTGGATATGTAAAAAACAGGACAGAATCACAAGCCACACTATATGTTATGAGAGGTTTTAGAAGAGGGTGGGGGAGAGGTGTGTGTCAGCAAAAGACTCAAAAAAATTTATCATCAATTCTGAAATGGGGCCTTGTGACATCATCAGGGTTAATAAAGACCGAGATGGACTTCCCCGGATTCTCAGTCACTAGCTGCTGCAGTTTTTTAGCCAGTCGGTCATCAGGCTGGTTGGGGTCCCCTCCGTCAGACTGCGGGGAGGGGATGCTGGTGGTGCTGCCTCGCCGCTGGAGCTCCAGCGTCAGTCGGTTGGCTGCCTTGACGTGCTCGATGGCGGTGCGCAAGTGTTCTGCGGGATCCGAGCGGACAGAGGAGAGCTTTCGGGCATGGAGCATGACCGTCTCCTCCGACAGGTGCTCCAGCATGTTGCACTGAGGGATGAAATAATTGGGGCACATCTTGTTGACCAGACAGTGCTGCAGGTCATCAATGAGGCCCAGCAAAAAGTGGGCTGCATAGTCTTCTTGAGCCAAGTAGTTGGCAGGAAGTCTGTCGCACGCCCAGAGCATCATGCTCCGCAGATGATAGGGACTTATAGCCTTGGGCCGGGACAGGAGTTTAATGATGATGGCTTTGCAGGCCTGGTAAGCCTGCATGAGACTGCTAGAGATGCACTTCTTCAATTGCACCTCACTCCTGGCAAAAGAGAGCCGCCATTCATTGTCCTTCTTACCCTTGTAGGAGCAAGCAGGCACCAAATAAAACCCACTGATGACCTCTTCCTCGGTAATTTTCCCATCCCAAAAATGGTTCTCCATAAGCCAGCTTTGGGCCACTGCAGGCCAACCTTTGAAAGATACAACAGGGACGATGTCATACAACATGCGACTGCTCCCCACGCCCAGAATGATGGAGATGATGGTCCCATTTTTTTCTACTTTTTCCACCTTTGGCATCCCTCGCTGGGGCTTCTTCTGTATCTCTGATAGGACAATGCTGATGGAGTCATAGAACCAGTCGGCCACTTTGGTGGGGGAGAAGAAGTAGTTGGTAGCGCCACTGATGTGGTCTACAATGGTGCAGCAGTCTTTCCATTTACTGATTGTCCCCTCATCAAAAAGCCGAAGGCTCAGCCAGGAGTGGCACAAGGCTGAGTGGCGCATATCGAGTGTCACAGGCTGATTACGGTCATGCAGCTTTAGGGCTGGCACCAAAAGGGTAAAGTCCATGTCATAGTCAGTGCCCCGGGCATAGACGTTCAGCTCATCTAAGTCCAGGTCCACCACACCTTCCCGGACTCCTCCAGAGAGCAACAGGTACTCATTAGCCACCGGAAGTTTTTGGTCCAGCTTTTGCACCATTCCTAGAAACAAAAAGAGAAAACACTATTATTGCAAGCACAGACACAAGAGTCTCATGCCTTAATATAGAATACTCTGACCTTCCAAGAGCCAAAATTCACCACCAGTACAAACCAGATCTCAGACTGCCACACACACACACACACACACACACACACACACACACACACACAGCTAACAATACTTTGTTCTTTCTCACCAGTTCTAGAATCAACCCTTTCCCATGTGGAAGAATTATGATACATTTTTTTTCATTTACAGTGAAAAGCAGTATAATTTTCAGTTTAAACTAGGGTTCCTCTTCCTCCAGTCGCTGCCTCAATTAATTGTATTGCCATCTACTTAGTCACTCAGGCCGAAAGTGCCAATAAAGTTCAACTCTCCTTTGCCTTTCTACTGTAAAATTATATCTGTATACCTTCTCACCACCTTTCCTGTTCTCTGTTCTGCCTGACTATGAGGTCAGCTCCTTTTTGACTTCTGCTAAAACAGTCTCACTCCCCCCAAGTCTCCTGCTCACTTAAAGCTTTTCTCTGAACAAGCAGTTCTCAATGTGGGCTGCAGACACTTTGAACAGGCAATGAGGTCCTGACTCTTTTTACAATAACACTAACACTTTATTCAAACTTTTTGCTGTGTCCAAACTTCTGGGAGCATACAAAAGCAACAGGAGGGTATAACTGCCAGTGCCTTAGCACTAGTTGAGGCAGTGGTGCAAAACATCAAGCAGAGGATTCTTTACTACTACCATGCACTAGCAATTAAGACACAGCAATCCAAGGATGGGGATGTAGCTCCGTGGTTGAGCACTTATCTAGCATGCACAAGGCCCTTGGTTTATTTCCCAGCACCACAAACACATGAATAAATAAATTAAAATCCAGTTTCACGTAGAACACCTGCCTACCAAGCACTCACAACCCTGAGTTCAAATCCCAGTAGAAAAAAAAAGGAAAAAATCCAGTTTCCTCAAGAAAATCCTCGATGAAGAAAAATGATTCATTTTATTAGATCTCAATCTCTGAGCAACAAGAGAGACTACGTCTTCCTCATCTGTGATGAGATGGGAAGTAACCAGAAGTTCTCATTCTGAAACTTGGGAGCTGTTTTCAGGAAAAGCTCTCCTGTAACTGAGTTGCCACTGTGAGGTAAATTAGCTGCTGTGTTCAAAGAGCACCACTGTCAAGTTAAAGAACTATTTTTTAAATTATGGCTATCTAAATTTGGGTATTTGGGATCCATTTTCTCTAAAACTGAACAAAGTTAAGTCTGGTTTCAAGAAAACACCTGACATTTATTGCCAATGATAAGATTGAAGCTTTCAAGATAAAATAAACTTTAGAAAACCCATATTCTGCACCATGTGCTTGAGATCTTCCCAAATTATATACATCTCTGACAAGATTGGTGGTGATATTGACAAATGTGACTCTGATGAGTCTGTGAGTCCTCTGAGGCTGAGAACCATGTCTCAAATGTGTACTACACATGTAAACAGTCTGTGTGTTGGCACACAACTGAAGCTATGATAAGAGAATGAACAAACAGAATTAACATAAGTGCATAAAGGTTAGATTTAAATGACTGTTCCACAAAAAATACAAATTTACCTTTCCTATTTTTTTATTATGTGCTTACTTATATATCATTAACAAACTATAAGCATCACTCGTTGTAATTTAACAGATTTTCCCAAAAGTTCACAAAGAACTATTGCAAACTAGTATTCCAATATTCCCTGCAATCACATTTCACTGTTCACAGAACAAATCTCAAAGCAAATAAGTAAACAGTTGCTGTGGCTTGAATACAGTTTATTGCCCCAAAACTCATGTCACAGTCTAATCTCCTCTGTGAAGTATTTAGAGGGTAGAAACTTAATATGACTTTGGGGTTCAGAGGTGGGGCATTTAGGAGATAATTAGGATTAGATCTTCAGGGTGGAGCCCTGAATACTGGTGGCTTTATCAGAAGAAAGAAAGTGACAACAGGAGATATGCATTCGAGATGCCTGTGACCACACAATGCCAGCACTTGGCTAACAAGCCATCATCAGACATAGCCCTCAACTTTGAACCTTCAGAACTGTAAACTCAAACAGCCCTTTCTTTATCACTTACTCAGTCTGTGGTATTGTGCTATCAACAACTGAAAACAGACTAAGAAAACCAGAGGCATGTGCTTTAGCATCATTATGGTTACAGACTGAGCGTTTATGCACCTCGCCCCCCCCCCCAGATTTTCATGTTGAGATCCTAAATTTCAAGGTGATGGTATTAGGAGGTAGGATTTGGTAGAGGATTAGATTGTGAGGGTGGAGCTTTTATGAATGAGCTTAGTCTCTTATAAAAGGGACCCCAGGGAGCTTCCTTACTCCTTTCACTATGTGAGGACACAGTGAGAAGATGGCTGTTGTTGAACCAGGAAGCAGCCCCTCACCATATAAAATCTGTTGGTCCCTTGATCTAGGGCTCCCCAGCCTCCAAAACTGTAAGAAATAAATTCCTGTTGTTTATAAGCCACCTAGTGTTTGATACCTTGGTACAACAGCCTATATGAACTAACATAAATTTCAAAATTTAACAATCATTTATAAAACTGTGTTTCTTTTCATTCTTTAAAATCCTATTTTGCACACCACATTAACCATGAAAAAGTATTTTATTTAGAATCATTTCCTTCCATAAAGATAGGAATGTGGCAAGCTATCACTTTCTTTTTAAAACCCCCAATAAGTTATACAACATGACATAGTCAACAATTCATCAGAAAAAGAACCTAGCATGCCTGAATACTTGGGCTGTTTTTCTCACCACCTGTGCTATCTTGATGCCTCTCCAATAAAGAATTTGTCCCAACAGCTGGTAGTGAAATCCCTAAGTACTGTCTCAGCTGCAAAAAAGCTGCCTTAACCAAGGTGATGCCCTATGGTTGGGGTAGGGATTGGGGGTACACATCCAGTACCTGATCTGTAAGGAAGTGCCCCATTCAGGATACCATGAAGAGGCATTTGAACTCAGAAGAGTTCCTGGCAAGGTCAGCAGATGCTGGGCCTGCAGGGAAACTCAACTTTTCCATGTTCCTTAAATATATGTAACTCCAGCTTAGTGGTTGCTTCCTGAGGAACCCAAGCTAAGATACTACATACTGTCCAAGCAAACACAACCTCCACTATAAAGAAGGCAAAGAAAACTCATTTTTCTTCTTAAAGTGGGTTTTCAAAGCCAAACTTACCAATCAGCTTTGAAAGTTATCATAAACATCAAGAACCATTTCTCAATTGTCATCATGTTTCAATACTGACCTCATCCTTACAGTGTAAGAAATACCACCCAAAGTTTTACTCAGGTTTCAAAGAAGGTTGTGGAAATCATTTTCATTATTTTATGGACTCACATATAGGCTCAGTTGCTTTCAAAGGAGTACATTTGATAATGAAATAATTTATGCTCCATTATTTCAAGCTCTCTTTCCTTCTAGCATTTGAAGAGACATAAATATACATAAAAAAGGAAAATGATGTAGGAGGTGAATTCAACTACAAAAAACTTTTCTAAATGTCACAATGTACCTCCAATACAACAAAATAAAATAATAATTTTCTTTTTTTAAAAAGTGAGATGCTGTGCTACAGTTAGTAGATAAGGTCTGAAACAAAGTGCTTTTTATTTGAATACATCGTTGCCTCCTCTTAGGTATAAACAGCTCACAAAGTTCTTTTTGTCCTTTTGCTGTAGACAAGAGCAAACTGGTCCGGAGCATGCCAACACAGATTGTGTACACAATCAGTCATTTATATACTGGCAATCTAATGGTGATTTTTCTACAAAAAATGTCACTGAATTTTGCCTGGGATTGTCACAACTTTGGGTAGTTCTTGGTGAGAAATAGCTAAAAACTCCCTTCTGCCCTCTGCTGGATTAAAGAAGTTTTGATCTATTTTCACCTGCTAGAATATATGCTAGAACACTACTGTCAGTGATAAAACACATTCTTTTCTACCAACTGCTGCTTATGCACCTAGTTTAAATGCTTACCCTTCTTTCTATAGAGCCAATATGAAGTATTTGGTTAAATGCTAGTATCCAAGAGTTAGGGTAATTTTAGACACTTCTTATTCCGTTTAAAATGCAGAAAGAATTTAGCAGCAGAGAGAATATTGCAGAGGCTTATTTAGGAAGCTCCTGGAAACTAGACACAAAGCCTAAGGCCACATTATTCCGGGAGCTAATCCCCCGTGACATCTGCAATTCCATTTAGCCTCCTTGAGCCATTCAGCCTGTAGTTTTATAAATGATTTGTAATGTAAACTGGAACCTTCTCCAGTATTATACAAGCCCAAACATCCTCTTGAAAACTCTCCTAGGCTAAGTTTAAGTGAAAATGAGCTGACATCAGCTATCATGGCAGATGGGTTGCCATGCAACAAAACCAGCCAGGGGCTGGGAGAGAACAAGACAGAGGAGGGGAAAAATCTCAGCTGCACACTTGGGCTTGTAGGAACCAGTTCCAACAAGTGCCCCTCTGAAGGGATTCAAGGGATTTGGGATAATCAGGGGAGGGTAAGATTAAGTGACTCTGGCCATTTAGTTATTACTTACCTTATCCAGAGCCAGGAGTGGGAATAGAGAGAAGTTGCACACACACCACTGAGCATGTCAATGGCAGCGAAAAGGATGGGTAAAGAAATAGCCTATTCCCCTGGGTGCATCTCTTTTCAGGGAAGCACTGGCATATGTGTGCTCTTAAAAAAAAAAAATCTGAAGCAAAATTGCCTCTCTCTAATTCTCCGCTCCCTGGGTTCAATTTATTTCGGAGTTTCTACTTCCTAAGACCTTAATATTAGTCTTAAATATAGAGGCTGGAGCCTGGAATTTAAAGAATGGTCTCCCTGTCATCCCCTTAGTTCATTGCTGAATATTTTCAGAACATTAAGAAAAAAAGAAAACTATGCCCCTGTGTCCTAGTCAATAAAGCTTTATCATATTCTATTGAATTCAAATTACTAACCTCCATCGTTTAAATACGTAACACCAGAATTTCTTTCTTACAGTATTGGAGTTTGAACTCAGGGCATGTGCTCCTCCTATCTCCACCTCCCGAGTAGCTGGGATTACAGACATGCACCATAATGCCTGGCTTATTTTTGAGATAGGATCTCACTATCTCTTTACCCTGGCTGGCCTCAAACTCCTGATCCTACTATTTCTGCCTTCTATGTAGTTAGGACCATGGGTGTGTGCCACAATTCCTGTTCATAATATCAGAATCTTAGTATCAGAGTAAAAGACCCAAGTCTCATCATAGGCCCAGTTTAATAAATACTAGGGAGTTAAGTGACATCAGTATACTTTTACACATTTCTCTAAAGCACATACAGAGACACACACAAACATTTATGTGAGAGGAAGGTAGAACCATAAGAGAGCTAAAATTTTTACTCTTTGCAATTATAGTTACAAACTTAGATAAATTTTTACTTCTACATATCTTTAACTACTATACATACATATAAAAGATCTCTATGTGTAATCTCAATAATATTCATGGTTTCATATAAAAGAGTAATTTCTTTCTAGGCCACACATCACATCAGTAACAAATAGTGCCTCGTTATGGTAGTGATTCTCAATGTACAGAGTGGGAAGATGTTGACAAAGTCCTCTGCAATTCTGGTGCATCCTCTAGGACAACAGTGTCCTCAGTTGATAATAAATAATATATGACATTCCTATAAGATATTATGATTTGTGCATCAGAGGAGGAAATAGTTTTGTCAAGCCTAACTCACATTCTGAAACAATCCTGAGGGGTAGGCAAGGCCACTTTTTCCTAAGAAAGTCACTATCTATAGGCTTTTTAATTATCCTAATTTGGTTTTAGCATTTTCCTCATTCATGCCCAGAAATTATCTGTCTGAATCCCTCACTGCACAGGTGGAAAACACTAAGGTTCAGAGAGGAAAAGTAACTCATTTCTGGTCGCACAGCAAGAGTGAGAAATGGAGAGCATTGCCTTCTTCCCACATTTGCTGCAAAGATCAGAGTGGCGAGTACACACTGCCCTTCCTGATCCAACTAGACATGAATGCAGACTGGCGGGCAAGGAAAGGAGCAGAGATCTCAGGCAACGTGTCAGCTTTGTGCTTTCACTGGTCAAAGATTTACTATGACCCTGGACAAGCCACAGATGATATCTGACCAACAACATTTATCATGGAGAAGATCTGTCTTGGGAAACGACCTTAGCATTCTCAAATAAAAAGACAGCAGGCATTGGAATCACTTTCCAGTTTTTCAATAATTTCCCAAGCAATCATCAATATCCACAATTACAGTGATATGTTTTTAAGTCAAAGAGGCAGCTTTATTTTGCATCATTCCTAGGACAACTGCATATAGTTTTATTTAACCCTTTAGCAGACTGCTTAATTCAGACACAGTAATGGTGATGTCCTGGTAAGCAGAATGCATATGGCAACAGGACTGATTCAAACGATGCCTCTGCAAAGTCCTCCTTAGCCTTTCCTCATTTGGACACTGATATGTGTGCAAGAATAGGACTCAGAGTAAGAGGCTTGGGCTGAGATCCTGAGTTTGTCATTTATTATTTAAATGAGCTTGTCACGTTATGCAACTCCTCTGAGCTTTCAATTTCTTATCTAAACAGATAAATAAAACCGTCTTTATAAGACTTATAGGAACTATTTAAGCAGATAATAGATATTTAGTTCATTTTTCCCATATGTACTTCCCTTTTTCTACTATGCATAAGCCTAGAATAGCAAATGACATTTATTCCACAGAGTTGTGTTGAAGAGTTAATTAAATGAGATAATTTATCTAAGGCACATACAAAGCATACAACATGTTAGATGAAAGGAAATGAATGGGTCAGTGCCTCTGCTGGCTGTACCAAGACTGCCGCTGGCCCAGGGACACTTCCTTGGGTGCATACAATGTGGGGCACTGCACACAGCTTGGCAAGCAGAGGTTAGACTGGATTCCAGTCCTTTCCTGTTCTCTTACTCAGGTGCTCTGTGGGATGAACAGCTTGTGCACCTTTCACCTTTGGAGGCCTGAACTGAGCTCCTTTGTGAGCATTTCGACACCTACAGTAGCAGTGTGCTGGATTCACAGCATACTTTCCCCCATAAATCAGGAAATGGTAGAAAGCATTTGACTCAATATGCATGTATGAAAATGTCACAATGAAACACTATTTTGTACAATTAGTACATACTAAGAAAAATGTTAAAAAGAAAGAAAGAAAGCATTTGGCACATTAACTGGCAAAGTTGTTCAAGAAAGGAAAGACATTGTCATTGGCAACAGTCTATAAACTCTCAGGTTAGGGTTTTATTACCGCATGGTGAGAACAGGCTAGACACTGGAATCAGAAAACCACTGCCTGTTGATTATACCTTTAGTTTCAGTCAACTTCAATATCTCACTGACTATAACCTGGGATCACAGAATTTGCTCCAAATGGAATATTGTCAGCATGTGTATAAAGTCCTTTACTAACAGTCAAAAAGTCAGGTAGAAAGAAACACCTCTCTAATCTTTCATTATTTTCCTTCTCAATAATTAAAACTTGGAGAATGATGAAGGGAGTGAATTTAACTAAGAAATATTGTAAGCACTTTTGTAAATGTCACAATGCACCCCCAATACAACAATAATATGGTTTATAAAAAAATTTAAAACTGGGACTGGAGCTATGGCATAGTGGTAGAGCACCTACCTAGACAGAGCGAGGCCCTGAGTTCAAACCTTAGTACTGCAAGCAAATAAATAAATAAATAAAGTAAAATAAAATAAAACAAAACTGAAGTTCTAAAACACAGTGGGCTTTATCAGTGTCCACAAAGCTACTTTAGATGGAATGAGCTAGACCTGGATTCTGGCCCAACTCATTCATGAACAAGATTAAGCACTCTAGGCCTCAGTTTCTTTAAAGGAACCCAACAAGTTTGTTGGATGGCCATGGGAAAATTCACACCAAATTTATGGTGTATGGCCTGTTATTTATTTGGCACTCAATAAATGAGGGGTTCTAGACACCTGTGTGCACACAATATATTACCAATATATTTTCCCCATAGAATAGACTCTTCCCTTTCTTTCTTTTCACTTCTATGGATAGTTTAAAAACATGATTTCTGCCACTCAGAACTTAGTGGCAAGACTCAAAAGAGGGTGGGTCTTATCAGTTCCACCTAGCAACTTCACACACCCAGAGCAGAGGATGAAAACTACAGGCTGACCATTTACAAGTGTTCATTCTGCAAGTCTCATTCATTTATCTATCTATCTATCTATCTATCTATCTATCTATCTATCTATCTATCATCTACCTATTTATTTACAGTATGGGTTTGAACTCGGGGCCATGTGCCTGCAAGGCAAGTGCTGTGCCACTTGTGCTACATCCATCCCTTTTTGCCTTGGTTATTTTTTCAGAGATGATTTGTGTTTTTGCCTAGGGGCCAGCCTCAGACCATGACCTTCCTAACTATTCCTCCCATGTAGGTAGGATGATAGGTATTCACCACCACATATGGAAATGGAATCATGATCTTCCCAATCTCTGTAGAAGTTTCATTCTTGAAAGAGAAACAATGCAAGTAAAAAGCAATAGTAATGTCAATGTGGCATCAAATGGCTACATAAGGATACGAGGTTGTTATCAGTGATGATCACAGTAACTTTCTTCTGCTCTGCAGAAGAGTCAATAAGCCCGTGATGGAGACATTCAAAATTAAGTCAATTGTACCCCATCACCTCTGCCTGTGACCCAGCTGAGTCTAGGTTCCATTCCTCTTCATTTGTGGTTGTTTGTACAAACTACCTCATTACTGTGAAATGGGAAAGCTGGGGTTATTGGGGAGGAAGGAGTTTATATTTCACAAAAATAATAAGGTAAGCCAAGTGCAGGAAATTGCACTTGGATAGAGAAAGGACTCAGAATTATGGTTTCATTTATTTGTGCATGGGATGCATAAGTGTTCATGCTTCCCATGAGTCAATATTGTGCTAGATACTGAAGATGCAAAGGTGAGGAGAAACACAGAGTCCCTACTGCAGAAAGCTTATTTAGTGAGAAAGCCAGATATTAATGGTATCAACCAGGACACACGAGGCTGTGCTAAGTAACAAACCTAATATCTCAGGATTCAGATTAACATTTTCTTTCCATTGCACTACAAGACCATTTAGGGTAAACTGGGGCTCTTCTTTCCTTAATCCAGGACCCAGGTATAGGAAGCAACTCCTATCTAGAACTGGAGGAAAGAAAGCTCTGGACATCAATTCCCAGCAGTTAAGAGCTTTGTCTAGAAATGATACATGACATTCACAAATCATTGGCCAAAATGGTTTCTACCCAACTGCAGGAAGAAAGTATGATTCTGCCCATGCTTGGAAGGTGGAGAACAAGAAATATTTGATCAGCCATGTGAACAGCTCCCACACTGATCAAATAATCACACACTAATGAATATATAATTATAAACTGAGATAATAACACTGAAAGGAATGAACAAAGGACATAACCAAAACAAGAGGAAGAGGAGATATGAAAACTGTTTAGCCTGGAGATTAGAAAATTCAAAAAGCCATGTGATGACTTCAAATATTTGATGAGTTTTTGTTTTTACAGTACAGGGGATTAAACTCAGGGCCTTGCACTTGCTAGGCTGGTTCTCTACCACTTGAGCCACACTTCTAGTCCTTTTTGCTTTAGTTAGTTGCTAGATAGGGTCTCACACTTTTGCCAGGGTTGGCCTCAAACTTCAAAACTTTCAAGTAGCTAGGATTACAGGTACACATCACTACACCCAGTCCTTGATGAGCTGTCTTAATACAGAAGAAATAAACTTCACCTATGTGATTCCAAGGTGTAGAAAGTACAGAGATAAAACTTAAGTCTAAGGTTATAAATGGAAGACCTGTCTATCCAGCACAATTTCCTAACAATGCTGCCTGTGAAAGCAGTTATCTTTCCTGCCTCAAGAGCTAATCAATGACAATATTCAACAAGGTTGAAAACTGAACATGCAAACATGTGACAGAGTCTGAGTATAGATGTCTCCCGAGGTGGCTGCCCATCCCAAGAGCCTGCTACTAAAGATCCACAACTATGTTGACTCCAATAGCCACCTGTAACCACCCAGAGTGGGCCGCAGTAGCAGTGGCAGAAAGATATCGGGGAGCACTATGCTCAAATGCTGGATACTTCTCTCCTCTCTCATTTGGTTTATGTGGTGTCATTTCTAATGTGCAGCCCACCTGCTGTCACATCCTCTACCAACCCTTGCCAAATTTACAGAGAGAGCATGGTACTAGTAATGACACAGAGAACAGCAAAAGAAGGGTTGAATTGCTACAGCATGTTCTTGAAGTATGTACACCTCGCCCTAAAGGGTCTCTAGGAAGAGCACTCACCTTTCTTGGTGTGTGCAATAGCGTATATATAGGCTGCATGCTTTATATTCAATCCTCCTGACACTTGGAAGGAGGTAGCTATTCCCATTTCACAGATGAGGAAATCAAGATACAGCCAAGTAAACTGTTCCTGGTCATAAGCACTGAGCTGGGATCAAAATCAGGTTGATTCCACACTCCTCACTACTTCGTGCTACTTTCCAACATTAAAGGAGCTCTCCTAGGAGATTAAACCATGTAATATCTCCAGACCTTTAAAACTGTGATTTAAAACACTATAGGAAACAGTAAGAAGTTTATTTCTCTATCCAAAAATGAAACAAATTTTATATTAGAAAAAAATGATTTCTAAAGCAAATAAAAAGTGATTTCAACCTGTCCCTGGAATCAAGTATGTGAGGAAAGCTGGGTCAAGGAGCATAGGAAGACATGATTATAAATACCTTTGAAGAAAGAATATCTAGTACTGTGACACATAGGGTGTGTGTGTGTGTGTGTGTGTGTGTGTGTGTGTATGTGTGTGTGTGACACTTAGCCCTTTAACAGTTCTCAGAGAACTTTTCACGAATGTTTTAATCACATCTTCCTTGGGATTCCTTCAGGCCTCAAAGACAAAGTCTGAAAATGTCCCCACATGTTCGGATGCATAGCTGAATTTACTTATTTTCACCCAACAGCAGAGCCTTGATTTTAAGAAGTTCCCAAGTTTCCTCTCCTTGACTAAGGAGAGAGGTGAAGGGTGGCCAGGAATATGATCTCTAAAAGCTAACCACGGAGCCAGAAATGCTTATTAAGCTCTGAAGTAAGAAAGTCATTTTCCTTTGTGAGCACCACCTTATCTGACACAGTCACATCTCTTCATATAAAACTCAGTTTTGGAAGGGGAAAAAAAAAAGCCAGGAAGAATTCAAAGAGCCTGAAATCAAAGATTTCATGTTCCTTGTGACCCAGCTGCCTAAGCAAATATGTCATTGTTTGTTACAAAGGGACCCTATTGTAGATGTGGCCCACATTCTGCACTCAGAGGGGTTATATTAGCTTAAAATGAGGCTCAATTTATATAAAGAAGACTTCTCTAAAGAATTTTAAAACCACAATTGGGTAGCCAAAGATCTTGTCTTAAAATTAGCTCACTTGAGAAATTTTCAAATATAGACAATTGTGGAGGTAAAAGTATGAATCACCATGTACCCATTACCAACCTCCAAAATTGTGTTTCTCATTCTAGTATCATTTGACTCTCCATTTTCCTACTACAATATTTTAAAGTTTATCTCAGATATCATATGGTTTCACCCGTAAACACTTCAAAGTGTTTTCCTACATGATAAAGACCTTTTCAAGACTATCACCAGCCTTTATACAGCTAAGCAAAATTAATAACAATTGTGTGTAATTGTCACTACACACTTCACTTGATTTTTGATTTTCCTAACATGTATGAAGACATGACTATAATGTGTACGTGTATGTATGAGAGAGAGAGAGAGAGAGAGAGAGAGAGAGATTGATTACTGACACATTGCCCTGTGTCCCTAGCCTGCCCCCGTGTTCACTTAGAGGTTGACAGCTTCCCTCCTCCAACACCAGAGACTGCTCCAGCCACCACCAGAAAGTAGGGAGTTTGCAGATTTGACACCCAGAGGCCAATCTCTGTCTTAATTTCTCTACTCCCTCACACTTGCTTCTTAGGATCATCTCCCAAACGAATGAAGACAAAGTGATACTTATTTCTGAAATTGTGTGTGTGAGCATGTGTGTGTACACAATGCACACTTGTACACAGCAGAAATAGACCTCATCAGTGCTAATAATTCTTGATGAAATGACAACACCTCAAGTGTACAATTGCCATGAGAATAGAAGGATAAGCCAATGATGGTGAGTTACTTATTATTTTCCACAGTGATACAGTTCTCCAGCCCTGTGAGATCAGCAAGCTTATTTTCCAAAGTGTTTATAGTTAGCATCTATTTACTACTATCTGTTAGTTTGTGGATATTCCAATTCTCATCACCCAAAGGACACTTAAAAACTTCTGGTTTTGGAGAACTGGACAGAGGTGAAAATTCATACATTCCTAGGTATTGGTCTTTCTTCCTGAAATTATTACATAAATAATAGGGTCAAAAAAGTAGGTATCCCAGCTTCCCAGTTTACTTTTGGAACCAAACTTCAGAGCAGAACTTACTCAAATGCCTTATTTATCTATAAGGCATTTGCAAACCAAATTCAAAGACAAAAACATTTTTTTCAGTCTCAGTTTGAGATTAGTCTTTCTCTGTTCCTCTAAAATATATAGAAAGAACTCCAAATGACATCTCCATCCAGTGACCTTTAGTCCATACTTTCTTTAGTGTAGTGCTTACACTAACAATAAGTTATTTGCTTACCTGTTGGTGTCCCACTGTCTGATGACCTGTGTATCTCCTAACCTAACACAACAGAAGTAAACTGAATATGGGATGGCTTGGAATAAACTCTATCTTTATAAAGGATGAAATTGTCAGGTGATATATTAAACAGTGTCAGTGGGACACTGCTATTCAGAGACTTGATAAGAAATTCCAGTTTCTATGTCTCTAAGCAAGGGGATCATGTCACACACTCAGAAGAGATGGAAGGCTGATGCTAGGATCCTGCTAATGAGTTGACCACAAGCTATACCACAACTACACAGAGGCAGCTATTCTTGTTCTGTGAAATTCAGCTCTAGGACATTTTCCAAAACACTAATATTCAGCCAACAACCTTAGCAATGACGTAGGATAAAAAGTACTACATAATTACTGTGTGATCTAAGTTCAAAATCCACTATCTAGGTGTTTTGTTTGTTTTTTTTTTTAAGTATGGCCATGCATTTTTCTTTGATATGCAAGTATACAACCTGGATAGTCTTCTTGTTAAGCAATTCCCAGTACCTGCCAGGAGAGGGCACCCACATTGCACTCAGGCACTGACTTTCTAGCTAAGCTCCAAAATCACCATATCCTAGAATGAAAGGCTGGGAAAACAGAACCATCACACTGGACCTGTCTGCACTAGACACCATCTACTGATTACTAACTCTGCCTTTTAGTTCCCTGGAGAATACTTCCATCTAAGTTTAGCCAAAGCCGAGAGACACTTTGTCTGGGCAGGCACATGGCACAGAGTTTCATCTTGCATTTCCTGAAACCAAGATTTTTTTTTTTAAAGGACAAAGTTTGAGGTGCCAGGATAAAGGAGATTCTGAGAAAGCAGAGGAAAGGGTCCTTGATGTTACAAAGTGGAGGCACTACCCTTTCAACGATATTTCATTGTGAATGCAAATAAATAAATGCATAAAGATTTTAGGAGCCCAGATGACTAATCACAGGAAATTAGTTGTTCATCTGGATTCAATCAACAAATAATCAAAACAAACATTGCCACATATTGTATGATGCTTTACAGTTGCCAGAAAGTGGCCATGGATCCTTCCTCATTTATGTCAACGATGAATCTCTGAAGAGCAGTACAATTCTTATTGAGCAGGTGTGGAAGCTGTCTTTGGGCAGATACACAATTAGCCAAGACAAGTGTACAAAATACTCACCTGGCTCTTTGACTTCAACTAGATTAAAAACTAATCTGACCACACACAAGTATTTTGAAGGAAGGAGGGAGGGAGAGAGGGAGGGAGGGAGGGAGGGAAGAAGGAAGGAAGGAAAGGGGAGAAGGAAGGAAAATGAATGTGTTATTTGGGTTGTTTACTAAGTTGTTGATTTGTTGGTTGCAACATGGGCAAAAAGGGAAATGGCTCAAAGGTAAAGCTTGCTCTAGTAGGTGCCTCTATAGATGGTAAAGGTAGGGATTTGTTATGCCTAGACTGGCTGGGTTATAAACAATATGCCCATCTTCCCTTTCTAAACAGGGGAAGAAACAGATACCATTATTGGAAAATAGCTTGTCTTTAAGTGTCAGTATTCAAGTACTTAATAGCTATTAATCCATTTTCCATATTATTTATCAATAATAAATTTATTAATAATTTTAATATGGAAAATAGCTAATAAACCTTTTGCCTATATTGTTATCTTCATTTAAATAATGTAACCTTATAAATACTAACATTCCCAAGCTAGTTTCCAAACAAAGTAAGAGCACCCTAAAAACCTATTTAAAAATGATAACGACTCAGTTATTGTCTTACAAGTTTTTCCACTGTGTAAATCTGTAATGTTTCATATACACCTATGCTTACAATATACAGAAAGACTGAGGAATCAAAGTTTTCAAGAAAAACAGTAGTAGAAAAGAATTACTTATAGCTCAAAAGACTAATTAAGAGCAAAATCTACTTGGGAGACATAATTTTCTACTTGATAATTACTTTCAATATCTGGGTAAAAACACTTTATTGTTTGAGCTTGAAATCATTAAAATTTATTTTTAAAGGGTGTGGAATAAAAAAGTAATAGAGGAGGTAAATTCAATCAAAGTACATCATTCGCATATATACAAACATTATAATGAAATCCCTTTGTACAATTAATATATGTTAATTTTTCAAAGTAGTCAGCCAAAACCCTAGGTGGAGGCTGAAATGTGCAGTTTAAAAGCTCAGGTAGACCAACTGAAAGATGGAAGAGGGCTGTGATATTTTTAAATCCCTATCTGCTCAAAAAAGAAGGAAAAGTGAAGGACAAAGTCGAAAGGTCAGTCTTTCAACGCTGAAGTAGGGAAGTTATATTTTGAGAGGTGGCTTCTTTTTCTTATTTTACCCCAACCATCTAAAAATAAAGAAAGAGTCTATGGATAAAAAGTAGCACTCACTATTCTAGCCAGAAATCAACAACTAAAATGGTAGCTCTTTGGTGAGAAATAAGTATTTGTTTTCACTTCTTAGTACTGAAGGATGTCATCTGAATCAGCTGCAAATTCTGTAACTCTTGTACTTCAGGGAATGAAATTTAAGCTGCACATGTGTTCCCCACACAAAGAATGAAGAAGTCAGATTACTGGAGCTTGGATCGACTTGCAAGGTTAGTTCTGTCAGGGTTCAGATCATGTGAGAACAGAATTGCAAAGTTCCTAATCCTCCACCCAGAGCTCTCTCCATTCCACACGGGGAATCTCAGACCGGAGGGTGCATTAAACATTGGGTCTCCACATCTCAGTCCAGGAAGACTGGAGCATGATTTCCCCAGAGACACATGTGTTTTAAACTATCAATGTTGAAATGCTTTTAAAAACTGAGACTTCTGCTGCCTCAGTCCCTCAATTTCAAAGGAGAAAATTTAATTGCATGGAATCAGAAAGGTGTTTACTGCCCCAGCAAGTCTAAAATTCTGAAGAGCTAAGAGTAGGTATTCATTAAATCAGGAAAGATACAACTTGGCCTTTTTGGAAACATGACTGTAATTGAGGGTCAGGAAAAAACAGCAGGTCTCGTCCCTCACACCTGGGGGATTCATTCACATCACTAACTTCCTAGCCCTTCATTTTCCTTTGAAAGAAAAAGATGTGCTTTTGCTAAGATACCTGCTAGTTGTTTTTTCCTACCTTATCTCCCATCACTTACAAGAGACAGGCAAATTTTTGTCTTCTATGCTATCATAAGCATAGACAAATTAATTGTGCCATCAGCTGAGAATCCTTAAGGACAACTGGCAAAACACACTACCCTTTACTTGGGTGTGTATATGTGGGTCAATGAGTATTGAGTGAGAGGTAGATTGGATGCAGAGCCATAAACCTGTGGTGACAGGCACAATTATAGCTCAGCTCTTGAAACCAAAGATGGCACAGTTTGAATGGTCTGAATACAGGTGTAGAATTTCCAAAGCTATCAATTGTCCTGGAGCTGAATCCAGACACAATGGATTAAATACAGACGTCCATATTCACATTATGTCCCTTCCAAAAATGCAGTTACATTAGACTTTATAGTTTAAGTGAGAAAAAGACTCAAGGACAAGCTTTCTTTTAAAATATGGTGCCTGCTTCAGAAGAGTCATTCATGGACACAAATCCAGGTGTAGTGTGATTGTGAGATTCAGAAACCCAATTTTAAGATAGTGACAAAAATGACACACACCCAAGTCTTGTTATAAGAGCAACTTTCAGACAGAAAAAAAAATCCCTAATTCCAGGGCTGGTGGAGTGACTCAAGTGGCAGAGAGCCTGCCTAGAAAATGTGAGGCCCTGCATTCAAACCTCAGTACCACCAAAAATTTTTAAAATTCGAAAATAAAATTTAAAACTATGATTTCAGTCTAAAAAGGGAAAGAAATCCTCCAGCAAAACCATGTGAAGATTTCAGTTTTCCCACTAGAGGGCATACCTTCCTAATTTTTCTTTACAGTTGTACTGGCTCCTCCCAAGTAAGGGGAGGAAAAAGACCTGAAGGTTGGATGTAAAATTTCAAAACTCACACCAGATTTGATTGATATGCTTTCAAAATGAAACAGAATACAGTGCTTCATACTTATGAGTCTCGAGAGCCCCCATGCTGTATACAGTAATCCTATTGTAATGGTGCTTTTAAGTGGCAAGTAATGTGGGTTGAATGAATAAAATCTCACAACTCTGTCAGCTTTATAAGGTCAGAAAACATTTTTAATGAAACCACAATGCACCTGGAAAGTAGGAAGGAAGGAGGGAGAAGGGAAAGAGACAGATTACCAATTTGTGTGGGTCTTATTATCTTAATACCATTGTTTCGACTTTCTGGTGAAAAGAAAGATGAGGAAATGTAAAATCTGGGTTAGTGCATGCATTCTGTCTCTCACCACAGTGGTTCTTCTGGAGAACCACAGTTTGCTGTGCCTGGACCCCCAGAGTGTCTGATTCAGTAGATCTGGAGCTGGGATGGGAATTTGCATTTCTAATAGGCTCTCTGCTGGTCCAGAGGGCACTTTGAGAAATACTGGCTTAATCACAACACTGGCTTACCATACCTCCTGCTTGGACTTCACCTACCCCTTACCATCACTCAGCATCAGCAGCAAAGAGGTTTCTTAGGTGGCTCAAGTGGTATAGTAGCCTGCCTGGCAAGCTCAAGGCTATGAGTTCAAACCCCAGTATGGCCAAAGGAGCTTTTGAAGGACAGACTCCAGTCATATCATCTGCATGCAGGAAATCTGTGGGTGGTGCCCCCATTCCTGAGATCAAGGTTGAGCTCTGGGCCAGCCTCATTTCAATCCTCTGACCTGATCCCTTATGTGCCTCATAGGTTCCTGCCTTCCCCAAAACAAGCTGGCCCCCAAATATGCCCTGGGCATCCCAGCCCCTAGTATTTTCTCACTCTTTCTCTTTGCCTCCACAATCATACATAGTATTTCCTTTTTCTCTTTGCATGATATTTGATTAACTTGATATTTTATAATGTACACAGCATGACTTGTATTACAGCTCTCTGAGTTCATTCTCATGTCACAAAAAACCACGAGTTTGAATTTCTCTCTCTCTCTCCCCCACCCCTCTCTCCTCTCCTTCCTTTCTTCCTGGTGGTACTAGGGTTTGAACTAAGGGCTTCATAACTTGAGCATACCTCCAGCACTTTTTGCTCCGGTTATTTTGGAGATGTGGTCTTGCTGTTTGTCCAGACAGGCTTGGACCTCAGTCTTCCAATTTTAAGCTTCCTACTCGGATAACAAGTATGTGTCAGTCACTACACCCAGCTTTTTATTCCTGTTGAGATGGGGTTTCACAAACTTTTGTCCGGGCTGGCCTGAAACTGTGATCCTCCTGATATCAGCCTCCCACATAGTGGGACAAGCATGTACCACTGCACCCAGCTCTTGGTTGAAGTGGGATCTCATTAACTTTTTTTGGTTTTAGCCTGGGCTGGCCTCAAACCACAATCCTCTAATCTCAGCCTCTCAAGTAGCTGGGATTACTTGAGACACCAAAGACCACATGAACCACAGACACCAAGGACCAGGATGAAGGCTATTCACCTGTGTCCCCCCTGTGTTCTTTGGACATTGGCCACTGAGATGCAGAAACAGTCTGTCCTATTACAGAATATGTCTCTATAACATGAACTAGCTTATGTAGAACTGACAAACAGAAGAACTATATCAGCATAATAAAAGTAGCACAGGTTTCATGTGCAATTTTCCTAGAATGTTAGTATTTTGTACAGCCAAGGAACAGCAGCTAAACAAAACGTACTCAAATATAGCGGAACATAGCAGCCCACAGGGAGAATGAGGCTCATGCTTGCCTTGGCTCAGACTGACATGTGGTCTGTCATTTTTTATTACTTTCTATGATTTTACTGCATTTTACCCTTGTCACCAATTTTCAACAACTTAATCCCTTTTCTTACAACCCTTTTCCTGAAGCCACTTTCAACCTTTATTTTAAAGACAAAGTCCTATTTCTTTATTTCTTATTATTGCTACTTGTTTTTGTTAATGTTCTGATTTTAAATATAAATAAGTTTTGAGTGACCTACTCATACCCCTGTTTTTCCATGTTGTTTTTGGAAAAGCATTTGGGGGAGATTTTTAGGAAATACCTAGACTAGTGCTCCATTTAACTAGGAATAAAAAGCAGTCACTGTTCTTAAATGAATGATCACAAAGTCCCTCAAATGCAATTCCCTGGACTGTCAATTGTTCAGGCCAGTGGTGAGGGGTGCCGGGGAGGGAGCAGGGACTGAGCTCTTGCTAGACTCTGGAGCTGCCAGTGGAGATGCTCTTGGGGCAGAGAGACTGGCCTGAGCTGACACTGGCAGTTAAGTGACTCAAGAGTTTTCCTAAAGAGCTGAGTGTCTTTGAAGAGTGGTAGTGCCAGAGGTCCCTGGGCTCCTGGAGAGGGAGAAGACATCTGAGGGGAGAAAAGCAAAGAAAGGGGAAAGGAAAAAGAAAAAAAGAGAAGCTAGAATTAGCATTTACAGGGTTGCTATGGCCAAAGGATGCTATATCTTTTCTCTTGGAATATTTACATGCAAAAGTCTTTTCTGTTGGACCTTTAGCATCAGCTTATGAGGAAAAAAAGTAGGCTCAATGGGTAAGGAGTTGGTGAATCCACAACACTGGCTTGTCACTACAGTGGTGGCTTCCAGACTGAGCACCCTGAGCTGGGTCTGCCGTGGAGCCCTGTAATGAGAGGATCATGGCTGCAGAAGAAAAAGTGAAAGGAAAGAATGTGAGAGCCAAATGAACAGAATATGAGCCTCCCTCCTGCACTCCAACCACTTTGATCTGCTTCACATACTGTACTTTCTTCTCTGCTTCTATGTGAAGTAAGAGCCCTACAGTTCTAAACACAGAGAAAAAAGTTTGGTAACCCACTGCATCCTAGCAAGCTGCCTAGTTCCCAATTCTGCCTGAGGCTGGCCTTCAGCAGGAAAATAAATTCATGCTTACAAAAGGCTACTCTATGCAGAACACTGTGGGGGTCCCCAATTCCCTGCTCCATCATTCCACAGCTTTCTAAAAAGACTTTACTTTTTCCAACTTTATTCATTTGTTCAAATACTTTTACCCATTTCTAGACCTTTAGAGGCAGGTCAAGTGCTTGGGCAGCACCTCAAGTCCACCTGTGGAAGCCTAGGCAGTTGACCCTTCAGCCCTGTGGCCAGTGCTCTGGGGCCAAATCCCAAATGATCTCCGAACCTGATGCAGGACACTCAGGGCCTAGTCCTGCCCTAAAGGGCTGCACTGTCACTTCCCTCCACAGACCTCTGTTTCCTTGGCTGCCAAATGAGCTGGCTGGACTCAATGATCTTTATGTATGTTCTTTGACTTTCAGACGTTTATAAACATAAACTATGTTTGTGTTCTGTGTTGACAGAAAGGGAAAGGAGATGCTGTATTAAAAATGAAGTAAGCCCATGACCCAGAGCCCCACAGAGACACAACTGTACATTCTTCAGATTATTTCTCTGAAATTCATGAGTAGCAAGGAACAGTCTATAGAAAAGAAAATGAAGACATGATGAACGCTGATACAGCATAAGCAGAATGAAACAGAACAGACCTTTAATTTCCCTGAGATAACAATTCTCCACAACACAGAGGTAATTTCATATCTTTCCAACAGGCTTTCAAAGTCCAGGAATGACACTCTGTGTTGCAGGGAAAGGATCCCATGTGGAAATTTCTTTAAAATGGTTAGAAAGAAAATAACAGGCACTAGATTTACAGCCGGTCTCCAGGCAATGAATGATCTGTCATCTTCCCCTTCTGGTATTGATTGTCACCTGAGATGGACATCCCACGACTGCTGATGAAGGTGTGTGTGTTTAGTGACTGCTCGGCTGGTCTGCAACATCCCTCCAGCATCCTGCCCCAGGCCTCCAGTGAAGGCATACCTGACTCAGAGCAGCTCTGCTGCTTCCTCTGTGCATATCTGGAGGGCGTCATCTCAGCTCCACCCTTGTTTTCCATTCCCCACAAATCTACTTAAACAGAATAGTCCCTGACGTCATGCACCCCCTTCCAAATACCAACGTACATTTATTTAATAATACCGCTGCCTTCCAGCAATTATTAATGTCACTGTCCAATTGCTCCCAAACTCGTAGTAAAACCACCCATTGTTCAGCATCTGCTTTGCATCAAAAGGTTTTAGTTTTGTTTTGTTCTTTTGTATTATCATTATTGCTTAAGATAACCTTAGCAGGATGGAAAAATGGACTATGTAACCAAAAGATACATACTTGGCATCTGAAATTTGAACCCAAGTGTCTGACTCCAAAGACAGAGCTGACATGCAAGCATCTCACATTGATAAGTGGTGGTGATTCTCCACCCATTCCTCACCCTCGTTCTCGTCCTCAGATTCCACCTCTGCCCTGGAAGATGGTAAAATCACTAAAGCTTGCAAACACCAGGGGTCCAGAAGTGGAAGATGCTGGGGAACCCAGCAAGGAGAATTAAACCCACAGACAGATTTTCCAAGCCCTCTCATCTTGCCTGAAATTCTACCAATTAAGTCAATTTACACAGTTAAGAAAAGAAAATGGAAAGTGCCTCTCGAAAGTTAAAATGCTAATTACCACTTGCTCCCTAACGTGCTCGGCAGGCGGGAATGTGACATTTTCCCCAGCAGAACGGAGTTTTGACTCAGAGCTGACTGAGTGGCGTAGAGACTGATTAAGTGTCATGGTGGGACATTTGAGTGCTCTGGACAGCAAAAGGCAGAAGGAGCCAATGAAATGCTTTGTTAAGTTCAAAACTACTCACCTTTCTCTTCTTTTCCTTTCTCTCCATCTTATACAACGTCCAACTCCTCGAACCCAGACTAATGAGGTAAGTATTAGGCACTATTTGGAATGTTTTTACATGGAAATTATGCAATCTGATTCCAAACAATCTTATACCCATTATGTTTCTACGTGTGGGGCTACCAGGAGATAGTATTCACAGCAGGTCACACACAAGCTAATTACATGTGACACAATGAACTTAACAGTTCTGTCCATAAGAAAAAAGGGGGTGGGGTGAATGAGGAATCTGCCTAAATTTTTCATTCCTAATAAAAGTTATTTTTAAATTTAATTGAAGAAGAGAGTCATTTATAATGTTCCACTTTGAATTACTGGTTTCTCCCCTCAAAATGAGATTCGACAGCAAAGGTAATAAAAATTTCTCTCAGACATTAATCCTTACAGGCACAGTGTAGAGAATTCAGAGTTAGAATGGTACCTTGCCACCTGACTTTATTCCTTCCACTCCTTTTAAATACCTACCCAGAAGATATCCTAACAGACAAAAGAGTCAATATAAATGATAATAAGGTCCAATACTGGCTAGGCACTGTCCAGGAGACCATGAGAGACCAAGATTGCCAAAGGGCAGGAATCTGAAAGAGCCAGGCTCATTGCAGTTGTAGCGGTTTACCCTGTGTTTATGGGCTGGTTTTAGGGCATTTGCTTCTCTGTGTGCAAAACTGAAGGAAACATTCCATTGCTCACACTTGTCCATCTGAAAACCACCTGAACCTTTAGAACACCTAGTCAAACTACTTCATGTTATAGATGAGAACACTGAAAGCCACAGAAGTGCTACCAGTAATTAGAGGTCACATAGCTATAAGTGTCAGAACCAAGATTAGACCAGTCTCCTAATTCTTAAAGCAGTGCTCTGATACCCTGTCAGTCAAGTGACAGGGATGTGAGATGAGCTAAACCTAAATCCTGTTCTAGACAGTCTGACCATCACACTAATGGCAGCAATTGGTGGACATTCACTTTCTACAGTTTCTACTAAAATAAGACAGAATATGATGACAGTCATATCTACCACATTTTTAGGCCACTATTAGTAGTCATTCGAAATTAAACTAGCACTTTTTAAAAAATATCTGAATTAACATCAAACTGAATATATTCAGTTTAAAATAGGGTCAGGTTTACCTGCACAGAAACTCTGTTTAGAACAGGTTTCACCTTAATTAATGCCATACAAAAATGGATCCAAGTTACTTTAAAACCATTAAGTAAGGGGGGGTATGACAGCACATGCCTGTAGTCCCAGTTACCTAGGAGACTAAAGTAGAAGGATCACTTAAGCCAAGTTCATGTCCAGCCTGGGAAACACAGTTGAAACCCCATCTCAATGTTGATGACAATGCTGCTAACCAGTGAATAAATAAATGTCTAATAATCTCTCAAATGACTTAAGCTGGAAAATTCCTAATTGCGTTTACTTACAGCTTATCAAAATACATTTCCTCAAGTTTACTCTTCTGGTTGAGACCTCAACAGAGAGGAAAAGGAATACTTAAGACCCAGAGGGCCACATTTATGTATGTAAATGTCAGTTTTAAAAATCTAAAACAAAAAATAAAACTCCAGTACTCATACCAATCTGTTTTATTCAGAGAAACTTGGTATCCATTTTTGAATGAAACTGTTACATAAAAAATGAAAAAATTCATAAATCATGGAAAAAAGAACAGGTTCCTATGGGAAAGCATAACAAAAATCTTTCTGCCTGAGTACAGGCCACAGTCAGCCTGAGGACTTTCCAAGTAAAGATAAATGTCACTGTAGTTCCTCTCCTTGCTGACACACATCTAGAGGAGTTCAGTGTGTGAGAGAACTCAGTGAGTAAACGTAGCAACCTCTTATCTTGCTAATACACCCAGCTTTACTAAGGGAATTTTGGACAGTAAGAATGAAGTCAGATCACTGAGGGACTTAAACTCCAGAAGAATTTAAGATTTCATCCTTTAAAAGCATGTGAACCATTTTCCAGTCCAGAACAAAAGCTAAAAAGTCTTTGTAAACATTCAGCCCATTGGATGAAAGAGGAAAAAGCAAACAGACCTTTTGGTCGGGGGAGAATGGGTAGGGAGAACCCTCCCTACCTCCCTATGTGGCCATTAAACTGACTTATCTTCCTCCCTCCTTGCACTCTCCCTCCCTTCTTTTTTTTTTTTTTCAGTGCTGAGGGCGTTGTGCAAGTGCTCTCTACCTCTGAGCTATACCTTCAGCCCAAATTGTCTGATTTCTGAAGAAGATAATTAACTTCTCTGAGCAACAATTATCTTACGAAATGAAAACTATAAAGAACTTGTATTTTTCAACTTTAATGATTTGTTTAAAATAGCTGGTGTCACAAAGACTTTAAGTTCAATTGTGGTCCACAACTTCTATTTAAAGAAGTATAAGAAATATTTTTAAGATTTTCTTTTAGTTTTTAACCTTTTCATTATGTCAGCTCTTTGAGTATCAGTCCTTTGCCATCCATTCTTCAAAACTCACTCCTGTTTCTCTTCACTTTATGTTCTCATACCAAGCAAACCCTGTGTTTTATAAGGTTCTCATAATCCTCTTCTATGTTATAGATGAAAACACTGTGTGATACAGAGCCACTGCTAGTAATTAAAGGTCACATAGCCACTGTCAGAGATAAGACTAGACCAAAATCTCCCAGCTCATAAACCAGTGCTCTGATACACAGGTGTTAGTTAAACGAGAGAGATACAGAAGCAGTGCTCAGAAAGTCTTAGGAGGCACACAGCCAACCCTATCCAAACACTTCATTTTAAAATTTTATTTATTATCTATTTGTTTTTGAAGGCAGGGTTTTGCTATTTAGCCCAGGCTGGCCTTGAGTTTGTAATCCTCCTGCCTCGGCCTACTGAGTGCTGGGATAACAGGTATGGACCACCATACCAAGCCCATCCAAACACTTATAACTCCCAGTCTTCACCTTCCTACTTCAGGAAATCTACCTGAAATGCATCATTGTCCTCTGAATAGTAGTCCTTGATGATGTCTAGTTTAGGTATCCTCTTTGTGCTTTCATTCTGCCCTGGGCTCCCTCCAGCACCTCCCTGATACATTCTGCTCCCTTATCTCTATTAGAATGTAAACTCTTGAGAGAGGCCTGGTGATATTCAAGCCTATTACCTACTTTACTGTAGTTCCTGACACAGTAAATGGCACATAGTGAGCTTGTTGAATGAAGGAGAAAATGAATGGTTTGGAAAACAGAGGCCTGGATAAATGTGTGTGTAGAGGAGTGTAATTCATTTCAGGCAAACTCTTATGACAAAGCAAGTAAAAAAAGAAAATAAGAAAGTACAGCACAGACGAGACCCCAAAGATCAGCTTGGTCCAACCCACTCATTTTCCAGAAGCCAAAGAATCTTGGCATAATGCCCCACTTAATACAAAAGAACACTTAAGGAAACATATAAAAGAATATTAGAAAAAGCAAATACTCTCTTCTAATAAATGAAGATTCCAGCCCACACAATTAGAAATGGAACTTAAATAATTAAAATTGTCACAATGCTAATTTTATTTGGTCTTTATTAGTGCTTTCAAATATGTCCACCTATTACCTAGTGACAAGAAGTCTACAAGGCTCAATTGTTTAATATGTAGATCAGGCAAGAGTCTCTTTTCCTCTCCTTTATGTGTTCCTCTAGCGTTTCGATGCTCATTAGCACCTCCAAAAGGAGGCAGAGGAAATGAAACTCCAATTTGTCAATGTCAACTGTTGAACCAGCATATTGTACCAGTCCCGCCCCACATGGAAGTGTTTGGACAATTCTGAATCAACAAGATGTTGGCATCTGTGTTTCTATAGTTCAGTAATTGCATTGTTTCCTACTGTGCTCTATGGGTTGTGAAATGAATTTATTAAATAACCTACATGAAGAGAGTATGGGATGGACCAGCAGAAATAGGTCTGGGCTGATACTGGGAGCCTGTCTTTATCAGCTCCCACTTTGACCATTAGCTTTGACTCCAGTTTTTCTGATCCCTGGACTCCTAAACTATTTGAGGATGATAATTCTGCTCTGAGTAGTGGAGAAATGTCTAGTACCTAAAACGTGTCATATTCTCTATATATTGGAATCTAGCATGCGTGGGCTGAAATGTATTCAACCCAAATTACGTCCTTTTAGTACAACATTCACAATACAAAATGGTACAAGGTGCTTGATAAGGATACATTAGAATCTGTAAGTCTAACTGACCACTTAACTGGAAGACAATGGTCAGGAAAGGAAAGTTGAGTCAAGGCACATGAAGCATATAGTGAAGGGATTTAAATATATTAATATAGGAACCAATTGTATTGTCTTTGGCATACTTACCAGTTGATGTTTTGCCAATTGTCTCAGACTGTTAAAACTACTTGTTGTTTGGAAATCTAGACTTATATTGACTGTGATAAAAGAATTTTCATGCATAGGTGGAAAACTTACTTAGTGTATTATTGTAATTGTAAAAAGGAAAAATAGTAAGTTTAATAAAAGTCAACCCTAAGTCTACTATGCCCCTATTTCAGTTCTAAATCTTAGAAGGCAGAATTCACAATTACAGAGATTACCCTCAGTGGAGGCTAAGTGGAGGGTAGGGAAAGCAGCTTCTTTTCAACTGGAGATCTGGCAGACCCCTATGTGGGGCCTCAATTGTTTCACATTTCTTTTTTGTGGTACTGGGGTTTGAAATCAGGCCTCCTACTTGCTAGGCAGGTGCTCTACCACTGGAGTCATGCCCAACCCCTTTTTGCTTTTTAGTCATTTTTCAGATAGGATCTTGCAATTTTGCCTAGGGCCACCCCTGGACCCAGATCCTCCTACCTACACTTTCCTCCCCATGTAGCTGAGATGACAGGTGTTACACTCAGCTTTTTTTTTTTTTAAGTTGAGATGGGGGGTCTCACTAACTTTTGCTTTTTTTTTTTTTTTTAAAGTTGAGATAGGGGTCTCACTGTTTGCTTGGGCTGGGCTCAATCCATGATTCTCCCCATCTCCTCATTTGGAATAGCTTCTTGTTTGGGATTACAGGTGTAATTAGTGTGCACTCAGACTCACCTTTCTTTCTTAAAAAGCAAAACAAATCAAATGTAACAAAACACATAAAAGGAAGCTTCCCATTTCCCAACCTTCCCCAGCTATTTTATAAATAGGGCTTGATTCTGAGCCATAATCACATACTAAAATCTATACGTAGCCCGATGATTCACGCTGATGGCATGACTGCTGATCAGTGAGGTTGCTGGGCCTGATAACCAGCACAATGGGGTAAGGATAAGGTATGTGGGACACGGAGCCCAGTGCCAACTCACTGAGCAGTGTGTTCTCACTGGGCTGGGCGCTCTACTTCCTAAGCTCTCATTTAAACCTCACAGAAACCCTAGGAAGTGGGAATTAAGGACACCATATTGCAGACTCAGAAGTTAAGTGGCTGCCCAAGGACGTGCAGTTAGGAAGTGAAAGATTCAGGAACTGAAATCCAGGTCTGGCTCACTCTAAACCTCATCTTCTCTCTGTTAAATGAAGCTGGTGTGAGTCACAGGACATTGTTTTCTTTCTTGACAGCTGGCAGTGCCTTGCAAGGCACTCCTGGGCTTACAGGAATGATAGTGTTTTGCTTCCCCTTCCCCTTCCATAAAAGCAGAATGGAATATGCACATAAGAGTTCATTATTGGAGTTTTATGTTTATTGGATCTTGGCTAGATTCAAACACAAATTTGCTTCATTTTCTAATTAGGTAACCTGCCAATTGCAAGTCAACAGCGTGGTGAGTGAACACAGTAGAGTATAAGTTTCAAAAAGTCACACACAGTGCTTTGCTGCATTGAAAAGTGAGGATAAGTGCTCCAGTTCCTCCTGGAATGTGCTATGGACTAAGACGAAAAACTGAGGAGGAGGTCAAGCCGCCAGCTCACTTCTACCTTGGGAGTGGGCCCAGCAAGCTTACTCACAACCACTGCAGCAAGAAATGTCTCCATCTAGGGCCTGCTTCCTCATTTGGAAAATGGTGGACTAGTTGATGTATTTTTTAAAGTCACGTTTATTGAAGTTCAACTTATATACAATAAAGTTCAGTCCCTTTAAAAAATGCAGGGTGATGTTTGACAAAAATTACATAGTTGTATAACATCCACCACAATTAAGACATAGAAGCTTTTCATTACCCCAAACAGTCAGTTCCCCTTCCAGACCCCAGGCAATCTGTGACATGATTTGTCTCCGTAAATTTGCTATTTTCTGCATGATTCATACATGGGAAACTATGTAGCCTTCATGGCTAACTTCTTGCCCTTAACAAGATGCCTTTGAGATTCATCCATCTTGTTGGTTCATCAATAACTTGCTTCTTTTACTGTTGAGTAGTAGCCCACTGCATATCCGTAACACAATTTATCCCTTCACCACTTTCTAGTTTGTTGCTAATGTGGATAAAACTGTTGTAAAAATTTGTATGCAGGCCTTTGTAAAAGCATAAATTTCATTTTTCTCTGGTAAATACTTGGAGTGCAACAGGTGTGTTATTTCAGTGTGTGGTTATATGTTTAACATTTTTCCCAGTAGCCATGTACAGGCTTGTTGATCCTCAAAAGATAGCTTTAGATAAGGACTGTTAGGTGTTTGAATGCTCCAACTGTAGAATGCTCTGGAACAGAGACCCCATGAAATGCAGTAGCCCCCTTCACAGCACCAAGGAGAGATACAAAGTAAACACATGAACTCAATGCTGAGAGCCACTCCAGCTTTGATACGTCTCCCCCACATATCAAAATGGAGTTCCCTGTATACTGTTGCGAAGACCTCATGGTGTTTCCTGTTAGATTCACAAGGTTTGAGTCCCCCCCCCAACATATCTTGTTGCTGTATTCATTCTTCTCTTTATTTATGATGTGTGTGTATAGATGAATGGGGGGGTGGAAGGAGAGAGAGAGAGAAACAAAACAGACACTACTCCTTTCTTTGGAGCTCAAGTCTAATATGTTCCCCTTAACTGATGTATAGAAGCACAGAGAACAGAAATTTTGCCAGGGGCAAGAAGAAAGGCAGAGTGCTAGGGACAGCAGCTAGCTTCTCACTAAGCAGCTTAAAGTATGGCAACACTGACGGGATTGTTTCAGCTATGATATTCATTTTATTCAGGGAAATATCTTTGTGAGTGCAGAGCATTTCTGAGTGCTAATGCCTGTGTGTGTGTGTGTGTGTGTGTGTGTGTGTGTGTGTGTGTGTGTGTGTGTCTCTAAGAGGGAGAGACGAGAAAGGTGAGAGGGTCATGGGATCCAGTGATGGGTATCTGAGCTCTGAATGAGGCACTGACATGCTTCATTTTAAGCACGGTTTGGGTTCCATGCTACCCTCACCTCCTGGGCTGATTTACCTTCCCATCTTGAGCACCCAGCTGTTGCTGTGGGAAACCTGACCTTCACTGTGAAGTGGCTCACAGCTGCAGCAAGCTGCCAACCTAATAACACATGAACTCTTGTTTGCTGCATTTCTCCCGTTCTGTTCACCAACTTCACGAAGCAGTCTGCTCAGTTTCCCTACTTCCTTCTCCCCCAAATCACTGGTCTCTCTGACAAATAAAAGGAGGCGGCAGGTAGACTCTGAAAAGGGAAAACGAGTTTTGGTCATAGTACAGCCCTAGAGATAGCACTACTGGAGGCCCGCTGGCTCTGTTCATTTTACTTCTAAAGTGTGATTCGGTAACTAGGAGCCGGGGCATCACCCCGGACCTGTGAGGATGCAGATCCTCACTGCATTCAAGACCTACTGATTCAGAATCTGTGTTTTAATGGGAGACTCAGGGGATTTGTAGGCTCATTAAAGTTTCAGAAGTGCTAGAATAGGGCATAAGTCACAGAGTTTTCATTCATTCAATTTAAGAACCGGCCTAAAGGTCTGAAATGGCCAAACTGATCAGGACAAAACTATTGTGGAAAGGTAGCGTGGTATGAAGGAAGCAGCCAGCCCACAATGACCTTCACATCCTAACATCCACGCCTGGGGTTAATGCCCTTGGCACACTGAGTCAGGGCTGGTGAACGTGGCAAATCAATGTGTAGAAGTGACAGCGTGAGACTTCTAAAGCTAGGTGATAAATTGAGGCTTTATCCTTGCCCTGGTCCCTTGGGTGAAGGGAAAGCCAGTCACTGTGCTGTAGCACTGTCAGGAAACCCTGTGGAAAGATTGACATGGGGATGAACTGAGTTCTCCCACCAGCACGACAGCAACCTGCCAGCCATGGGAGTGAACTGGCAGGCAAGAGGATCCTCCAGCACTATCAAGTTTCAGATGACAGCAACCCTAGCTGACATCCTAGCTGAATCTCATGGGAGACCCCAAACCAGAACCACACAGCTAAGCCACCTCCAAATGCCTAATTCCAAGGACCATACACACTTAATCTTGTTTTTACCCCACTATGTTTTGGGGTAATTGGTTACTCAGCAGTCAATACTAACTAAAACAAGGGCAGAGAGCTGGTCAGAGTGGCTTTCCTGGTCCCATCACCCTAGCAATGGCTCATCTGTAAAAGAAATAACTACAGTTCATCCAATCTTTGACATTTATTGAATATAAGATGCACTATTTTCTGTTTAAGACAGAAAAAAATTCAAACTCAGACTTCATCAGTTCTAAGATGCTTACTAATATGAGGGGTGTAAAACTGTGGGGAAATGTGCACCTTAAAATCAATACTGTACTTCTATTATACTTGTTCTACCTAGTACACTGAGATGCTATAGGGATCAATGGACTTGTGGGTGAGAAGGCACCAGAAGGATGATGGGCAGCATCCAGAAGTCCCACAGCCTGAGCCAGGCAAAGGCGTTCTGGCTGTCCAGGCCAGCTAATTAAACTGACTCTGTGGGGCTTCATCATCCTGCTTTTAATGCCACTGCCTCAGGCTCCTATCACCATTTATGTTCAAAATGACTGCCAGAAAACCCAGCTGAGAGGGAAAAATCATAGAAAACCATCTACTGTAGTGTTACCTAAATTTGTTTGAGTACAAAAAATCATTTGGTTCAATTGCTAAACATACACTTAGGCCCTACCTAGAAACTTTGATTCAGTAGGTCTGGAGAAGGAACTGGAACCTGCATTTTAATAAGGACCCCACACCATTCTTATGAACACACACATTTCAAAAACACTGGTCTAAGTAACATAGTACCGGTTACCCATTTACTGACATGTTTCCTTACATCAAGTCATCATAAAAACTTACAGCTGGATTGCCTTAGCTAGACACCTATATAAAAATGCATTCGAGTGTGAGGTTTTACTGATGGTCAGTGCAAAAAACTTATCTCACCATGGAGAAATTGTCATCAGCTGGAAAACTTACTGAAGTTATGGCAAATTACACTACTCAACACTGGCTGCATGTCTGCATAATAGTACACTAAATATAAGTCCTATCAGTAAATAAAAGTTGTTAGGCAACCATATTTTCCATTTTTTTGAACAAAATGCCAGGAATCTCCCATCCAAAATTCACGTTCTCAAACAATGATAACGTTAACAATAGCTACCTTACCTGGGTCAATAAAACCTTTTTTGTTATACAAACTTTCTTATGAAGGTTTTGGCTTTACCCTGTATTTTAATAGCCATGTTTTGTGAGGGTTTTTCTTAAGAACTTCCTTTTAGAAGTAAACAGGAAAGACATTTTAACAACAATAATGTAAGCTTGGCAATTTTTTTGCTTGCTTCAAATTACATTTAGACTAAACAACCACACTCCAATTTCTAGTGCTCCTCCTGAAGCTGCTTGGAGGAGCTCAATGCAGGCTCTTGGCCTTACGTAAAAACCACCACAGGAATACTATCCCAGACTTGGCAAGGTAACTATTTCCCATTCAACCCAAGCAGTTATGAGAACAAAGAAAGATAACTGTAGTGCAGCTACTCAAACAGTTTTCCCTCTCTCTCTATCTCCCTCTCTCTCTCCCTCCCTTCCTCCCTTCTAAGGACATTTTCTAAAGATTTGACCCAACCATGGAAGCACATTCAAGCCATTAACATCTTATCTCTGCAAAAAATCAAAAACAAAACAAATTTCCCCTTGACTTTTAAACATCTCACTTGTGTGCCTTCAGTTTTGCCAACAGAAATTCATCTGTGGCCTGAACTTCTGAATATCACACAAAAAGATAATTAAGTCACCAGAACCCTGCTGTGAAAAGGGCATTTTCTGACAGGTGAAAAACCAAGCTAGAGCAGGGAAACAGTTTCTGCACTTCTTCATCATTGTAGCATGTGGAACAAGGATTTTCATAATCAACCTGCAGATCCACCCTGGAGATCTAGGGCCAGTAGAGTCACAAAAGGACATGACTTAATTGTCAGCGCTATAGGTATTATCACTGAAGCATTATCATTGTTCCAGTGAATATTTTCAGTCCCTACAAGTTTGTTTCATAGCAGCCTGGCTGCCCAGGCTAACTTTACCTCTTCACCTTTTTTCTCTGTGAAGCTCCCCCGACTTCCACTCCACTTTGGGAAGGGTAATCCCATCCTCATCTGTGTTCCTGTGACATTCATGGCACCATAGTGGTGGCCTCATATGTTTTCCCCTGCTGCTAGACCTCACTGTTGAAAATCAGTGACCTCAGTTCATTCACCTCAGAGTTGCAAAACCCATTGTGTTGCCTGGCAAGTGCTCAGTTGATTTGTATGAATAAAATGAATCTATTCAGTGCCTCTGAGGTTTCTTAGATTCTGATTCAAATTTAGTCATAACACAAATAAGGACTCAGGCACAAAGAAATGATCCCTCCCCCTGCCCCCCAGTTACATTTAAAAAAGGGAAAAAAGGATTGGCAAAAATCCAAGTTCTTCCAGGCACTGGTGGTAGCTCACGCCTGTAATCCTAGCTATTCAGGAGGCAGAGATCAGGAGGATCGGGGTTCAAAGCCAACCTGGGCAAATAGTTCCCCAAGACTCTATTTGAAAAACCCTTCACAAAAATAGGGCTGGTGGAGTCGCTGAAGATGAAGGCCATGAGTTCAAGCCCCAGAACCTCAAACAAAACAAAACAATCCAAGTTCTGTCACCCCTAATCCACTGCTTTTCCATTATGTCACCTCTTTGCACATACTGCTCCCTCCATGTGGCCACTGTCTCTGGCACCACCTGCCCAACTTTCCCAAGGTACTTAAGCCCTTCCTCATTTTTCCTTTCTTGCCAAGAATCAGGTCTGGGGAGAAACCCTCCAGCCTTGGACAGAATCCTCCTTATCTACTTGTATTACCTCCTAAAATCATAGTCTGTCCTTTGGAGGATTTATCCGAACTTGTATGCATTCAGATATGAAATTATTTTATTAAACCCTATTTTTCTTACGCAAATATAAACTCCCTGAGAGCAGGCACCATTATCTTTGTCATTGTTCACTGCAATATTCCTATTGCCTGGCACAGGAAGTCTAGTCCAATTTTTGTTGAATGAATACATCATTTAGGAAATAGGGAGTGGGTCTGTGGTATAAATATTCCATCTCATGAATAACATAGATAAAATAAAAGCAGGAAATTGTTCTTATATATATTAAAAGATAGCTCTATTTTTGCATTCAGATAATTTACTTTGTAAATAATATAGAGCCAATATTGAGAATCAAGGTATCCAGGCTTTGGATTCTGAGAAAAGTCTGGGCAGCTTCATTTTCTGTTAGTAGCTTTCCAAAAAGAAAGTGCCAACTTTGGGTTTTGTTGTTGTTGTTTTTTATCATGAAAGCAAGACAAATTGTGACCACTGAAGTGATGCTACAGAATTTTCTTCCCTGGACAGACTGAAATGTTCACTGGATTGTATAGGCAATTTTTTTCTGCAACAGATATAAATGTGTGAGAGGACTGTTTGAATTTAATTTGCCCATTGATCTTCAAAAAGCTTCTTAAAAGCATACAGCATTTGCAAATTTTATCCCACTTAACTCAGAGAAAATGCTAGGTCCCATCTCTGATTTCTTAATGGATTTCAGAGAAATGTTGACAATTTGATATAATTTCTTAAAACATGTCAACAGTCTGTTAGGTCTAAAACTGTTTACTGAGACAGAATTATTTCTAGGCCCAACTCTAAACTAAACTAAAGAAATAAATGGATCACTTTTACTGTTGTCTTTTTCTGTACCTCTTCTGTTTAAATATAACAAGCTCAGTAACTTTCAGGTTTCCCAGCCTTGATCTTACAAGGATCAAGGTTTAAAAAAACCAACTTCCTTTGGTAGATCAAGAAGAAGAAAGCATTGAAAAAAGTCCCCTTTCAGACAAAAAGTTTTTGATTACAGTATGTCACTATTTGGGTGATGTTCTTAGCATATTCCCATTGAATATTCATCATAGCCTTCCTCCTTGGACACTAAAAACAATGTCATACCACTCTTAGGTTGGAGTGTCACCAAGGTATTAGAGGCAGCAGTGAGGTCAGAAAGTAAGGTTTTATGATGTGATTTATCTTAGAATGGGTAGAATTGGGTTATAAATTAAGAAACATAAATATAGCTCAATTCCTCTCTGGCCCTCAACTTCCTCTGACATTAAATAAGGGGAATCACTCAAAGTCCCCTTCATCATTAGTAGCCTTCTGTGACTCTAACTTTTGACTCCATGTAACACAAAGAGATACTTTCATAGCTTATTTCTAGAATAGCAAGGAAAGGATTCAGTGTCTTTAGGATTCACTCTATTTTACAGCTGTTACAGAGACCGCAGAGTGCCCTGCACCAACCCCAAGCCATGCTTCATTCACGTGGACTTCTAATACACAAAGGCAACACGGATGCTTATTATGGTGTAAATTACAATGCTCCTAAAACTCATATTAAAGTCCTAACCCCCAGTACCTCAGAATGTAACTATATTTGGAGATAGGGACTTTTAAAAGATGTGACTAAGTTAAAGGTTGTTAGAGTGGGCCCTAATCTAATCTGACTGGTGTCCCAGTAGGAGGAAATTTGGACACACGGAGGGACACCAGAGGTGTGAGTACAAAGGACAGACCATGTGAAACCACAGCAAGGAGACTATCTGCAAGGCTGGGAAAGGCCTCAGGAAAAACCAGCCTTCCTAACACCTTAAGACTTCTGGCGTCTCGAACTATATGATAAATTTCTGTCATTTAAGCCGCCCTGTCTGTGGTATTTGGTTATGGCAGCCTGAACAAACTAATACAGTACTGAACAAACTTAACCTATTTAGATGAAAACTGGAAGCAACCATCTTGTCCAGGTCTCTCTCTCCTTTCTCTAACGAATAGACTTTCTTTCTAAAGCTGCAATGTTAAGTTGATACAAGAAAGAGTAGGAAATACTCTGGAGTTAGTAGGTATAGGTAAGAACTTTCTCAATGAAACCCCAGCAGCACAGCAACTAAGAGATAGCATAGATAAATGGGACCTCATAAAACTAAAAAGCTTCTGTTCATCAAAAGAAATGGTCTCTAAACTGAAGAGAACACCCACAGAGTGGGAGAAAATATTTGCCAATTATACATCAGACAAAGGACTGATAACCAGAATATACAGGGAACTTAAAAAACTAAATTCTCCCAAAACCAATGAACCAATAAAGAAATGGGCATGTGAACTAAACAGAACTTTCTCAAAAGAAGAAATTCAAATGGCCAGAAAACACATGAAAAAATGCTCACCATCTCTAGCAATAAAGGAAATGCAAATTAAAACCACGCTAAGATTCCACTGTTAGAATAGCCATCATCAGCAACACCACCAACAACAGGTGTTGGCGAGGATGCGGGGAAAAAGAACCCTCTTACACTGTTGGTGGGAATGTAGACTAGTACAACCACTCTGGAAAAAAATTTGGAGGCTACTTAAAAAGTTGGACATCGATCTACCATTTGATCCAGCAATACCACTCTTGGGGATATACCCAAAAGACTGTTACTCCAGAGGCACCTGCACATCCATGTTTATTGCGGCACTATTCACAATAGCCAAGTTATGGAAACAGCCAAGATGCCCCACCACTGACAAATGGATTAAGAAAATGTGGTATCTATACACAATCGAATTTTATGCAGCCATGAAGAAGAACGAAATGTTATCATTCGCTGGTAAATGGATGGAATTGGAGAACATCATTCTGAGTGAGGTTAGCCTGGCTCAAAAAACCAAAAATCGTATGTTCTCCCTCATATGTGGACATTAGATCAAGGGCAAACACAACAAGGGGATTGGACTATGAGCACATGATAAAAGCGAGAGCACACAAGGGAGGGGTGAGGATAGGTAAGACACCTAAAAAACTAGCTAGCATTTGTTGCCCTTAACACAGAGAAACTAAAGCAGATACCTTAAAGCAACTGAGGCCAATAGGAAAAGGGGAACAGGTACTAGAGAAAAGGTTAGATCAAAAAGAATTAACCTAGAAGGTAACACCCACGCACAGGAAATCAATGTGAGTCAATGCCCTGTATAGCTATCCTTGTCTCAACCAGCAAAAACCCTTGTTCCTTCCTATTATTGCTTATACTCTCTCTACAACAAAATTAGAGATAAGGGCAAAATAGTTTCTGCTGGGTATTGAGGGGGGGAGAGGGAGGGGGCAGAGTGGGTGGTAAGGGAGAGGGTGGGGGCAGGGGGGAGAAATGAACCAAGCCTTGTATGCACATATGAATAATAAAAGAAAAATGAAAAAAAAAATAAAGCTGCAATGTAACTTTCCCAAGGTGACACAGTTACTTAGTGCTAGAGAGGTGGTAGCAGAGCTCATGTGAGAAATAGGTACCCTGGCCACCAGATTTTTGCCTTTTAAGAAAATGAAGACAATAGAACAATGCATTGAAAGATCATATCCAGTGTAGTCACAATGTTTGAAGAACCCATTTTAAATTAGGATTATGACCGTTCATTGAAGAACTAAAAGTACTTTAAAATATACCCTATTTGTGCCCCAAACTCTGTCTGTATTTGTTAATTAGAGAAGTAACATAATGTCTTCTTTTGCACTACAGGACAAGCAAGTTTCCCCTTGAGAGTATTCTCCATAGCTACTTATTCTCTCCTGGTTTCTTTTTCTTCCCAAAGGGCCCTTCTGAAGTCTGTATACATGGAGATACTCACATTTAAGCATTCCTGTTTTTAACAATAATGCCAGGCACAATTGGCATTGCAACCTGTCTCCATTCTTAGCTCCTGGTTACATGTAATGCCTGGGCCCTTTGGTGTGACCTGGGCTCCATGTTGAGCCCATTAAGGGGCTCAAAGAGGAGAACAAACTGTAGACCAAGCAAGGGTTTATTATTTTAGCATGACTCTACCATGAGAAGTTTAAGATGAGACTCTGAAAGAGAATTAAAATGCAATTATCCCATGGTAAACCTTGTAGAATTGAATTATGCTAAATGTAAAGGGTTCTAAGTTCAGTGATTCCCAAATATATATTCCTTGGATAAGTTTGTGTTGTATGAATCTAAATCACCTCAAGAGATTTCAAAAGACAAAACCCCTGACAGTGCTAGACACAGCTAAATGCAATACACACAATTTTGATTACTGGCATGCCTTTTACAAGTAAGGATACACATATCAGAAAGTGAAAAGACCAATACTCACGGGGACCTTAATTCCTTTTGCACATATCCTCTCTGGATTTGTGAACTTTCTTTCTAGGAGCAAAACAGCCCTTTGCTTCTCAGTAAGGAAATCCCACCCATAGGAACATACATCTCTCTGCACCCTTTGGTGTTCCTGCAATGAGGACTGGATGGGCCATGTGGAACATACTTGAACAATAGCCCAAAGGTACCTGATCCAGTAACTCCTCTTGAGAACTTCAATTGCTCCATGAATTTTTTTTAATGCCCACATACATTGAAAGTGAGAGTAAGAAGGAACTGCAAATAAATATGGAAGTTTCTAGAACTTCCATATTCTGTGCTTGCAAGTAGGTCTACACACAGATATTTAAGTATTATTGATCTAGATATAGTTAGTAAGTTCTAGTGTTGCAGAATTCCATTTCACAAGGGGAACTTCCTCCAAGCTAAGGAGAAAAAAATCTGACTCAAAGTATATCTGCTGAAGAAACTATCAGTCTATACAGGAAACAACCACATAGCTACCTAGGAAATTCCTCTATGAAAGTATCAGAGAATTCATTCTCAATTCTTTTTCAAATTTCTTTAACATCTTCTCCTTATTATGTTTAAACTGTTTAAAAATATCTAAGAAATTCCAGTTTTGAGGAGATTCATTATGGTCACATTGAACTATCTCATGGCCACTGCAGATAAAAAATTTTTAGAAAACATAGATATGCAGAGGTAATACTCCATAATATCCAACCATGGGGGATTAGAAGACATACTTGAACAAAAATATTTCAAACAAATGTATCTTTAGTCAATACGTGAAAAAAGCCAAGAAGCATTACAAGAATAAGTGTAAAAGTCCCCTGCAGACATAAAAGATGATCATGACAGGAAACACAAAAAGTCAAGGGTGTTTGAGTGTTACAAAGCTACCTGCAGTGCTCCCTTTCTTGCAGAGTAGAAAGGGGAATGACTGAAATTAGAAACATATACTCATCCCACACTTCAAAGTCAAATAAAGAGCCAGAATTTTGTTCAACATGAAAAAAGGAAATCAAAGCTCTTTTATTGAATTCAACCAGCATAACTTTGTGCTTGGGAGTGCAGCAAGGACTTTTTTCTCCCTTTTCTTTCTGTTTTCCTCAAGCCTCCCTCTGAAACTATGTCACAGCATCTACAGCAGTTTATTGAGAAAGTTTAGATAACAGTTCAATCCCATGGAGCCTAGAAAACCCAGAGGCTGTTCAGGAGAGTCTTACCTGTTTGTGACACAGGCCCCATGAAGAGAGGCCTCATGCAGTGGGAGAGGACAAGCTGAATCTCTCCAGAAGATCAAGTAAGAAAAAACCAGCTGAGATGCGGTGCTCATATGGGCCTCTTAAGCTTCCTTGCACAGTAGAGCAGACAAATAAATCAGAGGCATTAGATAGCCAACTGCTGAGTTGATGAAGGCCAGAAGTATGAAATTTTAATTAGAATTTTTCCTATCTTGGAATTGGTACACACAAATACTAGATGCCAGTTTTTTTTGTTTTTTTGTTTTTTTGGCAGCACGGGGGCTTTTCACTTGTTAGGCAGGTGCTTTATGACTTGAGCCACACCTCCAGCCCAGCTACCAGGAACTAGAGTGCCAGTTTTATGGCCATCATGGGATGCCATCAAAGTATTCCTCTTAATTATCACCCAAACTCATAGATAAGAAGCAGATTATAGAAAGTATTTTATAGAAATCGAAATCCACATGCCACTTGTATCTAGAAATAATAAGGGTATTAGATCAGAAATACCCAGGAGTAAACTCATGCTCTGTCACAGAGCAGTTAAATGACTTAGATACCCAGTGCTTCAGGGCCTAAGTGTTCACTATTTGTTTAAAAATTAAAAGAACAACAGCCTATTGTGAAGAGAAAATAAGCATCTTCATGAAATACGAGAGCCACAACCATAAATGAGATTGGCCTCCCCAGCAGTTCCCAGGCTAGCTGGAAAACAGGATATATGCCCAACAGAGGACAAGGCAGGTACAGTGGCAGCCTTCAAGGTGCCCACAGTGCCAGGAGCTGGTGGCTCACATCTGTAATCCTAGCTACTCAGGAGGTGGAGAACAGGAGGATCTCAGTTTGAAGCCAGCCCCACAGAGATAGTTAATGAGATCCTATCTCGGAAGAAAAAAAAAAAAATCACAAAAAAGGGCTGGTGGAGTGGCTCAAGGTGTAGGCCCTGAGTTCAAATCCCAATACCACACACACACACACACAAAAGGGGTGGCCCCAGTGACCCACCTTCTAGTATTCACACCCTTGAGTAGTTACCTCCAGTGGTGTATCAGGGTTGGATAGTGTGACAAACAGAGGTGATGGGTTTTACTTCCAAGGTTCAGTTGCACAAGGCACTGCACTTCCAATCTTAGTCCTATCTATCTCTTTCTCTCATCACTCACTCTGGAAAAGCCAGGTGCCAGACCATTGAGTAACTCTGTAGAGAGGACCAAAAGGAGAGAACTGAGGTTGTACATAGCTTCCCCTGTGACTTACATGTGGCCCTCCAGTCCTAGTCCAGCCATTTGAAGACTGCAGCCCTAGGAGATGGCTTACTGCAGCTTCATGAGCAACCTGAGCCAGAACCGCTATCCAAGCCACTCCCAGATCTCTGGCCCTCAAAAACTGTGGAGGTAATATATGTTTGTTGTTTTATGTTGAAGAATAATCAGTTATACCACAACAGATAACTAATTCATTAGGCTACACTAAAAGAAATCCCTGGCAGCTGGGATTCTTTGTCAACAACAAGACAGTTGTGGAAGGATGGGTTTTGAGAGGCAGTAGATGGGTAACATGCTACAGACTTGAGCAAGAAAGAACCAGTGGAAGGGCAGTCGGGTGTAAGACAAATTTGGTGGGCATTGTGTAAGGGAGTAGATCCTGGATCCTGGGCAGAGGGTCTACACTGACTCAGGCAATGAATGGAGTGCATGTGGGACCCTGAGCACGGGGATAAAGAGGCACTAACCTGAACGGAGATTCCCCACTGGTGGGCACGTAGAAGGTGGAAAAGCTGCATAAAAGCAGAAGCAAGGTCAGAAGGGAGCCTTCTGAAAGGAAGAAAGAAGTAACTGAAGTAGAGAATAGCTAACATAGGAATGGGGAGAGAAGAGATGAGTGGGAAGTACGCATGAGAGCAGCCTACCACACTGAACCCAGCCTCCCATCGGGGCCTGTCAGAGCCTGAGGCTTCTCGACGCTCACTTGGTCATTTAATCTGTGTGCATATTTAGTTACATGCCTGAGGACAAGACTACCATGGGGCACGTTTTTCAGTCAGAGTGCCACTACTATGCATATAACACGCTATTCTAGTGTTCAATGAACTGCACTCCAAAATTAAAACCATAAATATTGTGGGTGTTATAGGCGCAAAATCATAGTGAATGTGTAAGCTTTGTTTCTTCTTAAATCACCTCAACTGCAAGAACTGAGCCCAAATTACATAGTTATCTTTAATAAAACAAAGTCATATTGTAAGAAAGAAAGGACATACTGTGTTAAGTAATACAGAGAAAATTCAGAAAATCATCCTTTACAATAGGGATGGGTAGAGGGAGAAAAGCACCAAGGAACAATATTAGGAACATCAATCTTGTCAAGTCGTCCTACATAATAGGAGAAAAGCCATCAAAATACGAATGGACATTCCAAAGTCATTCAGACCCTGGACGTATGGGGTTCTTTGGGAAGTGAGCACTGTCCAGTTATTCTAAGGTAACAGAGCTGCTGCTCACGTGAAGTGCAACTAATGTCACTAGAGTAAACCTTTAGCAAGAAAACTGACAACAGTTTTCTTTTTGACACATTGTCTTTGACCAACAGAAGTATTTAGGGACTGGATGAAAAAAAGAATGCATGTGACCTTTCTTCTGAGACACGGAAGGTTAGTGCCCATCTGGCTTAGCCTGAATAAAAAGTGATTTAGTGTATTCATTTTACAGGTGGGAAACTGAGGCTGGGAAAGATAAAGCTCCTGGCTTAAGTCACACAGCCAAGAGATCTGATCAGGACCAGCTTTCAGGTTTACGAAGGGAATAACAAGATTCAATTCTGGACAAAGAAAGGCTCGGTCATTCACATCTGCAGCTTGCTAAAAGACAGCCGAGTTCTGTCCATTATCATTTACAAAGACACTGGTAAAAGCAAGCTCCTTCCTGCGTTTGGCATGTCATGGTGGGATATGCTGAGAATATATCAGCTCTTGCAACCCGTGCTTCTTACTCTGCCTGCTACAATCAGACAAGGGACTTGCCATCATAGCTCTGCTTTCAGCACACCGTGTTGGGACCACAGAAAAGCTAAACATCAGTCTAGATTCAAAAGCAATGACAGTAGGAACATTTGCTCATGAAAATTGAATGTGACAAACTCAAACAAATATAAACAAATCCCTATTTGGAAAACAGTGAAGTCTGCCAAAGGAAGTGTATATAATATGATATGTACATATAAACAACAAGAAAGCTGGGTCATGAAAGAAAGAACCCACCCCCCCCCCTTTGTTCATGTCCTGGCTTTGTCACTTACCAGCCACTGAATCTGTAGGCCTTTTCACTTCACTGAGCCTTGGGCTCACCAACTGTGAAACAGAAATAAAAGCACTCCTCTTTGCCCACCTGCAAGATTACAGGGGAGCAGTGCCTATAGTCACTTTAGGCTTAGGAGCAGCCATGCCACCCCCCATGTACAAGCAGAGAAGGAGCCTCCTAGAACTCACACCCCATCTGTGTGCTGAGCCCACACTGCTGATGTGGGTCAGAGTTCCTGTCCTCCCCCTCTGGCACTCCCAATCCTCTTCTACCCTGCTTGCTTCACCTGCTAACTATGAAATATGCTGCTATTTTCCATGTTTTAATTTCTGCTAAATTTTGTTCTTTCTAGTTTTACTTTCTTAGCCAGAAACCTACCCTGAAACACTTGAATGCCCTATCCACACCAGCCTTAGAGGATGCAGAAAGTAGCCAAGCCCTCTCATTTACCTCATCCCTGCCTCTGATCACACAAAGCCCATCAAGTTTACTTTCATTCTACCTTCAAATTCTTTGAAAGGAACGGGTTTAGTTTCTGCCAACCTGAATGCTGACTAGGGCTCATATACATTAAATTTTACTATTTTGTCTCCTGCCATGAGATGGGTAGCCATCCCAATGCTCAGAGGTCTAAGAATACATCCCTGAAACCTGTGCCTGGCTCCAGGTGCCTGTCTGATGCAGTGCTCTCCAACTTCCCCCGTGTCTTCCTTTCATAGACCCTTGACTCCTGGATGGCAAAGCCCAAGATGCAAGCCCCAAAACACCACCCACCTCCATTTATGAGCACATTTCCCCTGGCAAAGGAGCCAGTGAAACCCCCTGAGACAGATCAGGTGGAGGCCTGAGACCTTTCTGTAACATAGCTCTCAAATTCTCAAAGGCCAGGGACTCCAGCAGGCATAAAATGCCTCAGCACCCTTCCCCAACCCAACCCCTTCTCCACATTAACTCAGGGCCTGATTCCAGCCTATTTTTTCACAGGGACTCACACTCACACTTGGCCAGATTTTGTTTGAAAAGGAGAAACCCAAATAAGCAGAGTCCTCCTTTGATGTTCAGAGCAAAGTTCATTTCCGAGCCTCCCCTATCTCAGCAAGGTGATTGGCAGCCTCTTTCCCTTTTTTTTTTTTAACTCCAAAGGAAGGCCAATGAGACTAAAGCTCTACCCCTTTCGTTGCCACTTGGAACTTTTACAACTGGTTATTAACAGCCTTTTAAACAAGAGTGATCCTCTACTCACTATAGATTTGGCTAAGTAAATTTGATGCAAATTTAAAAGAAACATGTACTCATTGTTCCACTTCCCTGGAAAACTTAGAAGTTGCAAACTGAGTGCTGAAGGAAACTTAATGAATAGGAAAAGAAGGATTATAGGGTGACCCGACATATTCTTCAAATGACATAATTTACTGAGTGAGGATTATTTCCCCTGGGCAATTAAGAGCCAGGGAAAAAGTAACTCCAACCCCTTTCATTGGTTACAAGTCACAGGAAGAACAATGGACCATCCCCAATTCAGACAACCACTTTGGCATTCAAAAGGGTTCTCATTTCTGTAGAGTCAGCATGAGCTTTGTGGTAGGGCTATCTTGCAGCCATGCATCACAATCACCAATTAGAGGGTGTTTCCTCTCCATTCCCTGACTTGCTGAGCATTTCCATCTATGTGCCAATTAGAAGTTCCCAGCCCACACAGAAGAGTCAGCCCATACTTCTCATTTCAGCTATTAATGTGTCTGTGCCCTAACAAGTTGTGGATCTCTGCTACCTGGCAAAGCACCCTGAAAGTCCTCCAGGAAAGGGCAACAGAGAGACAGAAATATCAAATCTCACTCTAGCCCCTCTTCCTTTTCTTGATGTTTAGAATGAGAAGTACAAAAGAATCCACATTTATTTTACTGCCTAAAATAATGGTTCTAGTCAAATCTTCAAAAATTCTAAGTGGATACCTAATCTTTAAAATTATCTGGTTCATATGCTAATTACAGTATCTATTTCTATCAGTTATGAATGTTATAAAATGTACATAGCATCTCTGATGAATTCATGTCTTTTTGCATGCACATCTGATAAACATATAACACAGGAAAAAAATAATAGCAATAACATAGGAAACAGCATTTATTGAGTACTTACTATATACCAGGCTTAAAGCACTTCATATATATTATTTATATACCTATGACAGTAGGTTGTTTGGTGTTTTTGTTCTGTTTTTATAGCTAATTACTTGGTCTACTATTCCTCCTTTCCCCTCCCCCCTACAAACCACCTCCTTGGTTCAAGACACTCAGGTGCACATAAACAAATCCACATCAATGGCTCAATAAACACTTGATTGCAACTCCTAGCCCATGTACAGCATCACCTCTATGGAAGTTTGAGATTTGGAATTTTGGCTACATTTTTTTTTTCTATTAGAAACACACCAGAAATACCCTGAACAGGAAATCCATGTGGTTTCATTTAGAATCAAGGAAACAGCCCTCATCTGACCAAGCCACACTCACAACATGCATGCTACAAAGAGCTCCCTAGAATCAACAAAGCCAGGGACTACCTTTGATTCCTGAGCCTCATACCATGAGTCTGTGCTCTTCTTGGAGTGTCTTAGTTTCGCTTTTTCCTTCTACCTGTTCCAAGACATATGGGTGTGGGCGCAAATACTAGCAACTGCACTTAGGCACTTTATTTCCTGCAAACACTTTGACTTATGCCAAGGATGTTATTTGAGGTTCCCTGAACCCCTTATCTGGAAGTAGCAATTAGAGCCCAATTAAGGGAGATTTATCACCACGTGGAAGCAGGGGTACTGGCAATACCCTGAAAGAAGTCATTCTGAGCCTTCATGGACTCAAGGTCAGGGAGGTAGAAAGGAGCTAAGCCTTTATTAGTCACCAAGATAATCACAAAATTATTTGTCAAAATGAGATTGAGATGATTGGTCTTGGAAACCAACATTATTTTGCTGATTAAATAAAGTCATAAAGAGATAAAAACAGAGGTTCTCCAATTAATTACTCAGAGACTGAAAAACACTAGATGTGCCAGACTCCATCTTTTGGGACATACTAGAGAAAAATTACCTTGGTCCTTCCCTAAAGTCAAGCAGAGATAGTGAAAAGAGCAAGGGCTTTACTTAGCTGGAACTGGGTCCATGTCTTGGCTCTGACACTAGCCAGCAGTTAGAGATCTTGCAAGTAGTGTCTGTCAAAGACTAATTTTCCTCAGTATAAAACAGGATTTAGATCATCACATGAAAAGTTGGGATTAAATGAGGCAGCATATGATAGCATGGTTCTTGATACAAAGATGCTTTAACTTCTTTCATTTCTGGGTTACAACAACAGAAATTCACCATAATACCCAAAGTCAAAATTCTTGCAGGATAAACAATTCCCAATTCAATACAGAAGCAGATCAGTTACCCACACTCTGTGCAAACTTAGTAACCCTCAACCTGGCTAACAATTTACCTTAAACTGGCTACATCATAACTGTTCACAAAGCACTTTTCCCTGAGGAACTAGAAGGAGAAATGATTGTTTAGACAGTACCTGCAAAATTGTCAACAGTTACATCTTACATGAGGTTAAAATATGCTAGCTAATAAGGGCAGATGAAATTAATACACATAAGACAATGGAAATAAAAACTCAATTTAAGCTTAGCTTTGTATACTTAAATATTGTATACTCTCAAAAATAAAATATAATCCACCAAAATGCACTTATGTCTACAGCTGCGCCATTAACATGGGTGGCATCTTGTTTACATTTATGGGCCAAGAAGTGCTCTTCCATCTGGTCACATACCCAGCATTACATGCATATTTTAAAGTTATTCAAATATTTCATGTGCAAAAACAGAGAGGTTATTTCATGTAGGCAAATTTGGAAGAAGTCAAGTGCTAAAAATGCTGCAGAGCTCCTGCGTAACCCACGGAAAGTGACACTTTTCTTTCAGCCTGCCAGTTAAATGCCTACACTGCTTTTGAATTCAGTCACTCACTTCTACAAACATTTGCACTGACATTTTGCCAAAAAGCTATTTCACAAATCTCTAATGCAGAGGGGTGAAGCAAGTACAACAACCAGAACGTGAATTTCAAACTCTGGGTGCATCTTCAAAAGATTCTGGCACAGAAAAAGCCCCAAATCAAGCCAGATAAAATAAGTGACACCAGTATTTTTATACTTCTATGTTATACATTTATAGCATATGAGGGAGTCCATTCACATGGTAGATAATATGACTACTGCGTGATCCATTTTCTATTTCCACTGCAGTAATTTGGGATTGTGTAAAAGATCCAGTATTTGGTGCTCCAAGGTCCTACTTCTAGCCTGAAGTAAATCTTGTGAAAGAACATAAACCAACTTGTAATAGTTTCATACACTAGCATCCAAGAACTTCATGCTACACACATACATCTCTACTTTTCAAAGTATACACACAGGTATGCAAATGATCAAGTACTGATTCTAAATCTTTCTAGAACAAGTAAGACCCAAAGCCTGGTCAAACTTGGCCAGCAGTAGGAAACTTCATCCAGCATGACTATGGCATGGCCAAGGCCCCACATTCCCCAAGAGGTTGTGATTGGGCAAAGAGAAGAAAAGACAGAAAATATGTCCAGAGGAGCCCTAGGAGTCTGACAGAGAGTATCTGGAATTACCTGAGTTCTGAACACAACACAGGAATGATTTTCTTTTTTAACTTCCTGAGTAGTTAGTTTATCTACTCTAAGAAGTGCACTAAACACAGGGCAGATTGGTAAGATTCTTGGTAAGATTCTCAGTGCTGCAGCCAGGGAGATCACGTTCAAGTGCATGTGCAAATGTGTCCCTGCTCTGCTCAGTCCTGAAATGGCTGCCGTTCTGCTCAGAGGAATAACCAGAGTCCCCCCTCCCATAGCCAGAGGAATAACAGGCCTTCAGTCTCTCTCAATGCTCACACCAGCTCCACTGGCCATCTTGCTGGTCATCCACCTTGGTTCTCATAGCTAACTCTTCAACCATCTTCAAGTCCAAGTTTTGTTTAAATGTCACCTTCTTACTCTACTTAAAATTTCAATCACCGTACAGTCCCTTTTACCCTGCTCTATAATTCTTTTTTCTCATAATACTTAGTGCATTAAATTTTAAAAACAAAATTAATTATGTCTACTGATTATTATCTGTTTCCTCTACCGAAGTTCTGAGATAGCAGAGATCCTTCTCCATTATTCTGTGTCCTAAGTGCCTGAAACAATTCCTGGCACACAACAGGTCCCCAAATATATACTGAAGGAATAACTGAGCTGCCAGAAACAGAAATATTAAAGCACAAAACAACTTCCTGGGACTTCACTAAGGCAAGGATGATGCTTGAAGATACCTATTTCCCATGTGATAGACTCTATGTCATAGGAAGGAACTGGACAGTGTCCCAGGTATATGTTGGCTATCAAGCTTAAACAGAGCAACAGAACGTGGACAAAGGGCAAGACATATGTATAATGTACCTTCCAAGGTGCTCCCATGCATGGACACTTCAATTTGAGGTGCAAGGCTCTTAAATGTGGCACCCACCCACCATACTGCTCTTTTATTCAATCATGGTCACATGAATGATGAGCTGATGTCATGCTTAGACTTGTGTGGACTCCTGTGCATTCCAGAGAAAAGAGCTGCTTGCTCACAAGTCCCTGCCTGCTCAGCCTCACCCAGGTACACATAATGTCTGGAAACCTTCATCCTCAGGCACACCCCTGCCCAGTACTGAGTCAGCCATATGCTAAGTCCAACCTGGCACTGGACAGGAAGCTCCACCTAGCTCCCTGTGGCCTAGATCACTCCTGTTGCCCTAAATCTACTACGTACCATGACCCAAAGGACAGGAAGAATGATTCAAAGTACAACCCATGAGGGTTGGGGGAGTGGCTCAAGTGGTAGAGCACATGCCTAGCAAGCAAGTGTAAAGCCCTGAGTTCCAACCCCAACGCTGCCAAAGGGGGAAAAAAAAAAGTTCAAAGTACAAGACCAGAGTACTTTAAACCACAAGCCTGAGCGACTAAATCCCAGAGCAGCTTATTCAGGATCTTTGTAACTTTCTCTCCTTGTATCATTTTAAAATAAGTCCTGTGTCCTCTGACTTGGGGTACATAGTAGGTAGTTAAGTCTCTGTAGTTGAAAAAAGCTTGCTTTGCCAATTATTAGCTGTGTAAACTCTACCCCGTCTTCCTTACCTCAATGTGGTAATAATAATCATACCTACAATGTAGGGTAACTGTGAAGACAAATGAGTCTTAGGTAAAGTCCATGGAACAATGACCATAAAAAGCTCAAAATAATACTCCTATAAACAACATGTGGTATATCCACACAGTGGAATGAAATATTGTTACATTGATAAACCTTAACAACAGCATGCTAAGTGAAAGAAGCCAAACATAAAAGGCCACATATTAAATGATTCCATTTATTTGGGCTGTACGGAGGAGGCAAATTAATAGTTTCAGAAAGTAGACTGATGATTGTTAAGGGTTGTTGGGGAGGGGGAGATATGGAAAGTGACTATTAATAGGAATGGGGTTTCTTTAGAGGCAATGAAAATATTTTGAAATTAGATAATGGTGATTGATGCACAACTTTGTAAATACACTAAAACCACTAAATTGTAAACTTTTTTTTTTTAAAAAGTGCCCAAATCTTATTACAGTATCCCTAAAGGCCCAATGCACAAGACAAGCTAAATGTTAAAAAAAAAAAAAAAAAAGAAACACACTAAGTAATCAATGACAAACGTGGAGCCAAAATTTTCTAGGAAATACCAACAAAGACTTAAACAACTGAGCAGTTTCAAGGAATGACTGGCTAGCATGGGCAAAGTTTTGTCCCCCAGGCATTTGGAGCAACGCCAGCAAACACTGACTCACTGTGGCTAAGGGTCAAAGGCAGGTTCTGCCAACAGGGGAAATGATCAAAGCAAAACATGGACAGACTGGTTCAGGAAGAAACCTACTTCATCCATTCACTTGAGTTCATAACCACAGAGTCATCAGAATGCACTGCATCAATTTCCAACATGTAGACTTATGTATGCAGAATCCTTTCAATCTATGTGATGGTTATAAAAGTGAATGAACTGGAAGGGGGGGTGTAAGGAGAGGGAATGCCACAGGAAACAAATAGGCTCTTATTTCAAAGCAACAGTTTCTTTGCTTGAATTGGCAGTCAGTGAAAATTCTTAAATACATTCCAGCACTCAGCAGCACCATCCTTGAAACCTGCTCTACACACATGTTCCAGAGGTCATTTTCTCAGCAGAAAAATTTAAAGGGGAAAACAGAAGAGGAGAAATAAGGTATAGTTTTCAAATAAGAAAAACTGTCTCTTCTTTTGATGGTGAAGAGAAACAAATAGATTTTCTCTCTCACACTTTCTAGAATCTGAAAGCTATAAATACAGAGAATTTAAAACAATGAGAACAAGGTAAATGCCAATGCCCATCCATCAGTACAGAGAACACGGCCAGGAGAGAGAAAACTGTGAAAAGCAGGTAAAGGCCAGAAAAAATCCCCAAAGAGTGCCCTAGAATTTGCAGAGTGAGCTCCCTACCACAGACCCTCTGCACAACCTTTCCAGTCACTTTAATCATAATCCCCTTTGCCTGTTGCATTCTCACTTCACTTCCAAATCACTCCCGGTCTAATTTCACAACCACCCAAATACTCAGATTCTTAAAAGTACCTTCTTTTTTTTCCCCCTCCCCAGTTCTGGGGAGCCAACCAAGGGTGATCATCATGATTTCTTTCAGCTACTTCCATCTTCATCTCTCTCCCTTTGAAACCAAAGTAACTCCTTTGACCTGGTTTATCTTTATTATATTGACTCTTTGACTTCTTTTCCATCCAGTGCTAGCATTATAAATGGACAAATGAATGAATGTAGCCTTTAAGACCAACTATACCACCTCAGGCTCTTCTCCCACCTCAAGCCCCCTCTCCACATGGCCACCCCTCCAGCAGCATCCTGACAGGATTCAACACTCCTTTCTTTACAAGGCACTTCTGTGACAAGTGGTTTTTCACTCAGAGGCAGCATTTAATGCAATGTGACTTTTATCATTTGACACCTGGGAAATTCACAGCAGACTTAATCATGCTTTATCTACAATGCCTTATTGAATATGGATGATGAGTCAAAATAGGAATTACAACAATAGTATTGCAGTTCACCCTTCGTGTCCTTCAATCAATGCACACTAAATATATCCAGGAACTAGTGATTCTAGTAGGAAAATAGGACCTAAAGATATTTATTTTGCACTATGCTAAGTCCTTCTGAGATATTATTGTTTTTAATCCTTTCAGGTGAGTACTATCATATCCATTTTACAAAAATGGAAACTGAGATTCAGGTTTCTAGATCACAGAGTGAAAATAGCAATGCCAGGATTGAATCCTAGACCTGTTGACTCTGGAACTCTCTTCAATATTAACTCTTCTTCCCTTTCTTCCTCCCTCCTTCACTACCCTCTCCATTTAAAGGATAGAAAATGAAGATTCTGAGAAGTTGTAAAGCAAGACAAAAGTAGAACCTGAGATCTATGTGCCATAATATTTTCACTGCTCAGAATGAAGTAGGGCAGACAAGCACCCCACCACTGAGCCATATCCCAGCAAAATAAAGTAAGCCAAGAGGAAGCTGATTGTACTCAGAGGAGGGGCCACCTCCATCCAGGGTGGTGTGAGGTGGTGGCACAGGATCTCCTCCTTTGCACACAGACCACAGCTAGACCTAGAGTCTCCACACTTGGGCTTAACATCCAGCCACAGTGCCTTTTGTCTGTATGATGTTAAGTGGACCCTTTCATGATCCAGAGTCTCAGTTTCCTCAGGGCTGAGGATCACAATGCCCTTCTCAGAGGACTGCTATGAGGAGAAGCGAAGAAACACAGAGGAGACTGGACTACAAGTTTCATGAGGACAGAGGCTCATTTTATATTCTTTACAGCTTTACCCTAGCACCTGCCAGTGTACTTTCTCATCTGGACCACAGTTTCTGGGTGTTTTTCTTGTCTGCTAATAATCTTCTGTCTGTTTGAGAAGTAAGTATAGGAACTGGTTTAAAAAGAGAAATAATAAGAATGATGACACTATTATTATCATTCTAAAATATAAGGCCAAAAATAACAATAGGTCACATACTACATAGCAAGCAAACAAGTAAAAGAAATGCTTGCATTTCATTACAGCTGTCATGACTGCATGCTTTTCACAATGGAAGAGACTGAAAGGAGAAAAGAGAAAGGCAAAAAGGAAATACAAATGATAAATTAAGAAACCTAACTGATATCCTAAACGTCTAATCGAAAAGAACAGACTTTGCAATATAAATTGAAGGATCTGCTCAAGAGAAGCAATTGAAGGACCAAATGGAACAGGCTCAGCAATTTGTGGGAGAAGAGATATTTTGAAATGGCATAAAGTAAAGAACAAAGAACAAAGCATTTTAATATGGCTCCCAAACAATTAAATGAACTTGCCAATTCTATGGGGAAGATGGGCTGTAAAGAATTGCAGTCAAGTTGGGGGAATATTCAAAGTTAGTCAGAATTCATTAGATGCCAGAGGAGAAGCAGCTACAGACTTCTGAACAGGAGTCTCCAACCCAGGCCAGAAGGAGCCTGAGGCTGCCCAGAGCAGAAGGAAAACCATTAGTTAATTAACCCTTCTGGTGTGCACATCTTGCCCAGCTTCTGGACTCCATTGCTCCCCACGTGTGCATACACCCCATGGAATTAAAGAAGTGAGGCCAAGGAGGGCACTGGCCTGGTTTCAGTTTGGAAGGCATGTTATCAATTCTGACTCTTTCTTTCATTAGAAGCAAGGAGGAAAATTCCTCCCTCAAGGACTATCTCATCTGTGACACAGGAAAAGGTGGGAACATATCACACCAGGAATTCAGTCAAAATTACATGAGGTAAAAGTGGCCTTAGAAACCCATAAAATTGCTCAAAAGGTAGGGTCAGTGTGTTTTAATACCAAGATCACAAGAGGCACATGAAAGGGAGGCTAAGCACAGCCATTGCCTTTTCTGACATATGCCTTCTATGACATTGCCTCATGGTGGGGTCTACATCCAAGTCAACAGCACCACTGAAACTGTTCTCACCCTCAATTTTTTTTTCAAGACAAAATCCCATAATTTAAAGGGCACAAAATATAACTTCACATTGTAAGTCCTATCTCAATCCTAGGGATGTCTGAAGATCAACACATCAAAATAGATGGGAAAGCACAATACAAACAACAAAGTATTTCACAAATAATATGATGCTTCTGGCATGTTGTGAACTCCTAGGTCAGGGCTCACTTTATCCCCCATGGTATTTCCAATATCTAACACACAGCCTGCCGTACTTTATAGACACTTGATAAACAATGAACAGAGGTGAATGGAACTTTGAATTAATTAGTCCTGAATAGTCTTCTACTGCAGATTATAAAGGGTACAAGATATGTTCTCAGGCCAGTCTTGTTACTATTCATAGTCTAGGTGGAGAAGATTTTCTCCCAGGACATACAGTGTAGAAGTCAATACACTTATAGGTTCTGTTTACAGGATATAGACCACAAGCACAAATGTGGGAGCAAACTGTGAGTTAGAATCATCAGCAAAGAATTCCTGCACCTGGTGAGGATGTTATACTATAGAATGGAGGAACTCTGCAGCTGGGAGAGCCTTTAGGAGCCAGGTATTCAACTCCCTTATTTCAAGGTTGAGAATGCTTAGTTTGTAGAAGTGGGTGGGTGGGGGCCCTCACATGGCAATTTCCTTAGCAAAGCCATGTTGGCCAACCCCAGACCCATCTCCATAAAGACCATGATCCCATAGGGATCCCTATCTATCCTTGAACAATATTGCACAATTCAGAATAAATCTAGCTCCACCTCCCTAGCCTGGGCAACAAAATTCACTCCCAAATCATGTAGTGAGATAAAATACTACACAGCCTCCCTCCTGGACACCCTGTTTAAAATTACAACCCTATTCCTGCTCCACCATCTCACACCCTATATATACATTTTTCCTCTCTGTTCCCTGAGCAGATTTTAAGGGCCATGGGCAGTGATCAGTATCTGTTTTCCTCAGTGTTTTGTTCACAGCCCCAAGCACAGACCCAAGGCATATCAGTGCTGAATAAACTACTGGTTCAAAAGAATGAATTACAACAAAAATCAGAAAAGGTTCCATGAAGACAATCTGGAGCCCATCCTTAAATGAGGATGGTGTTCAAAACAAAATAGACATGGATGAGAAGTAAACCAAACTTAAAAACCAAAAGTAGAAGAAAAAAAGTGGGAAAGTTTTGGGTGACAGAATAACACTAGTGAGGGATCCTTTTGTTTGAAATGAAAGATGTTTAAATGAAACTACAGCTGAGAGACTGTAGAACAGAGCCCAAGATGTCTGATAAAATGTATGGACATAATACCATAATGGGTGTTGAGCGCTGCCACCAACTCTCAAACTCCCATAAGTCCTGTTAGAAAACAGTTCAGCTGGAGGTTGGGGAGATTCTTGGAAACCAATGAATGTAGTGCTAGCCTTCAAGCTGTTTCCCGCCATGGCCAAGTGGTTCTCCGGACCAAAGCCCCTCCTTCATCTTCACTGACTTGGCTCTGCTTTGGCTGTCCCAAAAAGGCCTGCAGAGTCTCCCCTGCACTACAAAGCAGTATTTTCTACCTCCAGTTCAGAATCACATCACAAAACTCAGTGCAGAGGGCTTCTTATTTTTTTTAAATGTTGCAAAGACAACATTTTGATCTGGGAAACAAAATACATCTCAACAGGAGAAAATTCATTAGCATGCATAAAAAAAATGAAGGCAATAGAATATTGGTTGTGGTAATTTAGGAAGGCTAGCACAGTGTACCTCTCCAATTCATGGAAATTGAGAGAAAACATAGTTCACATTGCATTAAATGGAGATTGGGTGGCATCACAACACAGGCAGTTGCTGATTGTGCACAGAGAGCCCCTGCATGGTGCCAGCCTGCCCCGGGAGCCAGCTTGCTAGGGCTGCCCAGCAAAAGTAAGAGATGATCAGATTTTGAGGGGAAGCAAGATCTGGGCAACTTCTCCACTCATGTCTCTGTCTCAGGGTCAGCAGAGTCTCCCAGACAATCAAGATCCATCTGAAATAAATCCATAGACAGCACAGAGGAACTCAATCGATAATCTCATGAGAAATATTTTAAGTATCAATTCTATTTATTTCTCTTCCTTTACCCTTTTTAACAAAAGCAGATTGGTAAATAAATAACATAAACTAATGATTTCTAAAGTGCTAAATGGTTTAGAAAAAAGAACATCAAGCTAGAAATCAAAAGGCTGACTATCTTCGGAGTTGGTGGGCACACAGTGTCCTTAGGCAAATCCTTTGACCTCCTTCAGCTTCAGCTTCCCTTTCTAAATGCATCTTAGCTAAACTTAAAAGGATTTCATTATTCAATTATAACATCCGTCTGAGTTTGCACTATTAGCTTTGCTATGCAAAATAACTTTTCCAAAGAAATAAACAAGAAGAGGAATCAGGAGTGCAAATCTATCCGATTTCCAGAGCTCATGTTCTTAATCCTTCAAATAGAAAGAGTTGAGATCACCAGAGACAATGTGTATCTAAATAGTCCCCAAGTGTCAGAGGATACCTCATTAAATGGTATGATGGAGCTGCCCTACCTCAGTAGCTTAGAGTTATAGAAGATTCTAAAGCTTTTTCCACAGCTATCCCCAGTTTGTATCTGGGTTCTGTTCTGATTAGCTATCTAGGACCAGAGAAGCAGCATGGTGACCTCTAACCCAACCCCATTTCTAGTAATGACCCTTCCTGCTACTCTCCCACCATCACAATAAATTACCATTATATGCTGGAACAATGACAACCTGTGATAAAGGTATTGCAACAAGCTGTGAATAGCAGTTTAGGGAATAGGCCAAGTGCAACATAGTAAAATGTAACCTCTGGTCTTGGGGTCAAAATGTTAAGTGAGAGCAACAGGGTTTGGCAATATCACACGAAACGACAGGCAAGTTCAAACGTTTCAAGTGCGTGCTCTGGCCACCAACATTACATAGCTGAAGCTACATGAATAGAAGTGGATTCCTGGGGGAAGATGAGTCAGCTCTGACTTGTGCTATTCATGCCAAACCTTAAGGACTCCACATAACACACTGACAGACAGGAAGTTCCGTCAGCATGGAGGAAGTATGATAAGGAAACCATATCCTGGGTGATGATTTGAAGAAACAGGAATATAGAAAAGAGAACAGAAGAATCATTGTCAAAACATAAAGTTTCCTCTCCCCCTCCAAAAAAGTGAGTAAGACTGATGTTCTATATTTATCCCAATTGTAGAATGATGAAGGTAGCAGGGAGAGACTTGAAGCCAATTTTTTTTTTAAAAAATTCTTCCAAAGCTGCTACCCAAATACAGAAATTTGCCTCCTCTGGGAGAAGCAACCCTCATGATGCTGAGCGGAGGCTGGACAACCATTTGGAAGAGATGTTAGGCTTAAAGAGTCAAGGTTCTATGACAAGATCAAGGTATTGCTGTACATTGAATTGTGTCCCACAGAAAAAGTTCCGCCAAAGTCCTAACTCCCCCCTTCATCCTCCCATCTCTGAATGTGATGTGGAAGACATTATTTGTGGAAGTAATCCCTTAAGATAAGGTCATAGTGAATTAGGGTGAGCTGTAAATCCATTGACTAGTATCCTTAAGAGAGAAATTTAGACACAGAGACACACACAGAGAAAAGATGGCTACACCTTGGTCCATTTGGGCTTCTCTAGCAAAATATTTTAGGCTAACAATAAAATACTTTATGAACAACAGAAATTTACTGCTCACAGCTCTGGAGACTGAAAGTCCAAAGTCAAAGCACTAGTATGTTTGTTATCTGGTGAGTGCTCTCTGGTTCAAAGACAGTGCCTTTGGGTTTTCACATGATGGAAGGATGAACAAATTGCCTAGAGCCTCTTTTATAAGGACCCTAATCCTATTCACAAGCCTTCATGACCTATCCCTCTTTAAAGAGCCGACCTCTTAACACTAGGGACTAGGTTTCAACTTATGGACTGGGGAAAGGGGGTAATGAAAACATTCAGACCGCAGCAAAGTCCATGTTAGGATGGAGAGAGAAACTAAAGAATCCAGCTATATAAGACAATGAATGTTAGGATGACAGCAACCACCAGAAGCAAGAAAGAGGAAGAAGAGGAATTCTTGTCTAAAGCCACAAAGAGTATGAGTCTGCCAGTTCCTTGATTTCAGACCTCTAGATTCTCAAACTGTGAGAGAATACATTTGTTTTAAGCCTCTCAATTAGTGGAAATTTGTTACAGCTAACCTAAGAAACTAAGATATATACTAATGCCTGAACTGGGTGACATTCTGTGTCTTGAGAACTGACAAATACTTTTCAAGTGAGAATTGTGATGGGGTACTTATTCTTGAAAAAGAAAGAATGTTAGAATATGATTTAGGCTTTTTTTTTCTTTCTTTAACATACACACATGCTTATTAAACATTTACTGAGTCCTAAATATGTTGTTAAAAATTCTTCTAGCTAAGCCCTGAGGAGACAAGGATGAAAGAGGCATGATGTTTGCCCTCAAAAAGCTTACTATCTGCTATGATCTGAATGTTTCAGCTCCACCCAACCCCATCCATATGTTGAAAGCCTAACTCCACTGCCTAAAAGCAGTGGAGCCTTGGGGAGGCAGTTGTGTCATGAATTGAATTAGTGCCCTTATGAAAGAGACTTCAGAGAGCTTGCTTACCCCTTTTGGCATATGAACTACTGAGTCCTTACCTGACACCAAATCTGCTGATGCTTTGATTTGGGATTTCCCAGCTTTCATAAATGTAAGAAATAAATATCTGTTGTTCATAAGTGACCCAGTCTATAGTATTATAGCAGCCCAAAGGGACAAACACACCACCTACCAAAAATGTAAAGTCACAACTTGATCAATGTCTCTATACCAATGTACATACTAAAACAGGGGAATTTCAAACAGAGGTAAGGAAAAAGAAATGGCCATCTATGACAGTAGGAATCAGAGAAAACCTTTTGCAAAGGTTACATCTATGCTTGGTCTTTGAAAAGAAACATCTCCAGGGGGAGATAGTAGGAAAGAATTTACTAGGTATGTCAAACCACATTCAAGAAGAGTTGGCTACTTCCTCTAGATATGGGTCAAGATAGAGTATAAGGAAGGGGGACAAGAAATAAAACTCAAGAGCTAAACAAACTAGTCCAGCAAATGCCACAGGTGCTTGGACAACACTAAATACAACTTTTAAGACTTTCATTCAATAGCTCCCCCACAACCAGCATTATGCTGTTTCCATTTTTTTATTTAGAGAACTAGTTTTCCTTCTATGCTAGTTATATACCCACATACCCTCCTAGCAGTTTCAATGGAGATAGCAACACTTAAAAATACTCACTGATGAAAAACTAGACAGAAGATACCTCAGATGGTTTTCCACACCCCCACCAGATTTTTAATCCATTCATTTCTCCTCACTCTGGCATATGGAGAAGGAAGAGGCAGAAATGAAACTAACAGCTGCCTCCCAACAGTGGAGGGGCATGAGGATGTCAGCGTGTCTACTTGACAGCTGTGAGCATTCTTAGAACATAATTACATAACCTCTGTGATGCAGTTTTCCACCTTCCAGAGCATTCTCACGTGTCACTGGGTTTTCTTCCCATAGCAACCAAAGGAGCTAAGCAGCATCAATGAAGCTGGAAGGGGTCCAGGGGTTAGATGAACTGTTAAGTTAGAGGCTGACCCAAGATCACACTTAGCCTCCTGAACCCAGGGTGCTATCACCGTTCACAGTTCTGTTTGATTTTCTTTTGAAACATGTAAAAGGGCTTGTAGGATCATATACTGGGGAAATGGTGCACCAGAAGTAAATAAAAATCATTTATGTTTTACCGGTGAAGATTCTACCAGAAGGACAAAAAAGATCAAGTCCTGTTTTCCTTCATCTTAAAGTAAGAGACAATTCATGCACTTGACCAAAATAACCTCATCTCTGAGTGCTGACAAAGAGTCCAGGCAGAGATCAAGAGAACTGTTATTCAAGTACAGCCCTGGCAACAAGTTTGCTAGACCCCACCTCAACCAATAAAAACCTTAGCATGGTGGCATGGGCCTGTCATCCCAGCTACACAGGAAGCAAAACAGGAGGATCACAGTCCAGGTTGGCCTGGGCATAAATGTGAGATCCTATCTCAAAAATAATTAAAGGAAAAAGGGGCTAGGTGGTGACTCAAGTGGCAGAGTGCCCGCCTAGCAGGCACAAGACCCTGAGCTCAAATCCTAGTATTGACAAAAAATAAATAAACAAAAAGAAAGCAAGCAACTAAAAATTACAATTTATGAGGGTAAGCAAGAATCACATTCTTTCTGAAAAAACTACAAACATCACTGGAGAATTCTCTTTAATTTGCTAGGATTAAAACATACACACACACAAGATCATCAATTAAGCCAGTATAGTGGTGCATGCCTGTGATCCCAGCACTCAGGAGACAGAGCCAAGAGGATCTTGAGTTTGAGGCCAACTTGCACTACCTGTCTCAAAATGAAAAAAGAAAAAGGAAAAACTCAAAGCAACAACAACAACAACAAAAGAATACCAATTAGACTGTATCTTTTGATTAGAAGATCTCTCTTTGTCTGATTGAGAAGGGAACTGATGCAAGGAATGAAGGAATGCTAATCTCCCCCACATAACCTGCTCCTCAGCCAACTGTATTTTAGGAATTTCCTTTTGCCTGATCTACGGTGGTAAAGGCACAGTGTATCTCAGCATGAGTGTGCATGTGTGCTCCAGCACACATGCGTGCAGATTCGGAACTGTAATTTCTTCTTTTCCAGGTGCACTAGGTCATCAATGAATTCTAAATTAACTTAATTGTATTGCCTGTCCATGAAGATGGGTTGCTTTTGAGGCATGATCATGTGGAACATAAGGATAGAAAAATAATCTGTCCTCACATCAGGTTAGATAACTCATATCTGAGGAGGGAAGAAGGCGCACATCTTTGGAAGAGGTCTGATCACCTCTCTCTTCCCATCTCACCCACTCAGAAATAGACATCAAGTCCTGTGAGAAGAAAAGCTGCAATTTTTCCTTCCTCCAGAAAGGAGAGGGAATGGAGGAGGAAATAAATACTGTTTCCCTTCCCTCCCTTTGCTCTGCCTTTCGTGCATGCATGCACACCAGATGGTGTGAAGCCACAGGTTGGAGGGAGATAATAAACCCAGAAAATATTGCAATATTAGGTTATGAAATGACTGACTTTCAAACAGAAATGTGTCAGCAGTCCACTAATTAACAGGTGGAGAGCTAGGTAAGAGGAGGAACAGGCAGCTCAGACAACAAGCAGCAGATCCTCGGAGTACAAATGCAACAAGCAAGGGACTGAGCACAAGGATGCTCAGCAAGACAATCAAAGCAGACTCTCAGCCTCTGCTCTTGGCTGAGGAAGGAGTCCCTGCAGAGCCAAGTGGCCTGAGGCTGATGCAAAGCAGCTCTTTCCAAACTGACACGCAGCATTTTGTCAGCATCTTCTTAGCTATGCAAAAACAGTGTACACTGGATCACTTGCGGGCTGATGGGGGAAGGCATGGCTCAGTGAAGCAGAGCAAAGGAGAAGGGAGCCAAAGGTGATGAAGGCAGGTGTTCTGGCTGCTAGGGTATGGTGTTCGGTACTGATTTCTGTGTTTGTTTCCATTTTATTTCACAAAAGAGAGCTCCAAGAAATTAGGCTAGTCACTGCTCTTGTCAGGGGCCTTAGGTTTGTCAACAGTAAACAGAAGCCTAGATGACCAGATGACTGTGGCGAATTAAAGATGGCTTGACACCCTCCCATCAAGAGGGAGGGGCTTAGCCCTATGCCCTTGAATCTAAGTAGGCTCTATAACTTCTTGACCAACAGAGTAACATGGAAGTGAAGCTCTGCCAGTTTTCAGGCTCCAGCCTTAAGAAACTGGCAGCTTCTTCTTATTATTTCCTAGAGCAGCTCTGACCATCCATGTAAGGAATCTGACTTAGGCCTAGGCTGTCATACTATGAAAAGGCAAAGTTGGTCATACAAAAAGACAGGGAGTGGGGAAGAAAAAGGATTAAAATAAGGAAGAACAGAGATGTCTATCTGCTCCCAGCTGAGGACCAGAAATCACAGAGCTATTATAGGTCATCCCCTTTGTTCCCTGTCTGAGTTCCTGACTCAAAAGAATCATCAGTTACAATATTTTAAAGTCACATGTTTTGAGTTAGGTTTTTTTGTTGTTGTTGTTTTGTTTGTTTTGGTTTGGTTTTGGTGCTGGGGCTTGAACTCAGGGCCTACACCTTGAGACCTTGAGGCACTCTACCAGCCCTTTTTTGTGATGTGGTTTTTCAAGATAGGGTCTCATGAACTATTTGCCCAGGCTGGCTTCGAACCACAATCCTCCTGTTCTCTGCCTCCTGTATACCTAGGATTATAGGCGTGCGCCACCAGTACCCAGCTCTGAGCTAGTTTTTATTTAGTGTGTAGTCCCCCAAACCTTGTGCATGAGAGCTTTGGTTTCTAGTTGATGGCACTAAAGAGAGGTGCAGAAAAATTTAGGAGGTGAGGTCTAGTCTAAAGAAGGTAAGTCATTAGAGGAACACCCTTGAAAGAGATGTTGTGACCCCAGCCCACTCGTCTCTCTCTACTTCCCAGTCATCACGAGGTGAGCAGTTTCCTCCCCATGTGGGCCTACCATGATGCTCTGTTATTCTACATGCCCAAAGCAATGGAGCCCTGCAACCATGGACTGCATCTCCTGAAACCATGGGCTAAAATAAACTTTTCTCCTAGAGGTTGTTTATCTTCAGAAAGCTGATGTCTAGCCCCAACAATTCCAATCTTCATTCATCCCCATGCTTCTCCAGATCTTATCCTATCCCCACAAGGGCAACCAAACTCAGAAGTTAGTAGGCCAGATTTATACTTATTGTTGGACTATTTCCTTTGGATTTAAAACACAGAAAAGGCAGTTGGAGCAATGCAATTAGTGACAGAGCAGGAAAGGAGGGAAATAAGGACTAAGGACGTCATTGGATCCAGTTAGCTCTATCCATGAATTTTCAGTGATACATGTCAATAAATTCATGTTTTGCTTAAGCAAATTTGTGTTGAATTTTTTGGAAGTTTGCTGCTGCCGAAACTCCTAATTCTCAGTTAATGGGAAGAGGTATCACTTAGTCTTTGATTTTTTTTCCATTCTTAATTAACTAGTCATCAGTGGCAAAATAGAAAATCACTTTGAAGGGATTGTAGGGCTGCAGACCAAATGTTTAAATGCACAAAGGCTCCGTTTTCTGGCCTATAAAATGAAAAGGTTGGTCTGAGCTGTGTCCCGGGAAGGAAGGACCTAATTTCCCTAAGATTTTGTAAGTGTAATTCTTCCATGCTATTTGCTGCCACAAATAGTCAAGGAAAACCAGAGGTAACCCAGCAGGATTGGCATTAGTAGCTAGTGAAGCAAACCACCATTCAAAACACAATATGAAATGAGGTAGCCAATGAAACGGCAAGTTTGGAGATGATGCTACTAAAACCATGAAATACTAAGGGATTATGTAGGCTATAGACTACTTGTTAAAATATGCTGTGTTTAGTGATGAAGTAAGATGAAGTAACTGGATGGTGAAGTTGCTGAATGCAGGGAATGAAACAGTCTAGAACCTAACTTTAGCCAGCTGAGGTCTGATATTCTATCCTCTCTCTCCTATCCCTACAAAAAACTCCAAGCACAATTATACAGAGTCCAATCATATGGGGCTGACTTTACCCAGGCTCTAAACACAACTGGGTTTCCTGGCTGTGTCAAAAGAAAGCAAAAGGCTGAGGTATATCTCAGTAGTAGAGTGTTTGTCATGCATACACAAGGTTCAGGTCTAATCCCTAGAAGTAAAGAAAGAAGAAAGAAAATAAAACAAGTGAAGCTTGCAGTTACCCAGACTCTAACAAACCTCTACTCTACAAGGACAGTTTGACCTCAGCTTGCACTTGGGGCTATAGCCATTCCACAAGAAGGAAGGGTATTCTGTACCACAGGCCATCAACGAGCCAATTCCAGCTTGCGCAGGTCAAAGTAACAAACTGCCACTGATATTACCAATAATGAGAAACACCACTCTTTGGACAGCCATTAGCATTGTTTAAAACCTGCTGAGCTGAGCTAAGAAAGGGACTCAAAGAGGAGGAAACAGCAACTGCAGTCTTCACATTATATTAGAGCTATGCAGAACAATTCTCAGAAGAAAAGCAATTATACATCTATAATATTTGGATGGATGGTGCTTAAGAAGGGAACAAGAGTCCTGAGACTTATCAGAAAAGGCCAGCTGAAGAAGACTAATAATAATCAAAACAAAATAAATTATGCAACTAAATACTGATGCTCTTGGCTCAGGACTACTTAGACACACAAGAATTTCAAACTTAGCTGGGCGCTAGTGGCTCATGCCTAGGGATTATAGGCTACTATAATTACTAGCTACTCAGGAGGCAGAGATCAGGAGGATTGCGGTTTGAAGTAGTTCCTGAGACCCTATCTCAAAAAACCCATCACAAAAAAAGGCCAGTAGAGTAGCTCAAGGTTTAGGCCTGTGTTAAAACCCCAGTACCATAAAAAAAAAAAGAATGTCAAACACAATCCTATGAAAGGTGGGCTTGTTCATGAAGGCAGGGACTAAGCCCTTCACTTCTATATGCAAACCACATTCCACCCCCTCACCCGTGCTGGCAGCACCTAACATGAAAAGTGTCGAATACTACCTGGTTGAATGTATCCAGGCTTATTACAAAAGGAAAGATACTAGCTTGTCAAAAATGATGGCTATCTAGGGTTGATGAGACCTACTAAATAAGAGTTACTATAAAAAAAAAAAAAAAACTTGACTACCATAAAACACATTTCAATCAGCCTCTCCTTGGGGTAAACTGCTTGCTGGGCCCTGAGTGGGACACTGGGGATATGTCAGGAATGAGAATGCCATAGAGCTCATTCTCATGGGATTACTTTCTATGCAGAATGACTAACTTCACAGAAACAAAAAATACATCAGAGGTACAGACATTCAGTCTAAAAGAGAAAAACCTAGCCTTACCTCTGGGACATCAGAAGATGATCTTAAGAATAAGGAGAGCAAAGGAACAGAGAAAGCATGTTCCAAAGTGTGAACCAAGAGTAGACAGGCTAAAGGGCTAAAGGGCTGACTATCCACTGGGAACCCAGAGCAGAGTCAGGGAAAAGAGTGGAGGGTGGAGACCGAAGGTCAGGTTGGGGAGATGGGCAGAGGCCAGAGTGTTCTTAAAGCCTGGTTAATCCGGATGCTTTGGTTTTTGTTTTGGTGGGGGAGGGGGGCATTTTTTGAGACAAGGTCTCACTATGTTGCCCAGGCTGTACTTGAACTCACAATCCTTCTACCTCAGCCTCCCGAGTACTGGGATTAAAAGTACACACCACCACACCTGGTTAGGGATGATTGTTAAGTCAATAATAATTGGAGCCATGGCTGTAAATGGCTGACATGGTGGGGACAAAACTATTTGTAGGGAAAGCAATCCTTAGAATCACCTGGATGGTTCAAGGTGCATTACTAACTAGAAATGCCCTTGGGCACTAGAGATATTATATGATGCTAACATATAACAAAAAGCAATCGGTGTGATAGACTGAGGTAGACCTGACTTACTCTTGGGACATATACTAGACATTTTAATCGTTTCATTTTATAATCATGACGAGTTTGTCTCATAAATAATCCTTGTCTAGCTTTCTGGCTGTTTGGATTTGGATAAAGGAAAACATACTCATTTATTAGATAATTTCCCACCTGTTTCCAAAAAAGGATTATTTTAAAAAAAAAAAAGAAAACGTTAAGGAGAGACAGACGAACCAAAATGTATCACAAGCTAAAATGAGCTCACTGCCTGTCTCCCTACATCCCCCATGTAGGCCGCAGGATCAAAAGTTGCAAGGCTCTAACTTTGTGGTTGAACATTCCAGTGCAGAGGAAAAGAGCCATGGACAAGGCTAGTAGCTCTAAGGGAGTAGCTGAGATGAAGGAGGGAATCAGGTTCCAGGTGCTCTCTGGGTTCATCTCTGCATAAACCCTTCCTCTACTAGGAGAGCAAAATAAAACAAAACAATGCACAAATCAATAACTTGGTAGCGGTAAAGGCCCTGTCCTATGGTTTCAAAAACAGCCCATAGCCGAGGTTTCAATCATTCAAAGAGATAAAGACACACAGACACAAACCCCTTCTGTTCCTGCTTCCCTTATGAGGCTCAGTTTAAGTGATTTATTAGTTCTCCAGTGGCTTAAGCCCAACAGATACCAAATTTGCTCAGCAAAGCACCAGAATAGAAATCCACAAGTACACCTGTACATCTGTCAGTGTGGGCAGTGCTCACGTGTTCCTGTCCCAATTCTGCAAAGTGCGTCCCTCAGCCCTGGGCCCATCTGCTCCCTGACCTTGGCAATGCTACAACAGAGGGGCCACTGTGCACTCACTTTCTACTAAGGTGAGTGATGGTTAGTAATACTAAAGTGTGGAGCTCCAGACCTACAGGGAGAATTGTTGAATGACAGGACTCAATGACGGAAAAAGTCTGGAAACCTCCCAATCAGTTATCCTCCTTAGCACACAAAAGCAAGTGATAGTATTTATGTTACTGGGATGAAAGGGAAGAGTCTGCTCAAGGCCAAAAGAAACCAGTCTCAAGAAGCCTCCATGCCCCCTTCTATCAATGTCTCATCTCCAGTCCCAAACTGAGAAGCACAGCCTGAGAGCAACTGAGTTCAACCCAGCCTTTCCCTCCCTTCCTCTTCCCCACTCCTACCGCTTAGCTATTTCACAGCTAGAGAAACCCAGGGGTCTCCTTACAGCCCTCACATCACCTCTCCCCTCCTACCTGTGACCTGCAGCCCTAGTCTGTCAGTTTCACTTCGTGGAAGCAGAAGACTACCTTACTTAGTACATTATTTCCTCTCTCTTCAGCACCACTTCAGTGCCTGCCTAACAAACAAGCCAATTTTAAAATGTTCACTGATTCCTATTAGAATAGAATGGTTGAGGGCTGGGCACAGTGGCAAACATCTGTAATCCCAGCTATTGGGGAGGTGGAGATTGCAAGAATCACAGTTTGAGGCTGACCCCCGGCAAAAACACAAGACTCTATCCAAAAAATAACCAAAGCAAAAAAGGGCTGGGGGTGTGGCTCAAGCATGAGACCTTTGAGAGCAAACCCTGGTACTGCCAAAAAAAAAAAAAAAATCCAAAAATCATGTACAACAGCTGGAAATGTAGCTCAGTGGTAAGGTAAGTAAGTAGCTTAGCATATGCAACAAAAAGAAAAAAAAATAGAATGGATGAATAAGTGTATACTTCTTCCCTAGATTACTACACAGCAATAGTGTTTCCAAATTCCTGACAGATACTAATCTTTGGAATTCAGAATTGAGATTAGGAGAAGAACATTCTTCACACTCTTAACTCCTTATCAGAATATCTTTTTAAAAAATCTGTTTAGTAAATTAAAAAATAGCCATGTCTTGTTTTATTTACAACAAATGCAGGCAGTCCCCAACTTACATGACTCACCTTGCAGTCTTTCAACTTTATAATGGTATGGAAAGCAATGTACATTCAGCAGCAATAGTCCTTTGAATTTTGATCTTTTCTCAGGCTTCCAAGACACAGCATGATGCTCCGTCAAGATGCTGGACCTGTCATCCCCAAGGCCACATGTTAAACAACCAAGACTCTAGAGTGTACCATGTTGTTAAGCTATGCTTTCTGTGAGGTTAGATATATTAAGTGTATTTTTTTACTTAAGAAATTTTCAGCTTTACAATGGTGTTCTCAGGGCATACCCCCATCATAACTGGAGAAGCATCTGAATTTTAACACAGAAATGCCAGTGAATGTTACTAGGTAGTAGTGAAATAATATGAAGATCTGACAAGGTTAGTGGCACTATGAAAAACACATGCTGAAATTGCCAAATTGAGGACTTATTTTATTTCCAATATTTGGCATTTATTGGCCCACTATTTACATAATTTGTTAAACGTTATGTGTAAAAATGTATTAACAGTTATCTCACTTGCAAGAATGACTCACCAGTAGCAGCAGAGAGGACGTGGAGCAAATATTTATGTCAAGGCAGACCAGCCAGCAAGACAATGACTTCACAGGTGTGCCTGTGTCTCCCCTCAAAAAGTGGATTTAATCTTCTTCTACTCTGAATGATCTGCTGCTCTCACTCTCCACTGGATGTCAGTGGATTCCTTCCACCAATAATGGCTGCACATTGATCATCAACCTTTAATTCTCATGGGAAAATTATATTTCTCCATACTTATTAGTTCATTTTTCTCAGGATTTAGAAACACAAATTTCCCAAGAAATACCAGGAGAAATTCCTCTATGGAAATACTGGCAAAAAAAAGAATGATGTGTTTGAAAAAGGAGGAGAGAAGACAGGAGGAAGGTTAAGTGAATAGATGGGGGTGAACTTGTTCAAAGTACACTGTACACATCTATGGAGTTTTCACATTAAAATTCCCTTGTATTATTGATTCCTAAAAATAAAAAAAATCATTGCTTGAAATATAAAAAAGAAAAAGAATGATGTGTTGCTATATGCAAGCAACATAAAAGAATCTTAAAAGATAAAATGATGAGAAAAAGGAGCCCGACATAAACATATACAACATATACAGTTCCATTTATATGAGGATCCAGACAGACAAAATTCACTGATGCCAGTAAAAGTCCCCCTAGTGCTTAGTGCAGATACAAGAGAAAGTGAATAGGAAGGGGCACAAAGGAAATCTGCCTGGTGTTTGCTACACAAGTGTAGGCTGTATAAAAACATATTGAGCTATATGCAAAGATTGTGCCCCTAGCAAAACAGGAGCTGTACCTCAGTAAAATAGAGGAAAAAAAGTTTGTTGCATGAATGACCAGACAAATGAGTGAATCAGAGCCTGAGCTAGAGTCAAGGTCCACTCTTGAAGCCCTGTCACTAATGATGCTAGAACACATTATGAGTGTTAAGCTGATGCACTAACGAAACTTAATCGGTGTCTGTTTACAAATAAGTGGAAAATATCTACAAACATCAAAATTTGCCCAAATAACTATACCACTACAGCCTAATTCTTCAATTCCAGCTCTCTATCCCACCATTTGCTTTATTACACTACATGGGAGTGTTGTCTATCTAGTGCTTTCTTTCAAAAATAACTTTAGATGAACTATCTGTGCTAGATAGCCTGTGTTTGCCCTTCTGTGTCTACTTTGTCCCCACTCTTTGCCCTGGAGATCTGACCTTTACGGATGGTATCCAAAGATTCTGTTGTTTGCAGGCTTCCATTAGGAACTAGTCAATGAGGAACCCAGCAGAAAAATCACAGGAAGAGAAGAATGTAAGTTAGGCATTTATTCTCTTTTGTGTATCGTTCCTATGCAAAACCCTGGTTACTTAGGTGTACCATCTGCCTCCTACGGAGACCCTGACACATTGTTTAACCATAAGAAAGCAGTCATGTTCTGCTCACAACATGCAAAGAACATACTGCACCATGTTCATTACCTTCTTTACAGTAATTTTCTTCTATTAGACTTGTTACCCTTTTAATGTGATACCCACGCAGCCATTCCCCTACTTTGCAAATGTTAGGTTCATGGGGACTAACATTACTAAAACTTCAGGACCCTGTAGTACCTGGCATTTAGAAGATACTCAGATGTCTGATAAATGGTTGGTTGGATGGATGGATATATGGAAAGATGGACAGAAGGACAGATAGATGAACAATATGGTAAAATATCTGACGAAAGAAAAAAGTTAGAAAAGAATGTAAATTAGGATTACCATATGAATAAGTAGAGAAAAGGACTACAAGAACATAAAGCTTGAATTGTTATTGTTGTTGTTATGGAAAGACTGTGGATAGATTTTTAATTTTTAATTTTTCATTAAATTTGTTATGTTTACACAGCAATAATGCATAAAAAGAAAATATTTTTGTGTTACTGAACTCTAGAATGAAAATGGAAATGTAACAAATGTACATTTATAAACTTTATGGATACACAAATGGAATACTAAAAGTTTTTCAAGAGACAACCAAATGATTAAACATTAAAAAGTTGACTCTCCCTCTGTAGATGGCTATTAAAGAGTAATTAAAACTTTCCACTGTGTTAAGCAACCACTTGCCTAACAAAGTTGCCATAATCATGTTAAAACAGGGCAGATGGAATCAAATGAGATGCAAATGTGGATTTTATGGCCCACATTTTTATTGTCAATCATTCCCCCTAAGCAAGGGAGGATGTGGCAAAATAGATTTATTTCTACATGTTTTTCAGAGGCCACTAAACCAACGAGAGGAATGGAAATACTCCTACAGAGATGCTGGTGACTTAAGTCCTAGTCCCAGCTCACCAGTACGTAGCTGTGTGACCTGAAGCAAGTTGTTCCATTTCTCTACACTCATCTTTCCTCACACGTAAGATTAGAAGTTCCTTGTCAAACAACAAGTTCCTACAGTTCTGACGCTCTATGGTCATTGCTTCTAGTGGTAGAACACCTGGTGGCAAAGGGAGACCGTCAGTATCATTCCCTATATGTTCCCCAAGGCACCACCAACTCAACAGGACTAATGCCAAAGCCTCTCATCCTGAGGCTTGCCCCCCTTTGTTTGCTCTCTTTTCTGAGAATGGCTTCACCACATGGTCTGATACCTAAGAGAAACCTGGCCATCATCTTGGATTTGCCTCTGCTTTACCATTCACATAAAATCACCAGCTCTGCTCAATTTTGCCTTCTAATTATGTCTTGAATCTGTTCGGTTTTCTCCATAATTGCTACTCTTGCTCCAGTGCAGGCTCCTACTGTCTGTCTCCTGGACTATTGCAACACGCTCCAAACTGGTCTTCCTGCCTCCTTTCTCAATCTTACCACTTCCCCATTCACTCCACTATCTAGTCAAACTAAGGCATCTATGGCTTTCCTGGGGCTATCACTCCTGGGACTCCAGGCCTTTCAGCATGTCTTCAAGTTAGAATGTTCTTTCTCCCTCTCTCATTTCTCAGTCTAGCTATTTCCTACTTTCCTACTTCCTGCTTTCAAGCTCTAGCCATCTCTAAAAACATCCTTAGGGATCCCAAAGTGAGGTAGGTGCTCTTACTAAGTACTCTCACAGCACCTGTCATTTATTACTCAGAAGTCTAATCTTTTTTTTTTTGTGGTACTGACATTTGAACTCAGGGCTTTGCACTTGCTAGTCAGGCACTCTAGTGCTTCAGCCATGCCTCCAGCCCTTTTTGCTCCAGTTATTTTTGAGATACAGTCTCACTTTCTGTCCAGGCATCCCAAGTGCATGCCACCATATCCAACAGCTAATTAAGATGAGGGTCTCACAAAATTTTTGCCTGGGCTAGACTAGAACTTCAAACCTCCCCATTTCAGCCTCCCACATAGCTGGGATGACAGACATAAGCCACCTCGCCTGGCTTATTTTCAGTATTAGACTACCACTTGCCCACAGTGAGTGACTTACATATGTTTCGGGATGAATACATGAAAAAGAAGGAAAAAGAGGGGTAAAGAAAGGGATAAAAAGCAACCTGATTACCCTCAAATCATTCCAGATGGTTCTAAACTCCTTTTTAAAGGAACACCTAACTATCTAGGTCACATTTTTAAAATCTGAATAAACTTTCAAGGTAATAAAATCTGATAGTTACTCTGAGTGTTCAGAACCATTTCAAACTATTTACATGTCACCAAGCCAGTCATGTGACTGCTTTCCTAACACCTGAAACTTTGCTCATGCCATTCTCACTGCTCTACTCTGAGCTCTGCCCAGCTCAACTATCAGCTCCTCCACAAAGGCTTCCCTGGTCATCTGCATAAGTGACACAACAGTTCCCATCTCAATGTCCTCTCATAGGCTTCATACTCTTCTACAACTACTCAAATGTATACTGTGTATGGGTAGTTACACACTGTGTGTACACACTTTACACATATAACATCTCACAAGAAATCTATTTCAAACTCCTATCCCATGTGTCTTAAGAAGAATAAGTAATAGCTGAGTGACACCACAGCTACTCTGAGAAGGGGGTATGGAGATTTGGTAAAGTCACAAATAAGTACTCCAGATGGCTGTGAGTGTTTTACATGTTTTTTTCTCTCCAGAAGTTGTCATGTCTAAATTCTGATGGACATTATTGTTGTCAAAACTTAAAAAGGCCAAAGACATAAGTTGTTGGGAATTTGGAGCTCCAAAATAAATTATTAACTCCTGCTATAGTTTGGATATGAACCCCACCCCCCCCTCCGAAAGCCCATGTATTGAAGGACTAGGTGCCAGCCTGTGTTACTATTGGGAGGTGGTGGAAACCTTAAGAGGTGAGGGCTAATGGAAGGAAGTTAGGTCACCAGGAACATGCCCTTGAAAGGGCATATTGGAACCCTGACCTCTCCTCTCACTTTGCTTCCAGACCGCTGTAAACAAGCCAGGTGCTAAAGCTGGTTTTTTGTGCCATCCACTCATACCATGGGTACTTTGCTGCCATCAGCCCAAAGCAACAGGGCCAATCAACCATAGACTGAAACCTCTGAAATTGTGAGCCAAAATAAACCTTTCTTCCTTAAAAGGTATTCTGTCACAGACTAATTCAGGAGCATCTTCTACTCTAGTCTGACCTTTCATGAGAAACTAAGTTTTTTTTTATAGCTTTAAAAAAATCCATTAAGCAAGTGAGACTTCTGAATATCCACATTTATAGGAACTGTCTTTCAGACTTTACTGCAAAAATCCCAATTTGAGTCTTCAGAGCCAGTTAACACGCTGGTCGTGTGGTAGGCATTTCGTACTGAAGAGCAGATCACTGTGCCAGCATACCTCCTCCCCCCAGAAAGGCAGAAAAAAGTGCAAAAGAAGCAACAGTCAAGCGCTCTGCAGCTTCCTATGTCCCTGAGGTCTGCACTGAGTGGCTGGTTAAGGCTGAAGGTTGAATGCATCAAAGTAAACTGAGGCATGGAGGTTAAGAAGAGAGATCAGGACTTCCTCTCTCTCCCTCCAAGGGTTCAATAAGGAAACAGGAGAACTCCATGGGAACACAGTGCACACCTGTCTCTGTTTATTTCGGATGCCGCAAACACTAGAACAGGGTAGTACAAACAGCCTTGAAGTGAAGGTCTCCAAGGGGACTTTGAGAAGACGGTGAGGGGCAGGGTCTAATGATGAGCTCAACATTGGCCAAGACGAGGAGGCTTTTGCTTGAGCAGCTGTAGTGACTAGAACAAAGTCCTAGTAGGCCTCAAAAAGGCATTTGCTGCTTCATGCTCCTCTTTCCATTAGTGAGATTGTAATTTCTGCAGGAAAGTAAAGTGATTGGAGAGGCTGTGTCAACAGAGAACCTCAGAGAAGACACCCATCATCACATGGTTAGAAATAGAGTAGCAGAGCAGGGTTGTTATGGGAACATAAAAATCCTACTTAATCAATTCTTAGGCAGGAGCTTTCCATGTTCTAGAGAAATTTCTTCCCAAGCAGATAAATCTTTAATTGATTAATGTCACAAACAATTAAAATGGGTTTTCATTACAAAGAATACCAATAGCAAGAAAGCCTTTTAAACTTTCCCTTGAAACCACAAAGCAGTCAGCTTTGACACCTGGCCCAAAGCCAAATTCTTCAAATGCCAAACCTCTGACAGAGGTGGAGAAGGAAAGGATGAGTACAGGAGAGAAAAGTAATGGATTAGGAGATTCTGAGCGCCCAGATTCCACAAGTACCAGGGCTTCTCCAGCCAGGGCTGCAGTAGGAATTCCTGCCCACAACAGCTACTGAACCACTGCACAAACAACAAAATTCACTGCTGCAGGTGGGCTTCTTCAAAAGCAGGCACTGAAACATGGGGTTTAAGATGTTTATTAGGGGATCAATCCTGGTAAAGGGAGGAGGAGGAAGCAGAATCAGTCAGACGCAGCAAGCCAACAAAGTCTGGGCAGGATGATCCTTCTTACCTCAACCTTCCCTGTCACCAGATGTCCAGTTGTGGGTTCCCTGGGAAGGGTATGGCCTGGAGCACACAGCTCTCAACAGCTGCCCCTCATGGAACGGACAGCTAGCAAGAGGCTGTCAGTAGAGTGCCCTACCTGCAACTGTTACCAAGCCCTTCCTCAAAGGGAACGGGCGGGGGGGGAGGGGGCACATCTCTGTAGTTAGTTATCCATTCACCTGTTCCAAAGACATAGCCTCAATTTATATATATGATTAAGTTTAAAAAGACTAAAACGTTTAAGTTATGGGACTGAAGGTACAACTCAAGTAGGACAGTGCTTGCCTAGCAAGTGTAAGGCCCTGGATTCAATCCCCAGTACACACACACACACAAACACAAAGTTTAAGCTATGTTATATTATTAGGAATATACTAATGTGAATAAATATGACCAAGAAAAATTTCCATTTGTATTTAAGATAACTTGACAATCACTTTTCAGATTACACAAAATCAATTGAAAGGAAATGTTGCTCTTCTCAATTACTGAAACTTATGTCCACATATATATATATATATACATACATATACACACACACGTCTATATGTGTATATAAATATAGATATCCATGTATACTTTTATACAGAGGATTGCCTGAAAGAATGCTCTGGAAAATGCTCATTGTGATTATCTCTGGGTACTATGATTTCACAAGCTTTTGATTCTTCTTAATATAATTGTGAATTATTTGCATTTTCACATCTTCATAAACAGATGCAAAGATGTAAACACAAACTAAAAGCATCCTTTATCCTCTCTGGAGGACTTCTGTGTCTTGCTCATAGATATAGATAAGAATCGCCATTATAGAGAAAGAAATTCAAGACTATACAAAATTCTTGTACCCAGTGAGTCACCAAGAGAATAAACACTAATCACTGGCTGCCTTGTACCTCAGTCTCAAGTGTTAGCTGGAAGTGGGGGAAGCTAGAAGCTCTCTAAGTCTCTTTCCAACTCAGTGTTTTATGGTTCTAATACAAATGTCAGCCACCATTTCCCTCATTATTTTTTGAAAAGGGAAATTAAATTTAACAAAAAATGCACAAAACACCCTAAATAAATATATACATTTGTTGTAAGAAAATTGTACTAACAGCCAACCATTGTGGTACATACCTGTAAACCAAACGACAAAGGAGGTAGAGGTAGGAGGATCAGGACAGCGGAGGCAAAAACCCAAGACTCTATCTAAAAAAAAAAAAAAAAAAAATCTACAAAAGCAAAAGGACTGGAATGTGACTCAAGTGGTAGAGCACTCACCTAGCAATCATGAAGCACTGTGTTCAATCAGTATAGCAAAAATAAAAGAAAAAGAAAATTGTACTAACAGCTATGAAGTTTGAGCTCTGCCAATTTATAAAACCCTTCTGGGAAAGGGTAGATCCTTGCAGGGCTTTGCCACACAAGTTGATGAAACTTATGTTGCAAACTCACCAAACCAGAAATGAACACATCTGGATCCATGGCCCTGGCAACACTGGCAAAGGGGCCCACCATGATAAATTGAAAACAGTCCTGTGAAATTTGATCAGCAAAGAACTACACATGCTATGGGAACACAAAGGAGTAGCATCAGTGTTTGTTCTTGTACCAAAAGTACTGGGCTCTGGTTGTCTTTCTCTGTGATATTTGTATTTTATCTGATCCATAAGCCCTGGGACTAAAAGGGACTTTGAGTCAAAAAAAGCTGATTCCCCTTGTTTCTTCTGAAGAGAACCTCTGCCTACCTGCTTCATATTAAGGATGCTAAAAGGAGCAGACTCTGAACTCTTAACAGCAAGGATGCTCTGTTCATTCATTTATGCACCTCTAGGGCCTACTTCACACTTTGCACAAAACTGATATTTGATAATTATTAAGCAGAATGAACAAGTGAATAAATGCATCTGCTCTTAGACTAAGTACAAGGCACTAAGGATATTAGAAAACATCATGCAACACTTGGAAATAAGGCAAAAGAATGTCAGTATGTCCTTTCAATGCCATACTGGAGTATTATCTAGGAGGCTCACCCAAGGATTATTTGATTCTCTAGGAAATGTACCTGTGTTTGACTTGCTATTTGCCACTGATCAGAGTTCAGACTTTGTGCAATTACATGTTAAGTTGGAGATTTTTATCCTGTATTCTCTGGATGGCAAACATAAGAGCTCCAAATGTTTCTATATTATTGCCCTGTGGGACACTAATGAATTGTTTCTAAACTAAAAAGCTATTGCAATACATATTCCAACACCTATCTCTACACACTTCCTAATGCTCTTTGAACCAGCTTTATCTTCCTACTCGTTTCCCCATTAATGAGTTAAATCTTTGAATGTACTCACTTTACATTTATGCAAAAGTCATACATTGACAAGAAAAAATACAAAAAAAGAAAAATCTAGTCTGCACCCTAACACGAGTAAGACAAATACATAAACATCTCTATTTTGGATTAGAAAAGGTAGTATGGGAGGCAGATATTAAGAGCTACTGAAGTACAAGGGATTAAAGAGATGGCTTTTAGCTTGGTTCATAGGTAGGTTTAATATTCATTGTCAGATTTATAAATCCTTGACCACTCCTAGAAAAAAGGGAGGAAAGGAAGTGATTCATAGAAGGTACTTAGAAACACTAAAGAGGAGTTTTAACTCTGCTGCAGTTTAGTGCAGTCAGTAGACCAAAACTTTCAGTCCCAAGAATGCCTTTGTAAAATGCCAGGAGAGTCACTTGTCTGAATGCCAGCTTCCAACTCCAAAGTTACATGATTATTAAGCAGCTCATGATTTGAGAGAATTCACCTCCATCCTGGCTTCCTTTATTGCCCTTTAGAGGCAGCTCACTGCAGGAGACCGGGGAGTGCTTTATTTGGTTTTTAAAATCAGCTTTATTAATGGTGGAACTGCTGCCTGAAGTAACAATCAAATCCTCATGAAATCTCCCAACACCCTCAGGTTTGGTGTGTTCCAAAGGTTGTCTGTGGATATCAGAGACTCCTTGTCATGGCAACGGAGCTAAAGAGCCAAAACCACTTGAACTCACAAGGACATAGGTTCACACATGAGAAAGTCAGGTCCCAAGTCCTTGGATGGGAATGTATCAAATGGGATATTCCCTTGCCTGCCTTTCAAAGTCAGGGTGCACTGCCCACGCAGTTCTGTTAAAACTGCATTTTATGATCAGGCATGGTGGTGCTTGTCTGCAGTGGCAGTTACTCTGCAGTTCCAGCTACTCAGGAGGCTGAAGCAGGAAACTGTTTGAGTATAGAAGATTGAAGCCAGCCTGGGCATTATAGAAAAACCTCATCTCCAAGAACAAAAACAACAACATCCCCACATTTTACTCCATTTCCTTTGTTACTATTGTTTATATTATAAACTAACATGTCTTAACTTTTCTACCATTCAAAGACAGAAATCAGTCTTTCTTTGGTTTTGCACTAATTCTCACTCCCACTAAACTACAATGTAATTCTTATAGTTAAAGCAACCTACAATGGTGTTGGGTGTTAAGGTGAGTACAGATAGATGGGGTCACAGACAAACAATGTTTTGTTTTGTTTTTTGGTTCTACTGGGATTTGAACTCAGGGTCTCTCGCTTGCTAGGCAGGTGCTCTTTCAACTTCAGCCATTCCACTAGCCCCTCAAACAGTAATTCTGAAGTTGAGTCCACCCTCTCTTTCTCCACACACATATGTGTATACACAATTCCCTAACCCATTATTCTGCCTTCCTCACAGCATTCACCACAGCACCCTCTACTTCTAAGAACCCAATGAGTATTGGATGAGTATATGAATGAGAGGACATGAATCACTCAGAGATAGGAAAGGGCAGAGTATAGTCCTATTCCAAAGACATAAAACCTTAGACAAATTTAGATTTGTCTTAGATTTACTGTAATACAAGAGCTAGGAGGCAATTCTTCTGCTACATCTGGCACGATTCAGACCCTTGAAAGATAATTATATATGTTTCTGGAAGATTAGACATATTTGAGAATTGAGATAAGAGCAATAAAATATGATTAAGGGAACAAAAAGCAGTTCTGTGGGGGAAATGAAATCAGGGTTACATTAGACCAGAGGCACTCAGTGCTTGGGACAGTCTTCAGGTACTGAATGTGACTACAAGCTTTAAACTCAATTTCATTACTAACAATAAGATATCTACAACCAAGAGATCTTGATGTAGGACAAATGGCATATTATTTAAACTCTTGGCAAGACACACTTTATCATTTTGTCCCTGTGGCTTAATTAACAATATTTCTGTTCCCCACCCAGCATATGCACTTTCCTTTAAAAGCCCAAGTCTTCCCATTGCCAGAAAGAGCATCCAGTGACTGGTTTTAGTACTAGACTCATTAATAAATATCAAATTGTGACCTTTATCACACCCTCCAGGCAAGGATTATTATAATAAGAACACTTAGCAGTTACCTAGGTATACACAGCAGGAGGACCCTGAAATGAGGAAGGCCTTCCTAAAGGGAAAAGTAATTAAATCCACAACAGTCCTCCATGGAGTCCCAAGACTCCCCTGCTCACTGATGGTTCAAACAATGCCATCCACCTCCAATGGCTCAGAAGCAGTGCTGTCTAGAGATAGGAGAGAAGTAGATGGCAAAGCAGTGTGTAGCTCTGAGTATAAGATGCTTTAAAAGCCACAAGGCCACTGCAATCTGGGATGTTGCCACTTCATGTCATCCTTGGCAGCCACAGAGCTACAAATTCCAATACAAGCAAAAATGGCCTGGCCCACTGCTGTACTCTGGAACTCTACCAGAATCTACAGTGCTCAGTGAGCAGGATAAGTGAGGATTAAGAGAATAGCTCAAATTTTGGATAATCCCATATATTATTTTAGCTCCCATTAATTATTTTTTTGTAAGTCTTTAACCCCACCAGGAACTCCATCAGTTAGATTATTCTCACATTTTGTACATGCTCTCAAATATTTTGGGATGAGGTGGGGGCTTAAAAAACATCACACTAACATTTCTGAGTACTTGAGTTTATAAATTGACCTTGATCAGTTTTTCAAAGCAGAAGCAAAAGAGAGGCTAAAAGAAAGAAGTTAAGGTGAATATAGGGAATGTACTCTATACAAGAATAAATATAGAATTCTTAAGTCTGTTGAAATCACCATAAAAAGGAGACTAAGGTAGAAAGAAGAAAGATAGAGATGAACCAATTTGAGTTATAATATATAAATAAATGGAAAAGTTGCAAGGAAATTCTCTGTAGAGCTATCTTAAATGAACTAAAGTATCTTTTTTCAAAAACAGTGAACAGGAAGGTAAAACAGGCCCTGTTTGGGAAGTGGTGCCAGTTGGAGCGGGGAGGGTATAAAGAAAGGGTAAAGGAGACTGAATGCAGTGGAAATGTATGAAAATAGAAAAATGAGACTTGTCGAAATTATTCCAGGGATGGCGGGAGGGGAGGAATAAAGGAGAATGATGGAGAGGGTGAATTATAAGAACTTTTGTAAATGTCACAATGCACCCCCAGTACAGCAATAATGTAACAAAAGAAAAGAAAACCCAAATACATGAATTAAGGAAAAAAAAAAAAAACAGAAGCAAAAACAAAATTAAGACTGACTGCACCAAAAATGCAAATATACTTAATACTAAGCTGCACCCTTAAAAATGATTAAGAGGGTAAGATTAGTAACATACTTATTTCACCACAATTAGTTTTAAAAAGGAAAAAAGAAAAAAACTACATTTAGGGATAAGTTACATGTCTTTATGTAATTATTACAATAATTCATGGTGGGGTTGGGGTTATGAAAAAACAAAAATTAGTTCTACGTTGTGCTTGAAGCTAGGTGACAGAGACATAGGAGTTCATTTACTAGTTTTCCTACTTTTATATATATTTGAAGTTCTCTTAAATAAAAAGTTTCAAATACTAACTTAGAACAAAAAAAATTTTTTTCCCATTTCACCAATGAGTTTTTTGGCTTTCTTGAAGTAGAAATAAAAAGCAGTATTCTTTCAAAGGCTAACAGTTCTAAAACCTGCTTCACCTGCGATGGTACTAGAATAGACCTGGCTTCTTAAACTTGAATGTGCATTTGAATCACTTTTGCAGTTTGCTGAAATGCAGGTGCTGTTCCACAGGGCTTGGTTGGGGTGTGAAATACTGTACTTTTTTTTTTTATCTTTTTTTCTTTTTGGCGTACTAGAGTTTGAACTCAGGACCTACACCTTAAGCCACTCCATCAGCCCTTTTGTGTGAAGGGTTTCTTTGACACAGGATCTTGCAAACTATTTGCCCAGGGTTGGCTTCTGGATGGCTTCCAATTGCAGTCTTCTTGATCTCTACCTCCTGAGTGGCTAGGATTACAGGCGTGAGCCACCAACACCCAGCTAAAACACTGCATTTCTGACAAGTTCCCAGGTGAAGGTGCTGGTCCAAGGGTCACAAATGAGCAAGGAAATGGGGGACCTACAGAAAACAAGCACGTGCTTGCAAGAGGAGAAGCCAGCAAAGCTTTATTTAGATTGCTTATCTGGACACTGGCTGGGCACCAACATTCAACATTGCTGCCCCTTTCTGGAGAAAAGCCTTTTATTCCTTTTCCCCCAGCACCATTCACTTAGTGGTAACCTCCTAAATAGAGGGCATAAAAAAAAAACAGAAGGACCGTAGCAATTAGGTTTGTTCCTTTAGGGAAAGCTTTGTAAATCTAAACTCATTAAAAAACAATGAAAAATTACTGTCCTGACAGATTCTGTTTCTAAATCTGTTAACTAATGGCTAAACCAAAGAAACACATCCATGGGTCAAAATTCTGAGTTCTAGCCAAGATTTGGAAATCATTAACAAACCGTAAGAAGGTTAGAAGAACCAAATGTCTTGGAAACATGTCATGGTTTGAATCTAAATGTCCTCCAAAGGCTCCAGTGCTAAAAGCTTGATGCTAGCTGATGGAAGTGATGTGATCATGAGGGCTTTGGCTTCATCTAAGGATTAATTCATTGATGGAGTCATGATTTGGCGATATTTTGGGGACTCAGTGGAGACTTAGGAGGTAGAGCCTATTTGGAAGGCGTAGGTGACAAGGTTCACGCCTCTGAAGGGTATATCTTGTCCCTGCCCCTCCTGGTCTCTGTTTCCTGCCCACCATGAGGTGAGCACCATGCCTTTCTGCCATGGTTCAGCCTCACCTCAGGCTCACAGCAATGGAGTCATCCAACCATTGACTAAAACCTCTAAAATTGTAAGCCAAATTAAATCCTTCCTCCCTTAAAGTTGTTTTCTCAGGTGTCTTTCACAGCAACAAAAAAACACAAAACACAAATAAAATTCCACGTGATAAAGAAATAAAACTCACTGAAGCATGAACAACACTCCTAAACTACCATGTACCTCAAGCACAAGTCAAAACCATCACATCTTGGAAGAACTACAAAATACAAAGTGATTTCCTCTAATGTTTTAATGGCCACCAGAGTAAAACTTAACAAGATTTCTGAGTTGAAAGACTACTCTATTTATATTATACCATGTGTTTCCAGTGATGGGGTCACGCTGAGGGCTCTTTTTGGTGGTTCTGGGGTTTTGAACTCAGAACCTTGTGCTTGCTGGACAGGTGTTCTACCACTTGAGTCACACATACCCCATCCATAACTGAGGGCCTTAAGACACCACCAGGTAATCAGATGGCTCCCATTCAGTGAGCTCACTAAATGAGAAGCAAGTGCTCTGCAGTTTATATGAATTATTTCACTTAAAAACTTTGTCTTTATCCACTAAATCCCTCCTCTCTTCTGGAAGATTTTTTCCTAAAATGTTAATTCTTGCTTTTTTTGGCAGGAAAAGATGTAAAAAAGAAGGCACTGCCCTCTCGGCCTAGTGAACTGCAAAACAAAGCTGTGCTAAGCCCAGGAGAGTCCCAAACCGTATCTCTTGGTGTTCACACAAGGAGCCAACTGGGTTGAGGAATGTGGGAGAACCCTACACAAGATTCTGCCTTCAGCAAGCATGGAGTTGAGTGGAAAAGAATTAAAAGATGCTTAGAATTTACTAAATAAACAAAAAGACACACAAACTGTTCTCTCAATCTCTGTCTCTCAAACACACATACCATTCAATGTAGGCAGAGAGAAAATCCTCTCACAAAAGGGTTAAGGATGTGTGGATGTCTCCTTTAAGATGGTTTGGGAGCTGAGCCTTGAAAGACAGGCACTTACAATACATGAAGAAGTGATGAACTGAGGCACTGAAGCATGTGAGAACCAACACTAGTAAGTAGCCTGGAATGGTGAGAATGCAAAAATTCAGACTGTTGGAGTTCCTGGGAGAAAGTACTCCATGCATTGCTTATTCTGAGAGGTTAACTGGTTCTCTAAATTTGCACTTAATTTTTACTTAATAGGTAGTGTTCCTTTAAAAAGAAATATCACTGTGACAAGCCCCACAACTATTTTCTTGAGGTAGAGTCTGCAGGGAAATTTAAAACACCTGCCCTGGCCCTGGCATTTATCATAGGATGATAAAGAATCATGTCCATATACAGTTTCCAACGGTTTGTGCCAAGTGCCTCAAGCACAAGCCAAAATTGTCATCAAAAAAGTCAATAAGGAAGCAAAAATGATGCATTCAGAACACAAAAACTTGAAAAATGTTTTGTGAATTATTTGCATAGCAAATAAGCATACAACATAAGGATGAAATAATACAATAAAAGTTTTTAACTACAATTAAGAGAAAAAATTCTTATCATCCTAGGATTAAACCCTGTCCAAAGACCTCTAAAAAAAATAATAAATAAGGTCCTGAACACTTACATCCACAGAGTGAATACTGAGTTAGCAAAACACAGTAATAAAAATGATGCTCAGTGAGTAAGAAATCCCTAAGTAAATCCAAGAGTAGAATTCAGAAATGTCTTCTAAGTGAAGGATGAACTTCATGAAATAAGAAATGTCTAACCCTTTCTGAAACTACAGCTGGTCAAAAAAAATTCCTTTCACTTTTATTTATTCCCATTAAAACAAGAACCAAGAGTAACCTTTTCTTGACATCCTCTGGTGTTTCTGGAAAATTACCTCCTTGGAATAAATAACTGAAGCATATTCTTGCCTCCTGACAAGGAGGAAGGTTATGAGGCTCAAATAGCACTGAAAATCGGTTTGTTAACAGTAAAGTGATGTGTAAACAAACAAGTATTCTCATCATGGTGTAGATAGTCTATGTTCACAGATCACAGACATCAGGAAGATCCCAACAGAAAGAAAAGGAATAAGGAGATTCTTCTTTTTTTTTTTAAAGTGTTTTCAGCTCAATATACTCAGGGAAATCATGAATTGGGTAAATCTTGGAAATCCAGGATACCAGATAAACAAAGAGTTTGTACTTGACCTTTAAAGAAAGCTAGAGTTTATAGGGTGACAGGCTTAGTGCTTAATGCCTGATAGTATATAGTGACAGCAGGTAAACCTAAGCTTCTTGCACAAAAATTTTCTAGGTATTGAAAAATCTGATGCAGACTGTTCTGTAAGTGATGATTGGAGGAAAAAAAAAACACCTATAAAGTTAACATCTGGCATACTTACCTTACCTCTACCCAACTAAACAGGTACAAACTCATAAATTCTGAAAGCCATGAAGCCAAGAGATTGTGCTATCTTGTAAAAACCTTTGATACAAGTAAATTTCAACAAAAACAATGTATGCTGTGAGAATATAGCACTAAGTCACAATGGCCACCCTCACATTCCTGCCATGGCAGGTGATTACTGATAGAAGTATATGCCTCTCAAGAATCGCTAAATCCAAGTCCAGCAGAGCAATGGGAAGGGGGTGGGGGGAAGATGGTACTTTTAAATATCCACAATAAAAACTTAAAGATTGTCTTGAGTTGGGGAAAGTGATGGTCACGTCTTGTATCCAAGTTTAAAGCTGTTGTATCTTTAGAGGTCATTTTCATTATTTCCTAATGACTTATCACACAGAAAGAGGAATTCCACTCAGAAGAAAACTGAACCCGCGTGTCCGGCGCTGAGCGCCCTGGTGGCCAGCAGCCTGGAGGAGTCGCCGCGGGCGGGGACGGGGACGGGGACATGTCCCTGCACAACTTCAGCGCGAGGCTGTGGGCGCAGCTCGTCCACTTCCACGTCATGCGGCTGACCGACTCGCTCTGCCTGTGGTCGGGGCCACGCCGCACTTGCGCAACTGGCCGTGGCCATGCGCAGCCGCTACGAGTCCATTCCTGTGTGTCTCTCTCTCTTCGGAGACACCTCTGACACAGCCTCCACTGGCCTTCCCCAGTGCCTAGCCAGGAAGACCAACAAACAGGTGTTTGTCAGCTATAATCTTCAAAATACAGACGGTAACTTCGTGTTACTTGTAGAAAACAGAATCAAGGAAGAAATGGAGGCTTTTCCGAAAAAGTTCTAGCTGAATGGCAGAAGGGAGAATCTGTAACTTATGTACAGTGTACATTTAAATAAATGGACTGAAGAAGAAGAAAAGGAAGAGGAGGAGGAGGAGGAGGAGGAGGAGGAGGAGGAGAAGGAGAAGGAGGAGAAGGAGTAGGAGAAAAGAAAACTGAACCAAAGATGTATTTAGAATACAAAGCGCACATCATCTTCCATACATCTGACTGACGTCATCATCCTACCCCTGCCTAATCATGTGCCATAGCTTGCTAAAACTGGAAATGGCAAGGGGTCAGAAACAGGAAAGAAAGCAGCAGCAAGCATTACAAGGAAGCCTGACCTTTGCCTTTCTCTGACCAGTGTTTCACACACAACTGTAACTTTGTGGCCTCCTGCACCTGCCAGTGTACTTGCCAACCCTTGGTTCCTTCAGCCAAGAACAGGATTCACCTCCCAGCCAGGGTCCAGCAGAAACTTTTGAAAAGAGCCTATTATTAGAAACTACAACAGAAGGCTGAGGTGTAGCTCAATTTAGCGTATGTGAAGTCCTGGGTTTAATGCCTGCTGCCATCAAAACAAAAACAACCCTAACAAACTCACATACTGACACTCTGCTTTATGTTTTGTGTATATTAACTGAATAAAGTGTTAAAAGTCTCCATATTTATTTATTCATTTATGCAACAGAAATATTGAGCACTTTTTCTATTCTAGACTCTATACAGGATACTAGGAGACATTAGCCACATGTATATTTGTAAATAGAAAAGGCTCAGAGGGGTTAAGTGCCTTGTCAAATCAGACCAAAGTTTCAAAAAGTCTTGAAACCATACAGGTGATAAACATCTCCTGTAAGTTACTGGTTCAATATCCAACACCAGGCAAAGTGTCTTCATACATATACATTATCTCACTTAACTCATGAGATCTATGGCTTGTTTTAGAGAAAGTATTATTTCCTCATATTTCCAAATGCTGGATAGTATAATAAAAATAATTTTCTCAAGGAGATTAAGCATATTACCTTTTTACTCCCAGTGAGTCACATTCCTTCAAGTTACAGGAACAGAACTAACCCTTCTTCCCTGCATAAACAGATTAAACCTAACATATGTCCGTATGTGCAAAAATATCAGGAGAGCAAGTTATCTCACAAATAGCAAATATTCTCTTACCAAACTAAGCCTGTTTCATAAGCCACCAACTTCAATTTAATTCAGCATACATTTACTGAATCTCTTCCCTGTGCCAAAGTTTATTTATTTTTCTGTCTTACTAAAGTAAGCCTCCTAGGGACTAGAAGTTAGGTGGGAAAAAGAGAGAGGTTATTTCTAGGCTAAAGGGAGCAGCATGGCGTGGGGATGTCAATAAGAGGAATCCACCTTGTCACATTGTTCATGATAAACAATAAATCCAGATTTTCATACCATCATCTGAATTTTTAGATACTGCCATGTATCCAAACTTCAATCATGCATTTGTTTTTAAATATGATAAGGGAAAAAGACAACAGGTTTGCACATCAAATTGTAGCCAATTTTTAACATCTGAATAAGAATAACAGATGTAATAGGAGAGCAAGAAAAATATAAGAGATGCTGATTTTTGCTGTTTTGAAATCAGTAAGAGAAAAGCAGACAAGGATATGTTCAAATCCCTGTGTGTGTGTTGAGGTAGGGGTAGGGGGGATGGCAAGAGCTCCCCACCTGTAAAATAAGAGCATCCCTGCATAGGGTTAGTGTGACACCAACACAGTGCCTAGCACCTAGTATACAGTCAAGACATATTAATTCATCAGTTATTATTGTTGCTATTAGGACAAGAAAAAGTTGAGTGGGTCTGCCACACTAGCAGTGTAACCTTCAGCAAGCTATAGTCTGACTTCTGTATCCTTGGGGTATGCATCTGTAGATTCAACCAACGGGGGTCAAAAATGTTTGAAGAAAAAAATCTGCATCCATACTGAAGATATACAGACAGTTTTTTTTCTTGCCACTGTTCCCTAAACAGTATAATATGGCTATTTATGTAGCATTTACATTGCATTTGCTATTATAAGTAACCTACAGATGACAAAATTTACAGGAGATTTGTGTAGGTTATGTGCAAACACTAGGCCATTTTATATAAGGGACTTTACCATCTGCCAATTTTGGTGTCCTAAAAGGTCCTGGAATCAATTCCTCATGGATGCAGTGGACAACTCTACTAACCATTTCCACCTCAGTATCACCATCTGTAAAACATGCTGGCATAGACCAAGCTTCAAGAAATGTCAGCTGGTGACCAGGCATAGTGGCACACATCTGTAAGTCCAGTACTTTGGGAAGATATGGCAGAAGGATTAAGAGTTCAAGGACAACCTGAGCCACACAGTGAGTTTGAGGCCAGCCTGTGCTCCATAACAAAACTGTCTTAAAAAAGAGAGAGCGAGAAAGAAAAGAAATAGAAATGTCAGTTGCTATTGTTATTACACAGGTCATGGGAAATTCTTCCCAAGATAAAGTATGGCATATATGAGAAAAGGAAAACTCTCAAAGCAGTCAACACAAGCCAAAAGTTTTAATAAATTATTTTCAAACAGTTTAATTAGATTTGGGGCATATTATTTAACCCATCTATACTTTACTTGCTGGTTTGTGGAATGAGAAAAAATTAAAAAACATTAATTTCATAGAATTAGGGATAAAGCATTTTGTACATCATCATGTGCCAAATATAACAATTATTTGCCCAAGTATTAAATATAAAATTTCTTTTCCACAAAACACACCATGAAGACCACCAAGAAGCACTCATGATGGCAGCTGCTCCTCACTGCCACTCTAAGAGCTGTGCTTAATCACAACTCTGCTGTTCATACTCACATGGCGTATGGTTTGCTCCCAGGACACTTTTACCCCCAACAGGCTCTGGTCCTCATATCCATCAGGGACTGGAAAGTCAGATAATTCTGTCCCCATTTCACAGATGAAGATTTAGAAACTGAGTTTCTGAACTATTAGCCAAAGCTCATCCCCACATGGCACACTGCTGTCTGAATTACTCATAAATACTAGAAAAAAGCTTGGGGGAGGGCATGTTAATTTAGGAATCTGCTAAATTCTTTTAAATTCTTAGTCGTTGCTTGTTAATATGGTCAGTACAAGCAGACTCGGGGCTAATATTACAGCAATCAAAGAGCAGAACATAGCTCTATAATTACCCTAATGTTTCTAATAGAGTTACACAATGGGCATAGAATTATGTTCAGAGGGGAAAAATTGTATTAGACACCTCTGAACCTTTGCAATTGTATTACTTTGAACCTTGGCAAATAAGCAGTAAGTATTTAAAGAAGATTAAGATGAATTTCCCATTTGGTGTCCTACTTAATTTGCACAACATTATTTGGCTGTCACCTTCAGTGTACACTGCTCAGGGCCTTCCAAGTGCCTTCCACTCTGCGTTATACTCTGCTAAGCAAAGCTCAGAGCTGTCATAACACCAACAGCAGCCAGTGCACCAATCTCCCTATGGAGGCCTGTGCTCCCCTGGAGCTTAGGATCACCTTCTGAGAGCCACAAAAGGGGATCTGGGCTTCCCAATGTGTCACGTGACACATGACCTTCTCAAACAGAACATAAACTCTCTAGAATTTCTCTTGGGAAAAATCACTCCCCATAAACTACCATCACCACCACTACCACCAATATCCACATCTGACCAGAACTTCACAAGTTCACCAGTTAATGCACATTTTCATATCAATATAAGAGAAGTGACTACTTACGCAGTCTAAAGTCATGAACTGGGAAGGGAAACCCAATTTCTTCATTTCATTGGGAAGAGAGGGGAAGTGACTTGCTGAAGACAACACAGGCCAGTGACTTTATGAGAAACCCTGCATTTCCTGGAACATCAGGGGAACAGCCTTACAATTCCTGGCAGGGTGGAGGCAGCTTCTCTACCTACTTCTCAGGGTCTAGCCCAGGCTCTTCCCCAGGTCCAAGCCCTTTCTCCTCCTCACTCCAGGGCTTGACTTTGTCTCCCCCTTAGAGACACCCTCTCATTCTATCCCCAGGCAGGCTCTTCTCTCCCAATTGGTCTTTGTGTACAGCAGGTACTCAACCTGCAGTACCACTTCAGAAGGATTAGTTCCACTATGAACATCACACTCACACTTCTGAGTGGGCATTCCATACCTTCCCACATCCAAACACACACCCCAAACATCTTCAAGTCAGATCTCGCATAAATGATCTCTAGTATAAACATCAGGTTTAAAACGTCAGCTTAAGATCAAGAAGTTTGCAATCCATGAAGCCAGTCATGTTGAAGTGGGGGACTCTGCTCCCTCCCAAAGGTCTCCTGAGCTGGGTTTACAGTGGGCAGAATAAACATCCTGATTGACCAATCCATTACTTTTTTAAATGCCCAGGAAACTATTAAAGACAAAAGAAGTTTCTTTAAGTTTCCTGGAAAATCTAGCTCTTGTTTATTTAAAATTTTTGAAAGAAAAAAAAAAGTCACTAAAAGCACTGTCCTATCTTTTCAAGAACATGTTGAGCCAAAAATTCTTTGCCCAAAGAATTGCAGAAGCCTTTACATAGACAATTTTATTCTACTTCACTGGCCTCAGGCTGACACCCTAATCTAAATTAGGGAGGAGGGAAAAATAGGATTTTCGGCATAAATATGGACAGGAAGGGCCGTTTCATATACAGTGCTGCTCACTTCACATCAACACATACACTACTAAGTCAATCCTTAAAACAACCCTATGAAGCTGATGTTCCTTTCAAAACCTTTAAAAACTAAAGCAGACTACAAAATGAGGATGAAATATGTTTGTAGGGTATTTTTGTTTTGTATTTTGTTGATGCTAGGGTTTGAACTCAGGGCCTCGAGCTTGCTAGGCAGCTACCACTTGAGCCACTCCATCAGTCTGAAATATCTTCTTTTACCCCTGTTTTATTGATAACGAAATTTCCACTTTACTTTTTGCCCAAGGTCACTTAATAAGACTCAGGTCTGCCTGACCCCAGAGTCAACATTCTTTCTTTCCACTACACTACTGTGCTTCTTTCCAGTTCATTTCCTCTTCTGTGGCATAGATGTCTACCCACCCTTCCAGATCCAGAAGAACCAATGCAATGGTATGAAAGTTACCACAGAACATAAGTTCAGCCTATAAGAACATTGCTGCTAGAAAACAAATCTTCCATACCAGCCCAGTATCTCACAGATGTTAGCACAATAATGATTCCTTAGTTACCAAGTATCTCAACCCAGCTGCAATTCTTTGCTATTTGGGCTTCTAACTCTGGAGTGTCATGCAGGTGCTTACTTATAATGTGGGACCTCTAGCAAGAGCAGGGAACCCAGGAAGAAAGCAGTAGAGGTGCTTCCAGACAGGATGGGATAACAAAGTAAGGGAGAATGTGAAACAGAACCTTTCTGGAACTTCTAGAATGAACTGTCAAAGTGTAAAAGTGAATGATAAATTCCTTCATGAGAGAAAGACAGGAGAGACAAGGAAAGAAAAGACGGGAAATTAACAACAATTCAGTTTTAGCAAGCAATTTTCCCTCAATAGATCAAACAACTCTGAAATCCAGGAGGTATTGATTATAGCAGGCAACAGATGACAGATGACCAAACTGAGGCTCAAAGAGGTTGTGTAGCTCAGTTCAAGGTCACCAAGCTGGTCAGTAAGGAACTGCAGGAAGACAAAGACCTAGGTTTCCTAACTCCTGACCCGGGGCTCTTTCTGTTCACAAGCCTCTGCAGAGACTGAGGGGGGCCTCACCAACTTAGGGGTCAATCACTATATTGAGTTCCCATTCTACGAGTCACTTGCTGCACAACAGCAGAGAGACGTGAGTACTGGGAGAAATGGCAAAGTGAGGCACTTCTAAAGGAGGCAATGTCTGGTCAACACCAGATGATTATGGTCTCCTAATTTTTCAAAAACAGTGGAAATCTGATTTTGTGAAAAATCTCTAAGCTTTTAAATGTTTGCTCGAAAAAAACATCATGCTAGTCAAATTAAACACAAAGGGGAATCAAGTCCACAGGCAACCAGTCCCACATCTAATGTATGTAAAATAAAGACCAATACAAATATCCAGGTCCTGACTGAGGGACCACAGGGGCACAGGGTTTTTGATGCTAAAAATCCAAACACCTACCAAGCATTATCTCTCAAACATATGTACTGCTGTTTTTCAAGCATATGCAGAGTCTATTAAGATAAAATTCAAAGCAATTTACATGGTAAACTAAATTCATAGTAGTGTTCAGTAACTATTCATTTGTCCCAATGAACTGATAACAAAACTATAAATACTACCATTTGATTGCACGTAATTTTCTGTGGAGCCAGGAATTGAACCCAGAACCTTGCCCACGCTAGGCAACTGCTCTATCACTAAGCTATACTGCAGAGCCCATGATTTCTTATAATTTTAACTGGCAAAGCAAAAAAAGATCCTCATATTTAAAGAAGGCTGAACATGATTAAACTAGATAATTTCTAAACTCCCTACTTTATATAGTGGGTATACAGAGGTAAGAAACAAGAAAAGGAAGAGAAGTCCCATAAACACACCAAGGAATATCCTTAACACTCAATACACACAGTGCCTCATCATCAGTGGTGACAAACTTCCCAAGTTCAAGAACAAAAGCAATCTGTCTAGCAATACCGGCAATATTTATTGAACCTCTCCCAAATATTTATGGAACTATATTTCAGGCAAGTAAAAATAGACAAACAAAAAACAGCTACACAAAAGGGCCATTATTGAGATTTTATGACAGTGGGAAACATCAGATATTAATGACAAAAAAATTACAAATTCATAACTACACAGTGCAACTAAGAAACCTATGAAGCTAGAATGCCAGCTGAGGAGAATTTGGGCTTTCCAGGCCAGCCTGAAAGGCCTTCTAAGACATAGTGCTCTGTCAGCTGGAGTTTCAGGGCTATGAGGTTGAAACAAATGTGAGGGAATCTGAGGTTGGTGGAGCATGAGGATGGCAAGGTTGGAGGAACCAGAGCTCTGTGGTTCCTCCACAGAGCTTTTCCAATTAAAATTATAAGAAATCATGGGATCTGGAGTATAGCTTAGTGATAGAGCACTTGCCTAGCATGGGCAAGGTTACTAGTCAGAGCGGTGGTATTCTTACCTCACCACACAGTGTAATGCAGTACCTCACACCATGACTATCTCATGGCAAATATACAAACATTCTAAGTCTGTCTCAGTTGGTCATGATGACACACACCTGCAGTCTCAACGCACCATTCCAGAGGCAGGAGGATTATAACTTCTAGTTCCAGGCCAGCTGGCTAGGGCTACATAGCAAGATTCAGTCTAAAAATAAAAGCTAACAAACAAATAAAAACAAAGTTTTTCTATGCATTTCTACCTTGTCCAGATTGGTTCACTTCTCAAGGATACTTCCTTTTAATTATGACTTTATTGTTGAAAAACGATGAGCCAATGGATTGGAATGAGGCTTCTCGGCAGATTGCAATTCCAACCCTCTGTGTCAGGAGCGACAAGATCTCAAGAAGCTATTTCATCCCAAGGACTGGTTTTGCCACAGATGCCAATGTGTTTCCGGGCTTTCAGGCAAGTCCATGTATAAACATCTGTATATTCAGCACAGGACAACTAGACAGGGTTATGTCCTTCAACAAATAATTAGTTACTTTTCAACTAATGAATACTAGTGAAACCTACTGGGGTGGGAGGAAAAGGTAAAAGCCAGGCTCTTCATAAAACTGCCCTAATTTACTCAGCATCCAGGGTCCAGTTATACCAATCAATTAGGTGGAACCCATCTTCTTACTTTCAAAAGGAGAAATCTGTAGATAGGATGAGATTTAACACTGAGAACTATTCAATAAACAAAAACCACAAGCATCAAAAGAATGTTGATCCCAAGGACTGCCAAGGAAGGCCAAATGACAGAATGAAAAGACTATGCCCCAGGAGCCACAAACATATCAGCAACTGGCTTCCAGGACAGGAAAGCCACTTTTCTCCACTCTGCCCATTACCCCTCACTTCCATTCTTCCCCTCAGGTCAGCCCCATGTTGGACATCATCAACTGCACAAAGCTTGGGACAGTCAGTTTCAGGAAAGGGCAAGGAAGGAAGGAATGATCCAGACTGCCTAGGTATGAGTCCAGTCTCTACTGCTTACCTAAACAAATGATTTAGGGTCTTTGGTTTCCTTTATCTGTATAGTAGATATGGTAACAGAGACAGGATTGTTGAGAAGATTAAATTGGTTACTGATTATAAAACACCTACAAAAATGCATGGCAAACAGTGGGAAAGACTTTCTCAATTTCATTGTTATCATCAGTGCTGGCTGACCTTTAGCAAGTCTCTGTCTATGATGGGGGTTAAGTTTCCACATCAGTGAAACAATGGGGTTGGGTGACCTGATCTCAGAAAGATCATCACTGGATTAACTCCATAATTCTTTCAATTGGTTTTCAGCTAGAAATTCTTCAAGGCTCTGAGCTCCAAGACCAGCAATAGGGAGTGAAGGTAATGTTAGCTGTCCTTCAGTCCCAGGGAGGTAGACCAGCCCAGGAAGCTTCAACTTCTCCAACCATAGTGGGGAAGCCTGCCAGCCTTCCTTATTTCAGATATGGATTGTTCCCAGATCAAAATATCCATCATGATGTTCAAAGCTGTAAAAACAGCACAGGTGTACGAAAAGGACACACTTCAGAGAAAAGAAACCAGACAGGAAGAAGCAAGGAACAATCAAAAGATCAAAGCAAACATGACGAACCAAAAATACACTCTGCCCATGAGGTTATCTTTTTAGCATCCTTTCTCTAACAACAATTAAGAGAACTTCAAACTACAAGGTGGCTTTGTACCAGGGAAAATGTGTGCTACCTTGAAGCATAGCCCTCTGATAATGACTTCCCTACCTCTTCAAAGCCAGGCAGAGTCCTCCCTGCAGAGGAAAAGCTATGGAGTCAACTGGCTCAGGTGCAAACACCTTGCTCAGCAGCAGATATTGCCCAACATTTACTTAACCTCCACTCCATCCAAAAGTAAAATTCAGGCTCGGGATGACTGAGTTCCCTCTCCTTTCTGGCCTTTGGTTTCCATGTCTGTAAAATGGAGGAGGAAAGAAATCAGGCCACCAATTTTTCAAGTTTCTTAGGAATATTAAAATTGTAGGATTCCGTCAATAATTTCCATTTTGCATGGGGAAAAGTTTCAGTTTTAAAATTTGATTTTTTTTAATGAGGTTGACAAATCGGTGCAGAATTATGTGCTATTTTCCGCCTGAACCTACACTTCTTAGGTTCAAATCCCCACTCTATTAATAGCTCTGTGACTTTAGCAAGCTGCTTAACTTCTCTAGGTTTCAGTTTTTTTTTACTACAATAAGGATAATATCTTCTTCACAGTGTTAATGTTAGGATGATTTAATTAATAAAAGTAAAGTAAGAAATACCTAGAACTGTGCCTGGAATATAGTAAACATTTTAGTGTGGTTACCATTGGTTACAATGTTGCATAGCTAGTTTTTCTTTTCAAAAAGAAAATGTATTTGGAAACTAGCATGCTAGCACAGATGAGCACAAACACAAAGAGAGAGAAAGAATACAAGTAACCTGAGGTCTAACCATGATTCTGCCCCTAAATGCTTTTGGATGAACTATTATCACTTGAGCTTCAGTTTCCGAAGTGGGAAACACAGGACTTCCCTAAAGTATTCAGATCAGAAGTTATAAACTGACAGTCACAGTGTTGTATTTGACCTACAATTCCAAACTCCATGGCGTTCCTTTAAAATGTGATTTCATTCTCAATATTTACAAAGCTGGAAATTTCTCATAAAATTCAAAAGCCCTGTGGTCTCTGTTCACTGCTGAACCCCGCACTAATGACACTGGATGGCATTCACTGAGCCACCCACCACACTCCTTGCCCTTACCATCCATCCAGCCCCTGGGGAGTGTTTGGCACACCAGCTCTCATCTAGATAGACCACCTCTTCTCACAACCCGGATATGAGGCTCTTGGTCACCATACACCAATAGAATTCTATTTTTCCAAATCTAAAACATAGCTTTCATGCAAGCAGGCTGTGCACACACCAAGGACACAGTTGACAGAACAAACTGTTGAGTTTCCTTTATTAATCACAACACAATCCGCACAAGCAGCTGCTATTAAGACCAGCTGCAGCTGCTAAAACAGTGATCTTGAAGCAGCCTAGAAAAATGCTTACAAGTTGAATACAGATACAGGCACAGGCATGTGGAGACCTGCAGGCTATTGGCTCGGTTAGGCCTCCAGAGCAAAATGCCTCCCTCTGGTCCAGAAATCTTCCTCCTTCCACTCCCCACCATAAGGTCAGAAAGGGTTTAAGAATTAGTATAATACAAAGAACCAGGGTGCACTTCAAAGGACTTAAGTTTGATCCCACCTCAACCACTGGTAACCTTAAGCGAGTTGCTAGACTTGGCATGATAGCCATTTCTTCCCGTATTAAAACAATAATACCTATTTCAGAGGATTGCTGTGAGAAGTAAAATGATACTATGCATATGAAACTATGGAGGACTAGATTAAACAAAGGTTTACTGTCCTCCCATGAATACTGCAATTTGATCCATAAGTCATCAAGGTAGGACAGACTGTTTCTAGCCTCAGGTGATCAAAAGTGAAATCAGAGAATGACAGGCTACAAAAGGCCTTTTAAGGACCTGTAACCCAACCTTTCTATATCCTCCTCTTCTCCACTACTACCCTTAAATGACAATGACAAGAGTAAACCCCAGGTGGTCTTGCCTGGAGAACCTCCATCTATAGGAAAGTAGTGGTGACATTCCTCAGCCTAGATCTAATCTGAACTTGGGTCATTCCTCCTTACAGAGAACAAGTCAGACTTGTTACAATTTAAGCAGCCTTGAAAGCCACTTTTGAGTTTACCCCAACACCAGAGCCTAGTGCTGTTCTTTCTATCTGAAATACACTTCCAGCCAGTCTTCTGATGGTTGGCACCTTCTCCTTCCTTTTCTAATGTCTCTGCTTCAAGGAAGCCACTTTACCACTTTCACTCCATCCTACCCAGTAACCCTCACAGTAATATTCTGTTCTTCTGGCTCTCTTTATAGCATACATCCCCTGTTTATTTTCATGCTTCATCATGTTAAATCCTCCAGAGAACAGAAGTTTTGGAGATAAGGATCTTGCTTTTTTCTTCCCTACTCTGGGCACTTACATGGTAATTGTACCACAATAATTACACTAGCACACGGTTGGCATGCCAACATATGGTGAATAAATTAATGAATGAATGCTTACCACTGTTGTGTGTACATTGTAGACATTCAAACCCTACTTAGAAGAAACAAGATGTACAGTATACCAACTCCTACTATTGGCTTGACCCAACTCACAAATAGTAATCAAGTCTTCTTGCGTTGAGGAAAAAATATTTTAAAATAAAGAAACAAATTGAATAACAGTTCCCCATGCCCACTTTATTCACAGCAGCACTGTCTTTAGTTATCTCTTTATCTTGTGCAGAGGGAATTCATGAAAAGGCACTTAAGTGGATGAAAAACAGATAGCTGTTTCCTGGAGACAGGGCCTCACAGAATGGCATAATTATGAACTGTCTTTAAAGAGATCACTCAGCTGGCAAGTACTTACCCAGGCTCATTGTAAACACTGTCACAGACCCTAAGAGCCAGTTGGGCAAGGCCTAACAATCAGACTGGAATGCATGGCCATAGGGTTTGTATTACCCACTCCTTGCTCAGCTAGATTCACCTTGCTGACCCTCAGCTCAGAAGAATAGCAGAAAAGCCTAGAGGTGAGTGAAATCTGCTACCTTGACATTGCCTGAAAATACAGCAACCCATGAAAGATGCTGGAGGATAGAAAAGCCCTATAAGCTCTTCGTAATATGCTGCCTCAGAAGACACTTGTAGTTGTACTGAATCTTATTCTACAACTTATTCTGCAACCTTGAGCTAAATCAAGTCAGCTGGTCACAGAACCTCATCTGTAAATGGAGGTGTTAATAGTTCCTACACCACTTTCTCAAAGGCCTATCCTAAGGTTAGATAGTAGATCTGAATGTGGACTGTAACCTTTAAAATGTTTTGTTGACTGCACAAATATAAATGATTACTGATGACAAATAATCTTAGTTTATGATAATAGAAACTGCTACACTTGGGATCCCAGAGAAAGCATCCTATCATTTGGAGAATGACTGACAGGCCTATAGAACACTTTGCTGGGGATGACTAGCATCCACCTTGTTTCCAGAATGGGCAGGAGGACACCCAAGAACACCCCAAGATGCCCATGGAAGAAAAACTGAGGTCTACAAGAAAAGGAACATTTTCATGAATTACAAGTTCCCACTTGCTTCTCTTGGTGAACGAGCACCAGCAGTCACTTTGGACATTTCTTACAAAGCCCTAGGATAAATATTAAGGAAAGTAGAAATGTAAAATAAAAAAAAAAAAATCTCCTATACTCCTCTGCCACATAAGGGGATAAGACCAAGATTTTCTTGACTCCAGAAAAGACAATAAAGCATGGCTTAACAGAAGAAGAAAGTCATAAAGAGAGAATGCCAGAACATGCTCGTTTCTTAAAGAGCCTGAAGTAAGAAGTCTCACAAAGAAAAGCTCTAAAGAGTGACTCAAGTCACCTTACACTTACTGAGCACCTACTGTGTACATGAAACCACTCCATGCAGCAAACATTAAAGAAAGGGATTCTTTAATCTACAACATGGGAAAGAATGTGCTAAGGGTCATAAAAGTGGGTCAGATATTAGGAGAACATAAAGGAAAAGTAAATTTGTTTCTCTTTGGAGAGAGATAGGAAGGCTTCATGAGTAAAGTGGCCTTTGAGCTGGGAGAGGAAAACAAAGCATAGACGAAGTGACCAAGTCCGTTGAGATAAAACCCTTGGTCCTTATTATTATTGTTTATATTCTCTTCAACAAAATTAGAGATAAGGGCAAAACAGTTTCTGCCTGGAAGTGAGGGGGTGGAGGAGGGGAGAGGGAGAGGGCGGGGGGAGGGGGAGGTACAGGTGAAGGGGGGAGAAATGACCCAAACATTGTATGCACATATGAATAAAAGATATATTTTTCCAAAAAAAAAAAAAAAAGGAAAACATATCAACAATGGAAATAAAATCAGATACGTCACTACAGTTCAAAAAAAAAAAAAAACAACAGTGACGAAGCCTATGTGTAGGAGCTGGGGCAGGTAATGCTTCTGTGACATGGACCCTCTCGCCAGGCTGGTCTATTCTACGTACCCCTGCAAGAATCATGTACCTAAATGAAGAGAATAACACTATAGAAAGTCAGTACTAAATGCACAGTGCACTTTAAAAATACATTTGTGAAGGGTAACACGATTTGTTTTTTGGAGGTACTGGATCTTGAACTCAGGGGCTCAAGCTTGCTAGGCAGGTACTTTGCCTAGCAAAGACCTCCAGCCTTTTCTTGCCTCATTTTTTTTGTTTTTTTTTGATAGGGTCTTGCTTTTATGTCAGGGCCTAGCTTTAGACTGTGATCCTCCTACCTAAGCCTCTGATGTAGCTGAGCTGACAGGAACATGCCACCATGGCCAGTTTATTGATTGAGATTGGGGTCTCACTAACTTTTGTTTGGACTGGCCTCAAACATAGATCTTCTCGATCTCTGCCTCCTGAATAGATGGGATTATAGCACTATCCAATGATTCTTTATTAACACATTAAATAATAAAACCTAGCAAGTGCAATAACCACCATCATTTTGAAACAGTAATAAATATTTTTTGAAATATATGCAACAATTGTAAAGTGAAATGACAATATCTGTGATTTCTATTGGCAACAAAAATGTAAGTACTACTAACACCATTATAGTTTGTTATTTACATTTATGGTAGAAAGAAATGCTTTGTTTCAGTTAGAGGCTAGGAAAAAATAAAGATGCCCTTTTTTCACATTCAAGTTCAAGGACTCCATATTAATTGCTTCCCTGGACCCTAGTTGGGAAACTCCATTAAGGAAAACAGCCTATGCCATGGAAGAAAGTGAGAAATATGGGTATGTCATATGACATGTAGAACATGCAAAAAGAGACAGGAGATGGCAGTGAAAGGCAGTAAAACCCTCAAAGTCAGCAATGTAAGGATGCATCAAGCCCAATTATTAAATCACAGGATGTGCTCAAGTTGCAGAATGGTATCTTCTCCTGGAATAAAAGGAAATGAATGAAAGAAGTGAGGGGATCATTGGTCCACAGGTTTCAAATTAGAGCTCCACTTTTAGAGTGTGAGAGATGACAGCAAATTGACAAATTTATAAAAAGAACACCTATCCCATATAATCTCTGTGATGCAATTGTATGTATATAAGTACGTATGCTATAAGCATGTGTATAAAGATGGATGTCTAGAAAATACACGTCAAACTATTAATAGTGATGAGAACATGGAAATAATTTCACATTTTATTTTTAATTTTAATTATTGGAAAATAGTCAAATAAAGGTTAGGAGACTTACTCAGGCTCACACATGTACCACAAGAACAAAAGAGAACTGGTACCAGAACTCAGAAATTTCCTTCTTGTGTACTGAACAAAAGATTTCAGATTCAGAATTGGATGCATTCAAACACATGAAGTTAGTATCATTATTAACTGCAGCTTCCATAATCTTAAGTATTCAGAAGCTGAGGTTCAGAGTTTGTTAAGTGACTTGCCCAAAGTCATACGACAAATAACCACAGAAGTCAGACCCAGAATCTGGGTCTCCTGGCCCTCCTAAGCAGAAGGCATTTTCCTTGTTGAAAGCAAGGGTTTTGCATCAGCCTGACCTTGGTTAGATTCCAGCTACGGCATCTAGTTGCTGGTATACTTGGGCAAATTCCCAAATATTTCCAATCCTAGGGATCCCCAAGGTTCTTAACCTCAAAGAGTTATAGTGATGAATAAATGATACAATTATGTAGAACCCTATCATGACCTCTGACAAGTAAACAATCCTATCTCAATCACTAAGCCTCTCTGCCCAAGTCCCAGGTAGAAGGACTCTGCTATCACCTTCCAGGAGCCACAGGCATTAATTCTACTCATTAGGCTTAGCAGCCTGGTTCCAGTCTCAAAAGTCAGCCAGAATCCTACTCACTGTGCTTGAAAGCAGCTCTACCGGACAGAGAGTGCACAGCAGCAGACCTCACACAGGCAAGCTGAAGTGCTGAGCTGCAAGTTTGGGGATCTCCAGGGATTCTGAGTCAATAGATCTGCAGTGGGACCAGAGATTCTGAATTGTTCAAAAGCTCCCCAGGAGAATGTAAAGGGCTAACATTCAGTGACAAGTTCTCAATTTGACAAGAGAGAATCTGTCTGTGAATCACCATCAGTCTAATCACCAGCTGTGCATTACCCAGGGGTGACACAACAAGGAATCATAACAAGATCCAGGCCTAGTAGCACTTCTGGGGTTCCTCTGTCAAGGATGAAGGGTAGCAATCACCAGAACCATGGAGACAGAAATGAAACCAATTCAAATTAGCATAAAAATATGTGTTTAGGGGTGCCTGTTCTAGATGCATAACAGTTCCTGGGTAGAAACAAACTTCAGAGATTATTGTATGATTTATACAAATACAATAAGTACAACTCTTACCAAACAGCTGGAGGCCCACAAAGCAAAAATTCACAATAAATGTTGCTGATTTCATTAGGAGAAAAGTGACATTCAAACACCAGAAAGCCGGGGCTTCAAAATGGCCTGCTTTGGTAATGAGAAAATATCTAATAACAAGGCAGGTCTAGGAGCACTATGAAGGAGCACACAAGTTTAGAAGTGACACGAGTTTAGAAGTTTGAAGTGACTAGGTGCTGTTTATCAGCCTGGAAGGACACAGTGCCAGCAAGCTATTTTCTTAGTGTTAGTAGGCAGTTTTTGCGCACAATTTTATCCTCAAATCCTGCATACTACTTGGCAAACAGTGTTTGTTGAGTGCATGAAAGACAGAGGAATAGGAGCTCGTGGAGTGGCTCAAGTGGCAGAGTATCTGCCTAAGAAGCCTAAAAGCATGAGGTCCCATGCTTTTGAGTTTGAGTACAAACCCCAGAACCACCAAAAAAAAAAGAACAGAAAGAAAGAACGAGACTAAGGGCCAGTCAAGACAGATAGGCAAAGAGAAATTAAGCAGCCTTATTTGAGTGGTGAATTCCCCTGGAAGTGGGGTCTTTTGGTTATCTGAAACAAGAGAGATAGAAACTGATTGCTAGTATAGTGAAAAGTACATGAGCTTTTTGAGTCAAAAACATGTGTGGGACTAAACTCATCTTCTGTATCTTTGTATAAATACTTGATCTCTTGGAGACTTGATGTCTCATCTTTAAAAGGGCTCCTACTTCATCCTCAAAATAGGTAGGATTATACTTATCCTTAAAGTTGTCAGAAGATTACATGAACTAATGGATTTATGCAAAGCAGCTAGCAACTTGGTCAGCACAAAGTATGAGCTTAACAAATGGCAATGCATGTAGGAGGATTAATCCTGCTCTCTGTAGCCAGAACCAATATCCTCCTAGGCTGCTGCTAATTGTACTCCATAGTTCATTCTGATGTCAAGCTGCAGAAATAATCCATCTGAAGTTCACTAGGTTTTCTGATAAAGCACTTGTCTTTAAATAAGTAATAAAGGGGGGAAAGGAGGGAGCGGGGGGGGGGGGGGAAGGGGGGAGAAATGACCCAAACATTGTATGCACATATGAATAAAAGAAAAAAATAATAATAAAATCATGTATACATTCCTTTTCAGTTAGCAAAGTAATTTAACTTTCAGATATCATTCTGAAACAATGCATTACTGTTATTCATGCTTGATAGATCAAAAAACTAAGTCCACATAATCAGTGAGAGGCAGACTAGGGCTGAAACTACAGCTTTTAACATTTTATTATAATGATCATGATTTTCTTAATCAAGAATTCAAATAGGTGATCTTATTATGGGAATAAAATACTTGAACTCAAAGACTGCTTCAGAAATCACTTCAGATGCTGCTTGTATTATGCTAATACTCTTAACCAAAATCAGAAACAAAATCCTGAAAGAAGCTAATTTTTTTTAAATAAAACCTGTTCTCTGGATTTCATGCATCTATTCCTTACAGTCTCAAGGAAAAGAGAACATGTCTCAGAGTCAGGCTGCACTGAGTTTTAGTAATATTGCTACCATTTATGAGTCATTTGACCTTGTTTGTTTCTTAGCCCCACTAAATCCCAATATCCTCACCTGTGTAATGGGAAAGCAATCCCTACTCAAAAGGCTATCTAAAGTTCTTGGCCCAAGGTGGTCAGCAAATGATAGCTACTCTAGTAAGATACTTGGTCTGGTAACTGTCTCCTTCCTGCCTTCTCCAGCCTCTGCAAACCCTCTCTTCAACATATGTTCAATGGCAGCACAACCAGTCTCCATCCAGCCTCGACAGGGAACGAAGATAACAAAAGAGCCAGCAGAGACATTATGCAAATACCAAATATTATTAAAACATTAATGAACTCTGGCAATTTCCCTGAATTTTGATAAATGGTGTTTATTATGCACAACCAGCCTCTCACACAATCTGGGCTCTCAAACATTAACTAGATAAAAATAGCAATCATTCCCCTAAAAGACCCAGGTGTAAAGAAGTAAGGAGTAAGTCTGGATGACTTCAGCTAATACCTGCTTCCAAAGGAATCAGAATCTCTGTATAAACAAGAGAACATTGGATTGGATCACTGAGGACCAAGGTGACTTGTCAGTGGGTTCACCTCTACCCCTCAGCCTCTGCAGAATCCTGCTTTGACAGGACGGTGAGTGTCTTGTCCACTGTTTATGACAACTGTCTACCACCCCTTTGCTCTTCTTTGTAAAACTGCCTCCAAACTAGACAAAAATGAAAACTGGAGAGGCTTCAGTACATACTAACAATCTTACACAGATAGTGACTTCTCTGACCACCATCCCCCCAACTGCCTGAAACTAAAGGTAGCATTATTCACAGCTCCATTAAAAAGGCTTGTACCAAATTCCTTGGCCATTTCATCCTGTACGAGAGGATAATGTTTTTAAGCCACTGACAATCCTCAGGTGCAGCTTAGACGAGGCAGAACAAAGCCAAGAGAATTACCCCCTCCAACAACTGCCAGAAATGAGGGCCTGATGCCACCTAAGTAACACCTTAACAAGCTGGGGGTCATTAAGAAACCTCATTCGAATATTCATGAAAGACCCAAGGCTGTGGCAAGTGAAACAAAGTGTACAAAAAAGAGATTTTGTTTCTAAAGCTAAGCAAAAATCTGCTTTAGAAAAAGTAAATCCACAAGGGGGGACCCTTGCTGTCCCCAAACCTTCACTTGTCTAGAGCAGCCAGCACTTCATTAAAGAGAAGGAACTTGAAAATGAATGCAGCACCACACACAGGCAAGCTCATTTCACCATCTGCCTTCCAATGTCCAGAGGGGCAAAGGGCTTAAATGACACTCCTGAATTTTCTCTCCTGTAGGTGGAAAAATCAAATTCCCAGGGGGAAGAAAGACTTCTCTTACAAGGTCGACAGCATAAACAAGGAAAAGAAGCAAATGTAGTTTACCTGTCAACACAACGCCACCTGAGACATTAAACACATGGCATAAATTAGCACCCTAAAATAATCATCCTTAATATTTAGATAAAGGCTTTGCTAATTCAGTGTATCAGATGTAGGGTTAACATAGAAGTTCCTAATGGTCAAACATGTTCCCTTCCTTGTCATCTCTAATTTTCTAATCCATGACCCACTACTTCTTTCTAGTGAAGGACCTAGGGCAAGAGAGTGAAAAACCAAGGCTAGGGCTGTAATAACACAATGGCAGACTTCTGTTATTTATGCCAAAGGTTAAGGCTGTGATTAAGCAACTTAAATAAATGCCCTGAGCTCTCTGTGTGTCCCTACCTTCCTGACAATCACTGGTTCATTTTCAGATGTAGAAGCTTTGAAAGCATTTTAAGCTTCCCTCTGAAAGCTCACCCTATCAGGCTGTGGATTTCTTTTTTTTTTTTAATCTAAATAGTAGAACAGTCAAATATCTCAATAAAGATCTTTCCAAACCCATACACAATCTAGAATACACTTGTGAAGCGAGTAGCAAAGGTAAAAACTAGCCCTGAATTTTAACATGTTCCATATAACTTATCAAGTGGTTAATACTACCAGTGGACCACGTTCAACAAGAATTACCCTCACACACACACACACACACACACACACACCTGGGCTAAGGGGGAGAAAGAAAACCTCGAGGGACAAAGGTATCCCAAGAGAGAACCAGCAACAGACAGCCGGCTGCAATCCAAATCTCAGGAAGGAGGCAAGAGGCTCCGTGCCAATCAAATTTTCCACTAGCTGGAAAATTGGCTGAGGATGTGTTTGTAGTGCACACAGAGACACGCGTTAGAGCACCGCTACCCTAGAGTCCCAGTTCTGCCGGACGTGAACGGCTGGACCACTTACTGCATGACAGCCACGATTCCACTGGTGGAGCCGCAAGTTACATCCGAGGCTTCCAGCAGTAGATACTAATTCAACAACTCAGTGGCAATAATCCCAATAGTTAGGTTCGGTCACCCAGACCTAGCTCATTTATATTCCTTTGCATGGTATTCAATAATCTTTCAGGACCGGTAGATGAGGAGCTAGGAGGTGGGAGTGGGCGGCTTTATTTTTTAAACCCGGCGTCTCCCAGCTGCAAACTCTGGGCACCTCTCTTGGCCGGCACTAGGACAACACACAAAGAGGAGGGGGCTAGCGCTCCTTGCGGTCAGAGCACTACGCCTGGTCATTTTAGAGCAGGGAATTAGGAATTCCGAGCTCAGCCACAAGCCTGGAGAAGCACCGGAAATGCTCCCGATTGCTTCAAAGGGAAGTAGATTTGCAAATCAAAGTTGCAGGAACTCCGGGTGCCCAGACAACTTGGGCGGGTTACTCGGGAACACCCAACAAGTTTGGCCACCGGGGGCTCGGCATGACAGCGCCGCGCCGCAAGACAAGAGAAGTAACTTGTCGCACGGGCAGAGCCAGAGCCCCAACCTGCTTCGGTTCCCCAAGCTCCGAGGAGGACCCAAGAACCAGCGCAGGGAAAGCGCAGGTCCCAGCCCCGGGACCCAGATCCTTCAATTGGAAGGCGCTGGAGGCTCTCACCTGGCCGGCGCTGCGTCTATGGGCTTCCCCCAACACTGAGACATCTTTCCGCCACCACCTCACCTGCCTGCCAGCCCCAAGGTTGAGATATTAACAAAAGAGCCAGCGATCGCAGGAGAAAAGGGGCACCCGGCACAAAGTGCAGTGAGGAAGGGAGGGAAACCAGCTCGGCTTGCAGCGGAGAAAGAAGGCAAGCGGCGGAACAGAGGGGTTACACCCGGGATACCCGGAGCTAGGAAAAAAAGCGATCGAGAAGGGAGAATGGGTTGTCCACTCCGCTTCCCATTACACACACACACACACACACACACACACACACTCCTCCCCCTTTTTCCTCCTTACCCAGCATGGAAAAGATAAAATCCTTGGCGGTGTGAATCTCCAGCGCTCTCTGATCATCATATTCCCGCTGGTCGTGCTTCGTAAATTCTTGGATGAGTTTGTTCAATTCCTCCACCCGAGCTCCGGACCTGAAATCCAGCTCCGGGAAAGCAGGCTTGTTGTTACAGCCCAGGGAGGCTGCCTTGCTGGCGGTGGGAGCCGCCATCTTCATGCAAAACGCGCCGAGCAGCAGCTCCGCGGCGGCTGCACCCACCCCCGCCCCCCGGGCCTCCTCCACTCGCCGGTTCCCGGGCTCTGCCCGGCCCGTGGGCGGGCTGGCGTCTAGGCGGGCGGTCCCCGCTCCGCGCGCTCCGGGCTTCGGCTGGAGCCCGACTGCGGCGAGGGTGCGCGTGTGGCCCCGACACCGTTTCCGCCGACCCCGCGCCCGCCCCAATGCTGCGGGTCCCTGGCCTCCCCTTAGCCCTCGCTGGCCGCGGCGACAGCGGTCGTAGCGCCAACCCGAGCCTCCCCCGGGGCAAGGAAAGTGAAGTGGAAACAATGTGAAATTCACCAGCTCTGAAATCAACAAGCTGCCGGCTCCAGTGTTACGGAGCCAGCACCAGCGTCCGCATTTAAAGGGACAGCGCACCCCGTGGAAAGAAAAATAAATAAATGACAGAGGTCTGCGCGCCAGTATCACTTGCCAATCTGTAGTCCGGCTGACAAACGCGGTGTGGACGTGTTCTTTCTCCACCGCCACCACCCCCACTTTGGGGGCCGGGCTTGCCAGGCGCATTCAAGGAGAAAGGAGTCCATAGCTTAGTCTTAAGGGCGGTGTCCAGGGCGAGAGCATTTATTTGGGCTCGTTCCATCTCTATCCAAGAAGTCTGATACCTTTAGGATGGTGAAGGAACCTGCCTTAAAGAATTTGAAACATATCTTCTGTTCTTTTAATATAGATTGCCAAGAACGGTAAGATTAAGTTTATCAAAAAGGGGTGCCCACCCTGTCACGTATAAACACTCCCATTAACCGCTAAATCCCAACCTTTGCCCTAGGTAATTAGTTTTCCTGGGTAACAACTTACTCTACTTAATATATAATAAGTTAATAATAATTATGCGCTAACATAATGACAGGCAAACTGAAGTGGCGACGTGGGGGAGGGGAAACAGAATGAATTGCCCCAGGTTCCAATGACTTTGAGTGAAGAGGTGAGAATTCTCTCATTCAACTAACAGAATTTGAGCACTGACTATTTGCCAGACAGAATGCCAGAATGTGGATAGTGATCAGGACTTCTGCAATGGAATTAGTTCCACTGAAGTCATGGCTTTAGATGTAGAACCTCAGAGGTGGTTTTAGTGTTGATGTGACTCAAACACTTAGGAGGTGGAGTGGCTCTTACAAACCTTAGCTTCTTCAATTCTCCAAAAATGCGTTTCTTCTGTACCCCCCAGTCTCTGATTTGAATCAGGCCTTTTTAATTTCTCATAACCAGACACCCATGTTGTTTTGTTAGACCTGAAAGGAAGTCCTGGCTCTGCCTTCTCATTCACAGTAAAATAATAATTCCTGTCTCACAGGCTGTTTTAAGGACTCTATGAAATAAAGCTGGTCAGCAAATAATATAAGGAATGACGTACTAAGTACTTAATAGAGTTTAGCTATACTAGCTTCTGTTGTTGTTATGAACTTAATTCCTTCCTTTTCCACAATCTATTCTCCACAGTGTTGCCACAATCTTCACAAAACACAGACATGGCCACTGATACCTGCCTCCACTATCTCTCCCTTTATTCCCTTCTCAACTTTACACCAAAGCCAATTCATGGCTGCCTTTTTTTGAAAGCTTCTTCAAGCCAACTTCCTCCAGCCCCAGCCCAACTTGGTTGGGTTTCCTTCCTTGGAGCCCCAACCCCTTGATACCCCCTTACAGAGGCTTTCATGTGACACTAATTTCACCCTCATTTTATCATTGCTCATGCAAATCTCAGACTATGAGAGTCCTGATAACAAAATCTACATCTTGCTTATCTTTGTGTTACCTCAGCATTTGGCCCTGCACAGGGTCCTCTATATTTATCGAAGCAAGTAGAGTGAAGAACCAGTCAATTTTTCTTGCTTTAAACTCTCTCTCTCTCTCTCTCTCTCTCTCTCTCTCTCTCACAGCAATACTAGGGTTTGAATTCAAGACCTCAGACTTCACTAGGTGCTCTACCACTTGACCTACACCCTGAACCCTTCATGCTTTAGTTATCTTTTAAGTAGTGTCTCCTGTTTTTTATCCCAGGCTGGTGTCAGATGGTGATCCTCTTACCTAGGGCTTCCTATGTAGCTGGAATCACAGGCATGAACCACCATCCCCAGCTTGTTGGTTGAGATAGGGTCTCACTAACTTTATGAGGGGGCTATCTTCTAGCCACTATCATGATCTCTGTCAAATAGCTGGGGTTAAAGGTCTGAGCCACCTCACTTGGCCTAGCTTTCCTCATCTTTAAAACAAGCCTTCTCACCCATTTAATACAAAAATATGTCCCTAGATAAATGTTGGTGGGCTGATGAGGAAGCCACTTCAAACCTGTCTTTGCAGTTTGCTTAGCCACCCCAGCCACTCCCCATGAGAGGGTGTTACCTACCATTACCTGGGTGGTAGTGAAAGCCAGAGAAGTGGGGGGAACTCCAGCACATATTGATCCACTCCGTCCATCAATGCTTCTGTGATCAGTGCCAGGCATCTGTGACACAGCAGCTGAGGTAATGCCACACGGATCAGGATGGCTTCCTTTATTACAGCTAGAAATACTTTAGGTTGGTTGGGGATGCTCAGTGGTAGAAAGCTTCCATAGCATGCGAGAGGTCCTGTGTACCTCATGCACCAAAAAAGAAAGAAAGTCAAGACATCTTACTTATCCTTATCGATTTTCAAAAACATGGTTGAAGTATCACCCTGCCCTTATTTCTGCTTTTTAGACAACAGGTGTTTAGTAGAAATTACTCTGATTGCAACTCAGTTCTGGGCCTTGGCAGTTTTGAATGACTAAGTCAGTGAATGATCTCTGTGTTGTTCATTGTCTGTTCTACGTCAGCCAGATCAGAATTCTATGAATCACTCACCCTCAATGAGCCTATTTATTTATTTAGAGAATGTAGCTGAATGGTAAACACCATTCATAGGCTCTTATAGAACTGTGATAAGATGACATAAATATCTCTTGTTAATTCTAGAAGAAAAAAAAGGTGAGAGGGAAGGGAATCAGGAACCATATTTTCTGATCAATCTCTTGGAAGAGTTTTTAACCTCTGGACCCTAGGAGACTATGAGCTCCTCAAGGGCAAGTGCTGTGTTCCTGTTACCTTTGTAAACACTGAGTTTGTAAAGTTCCTGATCCACCTTATGACTTTAGTTAATGTGTCTGAATGAATATGAATGAATGAACAAATGAACTAATACCATCCCACAGAACCCAAGAAGTCTGCATTGAGGTGAGTTTTACTACAATTACACTATCCATGGTTTTCCAATAATACTTAAGTTGTTATAAATGTAGGTGTTTCTACTTGAGCCTAATTAAATACTTCTATTGCTTGCCTTTTCCCCACTGTATATGTTTTATGATTGAACAGGAGGAGGAAATGAAGAGAAAAGTGAAGAGAGAGGAAAAAACAATTCTTAGAAGATGTTCAGGAGTGTCTGGGCTTTGTAATAAAAATGCACATGTCTAGAGCTTTGACAAATGACTAGAGTTAATCATCTAAATGAGCACTAAAGTGTGCTGTCTTCACTTTCTCCAGCAGCATCAGACTAACCAGAGGAAGTCCTGCATTTCCCACAGGGAGGTAGAACTTTCTCCACTCCTAGATTTTATTAGCAGCGTCTGAAAAAGTCTCCATCTTGCTTCTCTGGAGCTGTTTGCTTTCAAATACTATTCTGAATTTCCATGGCCAACTCTCAGCCACGAATAACTGGGCTGTGCTGAGCTTGTATTAAAAATAGCAAGCTCCACATCCACATGATAGATTAACAAAATATAATTTTAAACAAAGTTTCTCTGGCCTGACAGAGATTTAAATAGCAGCCCCAGCTACAAAATCTGGCCTTGGGCAACTGGATTTTCAATAAAAGTCTAAATAATCAAAATGGCTTCAGTTTACTGTGATTTGAAAACTAGGCAGGAAAAAGAGAGGCAATAGTTGGGGTTTTTTGTTTTGTTTGTTTTCCCCTAGCTTCCACAAATGAGAGAAAACATGTGATACTTATCTTTGTGGGACTGTCTTATTTCACTTAACATGATCTCCAGTTTCATCCATTTTCCAGCAAACAAAACTTCATTCTTCTAAATGACTGAGTAAAACTTCATTGTGTATGTAAAAACACATTTTCTTTCTCCCATTCATCCATTAATAGGACCTGGACTGATTCCATAATTTGAATATTGTGAATAATGCCTTCAAAACCATGGGTGTGAGGGTATGTCCACCATAAGCTGACTTTGATTCTTTGAAGTATATTCCCAGACATGGAATCATACAGGAGTTTTATTTTTAATTTTGTGAGGAGTCTCCATACTCATTTCCATAGTGGCTATACTAATTTACATGATCACTAGCAGTGAATAAGAGTTCCTTCCTCCCCTTCCCCATCCTTACCAGCATTTGTTGTTAGTTGTTTTCTTAATGAAAGCCATTCTGACTGGAGTGAGTTGGAATCTCAAATTAGTTTTGATTTGCATTGCCCCATGGTTAATATGATCCAAGTATATTACATACATGTATGGAAATATCACCATATAACTCTTTACTATGTATAATTTAATAAATGTGAATTTAAAAAGAGGCAAAAATGATAGACCTGTGGAATGGTGGTGGTAGGAGCATTTTTAGAAGATAAATCTTAGAAAATAAAATTAAAACTTAATTTTAATTTTGCAGAACTGGCGCACAGAAAAAAGAAAGGAAATTTACCTAAACAGTCACCAAAGATGGTACTATTTCTATTTTTAATAATAACTTAAAATTTAGTAAATATTTACTGTGCTTCCATATTGCCAGAAGGGGCATGGAAGATGCCATGAAACTATACCAACATCATAATTTAAAATAAAAAAGGAAGAGTGGCCCTTGGACAAATGCACTCATTACACTTGAAATTTAAATCTCAGCAAACCAAGATTACTTGTCTACTTTTCCCTGGCAATAGATGGACAATTAGGACTAGAATTAAATTAAATCTCTTTGAGTTTACAAACAAACCCCTAGATGCCCATGTTCCTGCTTGGGGCAAATTGGCCAGTTTTATCTCTGATGAGATTAAGCCATTGAAATGTTAGTGAAGACTCTACTTCCCCCTCTGTATGGTAACCCTCTTCACCAAGTCTATCTGCTTCTAACCGGGTGGACCGCCCCTGAATACCAAACCCTCTGATATGTTTCTGTGGTTCTGAGGTCCTTGCCTCACCCTCTCCACCAACCTGTGGCATAATCACCTTGGGGGCCTGGGGAGTCTAGCCATTAAAAAAAAAAAAAAAACTAGAACAGCATATATCGCCCCACTAATCTGTTGTTTTAATCTCTACAGCTGCTCTGCTGAAGGTGGGATGGGATCTACATGTGTGAAAAGAAGACAATGAACTCTAGAAAGAAGATGACAGTACCTGATAATGCTTATTAATGTCCCTTACAATGATAAAGCACTTTACAGTTCAACAAAGCACTGTTAAACAACGATTCATTAATCAGTCTCTCACAACCTCCTGTTAAAGCAGGGCCCTCCAGGCTACTATTACGATCCCCATTTTAGAGATAAGAAACTCAAGTTTAGAGAGATGGTGATTTGGGGGGAGGTCATCACAGTAATTGTCATCCTTCAGCTCTCTACTTCCTGCAAATGGATTTTCCTGGCCTTCCTCTAGCTCCACACCCCCAAGTTCAGGTCATATAGGCTCTTTCTAGACTCTTCATTGCCTTTGGACTTTCTATCACTGTTTTTTCTCACTCTTCATTGTAACTGCCTATTTCTTACCTCTCCCTCACAAAGATGAGGATTCAAGTGGACTTGTCTATCTTAATTACAGATGTATCACCAGTACTTATCACTGGATCTGGAACATAGTGGGTCCTCAATAAATGTTTGATAAATGAAAAAGTAAATGAATGAACAAGGTGGTAGACTCAGGGCCCAAACCCAAGTCTTTTGAACTAGGTCCTCACTGGCTCTATTGTTAGAAACAACTGAGCATCCACAGAAAGGCTAATAATCTCTTACAGTTTAGCATCTGAGTATGCTTTACACAGAATTTCACAGATATCACCTGATCCCAAAGCTTGATTCAAGTTCCATCACCGCAAATGAAACATTTTGTTCTCTCCACCCTACCTTAAAATCTACGGACATGTCATTTGCTCAGTAAACTTTCTGACAAAATAACTTGAAACATTAAGTCACAAATTTCAATTATTTCCTTCTTTGGGGAAACCCATTTAACTTCACTTCTACACATCAGGTAGGCAAAGATAAAGTGACTGTGCAGACAATTATAAATAACTCTAGAAATCTTCTCAGCTTGTGAATGCCTTTAGCCCCATCAGCTGTTTTATGGAAACTTGAGTTCTTCATGACCAACCAATCACTGTGAACTCGCCAAAGGCTCAGCTTTGTCCTCCACATCAATCCATATCCTCCTTTTTTTTACATTGAGCAGGGTACCTTGTCATGGGAAAAGTGAAGATATTTGGCTTGTGTTTTTATGATCAATTTATTAATTAAAGGAAAATTCATTTAGTCATTTTTTTCCCCTATGGGGCTATAGAGTTCAGAACCAGGAGAAATGGGTGACAGGTACAGAAATAAAGACTTCAGAAATAAAGATCAGGATGTGGAAGCATTTCTTAGCATTAAGATTTGTACTGCAGTGAATATGCTGCCTTATGAATTAGTAAACTCCCCATCACGGGAGGTGCTCAGAGCTGTGCTATGCATCCATCAGGATCACACTAGACGAGGTTCCTGAATTGGGACGGACTTAGACTATGACCCTGGAAGTGCCTTTCAGCTATCAGGAACTTCAATTCTATGATCCATTTTCAGCTAACAGAATAACTGAAAACCAGCTCTATACAAGGATGTACTCCATGACAGAGATACCTTCTGCACTAAGCACAAGGTGCTTTATATCCATTTTCATGTGAGACCTAAGATTAAAAATTGTGTCTTTTTTCTATGTTTAAAATATTTACTATATACTTCTAGCAAGTCTTTTTGTCCTTGTACAAAATCCTCATACAAAGACGTTCCTGTGGTAAAGAAACATGCCACATAACATCATATATACACCCCATACCTAACTTTGTATTCAGAGGCCTCAGGAAAGAGAAAAGAAAGGTTCTTCCTTTAACACATTAATTTACTCACTTTATGACAGAATCCTGTTCTCTGAGGTATATACCATTGACATGGGAATCACAGTGCTGTGTGTTTTGTTTTCCAGACCTTGTGAGAAAAGAATTCTTTAACGCCTGCACTGGGGCAAGTTTACTGAAAAACTTGGCTTTCTCCCACCCCCATCAGTGCAGTATATGAAGAGAAGGTGTTATTTCCCCTGATCTAAGACCTAGTGTGTTGAGTTGTGGTCCAAAGCTCATTTTTAAATTCCAACTTGCAAAACCTGGAGAGAGGGCATTTGTGGAAATGCTGACATTCTGTCAGCTCTGACAGCATTATCACACACAGCCATAGACACACTGTGTTAGAAGCCATTAGAAGCCATGCCTTCTAATCTGAGTTCTCTAGTAATACTTTCTAACAGAAACAAACAAAAATGAAACAATAATCCACTGCCAAATGCCTTGCATTTCTCAGTGCTTCTTATGTAGTCTAGTGGACAAGAAGGGAAAAATTTAAAAAGGAAAGAAAGAAAAAGAAATGAGGAACTACAGAAATGAAGAAGACACAATTCCTTTAGTTTAATTCTAATTATTCTGTAAGTATGCGCATTTCACTGAAATTTGCCTCAAAGTTTTTGGAGAGTAGGGTAGGCAGGGGCATATAGGGTGTACATTATAAAGCAATAAATTCAAACAAAACTAGTGATCTAGGAGTCTGGAGACCCCCATTCTACTGCAGCTTTAACCATTAGTTGGTTCTATGATCAGAGGAAAATCAATCTTCTCTTCTTCTCTGAATCGCCTTTTTGTGTGTAAATGAATAGAGTAAGGTGTCATCCAGGCATGACATTCTGAGACTATCTGTAGCTCTAGCATGAAAAGAAAATCAGCAATCTTGTGCCCCTGCAAATTCCTAACACATTTCGTTTGTTTATTTTTCCCCAGTCTGTCATCGTACAGCTTGACATTCCATAGTTAGGCATTCTAAGAATTCTCATCCTCTCTCTCTCTCTCTCTCTCTCTCTCTCTCTTTCTTTCTTTAGGAACTTTGCTCTAAAACAATTAGCCTGAAATCAAAGAGAAGAGAATCTATAAGTACATTAAGACCTCCTTGTTGGCAATCTTGGCTAATTGCTTCTTATTCTCTGCTGGTGGGAGGGATGAAGAAAGCCTGCTATTAAAATTCACTCAGTAGCTCAGCCCTGGGGCCTGGATATATGGCTTCTTGGTTCTTAGGCTCCACCAAGGCCCAGCAGGTATGTCGGCCTTCAGAAATCTTTCTCTCCACAGGATGAGAGGAAACAAAAGGTACCCAAAGAAAGTCCACAGAAAATATTTACAAGAGGCTATGCAACAGTTACAAAATAATTTTCGGGCCCCAAAATTAGATGCAAAGATTCATTGTTCTGAAGCCCACATGCAGGATAAATGTATATATGGGGATTTATAGGCAGGCTGATAAAGTGCTGGGGCACAAGGAATGGTGATTTTAGCAAAAAGCCTTAGGGAGTCTTTTATTTTTACAACCAAGATATGGAAGAAATCTGGCCCTCGAAATCTGGGCTGCAGTTTAATTTCTTTGAGAAGAACAACTTTAGAAGACTAATGCAGTAATTGATATACCCTGGTTAGCAAAGAAGGAAATACTTGCAATGTAATAAATGATATTCAAGTGTGTATAATATCAAAATAGATACTAAATTAGGGATATAGCCAGGTGTAAAATCAAATATATATTAAAGAAGAAAAGAAGGACTCCTAAATTCTATCACATCAATATCTTAATCCTACAGATGAAGAAGATGTGAAGAGAACAGAAGTGGCCTGTCCAAGGGAATACAAGGAGTGTAGGACTGGTTGTCTTTTGTTTTCTACCATCCACATCAAGAGAGCCAAAGAATTTGAGGACCTATGCAGCAGTTATTAATCAACACCTACAAGTTACAAACTTATAAATAGCCAAAATTGTGCAAAACTTAGTATACAGCCTGACAAATGTCCAAAACTTGATAAATGTGGTATTTTCAATAAAGTTATCTTTTATTCCTTTATTACTTCATCAAATATCTACTGAGCTTCTATTATGTGTCAGGTCCTGTTGCAGACACTGAGAATACAGCAGTGGACAAAACAAAAAATCTTGACCTCCTTATATTTCAAGTAAGTCATGTAAATTTAGAGCACAAACTGAGTATATTACATTAAACTTAACTCTCCATCTAGATCAGTGTTCTCCAGAGAAACAAGACCTATGTGAAGAAATTTATTTCAAAGAATTGGTTTGTGCAATGATGAGGACTGACAAGTTCAAAACCTGCAGGGCAGGCCAATCCAAAACCTACAGGACAGGTGGCAGGTTAGGAACTCAGGCAGGAGTTGATGCTGCAGAATTTCTTTTGCAAACCTAGGTTTTGTTCTTAAGGGCTTTCAGCTAATTGAACAAGGCCCATCCACATTATTTAGGGCAATCTTCTTTACTTAAAGTTAACTGATTGTGGATGTCAATCATATCTACAAAATACTTTCACAGCAACACCTAGACCAGTGTTTGATGAAGTTCCTGGGTACTAGAGCCTACTTAAGTTGACACATAAAACTAACCATCACAACACATGTATTCAATAAGTATTTACTAAGTATTTATCACACCTCAAGTTCTGAGATAAATTATGCAAGATAATTGCCCTCTAAAGGAAGGGCCTATGTTATTAAACAAATTCTGTAAATCACCATGGAGGACATTTGCTAGCTTCCTGATTTGAAGGAAGTAATACTTCCAGGTTAAAAAAAAAAAAAGAAACAACAAAACACCAGGAGTAGCTGAAAACACAAAAGACAGTAGACCTTGTCCTTGAAGAATGGGTAAAATTAGAACAAGAGAAACAAGAGGGTGGCATTCCTATTGGGAGAAAAAGCGTGGAGTCAGTAAAATGTGTGACATATATAGGAACATTGAGTGGTTTTGTTTGGCTGGAAATATAGAGCATTCATCAAAACCTCTTTTATGTAGCCAGTGATTACCCCATACTTATTCAAGTATTCATTCCAAAGATACTAGCACATTTGCAGCTGAAACAGAGAGGTCGGAGATTCTTCCAGAGTCACACAGAAAACCTTCAGGGTGTTACACACACACACAAGTCAATGCCAATTTCCTTCAGAAGCTAGATATGGCTGGCTCTCCAAATTGAGTTTTGTCATCCTCAAGAAAGGTGCATGCTTATTTCTGTTGTTTCACTTCAATTATCTTTGAAAGAGTCATATTATCCTTCCATAAATGGAAGAAATTTATTAGGCCTTAACTTTCAATGAACAGAAAGCTATTGAGTCCCCAAACAAGACGTTCAGTGATAGATCACAAAATTAAAACTTTACTGTTTTTATCCCCCAGTGGAGAGTATTTTTTAGTGTGTACATGTGGGTATGTTGTGTATTTGTGTGCCTCTGTGTGTGTGTGTGTGTGTGTGTGTGTGTGTGCGCTCAGGAAGATGGTATAGACAGAGAAAATATATATAGGAACCACAAAGTTCACAAGAAAGTAAAACTTACCTAAGACTTCTGTTATTTTATAGTTTTGTGTTTTATATATTTCCTTTCTTTTTTGGCAGTACTGGAGTTTGAACTCAGGGCTTCATGCTTGGTAGGTAGGAGCTCTACCACTTGAGCCACTCAACAAGCTCCATTTTTGTGATGGGTTTTTTTGAGACAGGGTCTCTCAAATTATTTGCCTGAGCTGGCTTCAAATAGTGATCCTCCTGATTTCTGCCTCCTGAGTAGCTAGGATTATGGGTGTGAGCCACTGGCGCCCAGCTGTATATTCCTTTTCCTAGAATTCCTCTCAGCCATCTTGTATCTATGCTTGAGCCCCACCCTCATTTTAGAGAATAACTGTTGACTTAGCAAATCATTATTAAGCAGACATAGTTCATGCCTTACTTACTCAACTACCAGCCTCTGCCATCCCTGCATTAAGCCCAATCATCTTTTTTTGTCTAAATAGGAATTCATGCTTTTACTAATGAACTAGCCAGCTATGGTTTGTTTTGAAGAGTGATGCTATCATGGCACTCAAAACAATGTGGCTAGCTTTGAGTTTAATGCAACATTTTAAAAAACTAAGATAATTATAAAAATTAGAGGATTCCAGACACCTCCCAGAAGTCTTCATTCAGGTTTGTGACACTCTGATCAGAAACAAATTGTACCTCTTCTTACCCTCTGCTACTCTTGTTTTCTACTTTATGAAAGGGAAGCTGAGGTCCTGAACCAGGAAGTGATGTCATCAAGTGCCTGGTGCCCATAAAGTGCATTACTTTAATTAAATCTATCAAAGAGGCTAATAAAAGGGAGACTGGGGAGAAATGAGGTTATTGATTAGAGATATTACATAAATGGCCATCACTGGGGAGTGAATGTTAACAGATGTGTGGAACTCTCAGGGCATCTGAGTTCAGCTTCCTCAGTGGAAGATCATTTGTCATGTGGTGTCATTCTTCAATTATTTTCCAAAGGAAAATAAGAAGGAGTGAGTCTAGAGGCTTTGAATCAGATTACCTTGTATTTTCATAATATTTTAGAATTATTTTGTACTATCTCATTTTGATGTTAGTCCTCACAACCATCTTGTAGGACAGGCAAGGCATAGATTCATGGACTGTTGGATCACATTTTGGAAAGCAGAGTTTAAGCCTCCATAGTACATCCATAACAACTGAACATGAGTGGGTCCAAGAGGATGCCTGAGTGTACCTCAGGAGGGCAGGTGGCAGAGAGACACAGAATATCTTAGTGAAGATAATGGTAATTACACACTCCAACTAATGGCCTTTGTAAGAAAATATCCCCTCCCAGAGTGGGTGCTAATCTATTGTAACAAGGTTTGGTTTATTGTGTTTCATTCTATCCTTAGGACAAGATCACATCTCTGGAGTCTCTCCTTAGAAAAGTGGACCTCCTCAGAGAGAATCATCAAGACAGATGCAGGGCTTCAGGAAAGTATCTAAGGCAAGTCTGAAGTAGATAAGAAAGAAGACTTACTGGCCTGGGATTGGAGTTTGAAGAGTATGAAGAGTCAAAAGTAGCTTTCAGAAGGGTTGGGCTCCCTGGAGGCACGGAATAGAGGGGATGTGACCACAAAGTGAGTCATCTTGTCTTCCAAGGCTTGACCACACCATAAAGTGTGGTAATAAAAGCTTCAGGTGTCTCCTGGTCCTTTAAGGAGAATGTGCTGTTGTGTAGGGAAAAGGCAACAAGAGCTTTAGCAAGAAATTGCTTTGGCAGTAGGAAATCTCTACTGGCATGGGATTCATGGATCAAGCCCCTTCTCCAGATTTTTTTTCTTTCTCTCTCTCTCTGGTGGTAGTGGGGTTTGAAGTCAGGGATTTGCACTTGCTATGTAGGCCCTCTACCACTTGAGCCAGGCCCCAAGCTCTCCTCCAGATTTGGATTCCTAATGTTATAGCTATCCTGCTCTGGAGATCTTCCTTTGAGTTCACTCAGGCAGATTCCCTCACATTTCACCCAAGGATTTATCTCAAGGATTAAAGTCTTGGGGACTCCCACAGAACTGGGAGCTAAATGCCAACTGTCTCTTCCTGATGTTCTCCAGAGAGAGGTCTTGTCCACCTTGTTGCTCTTTCACAATGCATTTCATAGATGAGACAACTAGTCTGTATAATCTAACAGAAACCCAAAGTCCAGTTTTTAGACCTGTGGTAACTCACCCCTGCACTTGACTAGATTCCGGCTCCCACAGTAACTTTGTCCTTAACATCCAGCATTTACTGAGCACTTATGGTCTTTCAGTTTTCACAGACTCCTGAGGAAGTTGAAGTACCATTTCCATTTCAGAGTAGGACACTGAGGTTTAAATTGATCATGTAACTTGTGCAAGTAAGTAGTAAAAACAAAATCTGGCCTTTTGCCTGCCTATGTTTGAAACCAAGTCTATGGTGTTGACCACTATCCTGTGTATGGTGCCTTCTTGTTGGTCTCAAACAGTGACTGATGGATGGCACAGTAGGTAGGATACAGACTGCCTGACACTTTGGGTCTGTTATTTGGCAACTGTGTGACTTGTATGTTGCTTGGCTTCTTTGAATCTCAGTTTTCCTTCTCTGCAAAATGGACATTACTATTTCTTGTTAGCTACAAAATTATTGTGGAGAGCATGTGAAAAGGGTGAATGTAAGCAAAAACCATAAAAATGCTATAAATGTTTGAGCAATCATTACACCTTAAATTTACATCTTCTTAATATTGCTCGGAAACTGATGAGTCATGCAGCTGAAGGAAAGAACCCAAGGGAATGCAGAAAACATTTATTTCTTTAACAATACTGTATACCATCATGTGCCAGAACCGGTATTCAACAGCTTCTGCAAAGCTGATCTGTAAAGACCTTGGTTTCTTCTTCACATCTAAAAGAGATTACTGCTCAGGTCAATTACTGGGAGCCCCTCTCTGAATTGCTACCTGAGCTATAACTGTGTTGAGAATGAAATAAAGGAAAAAGTGACCTTATTTCTGGCCTCCAAGAAGACTTTGGTCAATTCAGCACCTTTTGCAAGCTGTAAATTCACTCCTCAAATTGTCTACTTAGTTTTTCCCCCTCTCAGAAAGAAAAAAATGTAGTCTGCTCAAAATTAAAAGTCTGCTTCGCCAAGAAATGTCACTGTGGAAATGCAATCCAACAAACATTTGCTGAGTGTTTTATGCGTTCCAAACCATCTAAGTATTGGACTGTTGCAAGGTGGAAGGGTGCAGAAGGTAATGTTGAATGTCTGTAAGACATGGTCCCTACCCTCAACACAGTAATAATTTCCATAGGAACTCTGCTAATATAGGTGGAATTTTAGAAGTTGAGGCTGGTTAAGAGAGAAATGGACTGAAACCAGATGTCAATATAAAAAATAAAAGTTTGGGCATTCTCAGGTTTATGTTCTCCAATTAGGAAAGATGGACCCTTCTGTGGAAGGCTCTGAAAATGAAGCAGTGGAGTGGTAACTTGGTTTAGTGGGCAGTTTATAAAAGATTTTAGAGCAGAAATGTAGCATGATGAAAAGATGAAAAACCCAAACTAAGTGTCATAGGTAGGATCCTTTTAATCTTGAAGAATTTTTTTCTTTATCAGAAACAACTCAAATCAAATTAAGCAATGGCCCAACAAAAGTTGTAAATGCAGAAATGTATTGGCTAATGTAACTAGAAAGTTCAAGTAATAGACTTTGGTCATAGTTGTTCAGGCATTTAAATAATGTCATTGCCTCTCTCATTGGCTTCATTCTTAGGCTATGTTCATGCACTAGTAAGATGTCTGCCAACAGTTCTGGGTTTATGTGGGTTCCAGAGAATATGGACCTAGAGAAAGACCATTTGGAAAGGGTACCATAGGAAACTCTGGTCCCTGAAAACTCAAGGTGGACAGGACCAGGGCCTATGAAACCATTGAGGTAGGTAGGTGACCCTGGTCAGTCCTCCCTCTACCACATATATGAACTGAGTAAGATCACAGGGGTGAAGTAGTTTCTCAATGGAGGAGGCACTGCCTCCCCACAAAGTGCATTATTACCTATGCTTGATGTAAGCACATTTGCAGTCTAAGATAGAACACCTCTCTTTTCTATAACATGCAGTTTATCCCTTGAAAAATTGCTTTTATTAATTCACTTTATAGGCACTCAATGCTGTAAGTAATTATTTTTATTTTTGAGTACCTTTCCACAGAAGTGTTTCTGATTCTTTACATGAAAACAGGTTAGGTTCGGAAAAGTGAGTTGTAAATCCTTTTGTCCATAACTGAAATAAGAAAGAATGTTTTAATCTTATTGTCCATATCCTCATTTCCATTGCATAGTATTGTGAGTGTGAGTGATCTTCAAAGATTTGCAACCAAGCTTCATCTCCTTATGGCTATGCATTATCTTCAACAACTTTTCCAAAAATAATTCATTTTACATGTTGGAAATCTATGGGTTTCTCAAGTATTACAGTGGGTAATGTAGAGTGACTGTGCCTATGCTCACTCCCTCTTCATTTAGGTCCTTAAACCCACAAATCAGCCATGGCTTTTGATAGGTTTCATCAACAGGGTTACTAGATTTCACCTGTAACTTCTTTAACATGGGCTGGCAGAGTGGCACAAGTGGTAAAGCACCTTCCTAGCTAGAGTGAGGCCCTAAGTTCAAACCCTAGTTCCACAAAACAAAAAAACTTCTTTAATAAAGTCAAGCCTTCTGAATGAACATAGTGCTGCTACTGAGTCACATACTCAAATGGTATCAGACTCATCAACCATTTTTCTTTTCTCTTAATGATTATTGCTGATTGCAAAGGTATAGACAGATCCTTGCACCTGCTTCATGAATAGCTCTTTGTCTTCAGAAATTTTTCTGCAGTCAAATGAATCATACCACTTTAAAAATTTAAAAATACCTGCCCTATTTACATAATTATCATGTCTCTTCCTATTAGCACTTTCAATACTTTCCTTGCTTTTGCATTTATTTATTGGATATATAGATTAATAATCTTTGCAAAGCAGCTCAAAACCTAGCCCACATAAAAAATATTCAGTAGAATGCGAAAAGTACTCATTTTTGTGTTGGCCCCACAAGAAACAACAACTGGCTGATGTCCTCCATTGATGATAGTCCCAGGTGACATGTTTTAATACTGTTCTTAGCTCTGTAAGCATGTAGGAATGCTCATGTGTTATAGAGTCTTACAGTACCACAGCTGGGAGGTTGTCATCCAGTTGAATAGCAACATTTTATACTTGAGAAAAATAAGACTGAGAGACAAGTGCAACATGGTCCTAAATATATGGTTAAAAATTGAATGAAAATGTGAATGAACAGAATTTAATAATATGTGAGAGCATTGCATATTTCTTCCAGCCTGTGCTGTCAACTATTTAAAAAGTATTTAAAACAATTTTAACTGACACATAATAATTGTATACATTCATGGGTACATGTGATATTTCAATGTATGTGTACATATGCAATGATAAGATTGGGATGACTGGTGCATCCACCACCACAAAAGTCCTGTCAACTTTTGATTGACATCTTATTTTCACCAGCCTAGCTTTTCCCTTCAGTCCTCTAAGAAAACCTGTCATTGTTTCACTCACAGGAAGCAGAGTAGAGAGAACCACCTGGAGACACACTGGAAATAATGTGGATTCCTGTATGTTTCTTCAGTTCTTAGGCTCTGGGTGATGGAGGGAAAACAGAAAAGTAGAACAGATGAAGAGCTGTGAAAGAGAAAAGGAAAAGTTTGGTGTGGGGATGAGAACTTGCAGGGCTTTGAAAGAGCTGAGGCTGTTGAGCCAACTCAAATCCAGAAAGGACTCACTTTTCCCTTTGCTCCCAGAGTTAGGTGCTGATTAGTTTGAAAGGTAGCCATCTCTGAGTTAGAGCCAATTAGTCTCAACATCATTGAATATTCCAAATGTCATTGCCTCGTTGTATTGTGCAAAGCACTGCTTTTCCACCTTTTATTTATGATATTCCTAAAATCAATGGGAAGTGAAGCCTTATTCCTGGGACTGAGAACAAAGTATTCCCTCTTCCCTTGAAAAAATTCCTGTTACTTTAAAAATGTATTAGGCTAAACCATGTGCCATTTTTATAGGGGCACTGAATATTAGCAATTGCATATAGTTCATCCTAATAATAATAATTATAACATAATTATTAGCAAATAATATTTTTGCTTTCTCTTCACAATATACATGTTTAAGAGAAAGAATTTTTAAATTCCTTTTTATCAAGTAGAATGTGTAGCTCAGATGCTATGTCATGTTTGGCTTCTGGTCTGTAGGTACAGTCTGAGGCTAGGAAAGAAGCAACAAAACTTTCAGAGACTCCAAGCCAGACTCTAAGAAACACCAGAAAGGGGCTGACTTCATTCAAAATCAAATTGATAGGGGGTTTGCAGGCTGGCAGGAGATGGAAGTGTTGAAAGAACAAAAACCAAAACAAAATGAAGTCCCTCCAAAGATCTGTTTCCCTAGACATTTTAGGTTTTGGTATTTTGTTTGTTTGTTTTGAGATGGGATCTTGGTATGTAACCAGGCTATTTTTAAATTTTCCATCCTCTTTCCTCCACTTCCTGAGTGCTAGGATTACAAGTATGTGCAACCATAAGTGACCATCATTTTACTTTTGTCACTTCCACAGCACTGAGGTTGTCTGCTCTATGTCACCATTCCAATGAAAAGTTCAGAAATTTCCAGTCTGAAGTTTTCAGAGATAAGAGCTGATAACATCTGTTTTGTCCTGATTGTGTGTGTGTGTGTGTGTGTGTGTGTGTGTGTAAGGATGATAGAGGCAGGCCCTGTGTGGAAATTGGATGATTCTTTACCCAAATGATGAAAGCAAAGGATAAAAAGCAAATGTTAGGAATTCAACACCAGCTCTGAATACTGGCTCTAGTTACTTTTTAAGATGTTAGAAACTTTCCGTCTTTCCTATATAGTTCTGTTTCTAAATGTCTGTTCCTCATTCTGGTTGAGCCCTTGGTGTTTTGCCCAAAGGATAGAATGGGAGTAGCAGGATAGAATGGGAGTAGCAGTAACATTCATTTGGAAGGGGAAAATTCTTTGAGGTTATAGACAACGATAAAAGAGATCCTAGGTCCGAGAAATGACCCCAGCACTTAATTTTAAAAAACTACACATGGGGGAGGAATGTTTCTGAAAAATCCTATAATAGTATGAATATCTGTTCTCAGACACTCTGGGTTCAAAAAGTGATGGTATCACCAGAGGCAGGTGGATGTTGCTGGCTGAGGGTAAGAGTCTTTAGATCAATAAGTCAAACCTAGGATGAGCCCTTCATAGAAAAATGGGAGCGTCCTATCTCACTACACTTGAATCCTTCAGCCAGAGCAAATGAATGCCCAGAAAAGAGCAGAAAGAAATCACATGATTTGAAACCCAACTGATAAGAGAAGAAATCATTCTTTTAAAGATCCAAATTAATTCAGAAAGTGGGCTTTTCTGTATCCCAGAGTCATCTCTCTTTTTGTTGTTTTTTTTGTACCCAAATCTTAGAGGAAAGGCACTATAGATAACAAAATAATACTTGAAAATCATATCAGCGTGTATTTAAGTACTTATTTTATTTTTAAATGTGTTTTGCTTGATTTCTGGGCAGATGCTTTTCCTTTAATGTATCTCAGTCACTACCTGGACTTTAAGAAAAAAACCACTCATTTGATTTTTAAAACATAATTAGCAAACTGGATATCTATACAAAAGTAATTTTGTACCTCAGCAAAATAGTGCAGTCAGCAGATAATTCACTCTTGTGGCTTTTCATTAGCTAACTCCCCTTGGGGCAATTTAGAGGTTAAAACCCTGCTCATTCACTTTCTCAGCCTCTGTTAGAATCAGCTACAATTCACAAAGGGAGTTACAAACAAACAAGAACAAACAAAAAAATAACCATGGCACCTCTTCCTGAACTAACCTGTGTTATAGGTATGGCAACCTATGCCATTTGTTGACTCATATATTACTCATTTTAGGTATTCTATTTAATCTTCTCAACAACTCTGAGTTAAAGCTAATTCCTATTTTAACAAAAAATGAAACCAGTTTTGAGAAGTTAGGAAATTTTTCCCAAACTACCCAGTTAATAAATGGTGGTGTTGTCATAATCTTTGTAATGCTGAAATCCAGTAACTTCTTGTTTTGCTTCTTGGTCCTACAGCATCCAAATACTTTAATCTTACACATAGAATAAAAAAAAAAATCCTAACCATCATTATGACTCCTGGGATTAAAAGAATTTAATAGAAAATGCAAATACTTCATCTGCCAGGGGCAAAACGTGACCTCATTGCTATAATGGCTTTCATAATTTTTTAATGCCATAAAATCTTACTCAGAGCCTATTTAGAAGATAAAAATACATTTTATTGACTCAATTATAAATCCAAATGTACAGCATTTGCTTATTTTAAAAAACTGAACTCTATTTTTATAATTAAGAACATTTAAAATTAGGGGCAAAAATAATATTTACATTTTTATTAGCTTGACTATTAATGAAATATGAAATATTTGTACACCCTTGAAGCCCCTTCTGAAAATTGTTACCTTAGAGTCCTTCCTTCTTTCTTTCCTCTCTTCTCTCCTTCCTCCCTTCCAAATGTGTACCAAACACCTCCTAAGACAAGAAATTGGGGAATAAGAAAGGAATTCTGCTTATAAGAGGCTATGTTTTAGACAAAAGAAACAAAACATGAGCGTAAGTAATTTCAGGAATCAAAGTATCAAGTAAAGGGCAAAATATTATGGGATTTTGGAGTGTGAGGGACAATGGCTGTCTGTGGAGTGGGGTTTTGGTAGATTTTGGAAAAGTGGTAGCTTTTCAAGAGTGGTTTTCAGTTGGAGGGGGAGATGATGGAGAAGGAAAAGATCAGGAGAGGGAGTTAAAAGGCCTGAGGTATGTAGGGAGGGGCGTAAAGAGAGTAGGATTGGTAAAGTGGGCTAGGGTCACATGGGAAAGTCTGGGAAAGTCTTTCTGATGAAAGGTGGCCCTGATGCTCTAGGTATTGAGACCATCAAAACATTTTGGAGCAGGGACATGAAGCTGCTTGTTCTTTTTATGGGTGAGCCTAAAGGCGAACTCCTTGAACTAAAAGAATTAAAAGGAACAGTGAGGATGATAATCAGGACTCCAGTGAAGAGGAGTCATTCTGGGGAAGTCTCCTTCTTGACTAGGGCAAGAGATAAGATCTGAAACACAGGGCAGGGAGAGAAGGATACAGAGATATCTTGGTGTACTGCACTGAGTAGTATGCCCCAAGTTTGTACCTTTCTGGAATTGTGAATGTGACTTCATTTGGTCTTTACAGAGATAATCCAGTCACTGGCACCCTTACTAGCAGAGGGAATTTCGAGCATGTGAAAAGATGCACACACAAAGGGAAGATGGAAGTGATGCAACTGAAAACTAAGGAGCCTATAAGAAGTCAGAAAGAAGAGAGGATGGGTCTTTCCCAGAACTTTCAGAGAACATAGCTCTGTGGACACTTTGATTTTGGACTTCTAAACTTTCAGAGAACATAGCTCTGTGGACACTTTGATTTTGGACGGTTATTTTAACCGTCAGTTTTGTGCAATTTTAACTGTAACTTGTTTCAGCAGCTCTAGGAAACTAACATACCTGTACAACCTTAGAAAGATGAGAAGGCAGTAGTCATCCTCAGGAACAAGGAGAGAGTCACAAAGTTGGTGGCAAAGTTTCCATTGGGCCTTTGTGGAAATAAATGAGGCACTGCTACTAATTCATGAATCTTGCATACTAATTAATGGAAACTATGAACAGTGGCTCAAAGGAACTGTAATCTTGGGAACAGATGAGGAAACTGAGACTCCATCATGTGAAATTAATTACTAAAATTCACAGAATTACAAAGTGGCAGCACTGGGCTTGAACCTATCTTTCCTGCCTTCCACTCCAGTTCTGAACACAGATTTTCACAGGAGATAAAAATAACCAGGAGGAACCCCTATGTAATGGATGAAGAAGCTGAGAAAAAGGAGACTGGTGCTCTCCCAGGATCAGTCCCTGTTTTTAAAAACTCTTTTCCCAAATGGAAACACAATAATCTCACTGTAGATTCCCAATTCCCCAGCCCCCTAACTCTGCCCTAGTGTTTGAGAGGGCTGTCCTATTTCTTTTAAATCTCCAAAGAATGATAACAATGACATCATTGCTTTGTCCATTTTTAATCATATCTGCTAAAAGATTGAAACTTAGAATAAGTAGGTCACCACAAGTTCAGAACAAATGTGTCAAATGTTTGCAAATCTCCAGCCTTAGAGCAAAACCAGAAGTGCCAGTCAGTAGAGATAAGTGTTGTGCTGGGAGGGGCATTTCATGTGTGGCTTTTCTCAAATGGTAATGTTGCCCACTGGCTGCATTGGAGAAAAAACATGTAGGTCATTTACTTTCATCTCTTCTTCTTTTAGGAAGGACTAAAATATGAACCATCTAGAAAGAAGAGAATCTGGTTGCCCAGACATTTCTTAAAAGTCTCAGGTCAAGCTGGGCATGGTGGCTCCTTTCTGTAATTCCAGCACTTGAAGACTGAGGCAGGAGGATCCAGAGTTTAAGGATTGCCTGGGTAACATAGCAAGTTCAAGGCCAGTATAGGTTGCATAGTGAGGTACTGTCTCAAATAAGTAAATAAAGCCTCTCGTCATGGAACATGCTTGTTGGTTTCTAGACTCATAGAAATGCTGAAGATAGAAAAGCTATCACTTGCCTATTTACTGAACTAAGGCGGTACCACAGAAGGCATTACCTCTACATTGTCTCAAGACAGTCTCAGTGACCTCAGTCTGTATTTTAATTTTAGAGATCCTGTGGCTAAACACCCAGAGAGAGGAAGTAGCTTGGTAAATGTAAACTCACACAAGTGGAAATCATATGAAAAGCACTTGAAGACATGTTTGTTTTGTTCAGTTACTAAATAATACAAAACAAAAATTGTGAGACACTACTTCACCCTATTGGATAATCAAAACCAGTTAATATTTTATACCTAATTTTATTTAATCTGAATGATAATCAGGCTGCAAAGGAGGAGGTACACTCATGCACTGAAGATAAGGTCAATGCATTAAGGTGGCATGATTATTTTCAAAGGCAATCTGCTAATTTAAATCATCACTCATTAAAAATGGCCTACCCTATGACCTGGTGGTTTAATTTCTGGATTTGCACATTAAAAAAAATTATTTTTTCATATATTTAGGAGAGTATTAATCAAATTCTGAAACCTCCAAGATGATGTAGTCTTAACTCATCCAGACCCATATGAACAAATTGAGACACATGGAGGATTGATTTTCCAAGAGGTCTGACCCAGGATTAGAACTAAGATTCCTGTTCAATGAGCTTTCCATTATGCTCTGGAGTATTGCACTGAAAACAACTCAGATTTCCCCAAATCAGAAAGGTAGTTTAGCTTAATTATGAAGAGCTTGGCTTTCAGGGCTAAAATTATGGCTCTCTTAGTTACAAGATGAGTGGCTTGGAGCAGACAATCTCTGTGTGTTTCATGTGTGTAATGAGTGCAATAATAGAGTCTTGTATATTGCAGCCATGCTGCCACTCCAGGTTCATGAGGGCTCTGACCTGACTGACTCCATGACTTTGTACAGGCAACTACAGGGTACCTTGTGGCAAACTCTCACACCTGCTTTTGTGGCTACTGTGAGACTTCTCTTTTGATACTGAGGGGTGACATGTTCCAGCTGAGAATTGTGTGTCTTACCTAAAAAATTAGCTAGCATTTGTTGCCCTCAATGCAGAGAAACTAAAGCAGATACCTTAAAAGCAACTGAGGCCAATAGGAAAAGGGGACCAGGAACTAGAGAAAAGGTGAGATCAAAAAGAATTAACCTAGAAGGTAACACACATGCACAGGAAATCAATGTGAGTCAATGCCCTGTATAGCTATCCTTATCTCAACCAGCAAAAACCCTTGTTCCTTCCTATTATTGCTTATACTCTCTCTACAACAAAATTAGAAATAAGGGCAAAATAGTTTCTGCTGGGTATTGAGGGGGTGGGGGGGAGCGGGAGGGGGTGGAGTGGGTGGTAAGGGAGGGAGTGGGGGCAGGGGGGAGAAATGACCCAAGCCTTGTATGCACATATGAATAATAAAAGAAAAAGGAAAAAAAAAAGAATTGTGTGTCTTGGGGGTAGTGGTGGGTGGATAAAAAGTCTCATAGGACAGATGGGAACTGATGGACAAACTCTTCCTGCTTTCTTCTGGTGTGACTGTTTGAGATGTGGTTTATATGTCTGGAGGGTAATCTCCTAAGAAGCCAGTCTTTTAACAGGAGCAATCCATCACACTTGCTGGTAACCAGACTGATCACATATACTCCAGTGGAATCTTCCTCTTCCTTGACTCACTTCACTTGCCCCTCACTCTTGCATTCCTGGGATCCTATTCTGAATACAGCAGTGCATGGAAGCCTGTGTTTCAGGCTTTGCTGTATTTTGAATCCTTGGAGGGTTGCAGTGAGCAAACATTAAATAAGTAAAAATGGGTAAAGTGCTTAGAACAGTGCCTGATGAATAATAATTACTATGTAAGTGTGAGCTATTCCTATTATACTGAATTACTGTGTAGCTCTAAAAAATGGTAAATATTTAGACTGTGCTGCTACATGGAAAAATATATGTGAAATGTTAAGCAAAAAGCAGAACAGTAGGAAGCAAGCATCACAGGGATTGTAACTCCATAAAAATTATATATACACACTGATGATAGAGGAGATAGCATAGAGTTGGAGACTGTGACTCTGTAATGGGGAAGAGGTCTATGTTTGTGTTTCCACAGAGGTAGTTATTCATCCAAAGTAGAGCTTAAATAAACAGAATAAATACAGTCTCTTGGTGGCTCCAAACACACCTCTGCTCAGAAGTATAGCCCATGCTTGTAACTCTTTATAGTTGGAAAATTCTTGTATGCAGGATATTTTGTATTGTTGTGCTGGGCAAGGGTGCATTGTAGCATTTACAAAGTTTCTTGCAATGTATCAAATATATAGTGCTTGAATTCACCCCCTCCCCTGATTTCTGGAACAGTTCCAGCAAGTATCATTTTTACATACATGTGTATACATTATTTGCATCATATTCACCCTCCTACCCCTTCCCCCACTACCTCCCCCCTCCCACTGGGGCCAACCTCCTCCCTCCCTGGGCAGAACCTATTCTGTCCTCTTGTTCTCTGATGTTGTAGAAGAAAAAAACATAAAAGACAATAAGAGAAATACGTTTTTGCTAGTTTGTGATAAAGATGGCTACACAGGGAGTTTCCTTGTGTTGTTTCCATGCATATATATTACAAGCTCAATTGGTTCATCTCTTCTAGTCCTCTTCACTCCTCCCTAGTCCCCTTCCCATGGTGACCCTGGCCAGTTTGAGATTTCTGTATTCATTCCTGTACTGTGAGAACATCAACCACATTCAAATTTTTTTGTTTACTTCCTTGTCCTATCCCTCCTGTGCATGGTCTCTCCTTAGTGTGACCCGTGTCCTATAATATTGCTGCATTTGTTTTAGGTCTGTAATCTGCATATGAGGGAGAACATGTGGCTTTTGGCCTTCTGAGCCTGACTTACTTCACTTAAGATGATGTTCTCCAGTTCCATCCATTTACCTGTGAATGACAAAATTTCATTCTTTGTGTCTGAGTAAAATTCCATTGTGTATAAATACCACATGTTCTTAATCCATTCATTAGTAGTGAGGCATCTTGGCTGTTTCTGTAGCTTAGCTATTGTGAATAGTGCTGCAATAAATATGGGTGTGCAGGTGCCTTTTAGTAACCTGACTCACATTCTTCAGGTATATCCCTAAGAGTGGTATTGCTGGATCTTATGGCAGATCTATTTCTAGTTTCTTAAGGAGCCCCCATACTGTTTTCCATAGTGGTTGTACTAACTTACATTCCTACCAACAGTATGTAAGGCTTCCTTTTTCCCCTGTATCCAACATTTGTTGTTGTTTGTGTTCTTGATGGTAGCCATTCTAACTAGAGTGAGGTGGAATCTTAGTGTGGCTTTGATTTGCACTGAGGACTTTTATTTTATATATTGTAATTTAAAGCCCATTTCCTTTCCCTCATTGTTTATGATGATTGGGAGCTAGAGTGGCAGGCTCCGTGATGAAAACACTCATTCTACCTGCAGACAGCAGTTTCTGCTGCTACTTTTCATGGGCTGGAGACGGTAGGCTGTCCTTTAGGGGCAACTTTGTCAGCAGTGAGTCCTCAGTACATGCCAGTTCAGCAAGAAACTAAGATTGACTTCTCTGTCTTTCCTCTCCCTTCTCTTATCCTCAGACCTTTGGAACCCATGAAGCAAGAAGCGATAGGGATAGGACTTCATGCAAGAAGCTTGAAGTCCTGAATGTGTCTTCTGTAGCTTTGTGTGCACGTTGCTTTTGAGCAGAGAACAGCTGAATGTGAGCAGGACATGTTTTTTGTGGGGATAGGGATTTGGGAGACTGATTATTTCATTTTTAGTTTTGTTTTGCTTTAGTGTAGATTCCTGGTCTATGCTTGGTCACATAACCAATCTAAGCTTAAACTCCCGAATGTCCTCCTATAGCACTTAGAATTAAACCCAACCTCTTGTTCTAGTTGCAGTGCCCTTCTTCTACCTGACCCTACCTTCATCTCTTTACTTTTTTCACACCTTTCCTGCCTCATTCTCTAGCTATACCAGTCATTCTTTGTTTTTTAAACATGCAAAGAATGTTTGTATCTAAGACTCTTTAGACTAATAGCCCAGAATACTCTTCCTCTTGATGTTTATCCATCTGGTTTCTTCTTGTATTCAGAGCTCAGTGTAAATGTCACCTCTTCAGAGAATTCGCAGGCCATGCAATCTAAGATGCCTGAGCCACTCTTTTTCACTTTAACAAATTTTGGTTCTCTGAAGGATAGCCATCTTGTCTTGTATTCTTTGTTTAGATGTTAATCATTTACTATTTAATATAAAGTTCACAGAAGGAAGAACCTTGTATGTCTTGTTCTCCATTTCTTCCCCAAATCCAATCATGATGCCCAACACAGAGACACTCAATAAATAGGTTGCATGAATATATGAATGTATATTGAGTGTATTTAGCCAGAGCTTCCAGGTGGCTCCAGAGGAAAGCTGCAAATGACAGTAGACGAAAATGCAAATTAAAGACATCACAAGATACTATTGTGCATTTATTTGAATTTTAAAAATTAAAGAAGCAATAATTGATAATACCAAGTTTGGATAAAGATATGGAGCAACCAGAACTCTCATTCACTCTTGGTAATGTTACCAGAGGAGTGATGAGGGGGTTCCCACAGCTTCCCAGTTTCCATGCAGACTCACAGAAACTTGAGACACACACATGAAAAGCATTTCAAAATGTCTCATAAGGAGACTCCAGAGTTTTAACAAGGATTTAATTTAGTATAACAGTATAAAATAGGGAAAGGGAGGGGAAGAACATTTCCAGATGCTTCTCATGCTGGAGATGGGAGCAAAGACTCCAAATGGTGGTCCTTATCTGTAGTCTTGAACTTTCTGAGCTGGGAGAATTCACATTTCAGGTTTAACAACCTCTTATCATTAAGATAATGGATCTGGGTGGCTAAGATGGATGCTAAAACATGGAGTTGTCATCTAGGCCAACCCAAAACATGGGGACAATAGTTAAGTTTTAGGACTTCCATTTGCCAGACATGTCTTTCATACTTTTTGTCCTTTAATTCAACCATGGAGACTTACAGCTTGTTAACATCTTAAAGATGAAGGCAGTTTCAGATAGATTTTTTATGTCTCCCTATTCTTATAATTTAATGGAGATGGGCGAGAACTAGCTGCTCTGGCTTTTTAGTTTTTTCTTCCTTCCAATATCTGAGTCTGGCCCTTTAAAAATTTTTTTAAAATAATATAACTTCCCTATCTCCTCATCTGGCTATCCTGCCTTGGTGAGAAAGCAAAATGACAGTACATTCTTGAAAACTGCTTGGTAGTTTCTTGTTAAACAAACACATGACCCAGCAACCCTATTCTTAGGCATTTACCCCAAAGAAATTAACTTATATTTGGATGAACACCGTGCATGAATGTTTATAGCAGCTGTTCTATTCATAACCACCTCAAACTGAAAACAACTCAAACTTCTTTCAACAGCTGAGTGGATAAACAAATGGGATAGCCATGTAATAGGAACCTATTCAGCAATAAAGAGGAACAGACTACTACTACATGCAACAACATGGATGAAGTTCAAAGGCAGCTATTGAGCAAAAGAAGCCAATTTCAAAAGGTTATATGCCATTGGATCCCATTTGTATCACATTCTCAAAAAAGACAAACCTGTAGTGACAGGAGAGTAGATCAGAGAGTGCCAGGGATTGGTTGGCACAGGAGAAGATTGTGAGTGCAAAGGGGAAAGATGAGGGAGTTTTTTAGAGAGATAAAACTGTTTGATATATTGACTGTGGTCATGGTGACCCATATCTATACGTGTATTGAAAGTTCCAGCACTATACACCAAGAAGGACAATTTTATCACATGTATATTTTTAAAAATAAAAGTTTAAAATCATGAACTAGTTACCAAGACCTTGAATCTAGATTTCATTACTTTTTACCTATGCTATGTTGGTTGTATGAGATACTTCTTTCTTTAAGTCTCAGTTGCTCATTACCTAAAATGGGTTTAATGAGAGTATCCACATCTTATAGAGATGTTTGGTGAATTCAATGAGGCGCTGCATATAAAATTTCATGGGTGACAGTGCATGGTGAGCACACAATAAATATTAGCTGTTAATATTTATTATTAAGTTAGGCATGGTGGCATATGTTCATAGTTCCAGCACTCAGGAAGTTGAGGCAGAAGGGATACTTGATCCTGGGAGTTCAAGACCAGCCCGGGCAACATAGCTAGCCCACAAAAACAACAATAACAGCAAAAACCCTGACCAAACAAAAAACTATGGGGTTATTATTTTGAGAAGAAAATTATTATAGAAGACTGTATGTCATGATATATAGGAACATGAGCAGTACAAAGAGTCATACTTAGCTTTAAATTGCTTATCACCTTGGACATGTTACTTGCCATCTCTGATCTTTAGCTTTCTAATTTTTCCAAACAGGTACAATAACATTCACTTCATAATATTGTAGTAAGCATAAGCACTAATAGTTGTATAATGTCTGGTACTTAGTGGGTGCTCAATAAATGATAGCTGTAATTATGATTTAGAGTGTTTTAGTAAGGAAAATGCAATTTCTTCTGACACTGAAAAATTATGTTTACAAATGTATAATCCCAAATGATTAATTATGCAACCAAAAAAGGAGCTGATGTTATGCAAATATTTTAGTTTGTGTTGGACTGGCCATTCACAGATATTTTCCTATTCACAGACAAAATAGTAATTGGTTGAAATGAGCACTACTGCATTTTAATGAGCTCTTAAGAGGGCAAAAGGATTCCTCTAGTACAATGCAGAGTAGATTTTTCTATGATGATGTGTATTTTTCCATTTTGTTATTTAATTTCCAAATGGAGTCCAAAGATCTATGAAGTGGCTTTCTTCATTTTATAATGTTTGCCATCTCTCATCTCAAGGGTATATTGCAAAGTAAATTAAAGCTGGATCCAAAGGAACTTGGGACCAACTAGAAGGGCCTAGAGGCCTCTATGGACTAGATGTGTAGATACAAGCCACATTTTTCCTGGATTTATGTTTTTCTAGTTTACTATCATTATTGCCATTGCCGTCATCACCACCATCATCATCAGCCAGTCTCCAGTTATCCAAGAGGGGCTGTTTGGTTCTATAGTACTTCCCTGAATAGTATTCAAGCTATTTTAAATTTTCTCTGTATTCACTGATCCATGAAAAGGGAAAATGTTTCTTTAAGATGATAAAGGCTACACATCTTAAAAAAGGATATTGTTTTGTCAGTTAGGTTTATAAAAACATACCTTCAGCAAAAGACATTTCTCACAAGTTTGATTATATTTCAATGTGAATAAAAATATTTTGAAATGGTGGATATGCTTTTATCTTGTTAATGATATCATAGACGTTATTGATGGGAAAGAAAAGATGGAATACTTGAAGCACAAAGCTGGAAAGAATCATAGAAATTTAATCTACTATCAAAGAAGAAAATGGAAATCTAGAAAAGAAAGTTTCTGGCAGGTGTCACCCAACAAACCAGAGACAGATTCAGGATGGGAGCCCCATCTCCTGCCTGCAGAACTAGTTGATTCTCCTATATCACATCATCTCCCCAACACAGTCCTCCCTCGGTTTCCTTTTTTCTTCTTTCTCTCTCTCTTCCTCCCTTCTTTCCTTCTTTCCTTCCTCTCTCTCTCCCTTCCTTCCTTCCTCTTTTTCTCTCTCTCTTTCCTTCCTTCCTTCTTCTCATCCTCCCTTCTTCCTCCTTCCCATCTCTTTCTTCTTTTGCTCCCTTCCTCCTCTCTCCCTCCCTCTCTCCTTCCTTCCTTCCATCTTCCAGATAAGATCTCACTATGTAACCTAGACTGGCCTCAAGGTTATGATCCTCCCAAGTGCTGGGATTATAGGTGTATAGTACCACACTCAGCTTCTTTTCTATTTTTTAACTCTAGCTCTGTAAAGTTTATTTAATTACACTCATTGTTTCAGAGAATACCAATTACTAGTGATACCAAGTCTCTCTCTTGATATCCTGGTTTTATTATCATACATTTTTCTCCCTTTAGCCATTTCTAGCTCCTTCAGTTGTATTTGATATATCCTTAAACATGCAAATACTATTTTCATAGGTGTGTTTTAATTTATATAAATGTGTTGTGCTGGAAATCTTCATTAGGCACTGTGTTTAAAAATCTATCCACAGGGCTCTGTTTATTTATTTTTATTGTTTTGCTGGGTGGGGATACCTTCTGGCATTTACAAAAGTTCTTACAATATATCAAATATATCATACTTGAATTCACCTCCTCCACCATTCTCCACCAAAGAGCTCTGTTTCTTTAGTTGTAACTCTGTGGTCTAGTATTCCACAGTACTCAAGTATCAATTTACTTACCTATTCCTCTCTGATGAATGCAAGTTAGCTTCTTAATTTGATACTGCAAACAATGCCATGACACTCTCATATGTATTCTCTAGTGAACTCATGGAATATACCTCTTAGTGAGATTGTTGGGTCATAAAATACACCTGTCCTTGACATCATCAAGAATTGCTAGATTTATATCCACAAAGGCTGTGTGTCTTACATGCAAAACCAGCAGCTCTTGATTGTTCTGCCTCCTCACATCCTCGTTATTATCTGCCTTTCTTTTTTTGATGGGTGTAAAATGCTATCATGTAGGTATAATTTGCATTCTTCTGATTGCTACCATCTTTTCAGGTTCTATTCTCAAGTTACCTATTTAAGGTTTTATGTTCTACAAATTACTCATTCATATCCTTTAAATGATTTTCTGTTTGATATCCTGTTTCTCTTTGTTGATTTTGCAAGAGTTTTAATATCCTGATTAGTAGGCATTTGATTAAAACTTTATCTGAAGAGTTTGTGAAGCTAAAGAAAACTATAACTCCTGTTAGATATACTTACATAGTCTAGATATTCATACCTTAACTGATATAAATGTAACTACATTCTTCCATTCTGTCTGCTGTTGGCTCTATTTTGTATTCCACTGAGAAGAAATTCTTTATTATTATTATTATTATTATTATTATTATTATTTTATCAGTTTTGGGACTGGGAAACTCAGGGTGCTGTGCTAGAACTCAGGGCCTTTAGCAAGTACTCTACCACTTGAGCCACCATCCCCAGCCCTTTTGTTTTTAGTTTGTTTTTCAGATGGAATCTCATGCTTGCTTTGTCCATGAGGGCCTGGAACTGTGATCCTCCCATGTCCACCTCCTGAACAGCTAGAATTACAGGTGTGAACTGCCATGCTGGACCTGAAATTCTTATTTTTTAAAATCAAATCCAGCAACTTTTTGCTTTATAGTTTATATTTTGGGATTTTTTTAAGAAGACTACTTTTCAGTTTTACCTTTAGCATTTAGGTCTTTAATCTACCTGTAGTCCATATTTGAATATGGCATAAGGCAGAGTTTCAGATTTATATTTCTTCATATAATATTAATGTCCCAGTTTTCCCTGTGCCATCTAAATATGTTCTCCACACTTGCATCTCAATTCTACTCTAGGCCTATTTGAAATGCTTTAGAATCTAATGATTTCCCAATAAATCCAGAAAGAGATCCTGACTCACTGATATACAATCTAAATCCTCAGAGGAACAGTGCTTATCCTAATTAGGCACTTTATTGCCAACTGTGATCAAAAACCAGAAGCAAGGATTCCAAGATTTAAAGTTTATAGCATCTATTCATAGCATTGTAGAATAGGCCTTTTGCAGTAAGAGAGCCTGAAATTCAACAGAACAGCATAGCCTTTCATGGGTATAGATAAGGGGATGAGACCTGACTGTACTCCATGAGCTGATTTGAAGGCGTTAGACAATGTTGACTCCTCTCTTGAATTCAACTGCCTCAGTTAGAAAATGTCCTTCACTTGATTAATAGGTTTCCAATTAAAATTTATATGAAGAGTTTTTGAAGCTAAAGAAAATTTAGACTGTATAGACAGTCTCATGAGTTTTCTAAAATTTTTCTCTTAGGTTATAACCTCTCCCTTGGATATTAATTTTAACTCATTATTAATAGGAATTCATTTTTTGTTCCATATCCTAGTTGATAGTTTAGAATAATGGGTAAGAAGCACCATAGCCTACTGCACTCTGCACATTGAGGGTCAATCAATATTTGATGAACCAAAGAAGGTTGATGGTACCATGTGAATGGAATGTGTCATCTTCATTTTTCACTGTCAGTAAGCCATAGAAGAGTAGGGCAGGATGTGAAAAAAAGTGAATTGATCATTTTCCTTTTTTTTCACAAATTGAATAATACTGATGTACTGAGAACATTTCTAAGAACATTGTATTTAACTCAGTTTTCAATGATGATAGAAATACTTTACATAGTTTCCCAAAGAATGTGCACACTGCTAAAGTGTATAATTTCATCACTTAATGCAAGTGTATGAACATCTTTTGAGTGAGCCCCAAATTCAGCTGCTATTGGAATAGATGGAGAGTATTTGTGTGTGTATGCTGTGTGTTGTTTGGGGGTAGTTCTGTGTAATAGTCTTGTGGTCACAGGAAGATGGAAAGAAATGAAATCTCAACTTGCGTAGGGATGGCAGGATGTCCCAGATGGAAGTAAAAGAGACTGTTGAGAAAATGTAGTTTCAGTCCACAGAAAGCTTGTTGTAAGCACTCAGATTCCTGGCAACAAACCAAGACTAATTTTTCAGGAAAATGCCCTGGTATCTTTAATCCTTATTAAATTCTTAATGAAATCTTTAGCCAACAGGGTAGTTCAGTAGAAGAGACTAATTCTATCTTCACAAATATGGAGAGGATCCACCAAAGGCAGGAAAAACATCTCAACCCTTGCATAAATGGGTTGCAAAAGAAGAGCTGCACTTGTAGCTCTTCTTTTGAGAGACTTACAGAAGTCTATTTCTTTTTTAAAAAATTTACATTTTAAATGATACATAAAAATTGTATGTATTAATATGGTACATGTCATGTTTTATATGATGTTTAAATCACATTAAATGTATTTATCTCTGCAGACATTTATCAATTATTGATGGTGAAAACTTTCAGATTGTTTTCTTCTAGCTTTTGGAAATGTACAGTATATTATTGCTATCAATACTCACCCTACAGGGCAATGACACACTAGAACTTATTTTTATCTAACTGTAACTTAGTACCTATTGAACACTGCCCCTCTCCCTTGCCACCCTCTGTTAACTAGCATTTTACTCTCAACTTCCATGAGGTCAACTTTTTAAGATTTCATATGTGAGTGAGATCATGCCGCACTTGTCTTTCTGAGCCTGGCTTATTTCCCTTCACACAATGATCTCCAGATCTATTCATATTGCTGCAAAAAATAAGATTTCATTTTTATTTTTATGACTAAATAGTAAACATATGTAGATACATATATATATGTGCATATATCATGTTTTTTAAATCTATCAGTTGATGGATACTTATGTTGTTTCTACTTCTTGGCTATTGTGAATTGTCCTGCAATGAACATGGCAGCGCAGATGTCTTTTTGACACACTGATTTCATTTCCTATATACCTATTAGTAGAATTGCTGGATCATATAGTAGGTCTATTTTTAATTTTTTGAGGAACCTCCATATTGTTTTCCGTAGTGGCTATACTCCACATACCCACCAACAGTGTGCAAAGGTCCACCTTTCTCCATATCCTTTCTAGTGCTAGTTATCTTCAATCTTTTTGATCATAGCTATTCTTACTGGGTTGTGGTTTTGATTTATATTTTCCTGATGATTAGTGATGTTAACCATTTTTCATGGCACTTGTATATCTTTCTTTCTTTTTTTTTTCTTTGAGAAATGTCTCTTTAGATCTATTGCCCATTTTAAAATCAGGTTATTTAGTTATTTTCTTCTTTCACCTTCTTTCTCTTTCCTTCCCTCCCCTTCCCTCCTCTCCCCTTCCTTTTCCTTTCTCCCTTTATGTCCTCCTCCCCTTTTCCTTTCCCCGCTCTTCTTTACTCCTGTCTCCTTCCTTCCTTCCTTCCTTCCTTCCTTCCTTCCTTCCTTCCTTCCTTTCTTCCCTCCCTCCCTCCTTTCTTCTTTCCTTCTCTCTCTCTCTCCTTTTTTGCCTTTCTTTCTCAGTGCCAAGTTTTGAATCCAGGGCCTTGCACATGTGGGGCAAATGTTTTACCACTGGGCTATATTCCCCAAACAGCCTCTACTCAGCTGTTCTGACCATTGCTCCCTTTCTTCAGTTCTCAGCTAAGCCCATCAGTTTCTGGGCAAGATGAGGAAGAAACAGTCTCTGTTATTTCCCCACCAAGCCAAAGGGAAATGAGTGACTCACTCAAGCATCACGGAAAGTCTGGAAGGGGATTTCTCTTTTTATCTAAAGGAAATTTTTGCAGGAAAAGTAAGCTAAAACTACTCCCCATCTTAGGCAGCCCTTGTAACATGATTTATTCATTTAATATTTCTATGAACTTTTATTAAATACTTATCCTGTGCTAGGGGATAAGAGCCTGCATTTATTGATCCCTCCTATAGGCCAAGCATGTAGAAAATGCCATCTATCACCTAATCTAATGTTTACATCCTCATGAGGTAGAGCTATTATTATTCACAGGAAGAATCTGAAACACGGGAAAGTTAAAAATAATTTGTTCAATTTTATATAGCAAGATAGGAAATGGTAGAGCAAGGATTTGAACATACACAGAACAAGTAGAGAGCTCAGCTGCCTCAGCACTGTTTTTTGTCTCAATAAGATATAATCACTTTCTGCAAGTAGCTCTCACTTTAGAGAAGAAACCAGAAAGAACAGATAATTAATATACAGTGTAATCCATGCTCGATAAAGGTGTGAACAGAGTGCTGTGGAAGCAGAGTGGAAAGCAGTGAATTACTTTGCCTGGGAGAATCAATTTTAGCTGTAATCAGCATAGCACTTAAGATTGTACAAAATTTCCAAAATATGTACAAACCTAGAATGATGAAAATCTGTCGCAGTGAAGGAAAAGCTTAAATTCTAAGATGACTAAAGACTATAAACAGACAAGATAATCAGCCTCTAATTGAGCAAGAGTCAGTTTAATTTTTAAGAGTCTTTTGTGTCAGATTATTATATGCATATTACTGCTTTGGTGTGACATAATCTCACTTCACATTAATGCCTGTCAAAATCAGACAGTGACCATGTCTTAGTCATTTTTATTGATTTTGATGTCTTCTTCTCACCCATGCCAGGTGCCTAGTTCACTACCTGGCTGAAGTAGTAGCTTAAACATGTTCATTCTGAGTCTTTTCAAAGTTGTTGATTCTGTTTGTATTTGGTTCAGTACCATACTTTTTCTTCCCCTCTCACCTTTCTTTGTTTTCATTTTATGCCACATTTTTATTTCTCACAGATGGTGCAAAAAATATAACTCTAAAATCCACTTCTGCATTTGAGTGAGAGAGTGCATCCAAACAAAACTCCAAGATAAATTCTGGTGATAATTTTTCAGTTTTCTTTATCAGTGGCTCTCTTCATCAATCATAGATAGGTAAACGTGAGCTTAAATTTCATGGGGGGAAAAACTGTGCCTATATTCTCTAAGATCTGTCCTGACTATCTAATCAGGTCTGATTTTTGTGAGTAGTGGGTACCAACCAGTACACATCTTCCCCTAATCGTCAGCAACAAAACCATGTGTTGAATAAGATGAAAGAGAAGAATAAGGGTGGAAGTGGGAAGAAATAAAGACAGAAAAAGATTCTGCTCCTCCAAGCTTAAAGATAAATGGAGGAAGCAAGAATGCCCTTCAAAATACTGCAGGCAATGTTGTAATAAGTCACCACTTCTTATGAGGCTGACTGAATCACATTCCCACAGTCAGTAAGGATTTGAGGAAAAAATATCAATCTTCAGCAAGCTTCATCATTTTGAGCTCAAATCAGTGGACATTATTATGTCTGATCAATCACAGGTCCAGGGGTAGCCTGAGTTATAGCTGTTCCATACAATACCATAGGTATCAATTTGTCAGTTACCTTTCTCGGATGCTTGGTTATTGGAGAAATGCTTCAGACACTTCTGGAACATCCAAGATCTTTTCATGAATTCAGGTCTCTCAATGTGTTCACAAGAGACTTCAGCTACCCTAACATGGTGCTGAACCATATGTGTGATCATAGATTTTTCATATTTATTTGTAGCTTTCTAATAATTCATGTCAGAAAGATAAGATAGAGTCTCATCATATCTCACTCTCTCATAAGTATTTGCAAATAAAAGAAAAACATTTTAACTTGTGAGTTTTTTAAAGTCCAAATTTATTAAAGTACTTTTTATTTTTGCTTAGAAATATTTCTTACAACTATTTAGAACGAGAATCTTCATTTAAAACAGCACCAGCTAACAAATAAACTTTATTAAAATAATGTAGTGTTTTGGCTTTAATTTGTTGTTTCTTTGAAAAAAATCAATGATTAATTAGGCACTAGAAAACATAGCTGGCATTTTGGAGTGAAGGCTCAAGTTGTTTTGAATTGAGGTGAAATTCACATAACATAAAATTCACCATTTAAAAGTGGACAGCTCGACTGGCATTTGGTATTTTCACATTGTTACACAACCCCAGCCAAAAATTTTTCATCACCTAAAAAGGCAACACTGTAACTGATAGGCAGTTATTCCAATTCTCCTAGCACCTGGAAACCACCAATCTGCTTTCCACTTCCATGGACTTTTCTACCCTGAATGTCTCATATAAATGGAATCACATAATATACAATCTTTGTGTCTTGCTGCTTTCCCTTAGCGTAATGCTTTTGAGGGTCATTCATGTAGAAGTCATCAGTGTGTTCTGTTTTTTTATGATTGAATAATATTCTGCCATATGTATATGTCATGATGGCTTATACATTTATCTGCTGGTGGTTGTTAGGGTCATTTTTACCCTTTGGTTCTTGTAAATGCTGCTACTATGAATATATGAATATACTCATACCTGTATTTATTTGAGCATCTGTATTCAGTTCTTTTGAATGTGTACTGAGAAATGGAATTGCTGGGTCACATGGTAATTTTTAAAGAGCCGGTGTACTGTTTTCCACAGCAACTGCATCACTCTTCATTGTCAGCAGCAGTGTATGAGGGCTCCAATTTCTTCACATCTTCATCAACACTTGCTTTCTTATTTGTTTTAAAATTATTTTTATTATAGCTTTTCTATTGAGTGTGAAGTGCTATCTCATTGTGGTTTTAGTTCAAAATTTTCCAATGACTAATGTTACTGAGAACTTCTAGAAATTTATTGTTATGCTGGGTGGGGGTACATTGTACTGAGAACTTTAAAAAGGGCTTATTGGCTGTATGTCTATTTTCATTGAGAAATGTCAATTTAAGTCCTATTTATTTATGTATTTTTGAGATGTGACATTGCTCTGTAGTCCAGGCTGGCCTCGTACTCTCTATGTAGCCCTGGATGGCATCAAACTTGTGATCTCCTGCTTCAGTATCCCAAGTGCTGGGAATACAAGTGTGGGTCACCATGTTTGTCTCAATTCTTTTGCTCAATTGTTTTTTTCTTGGTAAGTTTTCATATTCTTGTTGCATTATACAAGCTCTTTATAAACACTGAATAAGACACTTATAAGACACATGTTCTGCACTTGTTTTCTCCCATTCTGTAAGTGCGTCTTCAATTTCTTGATCATGTCCTTTGATGCAAAAAATGCTTTTAGTTTTCAAGTCCAGTTTACCTACTGTTTTCTTGTATTGCTCATACTGATCTAGGGACTATGTTTTGATAACCACTGTTTGAGATAATGCAACAATACATAATAAAGGAGTCAGGTGACAAATGTTTACCAATCTGATCTGAGGACTAAGAAAAATTAAAGCAAGAATTAATTTAGTATTTGTTTGACTGCCTTCTGTGCCAGTTAATTGCTTAGTTCTGGAGATACAGTGATCTTCCTCTGGGTGAATTTGTCAGCAGGTAGAGGAACTAGAAATTAATTAATAATTAATATATATGTGTGTGTGTGTGCGCATATGAATACACATACATCCACGCACACTCACATATACATATATATTGTATTATTCAGGTTTTCACGACGGTGACAGCAATGTAAAAGAAACAAAAGGAAGAAGGATTTATTTTGGCTCACAATTTTAGAGGTTTCAGTCCATGATCAGCTAGCTCTGTTGTTTCTGAGCCATAGTAAGGAAGAACATGGTAGCTGAAAAACATGGAGTAGCCAAGTTGCTCAGCTCCTGGTGGAAAGTCAGAGATGGGAAGGGGCTAGGGAGAAGGTGTATCTTTCCAGGGTCTGCTTCCAGTGATGTACTTTCTCCAATTAAGCCCTACCTCTTAGTTTTCCACCACCTCCTTCCACCATCATATGACTCCATCAAGGGATTAATCCATTGAGTAGTTCAGAGCCCTCAGGATCCACCCACTTTCCAAAAGCTCATCAGCTTGAGTCCTTGGGGCAGGACCTTTCAGATTCCAACCATCACACACACACACACACACACACACACACACACACACACACACACACACTATAATGAAGAAAAAGGAAATGGAATATGAGACACAATAACAGGGAACTTTGTTTAATGTGAAATGAGACTCAAGAGAAACTTTTCCAGAAAGTGTCATTTAGGGTAAGATTTGAAGTCTGTAAAAAAATAGGTGTTTTATTTTTACATTTTAGGGAAGGGGACATGTTCCAAAGGGAGAGAATACATGAAGAAATCAAGAAATTAGAAGAAGGCCAATTTATCTGGAGTAGGGAAGTTGGTGGAAGAATGGCAAAGAGTGAAATTATGGAGGTGGAAGGAAGCCAGACCATGTATAAGTTGCAAGCCATGTAAGGATTTTGATTTTGACTCCAAGTATGGTGTGAAATTATCTGAGTGTAAAAGGAGGAGAAATGGCGTTTGCACTTAGAAATAATTTTATTCCTTTTCCTTCATTTTTCTACTTAGCCTTTCTTATTAATTTATTAAAAAGCTTCTATGATAAAATTAGTCTTTTGTATGGTATGTATTTTACTAATATTTCCCTTGTCCTTTGTTTTGAGCTTATTTGTGTTAATTTTCCACACTCAGAAATTTTAATTTTTATACGCTCGAATTTGTCACTCTTTTATAATTCTGGGTTTTATTTCATGCTTAAAAGGGTCTTCCCCAACTCATACCTATCTTTTATATGCTTCCTCAAAATTAGTTTTCATATGAAGTTCACCATGTTTTTTCCTAGTACTTTTACATAAAGAATATGTAATTTGAAAACATAATGAAATATACATTTTTAGCTATGAAAAGGGCAAAGATCAAAAAGTTTGACAATATGCTGTGTTAGTTGGGGTGGACAGGACACCTAAATTGAAACAATAGGATTTAGTAACTTTCCCGTGAAGGTGAAGGCAGTGCATCAGCCAGCTCTCCTGTGACCTGCATTGGTCTTTCACTGCACCCATGGATACGTTCTTTTTCAATATATTCATGCAAGGGTGACTTGGTTCAGGTAATTGACTTGTATTGATCAAACACACAAGAAACCTTATTCAGAGCCTTTTTTGGTGAAGGATTCCAGATGATATTTTAATTTATTAATGAAGTCATACGTTCAACTAAGTTATTTGTGAAGTTATAGGTTCTGTCTATTACTTTGGATACCTATAGTGCAGTGGCAAAGAGCTGAAAGGAAGAAAAGCTCTTGTTTTTGACCTCGTTTCTTCCTGATCCAGAAGTGAGGCCACTCCACGGAGCCAGGGCCATTTTCCACCTTGTTGCCCTGCATGTCACATCTTAACTCAGCATCATGACCTCCCCAAAAGACTTCAAGCCTTGACAATCATTCTTGCAGACACTGAGGCCCTGTGATGGTAAGTACACCAAGCACAATAGAAGATGCTTCCCAGAACTGACACCCACTCCCTTGGTTGGCTTCCTCCAAATCAGAAGTCTTTATTTATTGCCATCTTTTCTCAGTACTGGTTGGGGACTTGGGACAGAGTGAGGTGCCACACCATCCTGTACTTCTTTGTGCCAGAAACTTGCTTCTCTCCTTGGCTGTCATTTCCTGAGTTTATTGCACGAAGTTAGTTTTCCTTCCATTGTTTTAATTGATCATGAACATTTTTCTGATGAAAAAAATCTATTAAAAAAGTGATTCATTAAGAGAGTATCTGTTAGTTGGCTTCATCTAACCACCTTTAAGGCAGCCAGTTCCCCATTTGTAGCATGATGGTCATACATGTACATTCATCAGTCATTCATCAGAGACAAATATTGTTCCCTATTCTTCTTTTTTCCTTTCTTCTTTCCCATATTTCAGACATTAGGAATATTTTTGGGTAAATTTAGCTACTTTATATATTGAAAAGACCACATATATCTTTACTTAAAATATTATTATGCATTTTATATAGAGAATGACATACATGCATATGGTTTTGTTTTACAATTCCATTTAATACATTGATTTATTTATTAAAATAGGGAGACACAGTTTACCAGATTTATAATGATGTTTCAATGGAGTATTTGAGAAATAAATGTTAGCTGTATCTGGGGTTTTACAAATTCAGAAAATGTAGAATCCAAGAAAAATAAAAAGAAATGCAATGTAATGACAATGGGAACTTGAAATGAAATAGAGTTGAAAAGAAAAACAGAAAAGAGGGAGAAATTCCACTAGAGAATTAAATATATCCCACTTTTCAATCTTGATGCAAAGGCAGGCCAGGCTCTTCTTGGACCAGAAACCTCTCCAAGGAGCCTGAAGCTCTAGACTCTCCACTCTATTTGAAAGAGTGAGCCCAGCTCTTTACTTTCATGCACACATGTTGAGATGCATTTTTAAAGACTTTGAAAAGTACACAGGATGAAAGCCCTCCAAGCACATTAACATCTTGGTAATGTTTGTATGGATTTCCCTTTTGTTCTATTTTGAGACTATAGGTCTCTGCTTCTTTCTCCATAGACATGCTTTTGGTCCAGGCTTTCCCCACTGGAGAAGGGAATGACTCAGAGGGTAACTCTTCTAGAGTGGGGTGATACGTTGCTCATTAAAATATTGCCATGATTTCAATTTTACTTCATTCTGCACATGAATAATGAGAATAGAACATAGAAATCAGATTGTGGCTATACAACTTAAAGGTTTCTTCTGATACCAAGACTTGATCATTCCAAGATTTGAGAAACTTTGTCTTTTGGAACTACATCTTCTACAATAATTTGAATTAGTTTGTACTTAGAAGAAAATGTTTTTCTTTCTCAATTTTAATTCCATTGACATTTTTTGAAGAGCTATGGTGTGCAAATGACAATAGTAGGCATCAGTGCAGACTTTGATGAACAATTTCTAGTTCAGTGGGAGGACAGGGATGTCTAAACAACTTTAATCTAAAGCTGACAGGTGATAAATATCATAGGGTGACCAAAAAAGAACTCTGGAAAGATTGGTGAGAAAGTAACAGCTCTATTTTCTTGATTGCTTGCAACAGAATCTTCACCCAATAAAAGGGATAATTTATTGAGGAAAACAAGGCAGCCTTCAGAATTGAAGGAAGAGTTGATAACCACAAATCTTGGAAAGACAGGAACAGGAAGACAACTCTTGTGAATTCTCTGGCCTGAGGTCATTGAGACTGTCTTTAGCATTGTACTTCTGAAATCACTCATCACCCAAGAGCTCACAACAGAACAGACTTCTGCCCTGTGACAGTACTCAACTCCATATTCTCAGTGGACAGCCAGTTTGCTTGACTTGAGTCACAGGCCCAGCCTTTATGTTTGGATGTGGGGGGTGAGGCTGAGGAACTTGGGAAGGAAGATAGGAAGAAAACTGGGACAGCATTTAACAGTCTCAGTGGGACCATGGTGTGTCAAAGGCAGTGCCCATAAAGAGAAAGGATACTAGACAGGCAAAAAGTACAGATATTCTCCACAGACATCTGCTAAAGGGATCTGAGGACTCTTTTGGAAGGGAAAGACTCATGTTAGACCCTAATAAATGCATAGGACATCAAAAGCTGGATTGGGATTCTAAGAAAAAGGAAGTATTCCTAGCTGAATAATTTGAGTAAAAGTATAGAAAAAGGAACCGTACAAGTCCAACTCTTGATCTGGGAGTGGGGAAAAATCCCATAGGTCTAGGGTGTAAGTTGAAGAGTGAATAAAAATGGAAGGGAGAGCATGGAATCAGAGTTTTTTTTTTTTTTTCTTCACTGTGGTTTGAACTCAAGGCCTCATGCTTGCTAGACAGGTACTCTACTGTTTGATCTACTCCACCAGCTCCCAAATTCTAATCATTGTAGAGGGTTATGAAGATGATTGGATGTGATAATGGATATGGAAGTCTTTTTTAAATTAGAAAGTGCTTGAAAATTTTAGGGATTTTTGCATCTATGGTTTAGATGCAAAACAGTGTTCCTCAGCAAACTGAGTTTTTTTACCTTAGTATTCTCTGTAATATTTTACCATGTGGAAAATTAAAAATGTAAGTAGAAAACCTGGCCAGAAAATTCTGTAATTCCCAAATATGCAAGACTTAATGTGATATATCTCAATACAAAATTATGGGGGACTCAGATATGCTTATTTATCTAACTCATTTTTCTAAAAGACAAATTTCTAAATAAATCACTCCATTTTCCAGGGATAACAGTGCCTTTATTTATTTATTCATTTATTTACTAGCATCTACTATTGTGGAAGTAACTTACATGCATTATGTTCTCAGTAACCCTCCCTAACTCTGTGAGGTAGTATTATTATCTTCATTCTTCATAGGAGGAAAGTAGGGTTCCAAAAACAGAGGTCACCTTTCAGATGGCTACAGTGTGGCAAAGTCAGGTTTTAATACTGGCTGTACCTGAGTCTGAAACCTCACTGGACCACACTTCCACTACTGCCTCTTTCTGATATGGACCCATCATTACTCTCTAAAGCTGCAGGAAGAATGCCATGGCCTCTAGCATAAAGATGTACATCATCTGGTTTGATGCTGAAATATCAAAGAAATAAGATGACTGAGAGATGGGGCTTCATTATTTCAAACATTTAAAGGAAGAGAGTATTTATTCAATGTTAACTTGGAGCCTAGAACCATGCAAAATACTTTTTCTTTTGATCCTCATAACATCCCTGTTAGGTGGGAATTATTCTGCTCATTTTGCCCATAAGACTTCTTAAGTATGCTAGTTATCCAAAGTAAGGAGTTGATCCAGTCATTATTGTATCATTCATTTAACATATGTACGAACCACTCTGGGTGTCTGGGATACACATGTGGTCCAAGCAAACAAAGATTCTTGGTGGAGCTTACATTCTAGTGTGGGAAAGTGAGGGAATGTGCAAAAAACTTAATTAAAAGTCGTATGATAAATTAGAAAGCCATAAGTGCTATGGGGAAAAATGTAGAACAAGATGAAAGGAGGCGAGGGAGTAAGAAGGAATAGCTTGAAAACTGAATTTTATATAGAGTGGTTTCATCACAGTACCCAGAGGTCTGGAAATTGGTTTGTTAAAGAAAAGTCTAGCTGTTGCTTACAGAATCACCAAATTTAAGGTCTTCACTTTGTAATTGTGTCTGGTAAACCTGAGACTCTTTTTCCACAGAGAGTGCCCTCCATTCATGGAAATTTCAGGAAATTACAGACTCCATTCTCACTCCATCTTTATCATTGCTGTCTACCATACTGATCTTAAAGATTGTGAGGAATTCTTTCTTTAATTTGTTTGACAAGTAACAATGTGAAAGGCCATTTGATAAATTGGAAAAACTACTTGCCTAGGAGGGGTGGAAGCTTGGGGTCTCATCCTACGTCTGTTGTTAATTAAAATTTGACTTTAAAATTATTTCCTCTTCCCTCTGAGCTTATTTCTGAGCTAATTTCTCCAGCTAACAACTCAAGGTTTTGGTAGATAAGGACAATTCTACTCTAACATTTTGTGACTGAAAAATTCTGAAAAATTTCCAGGATGTCCCAGTAACAATTGCTTTGGCAGAAAGATTAGGGCCTGATGGGAAAATTTTATTTTTTAACATTTCATGATGAAATTTCAACATCAAACTTCTCTTTTAAAATCCTCTAGAAATGTCAGCTGGACCAGATCATTGCTCTGCCCTCTTTTGGGTAGAAGTTAGAAGCAGGTGCTTGGCTATGCACAGAGCAGCCTGCGGGACTGTCCATTCACTTCCAAGGGTAGCTCAAGGTGTTGGAATGACTCCGCAAAGCCCCATATGGCTCGGGACCTGGTTACCTTGGCAATTAGTTCCCTCCCCATGCATGTCAATTAATAGGCAATTAAAACTCTCAACTGCTCTGTTAGTCCCCAGGTCTGTCACGGTAGCTAAAATGAGAGGCAAGAGGTTTTCATTTTTATTTTAAAGTTCTATTTTATTACTTTTAAAAAATTTGTAAAATGCCCTTCACTCTGGAATCTGTCATATTTAAGACTCATGTACATACGGATAAATTGAATTTTTTTTGCCAATTGATATTTCATTTGTTATACCACTTATGTGTTCCTTATCCTTTTAATTTTTCTAATCATTTATGGAACAAGTCTGAAATTTGAAAACAAACCTGAAATTTTCTATCTAGCTCTCTCTAAACCCTCCAAACACTCATACTCTTACTTCCAATCGTATGTCCTGCAACCCTTTAAAATGTTATTTGCTTACTTCCTGTCTAAAGACTTCTCCTCTGTCCACCACCAAAATCTACTCATTCTGTAAATTAAGCTTATTGTCAACGTCATGATCTTGCCAATCCTCATTATGAATTTCCCCTGAATTTTAGATATAACTAAAATAATTTCACTTCCCACTTATTCATGCTAATTAACCTTATCAATTTTACCTTCCACGAATGAATTGAGATTCCTTGACATAGGAACCATGATTTATGCTTTCTTTTGTGTCTTCAGACCTTACCCAGCACAGAGGCATTCATCACATGGCCACTTAATAGGAAGCTTAAAAATTGCTGCTGTTAGAGAAACTAAAGCAGATACCTTAAAAGCAACTGAGGCCAATAGGAGAAGGGGACCAGGAACTAGAGAAAAGGTTAGATCAAAAAGAATTAACCTAGAAGGTAACACCCACGCACAGGAAATCACTGTGAGTCAATGCCCTGTATAGCTATCCTTATCTCAACCAGCAAAAACCTTTGTTCCTTCCTATTATTCCTTATACTCTCTCTTCAACAAAATTAGAAATAAGGGCAAAATAATTTCTGCTGGGTATTGAGGGGGTGGGGGGAGAGGTAGGGGGTGGGGGCAGGGGGGAGAAATGAACCAAGCCTTGTATGCACATATGAATAATAAAAGAAAAAAAATTGCTGCTGTTATGTATGCAATATGACAAAATCGGACATCTGGTTACTTTAAAGAATGAGCTTAGTATCATGCAATCTTCTAACTTTAAAGTATTAGGAATCTTAGTGATTAATTTATCAAATTCTTCATTTTACAGATAAAACCCCCTGAAAAAATGGGGTAGTAACCTGTTCAAAGTTAAATCATCGGTAAATGAAAAGCTTGGGTCTAATCTCAAGTCTTATGACTCACAGTCCATGCTCTTTCCTCTTTCCAGTAGTTTGAAACCTTTCCCCCACTATGACACATGATAGAGGATGTGCACCTGAACTAGGCTGTCTCAGGGGCACTGCTGGGCATCATGTGCTGTGCTGGAGAGACAGCAATGGAGCATTGGCTCTATTTCTGCCATTCAAGAATGATGTCATAATGCAAATGAGTCACATTAATATATATTATCTTGCTTCTTCTCTAATTTTTTAAAAGTTGGTATTTTAAATATTATAAGTATAAAAGTGATTCAGCAATCCTACTACTGGATATATGTCCAAAGGAAATGAAATTAGTATGTCCAAGAAATATTGCCCTCCCATGTCATTGCAGTACTATTTGCAATAACCAGTATGTAGAATTAACCTAAGTGCCCATCAATATGTAACTTAACTGTATAAAGGAAATAAAGAAAATGTGACATAAATACACAATGCAGAACTAGTCAGTCTTAAAACAGAAAGAAGTTCTGCCACTTGCAACAATAGATGAACTTGGAGGACATTATGTTAAATGAAATAAAGCCAGGTACAGAAAGACAAATACCACATGCTCTCACTTATATGGAGAATCTAAAAATGAATTCATAGAAGTAGAGAGTAGAATGGTGGTTACCATACACTAGGGGGTGCATGGGGTGTGGTTGGGGAGATGTTCAGCAAGGATACAAAACTTTGATTAAATAGAAAGAATGCAATCAGGAGATATCCAGTAACCCCTTGGTCTACAGGTGTCTCAACCTAAAATATATCTTCAGTGCATAAATGACACTGTACCTCAGTTTCATCATTTGTAAGAGAAGGTATTAATAGTATCATTATGGTGCTAATATAATTATGTTATTAGGAATAACAATAGCACTTATATAAGAGGATTACTATATAAGTAGGTTAATATTTGTAGAACAGTGCCTGACACCCAAATGCTACACAGCTGTCTGTTTAATAAATGAAAATAAAATAGGAGGAGATGCACAGATTGTTTGCATTGAAAGAGAATACTGGGACCAGGGCCAAAATACTGTTTTTAAGAGATGCAGTTGGGAGCCAGAGGCATGGCTCAAGTCGTAGAGTGCCTACCTAGAAGTGTGAGGTCCTGAGTTCAAACTCCAGCACTGAAAGAGAGAGAGAGAGAGAGAGAGAGAGAGAGAGAGAGAGAGAGAGAGAGAGAGAGAGATGGATGCAATTGGGTTCCAAAGAAGGGAAATTATTCACCTGTTATCTTCACAGTTGATAAAACTGGTGGTTGAGGGAGTAGGAAAAGTCTCCTCATTTCCAATCAAGTCTCCTTTTGACTAAGAAACACTGGACTGATGTCAACATAGTATAGATTCAACAAGTTCAAACTTTAATATTTAACTAGATTATCAGTTCCTGAAGGTCTGTCCTCTTCATTCATAGTGTTAATCTGGAATGCCCTGATATAGTAGTGTTCTATAAATATCCACTTAACAAACTCTGAGTAATTTGATGAATTAAGTAAATTATGGCATGAAAAGTGAATCAAGGCTTAAAATCAATAAAGCATGAATATTTTAAATGAGGGAAGACTATTTTTCATATGACAAAATTTTTTTGGTGGTACTTAAATTGAACTCAAGGCCTTGAAACAGATGCTCTACCAGATAAGTTGCACCCGCAGCCCTTTTGCCTTTAGTTTGTTTTACAGATAGGGTCTGTCATTCTTGTCCAGGCCAGCCTCTGACAGCAACCTTCTATCTCTACCTCCCAAATAGCTGGGATTACAGTGGTACACGACCATATCCAGTCCTGGAAGATTTTTCTATCATCTTTCAAATCTCGTATGTAAAATCTATAGCACAAGGTCTGACACATTTTTAAGTGGTTGCTTATTAGGCCAAGATATAGTGAGTCACTGCCAGGTCTGACGCTCTTTTCTCTACAGGGTGTTTACAGATAGCAGTTTTGGAAAATGTCTAACATGGCAGAAAGTGCTGGTAGGCAAGCAGCTGTTGGTCACTATTTCATTTAATAGTAATCAATTATTTCAATATCAATTAAAAGTCGTCATTCTTGTAGACTCTCAGTCTGTGTAACACTCTGTTGGATTCCATTGGGGATTTTGTGTACTTTTCCTGTTTATTTTTCTTCCTGTTTCTCAAAATAGGAAGCAAAAGATAAAACAAACAATTTTATTGGCTATTTTCCATAGCTACCCCTTTGCTAACACCCTCAATTCTATTCTCCTCTCTTCATTGATCAAATTTGCTTGGAAAGGCTCCAAATCTAGATAAATCTAATACTCTACCTAATTTGTGACTGTACATATGCAGTTAAATGTAAGAGAGAAAATAACAACCAATCATGATGTCTGGTTTCAGTTGAAATTCATGATTGCAGACTTCAACTGAACTTAGAAACATAAGCAAATCTTCCATTTGCTTATGTTTCACACTCTTTCCTATTTCCTCAAACCTCTAAGAACGTTCCTTAATTATCACTTTCAGCTGATGACTTGACTTCTTCACTTGGAAAATAGAAATGAATTTGGAAAAAGAAGGAACTTCCATATGTTTCACTTCTTTGTCTAGCGCTTCACCAGATTTTATACTCATGCATTACATTTCTTCCAGGTACAAAGGCTGAACCTTTTCTTTTTCCTTTCCAAGGCCAGTCATCAGATGAATGGCCTGGATTCCATCATTTCTCACCTACATAGGGACATGACTCCAGTGTTTCTTCCCCCTCTTTCCTGTTCTGTTAATTTCCCCTTCTCTTGTGAATCATTTACACAAATATACAAGGTTAGGGCAACAATCTCATCTTAAAAATAACAAAAAACATCTCTTCACTCCTGCCTATTATACCATTTCTCTGTTCACTTTTACAGCAAAATTTTCCAAGTTTTCTCTCTTACCTGTCTTTAATTTTTCTCTCCTCATTTTCTCCTTTGCACTCACTGTATTTGACTTTTGCTTCCTCTACCTGCCTAAAACCAAACCAAACCAAACTCCAACAACTTAGGGATTGGTGACCTCCCTATTGTTAAATCCAGTGCTGTTATCTGGATTGGAGTATCAGGAGTCATGGGCCTCCATAATGATTGATTCCTTCCATCTTTAATGCCTCTTTCACTGTCCTCTGGAATATTTCTCTTTTGGCTCCCTTCCTACCTCACTGGACATTGCTGTTTAATATATTTTGTACATCTTCTTTATTTCTCCAACCTCTACGAGCCCTGGGTATCACTCTTTGCTCTCATCTCTTCCATACTGACATTTACTTCCTCATTGGTTTCCTTCAGTTTTAAGGCATTAAGTACCACCTATGTATGGACAACCCCAAAATATGTACATGCACCAGGGCATCTCAACTGAACTAAATATTCATATAGCCAAAGCCTATTCATTGTGCAGTGGATGTCCAAAAAGCATCCCATTCGAACATGCCCCATATTGGACACTTAGTTCCCTTCACTCTACTGACCGGATTCTCCCCCAGTCTTTCAGAGTACATGGAACTCTTTCCAGTTGCTCAAGTCTAAATTCTTCGCTGAATTTCTTCTTTCCCTTTTCATATAGCCAGTCAATTAGCACAATCTTGTAAATTCTACCTACAAAACATATCCAAATTTGATCTTTCATTACCTTTCTGTTTAAACCACTATTACTTCTTGTTTTAGTGATCATAATAGACTCCTAATAGGTCTTCTGCTTGCACCCTTATACACCCAAATCCTGCTCACAACAACAGATCTATGTGAGATCATGTTTCTTTTCTTCTTATAACTCTCTTCTCTCATCCTTCAGACACTGTCTCTGGCATTCTTCTTTCTCTCTATTAAAACCATTTAAGTCTCTTTCCTATTTCTTTTCCTCTTCCCCTTCCTTCTCCTAGTGTATCTGTGGGGGGCGGGGTAGGGGCAAAATTGAACCTAGGGCTTCATGCTTGCTAGGCAAGCACTCTACCACTAAACTAAACACCCAATTCCAACTTTTTGTGATGTCTTAAACATATAAGGCACATTCTAATCTTGGGGAATTGAAATTTTAATTTTTATTCTTGGAATGCTTTTACCTCATAGCTTACTCCTTCACTTCCTTCAGATTTCAAATGAAATATTGTCTTCTCAATTAGGCCTTCTCTACCAATGCTACAAAAATTAGTGTATGTGTACACATATGTGCTCTTCCCATCCTTACTGTTGCTTTATTTTTTCCACGGTACTTACCACTATCTGACACATAATATATTTCCTTGTTTATTATCCTTTTTTTCTAACTTCTGTGTTTATTTTGCACACTGCTATATTTCTATTATCTAAAACAGGGCCTAGAATACAAAAGTATTCAATAAATATTTGATGAATAAATGGATGAACAGGGATAATGTATTAAATTATTTCAATGTGTGTAATGGAATGAATATTTTGCCTGAGTATTTCCAAGCTTTTTCTGGAACCAGTCTCCTTACCCCTGTAGTTACTCCAGGAGGTACTCTGGAAGCAGCCACGCACAGTATAATTCTGACCCCTGGCTACAGTGCATAGGACAGGGATGGATACCCTGAGCTAATTTGTTTCTTCCTCTGGAGTTTGTTACTGATAGTAAGGGAGTCAGCCTTTTATTGACACTCCAACGTATCCTTCCACAGCTGTTGCAGGTCATGTTTTTCAGCCAAGAGGACCAGATGCAGAGGTATCTATCAAAAAGGGAGAATAAAATGATGATTAGAGTAAACCAGAGGTGACAGATGGCAAGAGAAGCTCCACAGCACTCTATTCCCTATTACCAGTTGTTCCTCAGATCCAAACAGACTCTGGCATCTCCTAATACATTATGGAAACACCAGTGCAATGTCTGCCATCTTGGTAGGTGGTTAATAAATACTAATTGAACCTAAATCTGTTCAATGTCAAAATCTTCACAAGAAATCAAACCAGCTAGATTGCAAAGTAAAATGTTTCATCAGCATATGACGTGTGGCCTCTCATTTGACATAGAAAGGATTCTATTCTTTGTCTTGGAAGGCAGCAAGATACATTGGAAAGACAGTTGGCCTGAAAGCAGGAAACCCAAGTTTGGTCCAGCTGTCAACCTGGTTGGTTATCACCCCTCTCAAAACCCCAGTTTTCCCATCTATAAAATGGCAGTCTGGATTAGGTGACCTGCAGCTTCTCTTCCAGATCCAGACTCCAGAAGCTGGGCACTAAATGGAGGCATATTATTTTCCTGTTGATAAATAGTTTGGTTTTAAATATTTGTCATTTTTTGTGGCTATTGCAGCTGAACCCCTTCATCTGTGAGGAATGTTCTGTTTCATAAGCCTTAGTGGAAATAGAACTTGTCTCCTGCTATCAATGTTGAAAAACCCAAATAGTCATGTTTCCATTTATCTTGTGCATGGAACTAAGTTATATGACAGCAGCTAAGGCCACTGGACTTAGCCACCAAGAGTAAATTAGTAGCTTGTCATCTAAAAAACGGAAGCAGCCAAGATCCCCTTCCAGAGGCAGGTGGTGGCAGCAGCTGCTGCAGCTGTGATCTGTGCCAAGGCTGAAGGTGCTGTGGTGCCAGTTTGGCATCCAGGGCTGATGGAGGGAGCATGTTGACTCAGACCTCACATTCTCAGGCACCGGGTTTTCCTGCTTCCGCAGTCAGTCTTCTTGTGATTTTGAGCCACCCACTATTTCCACAAGTTCCCCCTAATTTGACAAATAAGAACCCCAACTGGAAAACCAGATTAAACAAAGGCAGGAGATTCTAAAACATATTCCTCTGTATAGTCAATGTGGAGATTAAGCAAATGAGGTCAATGTTTTCCTACTACTCTTGATGCTGTCACTTTCACAGGAAGCACACAGAAGTTTCACAGATTAACAGAAGCAGAGAGGTAATGTAATCCACTACACACTGAGAGATAGTGTAGTCCAAGTTCCTCATTTTTCTGAAAGCCAAGCCCAGTAATAAGGGGAGATAACTTGTGGAGCATCCTATAGGCACGTGTAGAGGTGGGGCTAGCACTCACATATCTCTGTCACCATTTCTAGGAATTTTCTTGCTTTTTGAGCTGCTTCTAGTTGGTTTGCCCCTATTTTGTTTATAACTTTACCCCAACTTGAATGGCTTTTTTGAACCTATGCATCCAAGAATTTTATTCACCTCATTCCACTTCCTGAGATCTCTATTCTTGTAAGTCACATTTGCCCAAGTGAGGTGTTTAATTTCAGATTTCAAGAGAAAGGTGGTCTTCTCCAACAAGCATCAAGGATACAACGAGGGAAGTGAGGTTCCAGGTTCTCAGCCACATTGAGGGTTCCTCTTTCCATAGAGCTCTGCTAGCTCAGCCCCAATATACTATTTTTTAAATGGAGAGAATAAGATTTACAAACTGTGGCTCTCTAGGGAAAACACAAAACCAGCAGAATTCTTTAAATATTCCTTGAGTCATGTTCTTGGATTGCATCAGAAGTGCCAATTCTTCCTGCTCTTTGACTTCCATAGGAGAGGAAAGAGCACCCTTCATAAAAGAGAGCACAATGACATTATTGTCTGTGAAGCCAAGAGGTGAAGTATGTCAAGGTTTGATCCCTACATGTCTGAGAAGACAAGGTAGGATTCCTGTCAGCTGTTAGACTCACCCTCTATTCCAGGAGGCTGCTCAGGTCCTTCTAGTCTCACTTATACTGTGTTTGTGACCCAATCAGCCTTTAACTCTGGCCTGTATCACATTATTCATCAAAGTAAAAATATCAATACCTTTGTTTTTTTAATGAGTAGTTTTTTGGAGTCATTTTCCTCTCCAAGAGTTCCAGGAAATAGGCGGTGTAGGAATTATCTACTTATCCTTTCTCCTCTGAACTACCTTTTCTCCTATGTCAAAAATCAATTAAACTTAAATGTGTCTATCAATTTCCGGGCTGCACTCTCCATTCTGCTATGTTGTTCTAATGATCTATCTTTATGCTACCATGCAGTCTTGATTATTGCAATTATAAAACATTTTGAAGTTAGGTAGTGTGAGTCTGTTATGGTTTGACTGTGAAATGTCCTCCACAGGCTCATGTGTGGTCCCCACACATGACACATGTGGTGGTGCTTTGGGAGGTTGTGAAAACTTTGGAAAGTGGGGTCTAACAGGAGGAAGTAGGTCACTGGGGGCATGCCTTTAAGGGTTAGACCTGACCCTGGTCCCTGTCTCCTACTCTGCATCCTGTTCACCATGAGATGAACAGTCTCCTCTTCCACATGCTCCCACCCCCCGAGATGTTCTTCCTCATTGTGGACCTGGAAACACAGAGCCATCTGACCATGGACAACCCTCTGGAAATTATGAGCTAAAATAATCCTTTGTCCTTTAAGTTGTTCTCTTAGGTGTTTGTTCACAGTTATGAAAAAAAATTTGACTAATACAAAGACCGACTTAATTGTTCTTCAAAGATGTTTTGGCTCTTTAGGTGTTTTGCATTTCCATATGAGTTGACTTGTCTGCTTCTAAGAACTAAACTAAAATAAAAAGTCTTCTAGGATATTGACTGTGATTGGATGCAATTTATAAATTAATTTGGTAGAATTAGCATCTTGATAATATTATGCTTTCTAATCAATGTACCTTATAGTAAGGCTTCATTTACTTATGTCCTCTTTCATTTTTCTCAGGAATATTTTTTGTTTTCTAGGGTTTAAATTTTGAGTATCATTGATCAGATTTATTCCTAAGTATCTATTAAATGATAATGTTTGTAAATGCTGTAATGTACCCCCACCCGGCACAATAATAAAAACAGATGATGTCGATCTTTTTTTGGTTCATAAGCATGATGATTGGGTGTTCACGCCTGTGCGTGACATGTGCCACCCTCAAACCTTGTCACAATGTGAACATATTACCCTTCTGACGTAAAAAAAGAAAAAAAACAAAACAAAAAACCCCCCCAAAACAGGTGATGCTATTGTACATGATACTGTTTTTGCAGATTTTAGGTCCTGTTGTGTATAAGCAGCATGATATGCAGTTTCATGGTGTTCATTTCTTTTCAATTGTTGACTTTATTACAATAAAATCATCTATAATAATTTATCATCATTTATTATCTCTAGAATTTGTAGTTAATGTTAACTCATTTATCTTTCATATTTGTAATTTGTATTCCCCCTCTCTCTTTCTTCCTGATTAAACTTGCTAGAGGTTTAACAATTCATTTTGTTTTTAAACAGGCCACTTTTGGTTTCCTTGAATTTTTTCATTGTGTTCTTGTTTCCTTTTGGGGGGTGGGTGTGTGGTAGTATTACTAGGGATTGAACTCAGGGTCTTGCACTTGCTAGGCAAGCATTCTACCATTTGAACCATGCTCCCAGTCCCTTTGCTTTTATTTTGTTTTTTCAGACAGGATTTTTTGCTTTTGCCCAGGCCTGCCTTAGGTGGTGATCCTTCTATCTCTGCATCCCAAGTAGCTGGGATCATGAGCAAATACCACCATGCATGGCTTGTTTTTGAGATAGGGTCTCACTAAATTTTGCTTGGGCTGGCCTTGAGCCATGATCACCCTATTTCTACATCCTGAGAAGCTAGGATTATAGACATGTACCACCAAGCCCAGCTGATCTTTATTTTCTTTGGTTTATTTTCCAGTTTCTGAAGATAAGATCTGAGGTCATTGGTTTGAGAGTTTTCTTTTTTCCACTACAGGTGCTATCAATTTCCCTTTAATTATAGTTTTACTTGCATCTGACCCATTTTGATAACTTGTGTTTTCGTTTGGCACCAAATATCTTCTAGTATCCAGTTGGAGTTCTTTCACCCCAGGGGCTCTTTGGAAAGGTGCTACTTAGCATACAAATATGCTGATATTTTTTGTTATAAATTTCTACTTTGATTGCAGTGTGGTCAGAAAACATAATTTGTATGACTTGAGTTATTTTGAATTTATTGAGACTTTTTTCAGGGCTAAGAATAAGGACTATTTTGGTAAACTTTTCATTTGCACTTGAGAAGAATGTGTATTCTGTTGTTGCTGGGTGAAGTTCTAATTACTATTAGTTCTAGAAATTATTGAGAGAGGGATGTTGAAATCCTAAACTCAGTGGACTTATTTCTTCTTGTACTTCTGTTTTCTTATACTGTTATTAGGTACATAAAGTTTAGGGATTGCTATCTCCACTTAGTGAAATGGCTCATTTATCAATGTAAAACACTTTCTCTTATGTCTGGCAATACTTGCTGCTCTGAAATTCTCCTTGTCTGCTATTAATCAAGCTGTACGTTTTCTATACTTTTATTTTTAAGCTGTTTATATTTTTATATTTAAGCTGGGTTCTTTAAAGCAGTATATGGTTGGATCTTATTTTTTAGATATTTAACAACATCTGCCTTTTAATTGGGGTGTTTAGACTACTTATATTTGATGTAATTATTGATAGAATTGAGTTTAAGTCTACTGTTTTGTTCCTATTTTCCCACCTGTTTTTATGTCCCCTTCCCTCTTTTATATTGCTTGAATCTTCTTTTTAAAAATATTCCATTTTGTTATATATTTGGTTGGAAAATTACCTACGACTCTTTGATATTTTATTTTAATGGTTGCTTTGGGGATTATTGTATTCATCTTAAACTTATTCTAGTCTTCCTTCAAATAATATTATAACATGTAGCATCAACTTATTTCAACAAGAATGTACTTCCAATAAGTATATAGAGAATTGCTCAACATTCCTGGCCATAAAGGAAATGCAAATCAAAACAACACTGAGATTCATCTTACTTCAGTCAAAGTAGCTGTTGTCAAAAACACACAACAATGAATGCTGGCAAGGATGGAAGTGGCGAGGGCCTTTATACACTGTTAGTAGGAATGTAAATTAGTGCAACCAATTTACAGTGTGCACTATGGAAGTTCCTTAAAAAAGACAAACAAACTGGACTGGCAGTATGGCTCAAATGCCTGCTTTGCAAGTGTGAAGCCCTGAGTTCAAACCCCAGTTCCACCAAAAAATTTTAAAAAAACAAACTAAAAGTAAAATTACTATGTGATTCAGTGATACCACTCCTGGGCATATACCCAAAGGAATGTAAATCAGGATAAACAGACACTTGCACACCCATGTTTAATTGTAGCACTATTCACAATAGTCAAGGTTTGGAAGTAGCCCAGATGCCCCAAAACTGGTAAATAGATTAGGAAAATATGGTATATATATATATATATATATATATATATATATATATATATATATATATATATATATGATGTAGTATGATTCAGCCATAAAGAAGAATGAAATTATGTTGTTTGCAGGTTAATGAATGGAAGTAGAGATCCTTATGTTAAGCTAAGTAAGCTTTGGTTTAGAAAGCCAAATTCACATGTTTTCTCTTATATATGGACGCTAGATCTAAAAGATAAATACATGCACAAATACATACATGATCATACATACACACATATAACATATACATTCATGCTATATATATAGTTTGATTAATAGCAGACAAGAATGATTTCAGAGCAATAAATATTGCCATATATATGTGTGTGTGTATATATGTACACACACACACACACACACACACACACACATATAGAGAGAGAAAGAACATGTTTTCAGAAGTGGGACTGAGAGGAAAAAAGAATGATAGTAAATAATAGGGAAATACATTGCATGTGTGTATAAGATGACATAATGAAATGCAACGAAAGCTTTTGAATTGTAGGGGTCAAGGATAGAGAAAGTAATAGAGGGGGTTAATCTGATTAAAGGATAATATATGCTTATGTGAAATACCATGGCAAAAACCCTTGGAACAATTAATAGGCATTTAAAAATGAGAGACAGGAATGTAAAACAGGTCCTGTTCTGGGGTGGGGTACCAGTGGGAAGGGGGAAGGTGAATGGAGTGGGTGAATTAAAGGGGAATAGTAGATGTACTTTATATTAGAAGATAAGACAGTGAGACCTGCTGAAATTGTTTTAAGAAGGGAGGAGGAAGGATGAGGGAGAGGGGAGAGTCTAATTAGTGTACATTGTAAGCATATATGGAAATGCCACAATGAAACCCCTGTACAAATAATATGTGCTGGCAAAAGTGTTAAATAAAAGAGTACACTTCCATTTCTCCTCTCTTTGGCCTTTGTGCTAATCTCACACATTTAACTTCTACATATGTTGTAACTCCACATGCCTTGTTATTTTTGTTTTAGAAAGTCAATTATCTTTAAAGAGCCTTAAATAATGATAATAATGATTTTATATTTACTCCTGTCGTTATCATTTGCCAAAAGGTAACAGTATTCAAAGCAGTCTTAGAGGGAGCACAATTTTAGAACTATGGTTAGAGCTTTCTGGCTATGGCCAAAGGTAGTTTACCTTGGTTTGATTTCTATGAAACTGGAACATCTGGCTTTTAATTAAAGGCACATTGAGTGTCATTAACAAACTCAGTATTGTAGAAGCAATAAAAGGACATCATCCCTTCAGAAAAATCACAGAGTTCTTTACAATTTTCCAAATCTTCTTTGGTTGCTAAAATACACGGCTTTTTAAATACACCTGAAACAACTTCCCTCTTTCCTTCAGCATTTGGGCATTGAATCCTCCAAGAGGAGGTGACAAAATAACTTGGACCTTCATCACCTACTTAGCTAAGGCCTTGCTGTTGTGCTCTAGCAGTGCCAAGGTCCTGACAACTTCTGGCTTTAGCTGTTTGAACTGCAGGTGCTGTGGACAGACACCCCAACAGATGACCATTATGAATCTGGTCTGCACAGACCAGATTTTGGAGAGGAGAGACAATAGAGTCATTTTCTACCCTCAGCATTGGCCGTGATACAAAATGTGAAGCTGGTACAGAAAGCTGATCTAAGTGGGCCAGGTGTCTAGTACCATTCTTTTCACATTTGCCAGTTGCTTTTTCTTGGCTGGCATCACTAGAAAAGCTTGCCTTGATCTTATCAGACACATGAGGTATGTAGAAATAGTGAGACTCTGGCACAAGTAACTTACCTAGGCTAACATGGCACATAGGTGTAGGTCAGAGTGCGCTTTACCAGTTCTGCCTGTACAACAAAAGCTGCACATTTGCCATTGGGACTCCAGGCTTCTGGCTGACAATTCTACTCTCATAGTTTCCACAGAGGACACATACAGCCATGTAGACACTGACTAATGAGGTGTACAGATTATGCTGAAGCTGTGGAAAAAGCTACATGGAACCCAGTTAACACTTATTGATTGGCACAAGGAGTTGTGTCAAGGGATGAGAGTAATTCAAAGCAGTATGATCCGTGTCCTGGTCCTTGAATATCCAAATCTGCTTAGAGAAGCAGGAAGTAAGTAGTAAAAGTTGATCAAGAGATAATGACAGTATAAAAGAAATTATAATGAGGCAACATATTCATTGCCAAATGAAGACTGAAGATGGTAAATTGGTGGGAGATCAGAGTAAATACAGACTAGTGACACCCTAGTAGATCACAGAAAACAAAGATGAGCCGGTTCTTAAATGGGATCAGGCCTTCAGAAGAGGTCAGTAAGTAAAGAAATAGTGAACCAATTTGAAGGAGATAAAACCATGTACTTAGGATAAAAAAAACACCAAGTGTTTAGAGGCAGAAGGAGGCCAAGAAGAAAGCTTAACATCACTTTATTGGTTTTGGTTACTGAGATTTGTTGAAGTACCACAGTGGTGAAACATTACAGATTCTGAATCTCTGTCATTCACTGACTGGTATGACCTTGAACAAGCTATCTCACTTTCTAAATCTCAATTTCTTCATCTTCAAAATAGGAAGAATGATCATTTAGTTTCATTCAAAGTGTTGTTGTAAGATTAAATGAATGAATAGATAGTAATAAACCACATAGCACTATCTGATGAAGAGCATGTGTTTAATAAACATTAGCTAGTAGGGATGACAGTGTCAGTGATAGCGAAATTTCTTAGAATCAGACCTAAAAATAAAAGCTACAGCTTGCAAGACTTAGTAGTAGTCTCTTTTTACTTGAGGTACCTGAGGTTGAAAAATTATACAACTAGCTAGTGGCAAGGCCTGTGGATAAACTCTGGGGTTCTAAGTTTCTGTTTTGTGCCCTTCCTACCACATAACATCATAGCCCATACTTAGAAAGCCAGGAATGGTGAATGAGACCAATTAGGGGCTGACTGGCATGGATTTGAACTCATTTTTACAGTAATTTGTTATTATCCTTTTGATCATGAGTAAACTGTGATCTTCTGTTCAGGGTTCCTTATGCAGTTGCCTGCCAGCATCATATCACCAGCTGGAGGGGCAATAGCTAGAGCCTGGCATTTGACAGTGAAACTGCCTTGTACATCCCACACGGTTCTGGCAGTCAGCCCACTCTCACCTGGGCCAAGCACTCCCTGGCCAGGTTTCAGGTCAGCAGAAAGTGATTCATTTTTGTTGTGCATTTGAAGAAAGTAGGAGAATCACAGGGCTTTAATGAGCATATTTAATTGGGACTTTTTCTCAGGAGAAGAGAATATATCCTCTTGATGTCTGTCATATGAAGAGGAAAGATCTGAATCCTAATGACCCAAGCACAGCAGGACTCCACTTCAACCAAGGCAGACTTAGCTTTAGGACATCAGGAAGAGACAATTCCAGGAGGGAAGTTGCTTAAGACAGAGGGGCTCTGTCTTTACGAGAAGCTGGGAGGGGGGCGTGGCTAGGATCATTTAACCTTGGAGCTATGATATATTACTTGTATCTGAGATTTTCCAAGTGACCAGAAACATTGCAGAGACCAATTTGTTGTGAGTTGGATACCAGTCAGTAAGACTGGACAGAGAGAAACTGTTTATCCAATAAAACTGAAGTCCATAAATTTGCATTGGGTGTTGATGACACACAAGTCAAGGAAGGTGTTTGAATATACTGCATAAAGATGAAGGCAACATGGCCCCTACTTTCCAGAAACTTACAATCCACCTGGAGAGATGTGTTGAAATGTGGTGCCTCTTTAGGCAGCTGCTCTGCCCACAATGCTCCTCTGTTCTCTAACTATGGCCACTGATGCATGGGGGGCTTGGGGGGTGAGATCTCTAGTGAAGCTGTACTATGTGGGTAACCTTGCATTGCTCACATTAGCAAGTTGGTCCCTACTGTCTCTCTCTGTCTCTGTCTCTTTCTCTTTGTCAAAAGTAAGAATAAGAGATAGAGAGAGTGGATGTCCTTGAAGTCATATCACATTAGTTAGTGGCAGTACTCTAGACAGAAAGTTGGTGAGCCCCACAAGTTTCTTTCCCTCCCAAAACCAACACTTCTTCAGTACTAGAAGACATGAAGCAGTCTTTACCAATAATTACCCTTTACTTAAATTGAGTTGACTTTCTGTCATCTATATCTGAAAAGGTCTGATTCATATAAAATGACTTAAGAGGGTTATCAGTTGAAAATCTATGGAAATAGCCAAAGAAACAGGGTCAAAGAGAAATGATAGCCAATACCTCTAAATTCTTCTCCCTTCTCCTTTCTCCCTTCTCCCTCCTTCTCCTTCTTCTTCTTTAATTTCCTTCCTTTTCTTTTTCTTCCTCTCCTCCTCTCCTCTTCCTTCTATTTAGTTATTTATTTATGTCTTAGTCAGGCTCTTCCTATATTGCTCAGCATGGTCTTGAACTCCTAGGCTCAAGTGATCTTGCTACCTCAGCTATCTGAGTAGCTGGGACTGTAGGCACAGGACACAGCACAGCAATGGAAATAATAATAGTAGCTGGATATTTTGAGTACTACTCTCAGTCACTGCCTTAAGTATCTGCCTTGCAGTATCTCATCTAATTCTCCCAACACTTTAAGGTTGGAGCTATTATTATCCATTATTTATTGATAAGGAAAGCTTAGTAAGGCTATAAAACCTTAGAGAATGTTTTACTGAAAATCACACCTCAACTTTGTCATGCCTGCCTTTAACATCCATAGTCTTACACAGTAAATTATTTCAGTATAATATGTGTGTCATATAATATGTGTGAGGAACTGGGATGAAAATTTATAAGTTAAGGTAACATTTTGGAACCTGGGTAGGAAGACAGATTTTCTGTGATTCTTTAGAACTTTCTAAGTATCAAATTCTCAAGAGGTCACGAATTCCTTGCCACTTAGATGGGTTCACTTGAGTTGGATGATACTTTGAGAGAAAGTTTTAAGAGTGTTAATCCTTGTACTGGGAAAGCAAGTTAATACAGGAAAACCCATGAGATCTCTTACAGTTTTGCACTCTGATGAAATTGCTGAGGTTGCTATTTAAGATGTGGCCTAGGGGGGAAAAATAACTCAGACCTATCAGAAAACCTGTCAAGAACATGGAGTATTAACAGAGGTAGCCATGCAACCACATGACTTTTATCTTGCACAGACTGTAAATCAATAAAATTAATGCAATGAATTTGAGCCCAGCTTCTCACAAGAAATGAAGGAGTGCAAGTTCCACTCCATTTCTCCAAGTCTGAGTGGTGAGCTGGGCAGGGCTTGCCTGTGTGAGAGCTAAGATGGTGGGGAAGTGGCAAGTACCTCGGTCCTGGGCACAGAGCTGGGCTGTGTGCGCTTCATGAGGACTGACTCACTGAAATTCTGCACTGCTTTTTTTGCCAATCAGCTTTGGGTGAGACACAGATTGCATCAATGAATCACTGGTTAAGGGCACCAGTGGCACAGCTGAAGTATAAGGGGGGTCTCCAACCATGGATTTTGTGAGGGATTCTTTTTTTTCTGAGAGAATAAAAAAATTTGCACACGTGTCTGGTGGAAGAAGAGACAAAGAGAGACGACAGACTCCAGGAAGAAGCTGATGGGACTGTTTTCTTAAAGCTTTCCAGGAGACAATGAACTGAAGGGTTCCCTTTTGAATTCAAGTGATACAGAGCTGTTTTCTCAGTCTGTATGAGTATTCCCTTGTCCCTAATCATCCAGTAACTTGAGAATGCAGCTTTGGGAGCCCTGAGAGAAAGGAATCAGAAGCCTTGGATAAGGATCAAGGCAGATGAGGCAGAGTGAGGTACATACTACACTCAAGGAGCATTGTGAGCAGGAAAGAGAGTTCATCTGAGATACACTTTAGGAGTGGTGATACAGAGAGGAGGACTTTGTAGAGAGATGAGATTCTGCATTATGTTGATGGTGTTTAAGAGCCTGAGAAATAGTGGTGCATTATGTCTGAAATGGCAGCACTTGGGAGGCTGAGGCAAGACAATGGCGAGTCCAAGGCCAGCCTGGGCTACATAGCAAGACTTTGTAAAACAGGAGATAACAGAGGACCAGAAACATTGCCCCTCTCTACCTTTCTCAACTTCCCAAGACTGCACTTCAGAGGAACTTCTTTTCAAGACCTTTTTTGATGCCCATTGATTTTTAAATATGTAATTAAATGGCTATGCAGAGGAAAGGTGCATGCGATTTGCTGTCAAGTCTGGGCTTTTGGCTCATGATCTGCTTGCTTTTAAACCTTTTAAAATCGCATTTCATTGCTATCTAAAAATTGCAAATCTCTATAATAGATACTGCACACACACACAATGAATTAGATAAGGTCCCTGGGCTGCAGAAGCTTACGCTAAAAATGGGGGAGAAGTCATATTCACAGCTGCTGCCACAGAAGGCTGTTTGTGGTAAGGAACTGAAGTAATGCAAAAGAAGCATTTTAGGAACTGAGGCAGAAGGAAGCATATCTTGCAGGTGTTAGCAAGCCAGATTTGATGGAAGGGCTGACATTTTTCTTAGACTTAAAGCCATTCATGCAGTATGATTTGTTTTCGTTGCAATAAAAATATTTTAGTTACAATAGGTGGGCACACAAATCTCTAATAATAGCAAAATGTTTATTTCTATAATTATATTTGTTTTTTAAAAATATCCTAAAATATACTGCTTATCTTCTGACTTAAACATTTCCTGGTAGACTGGTGTCAAGCAGCGTATCACTGCAAGGTCCTAAGTCATTGACACCAAATCCAATTAGACCAGAGGCATTTCACTGTGAGTCCGTTTATTGTTGTTGAAGTTTGAGGGGTTCTAACAAGTAGCACCCCTTTTTTCCACTTCTGTTCTGAACCAAGGGGAGGATAAGGCTTAAGAGTAAGGCAGATTCGAGTCCATTGTATTATTTTTATTACCAATGAGGCAGATGTCAGAGAATGTAGTTTCTATTTTTGGACTTAGCAGGCTTACTCATTCTGCATCCCAGAAGTGGAAACACTTAGCTACAGTGCCCCTGCTCTGTTGAAAATGCCTGCACATTTGAGGACATTTATAAAACTCATGGCACAGAGAAAGAATAGAATGCATGCTTCCTGAAGAAAGAAAGATCAGGTCTCAAAGTTAGAAAGGGGAGATGAAGGGTCACAATACAGTCTGGTGCTTTAGTCTCAACTAGTCGGGTGCAACGTCTTTCCTTCCTGGTGAGTAAAGCTAAAAGGTGGAGAGGACAGAGCTGCTGTAGTTGTGAAGATCAAACTTCAGGGGAGGGATGGGTAGAAGAAACCTTCCCACGCCCCAGCCTCAGCAATAGTAGCCATGAAAAACAAGTTGGAGTCACTATAGCAGAGATGATTTCTATTTCCACACAAAGAACCAGCTGAAGACTGGATAAAATGCAATAAAAAAAAATCCCAAACCAAACTAAAACCACAGAGATGAACTCTTTTGCACTCTTCACTGTTCCCTGAAGGACTCTTCTCCATTTCCTTGTCACAAATCTTAGCCACAGAAAATCCTGCTTCAGCTCAAAAGAAGAAATTCAAATGGCCAAAAAACACATGAAAAAATGCTCACCATCCCTAGCAATAAAGGAAATGCAAATTAAAAGCACGCTAAGATTCCACCTCACCCCTGTTAGAATAGCCATCATCAGCAACACCACCAACAACAGGTGTTGGCGAGGATGCGGGGAAAAAGGAACCCTCTTACACTGTTGGTGGGAATGTAGACTAGTACAACTACTCTGGAAAAAAATTTGGAGGCTACTTAAAAAGCTAGACATTGATCTACCACTTGATCCAGCAATACCACTCTTGGGGATATACCCAAAAGACTGTGACACAGGTTACAACAGAGGCACCTGCACACCCATGTTTATTGTGGCACTATTCACAATAGCCAAGTTATGGAAACAGCCAAGATGCCCCACCACTGATGAATGGATTAAGAAAATGTGGTATCTATACACAATGGAATTTTATGCAGCCATGAAGAAGAACGAAATGTTATCATTCGCTGGTAAATGGATGGAATTGGAGAACATCATTCTGAGTGAGGTTAGCCTGGCCCAAAAGACCAAAAATCGTATGTTCTCCCTCATATGTGGACATTAGATCAAGGGCAAACACAACAATGGGATTGGACTTTGAGCACATGATAAAAGTGAGAGCACACAAGGGAGGGGTGAGGATAGGTAAGACACCTAAAAAACTAGCTCGCATTTGTTGCCCTTAATGCAGAGAAACTAAAGCAGATACCTTAAAAGCAACTGAGGCCAATAGGAAAAGGGGACCAGGAACTAGAGAAAAGATTAGATCAAAAAGAATTAACATAGAAGGTAACACACACGCACAGGAAATCAATGTGAGTCAATGCCCTGTATAGCTATCCTTATCTCAACTAGCAAAAACCCTTGTTCCTTCCTATTATAGCTTATACTCTCTCTACAACAAAATTAGAAATAAGGGCAAAACAGTTTCTGCTGGGTACTGAGGGGGTGGAGTGGGTGGTAAGGGAGGGGGTGGGGGCCGGGGGAGAAATGACTCAAGCCTTGTATGCACATATGAATAATAAAAGAAAAAAAAAGAAAATTTTGCCTCAGGATTCACTTCATCATCAAAATCATCATTTAAAGAGATGTGTCAGGAAAAGATGTCATCTCTCAGGAAGTGACGATGACAGAGCCCAGTCTTTGTGATCAGATATTTTCTTACAACCTGTGGCTAGTGCATAATTTCACCCCACCTGTTCTGTCCTCTTTCTGTGTCATGTGTGTGTGTGTGTGTGTGTGTTTGTGTGTGTGTGTGTGTGTTTGAGAGAGCGAGAGAGAGAAAGAGAGAGAGAGAGAGAGAGAGAGAGAGAGAGAGAGATCTCAGTTTCCTAACAGTTCTTAGTGAGTACCTACTTACTCAGTACTCTCTGATTTACTGTACATTCCCTAGATCCATCCAGTCTAACTCTTTATATAGAGACTAGCTGCATATATCTTATCTAAAAACCCACACATTACAGCTAGCTACATACTTGATAAATGAAACAAAACATTCCCATATGCAGCAGCAAAACTTCTCAACATCTAGAGGCAGATAGGCTACTCAGTCAGGAAGCAGGTTCAGTCTCAACCACTCTGCATTTTTTTTTTTTACTATTTTTTATTAGCATACATTAGTAGTATAAGGAACCCTGCAATTTTGATAAGGTACTTCAACCTCTCTGGTCCTTGCTTCCATCTTGTATAAAATAAAAGAGTAGAATTTCATTATTTTTGAGGACAATGGATAGGACTTGCTGGGTTGAATATTACTTAAAATATTAAGCTAGGCGCCAGTGGCTCACACCTGTAAACTAGCTACTCAGGAGGCAGAGATCAGGAGGATCACAGTTTGAAGTCAGCTCCAGGCAAATAGTTTGTGAGACCCTATCCTGAAAAAACTGCATCATAAAAAAAGGGCGGTGAGGTGGCCCAATGTGTAGGCCCTGAGTTCAAGTCCCAGTATCACAAAAAATTAAAATTATGCACCACACATTTTTTCTTATAAAAATTCAAACAATACTGAAATAGATAACCTGAATTTTATTCCCCTCTCTGTAACCTCTTCTTCCCAGATGTAATATTTCACAACCACATTTCTATGGATTGGTTTACTTACATGTGCATCTTTGTACAATACTGCTTTTCCCTCAAGATGAGATTATGTTAACATATAATTTTTGACTTGACCTTTTCACTCAAATATATAGTTTTGTTGTCTTATTTCATAACACCAAATCTCTCCATTGACTACTGCTAGAGGGTTTGCATTGTGCAGATGTAATGTAGTCTATGAAGCACTCTGCATTTTCCACCACAAACAATGCTATATAAATGTTAAGGCATGCCTTTTTGTACATATATGTCAGTGTTTTCTAGAAGCCAGACCAGAACTGGAATTTTGTTCCAAAGTCAAACAGATTTGTTTTAGAGATAAAATGCTTTATTTATAAGAAAGTGTATGAAATATAGAAAACCTGAGCTTTTGTTTCATTTCATGAATCCTGTGTATCAACTAAATGTGCATTATACATTTTTTATTCATTTATTCATATGTGCATACATTTTTTGGGCTATCTGTCCCTCTTGCCCCCCTACCCCCTCTCTCTCCTCACACCTCCTTCACTTCCAGGCAGAACCTGTTCTGCCCTCTTCTCCAATTTTGTTGAAGAGAAGACATAAGTGATAATAAGAAAGATATAGCATTTTTGCTAGTTTGAGATAAGGGTAGATATACAGAGAGATTCCTAGCATTTCTTCCATGCACATGTGTATTGCAACCAGAATTGATTCATCTCTACCAGATCTCTTCACTACTTCCTGGTCACCTTCCCATAGTGGCCTCTGTTAGTTCAAGATTACTTTATTTGCTCCTCTACAGTGAGCACATCAAACACTTTCAAGTTTTAGATTTCCTACCTTTCCCTATTCCTCCTGTACATGTTCTCCCTTTAGCATGTGACCCATGTCCTATAATATTACTGCATTTGTTTTAGGTCTAACGTCTGGATATGAAGGGGAACATACTATTTTTGGCCTTCTGAGCCTAGCTAATTTAGCCTAAGATGCTGTTCTCCAATTCCATCCATTTACTTGCGAATGACAAGATTTCATTCTTCTTCATGGCTGAGTAAAATTCCATTGTGTATAAATGCCACATTTTCTTAATCTATTTGTCAATAGTGGGGCATCTTGGCTGTTTCCATAACTTGGCTATTGTGAATAGTGCTGCAGTAAACATGGGTGTGCAGGTGCCTCTGGAGTAACCTGAGTTGCATTCCTTTGGATATATCCCTAGGAGTGGGATTGCTGGATCATATGGCAGATCTATGTTTAGTGTTGTAAGAAAGCCCCCATATAGTTTTCCAAAGTGGTTGTACTAGCTTGCATTCCCATCAGCAGTGTACAAGGGTTCCTTTGTCCCCACATCCTAGCCAACATTTATTGTTGGTGGTGTTTTTGATGATAGCTGTTCTAACAGGAGTGAGGTAGAATCTTAGTGTGGTTTTGATTTGCATTTCCTTTATGCCAAGGTATGGTGAACATTTTTTCATGTGTTTTTTGGCCATTCGGATTTCTTCCTTTGAAAAAATTCTGTTTAGTTCAGTTGCTCACTTCTTTATTGGTTCATTGATTTTGGGGGGGAGTATAGTTTTTTGAGTTCCCTGTATATTCTGGTTATCAGTCCTTTGTCTGATGTATAGCCAATGAATATTTTCTCCCACTCTGTGGGTGATCTCTTCAGTTTAGAGACCATTTATTTTGCTATGCAGAAGTTTTTGATTTCATGTAGTCCCATTTGTCCATCCTTTCTCTTAGTTCTTGGGCTGCTGGAGCTCTGCTGAGGAAGTCCTTGCCTATATCTATTGCTTCCAGAGTCTTCCCTGCTTTTTCCTGCACTAATTTCAGAGTTTCAGGTCTGATGTTACGGCCCTTAATCCACTTTGAGTTGATACTAGTTCAGGGTGATAGACATGGATCACATTTCAGTTTTCTGCAGCAGATAACCAGTTTTCCCAGCAACATTTGTTGAAGAGGCTGTCTATTCTCCATTGTATGTTTTTAGTGCCTTTGTCAAAAATAAGGTGGGCATAGCTGTATGGATTCATACCCAGGTTTTCTATTCTGTTCCACTGGTCTTCATGTCTGTTTTTGTGCCACTACTTTGCTGTTTTATTGCTATGGCTTTGTAATATAGTTTGAAGTCAGGTATTATGATACCTCCAGCATTGCTTTTTTTGCTGAGTATTGCCTTGGCTATTTGTGCTCTCTTGTGTTTCCAAATGAACTTTAGGGTAGATTTTTCAGTCTCTGTGATGAATGTCATTGGTTTTGATGTGAATTACATTAAACATGTAGATTGCTTTTGGTAGTATAGCCATTTTTACTATGTTAATTCTACCAATCCATGAGCATGGGAGATCTTTCCACCTTCAGTAGTCTTCTTCAATCTCTTTCTTCAAAGGTTTGTAGTTCTCTTTGTAGAGGTCGTTCACATCCTTTGTTAAGTTTACTCCTAGGTATTTGATTTTCTTTTGAGGTTGTTGTAAATGGAATTGTTTTCATATATTCTTTCTCAGTTTGTTCTTTGTTTGTGTATAGAAAACGTTATGATTTTTGTAAGTTGATTTTGTATCTGCCACATTGCTGAAGCTGTTTATGATGTCTAGAAGTTTTTGGGTAGAATTTGTTGGGTCTTTGAGGTATAAGATCATGTCATCTGAAAATAAGTATACTTTGAGTTTCTTTTTTTTTTTAGGCTAAAATATACAAATCACAAATTCTTTACAAAACAGTTGCCAATTGTGTACAATTTTTTAAGTTTTTGATACAGATTTGGAAATTTTGTTGTGAAATACAATCTACAAAATACTTCTTTTAGAAAGCATCAGAATGGTAATTTTAGGCAAAATAATGTTTAAAATTGAAATGTTTTCATGAAAGTGAGCTCTGAAACAAACTTATTCTTTATCCCAGTGACAAAGAAATGGGAAAAACAAACATTAAATCAGTAAAGCTGATTTACGGAGAAAACAATAAGTGTTGTATAAACTTCTGAAATTTTTATCACTTCCAGAAGCAGTACCATTACAAGGTATCAACAACTATAACATGAGAATTTTTCATGATACTACTGCATCACCGGCACTGATAACAATTATGCAATAAAATTTAAAATATCATCACAAAGAAGCACCTGTTATTGTAAGATGTCTTACTATACTGAAGGCTTACTGCAAAGGCTTATTGCAGGGTAGTCTCTTTACATAAAAGAATAATTCATTCATTTAGGAACTAAATATTCTTTAATAGTGTTGCTGTTGTAAAAAAAAAAAGATACAAGTTCAAAATATGATGGCAATGTACGAAAGTGGCCAATAGTTTGGGTCTTGACATCCTGTGGTTTAACAAAGACTGGCTTTGAATCTCTGATTCAAAAGCATCTTCATGTTTCCAAAAGGAAAAATGGCCCAAATGATTCCATTCAAACAGCAGAAATCCAACCACCAACTTGAAAGGGATATGGTTTAACAAAGGAGAAAATAGTAACCAGTTTACCTCAAAGGTGGGAAGCAAAAATCAACTCAAAGTGTTTGGAATCATAAGGAATTTTAAAACTCAGTGTTTTGAATTTTCTCCCTGAGCTCTGAGCACTTCCTAACACATAGTCTCTAGTGAAAAAGATGCATTCCATTATGCCAAGCTGTACCTATAAATGCTGATTCCTACTGCTGAAAATAGGCCAGTTATGTCTTGAACAGCACAAAGTGATGGCAATTACATGTTTTGTGGAAATCCTTGGTGAGATGGAGTCTTGTAGAAGCCTTCTTACTTTGTTTCCCTCCTCGTTATACTGCAGCATCTTTAAGTTATTTTCAGAGCAGAAACTACAAGACCATAATGAAGGACAAGCAGGCCATTCTGTATTGCTGTATCATGTATTGCACACCAATTTCCCCTAGGGTTTGGTACCACTTTAGCAGGTGGTCACCACAGATGATATTTACCTGACAGGCTGGATCAAGACATATGCTACAACATAGATAGCCTTGAGGGCATTATGCTAAGTGAAAAAAACATGTGCATAACAAAACACTGTAGAATAGCATTAATGTGAGATACTTCAAGGATCAAAATCTTAGGGAGAAAGAGATTGATAGCTGCCAGAGCTGGAGGAAGGAGAATGGTAAGTTGTTTAATGAGTAGAGTTTCTGTTTTACTACATGAAAAAAGTTATGGAGATTGAAGGTGGTAATGGTTACAAAACATTTTGAATGTATTTATTACTGCTGAATATATAACTTAAAATGATTATTGAATTTTACATTATGCGCATGGTGCTACAATTAAAAAAATACGGAAAGAGAGGAAACAAGTTAGTCCAATAAAAGTGCCAATATTATCTCCTTCAATTTAATGGAAGAGCACTAAAGAAGATATGAGTGACAAGGTCTATTCCTTGTCATAACAAAATACTATAGACTGAATGGTTTGAAGACCAGAAATTTATTTCTCACAGTTCTTGGGAATAGAAGATACCAGCATAGTTGACTTTTGGTAAGAGCTCTGTTTCTGACTTGTAGACAACCATCTTCTCACTTTGGCCCAGAAATGTGGCTCAGAAGTAGAGTGCTTGCCTAGCATGCCTGAGGCTCTTCAGTCATTGACAGGAATTTTGTAGGCCACCATGCTATTCACTTTGTGTACTGTGGTAGTAAATGAACAAAGATGAACTTCCTCAGAATTGGTAATGAACTGTGGTCCAGACTCTTCCCATCTTTCAGGTACAACTAAATCTTTGTCTGTATAAATCAGTAGATCAAAAGAACAAGAAACTTCTAACAGTGGCAGGAATGTAACTGTAGCTGTGATCCGTCTGATCACTGAACAGATTTCATCCTGGATAGCTTTCTGGGACTTTTCTCTGGGAGCATTTTCAGTTGTTCCACTACATTATTGAGATATTTTATGAGCTCTGAATCAGTAGTGACAAGCAAGGTGAGCCCGTATTTCTGCACTCGACTAAAGGTTTCAGATGGGTATATTCCACGCTGATATAATAAAATGCTGTTGATGCCAAATGAGAACTCGGCCACGATCTCGGCACTGCCGCTCAGGGTGATTCCTTGCTCCTGAGCGAGCTGCAGCGCCATGGCAAGGTCCACTCACTATAGTGGGGCTTACTGTGGGCAGACCGCTCCAGCAGCTGCTTCTGCAGCAGTTCCCCGCCACTCGTTTCAAAACTCTACTTTGAGTTTCTTTACCTATTTGTATCCCTTTTATTTCTTCTTCTTGCATTATTGCTCTGGCTAGGAATTCCAGGACTATGTTGAATAGGAGTAGGGAGAGTGGGAACTCTTGTCTCATTCCTGATTTTAGGGGAAATGGTTTCAGTTTTTCTCTATTAAGTGTGATATTGGCTATAGGTTTGTCATATATAGCCTTTATAATTTTGAGGTACATTCCTTTTATTCCTAGTTTTCTTAGATCTTTTGTTATGAAGTGGTGTTGTATCTTGTTGAAGGCTTTGTCTGCATCTATTGAGATGATCTTGTGGGTTTTGTCTTTGCTTCTATTAACGTACTATATTATATTTATAGATTTGCATATGTTGAACCACCCCTGCATCTCTGGAATGAAGCTGATTTGGTTATAGTGAATGATCTTTCTGACTTGTGGTTGGATTTGTTTTGTCATTATTGTATTGAGAATTTTTGCATCGATGTTCATTAAGGAGATTGGCCTATAGTTCTCCTTTTTGGAGGTGTCTTTGTCTGGTTTTGTGATGAGTGTAATACTGGCTTCATAGAATGAGTTAGGCAGTGTTCCTTCCCTTTCCATTTAATGGAAAAGTTTAAGGAGAGTTGGTATTAGCTCTTCTTTAAACGTCTTATAGAATTCAGCAGAGAATCCATCAGATCCTGGACTTTTCTTTTTTAGAAGACTCTTTATTGGTGCTTCAATTTCATTTTATGTTATAGATCTGTTTATGTGGTTAGTATCCTCTTGGTTCAGTTTTGGAGGGTCATAGTATCTAGAAATTTGTCCATTTCTTCAAGATTTTCAAATTTATTGGAATATAGGTTCACAAAATACTCTCTGATGATTCCCTGGATTTCTTTGGTGTTTGTTGTTATCTCCCCTTTTGCATTCCTGATTTTACTGATTTAGGGTTTTTTTCCCTCCTCATTTTAGTCAGATTTGCCAAGGGTTTGTCAATCTTGTTTATTTTTTTAAAGAGCCAGCTTTTTGTTTCACTGATTCTTTGTATGGTTTTTTTGGTCTCTATTTCATTAATTTGGCCCTTATTTTTATTATTTCTCTCCTTCTGCTTGATATGGGTTTTGCTTGTTTTTGTTTTTCTAGGCATTTGAGATGTAGCATTAGGTTGTTTGAGTTCTTTCTGTCCTTTTAATATGTACACTCATGACTATAAGCTTTCCTCTTAGGACTGCCTTTGCTGTGTCCTATAGGTTCTGGTAGATCATGTTTTCATTTTCATTAACTTCCAGGAACCTTTTAATTTCCTCTTTTATTTCATCAATGACCCACTGATCATTGAGCAATGTGTTGTTCAGCTTCCAAATGTTTGTATATTTTCTGCTATTGTTTTTGTTGTTGAGTTCTAGTTTTAATGCATTGTGATCAGATAGAATGCAGGGGATTATTTTTTGTTGAAGCTTTCTTTGTGCCCTAAGATATGAACAATTTTGGATAAAGTTCTATGGGCTTCTGAGAACAATGTGTATTGTGCAGATGTTGTATGAAATATTCTGTAGATATCAGCTATGTCCATTTGATCCATGGTGTGATTTAGTTCTAGAATTTCTTTATTGATTTTTTGTTTGGATGACTATCTATTGGTGATGGGGGAGGTATTAAAGTCTCCCACTACAACTGTGTTGGCGTCTATATGTGCTTTTGAGTCCTTTAAAGTATGTTTGATGAAATGGGTGCACTGACATTGGGTGCATGTAGGTTGATAATTGTTATTTCCTTTTGGTGTATTTCTCCTTTTATTAGTATGAAGTGTTCTTCTTTATCTCATTTGATCAATGTAAGTTTGAAGTCTATTTTGTCTGATATAAATATTGCTACTCTTGCCTGTTTTCAGGGGCCATTGGCTTGGTAAATCTTTCAGCCTTCACCCTAAACCAGTGTTTGTTTCTGTCAGTGAGATGGGTCTCCTATAACAACAGATTGTTGGATCTTCCTTTCTAATCCAGTTTGCCAAATTATGTCTTTTCATGGGGGCATTGAGTTCATTGGTATTCAGTGTTAATATTAATAGGCATGTGGTTATTCCTACCATTTAGTTATTTTTGTTGTTTAAGGATTTGATTTTGTAGCTGAATCAATGCTACTCTCTTATTTCTTGTCTTTTCTTCTCCTGTGGTTTGATACTACCCATCCTCTGTGGTTTTGTTTGCCTTTATCTTCTGTGTGCAGAATTTCTTGGAGGATATTTTGTAGTGGTTGCTTGCTGGGCATATATTGCTTTAGTTTCTGCCTTATCATGGAAGATTTTTATTGCTTCATCTACTTTGATTGATAGTTTTGCTGGGTAGAGTATCCTAGGGTTGAAGTTATTTTCATTCAGTGCCCAGAATACCTCACTCCATACCCTTCTTGCTGAGAAATCTGCTGTGATTTTGATGGGTTTACCTTTGTATGTTATTTGTTTTTTCTCTCTTACAGACTTCAATATTCTTTCTCTATTCTTTGTGCTTGTTGTTTTAATGATAATATGTCACGGGGAGGTTCTATTTTGGTCAAGTCTGTTTGGTGTCCTGGAGGCTTCCTGTACTTGAATAGGCATAACTTTCTTGAGATTTAGGAAATTTTCTGTTATTATTTTATTGAACGTATTATGAATCCCTTTTGCTTGGACCTCTTCTCTTTCTTCAATGCCCATGATTCTCAGTTTGGTCTTTTGATGGAGTTGGTGAGTTCTTGTATATTCCTCTCTCAAGGGTCTTGAGTTGTTTGACTAACAGTTCTTCAGTTTTTTTCTTTAATTTGTATTTTATCTTCATGTCTGAGATTCTGTCTTCCACTTGTTCTAGTCTGCTGGAGTGGTCCTCCACTGTATTTTGTGTTTCTGTTTGATTCTTTTTTCTGAGGTTTTCCATATCATGGGTCACTTCCTTTTTAATATTTTCTATTTTCATCTTTAAATCATTTATCTGTCTATTTGTCTATTCTTTGTTTCACTTTGGTGTTTATTTAGGTCTTCTAAGAGTTCATTTATTTGTTTCTGTGCTTTCTCATATTCTTTATATTTGGAGTCTTGAAATTTCTTGAGTGCATCTTGTACATTTTAGTTAATTGCATCTAGTGTCTTCTCCATGAAATTCTCAGTGATTACTTGCAGGATTTCTTCTTTGAGAATCTTTTTGTGGTCATCACTGGGTTCTTTTGTGTAGTTTATCTTTGCTTTGTTGGGGGCAGGAACTGGGTATCTGTTTTCTTAATTTCCCTCTGAATCCTGTATTAAATTTTTTTTTTTGAGGAGATCATTTCCATCCCCTTTCCTTCTTCCCATCACTCCACTTGGTACTGTGCAACTATGTTCTTGATAGGCTAGTTGGTGGTTTTAGTCACCTGTTTTCTTTCCCTTGATTTAATTTTTGTTTTGTGGCTGTCTTGGTTTTTAGCTAGGTTGGTGTGCTATTTCTGTCCCTGGTCTGGGTGTAATTTAGGAATAACTAATTCACAGGTTCAATATCCAACCAGTAGTTTATATACTATGTAGAAGACCCGTTGGTGGCAATATGTATAAGCAATGGGAGTTGGGTGGTTAATGTTTGTTGGGCTAGATGTAGAAATTTGGGGAGCTGGATAGGGTGGCACCAAAAGGGAAGGCAGGAAGTAGGGTGGGTGAGTAGGGGAAGTTCTATGGGGGCTGCTGGCTTTTGTGGTCCTTGTGTGTGTTTGTGTGTATTTCTGTTGTTGTAGTGGAGGTGCTTGTGTCAGGGATTGTAGGGGGTTGTGGGTTGTGTAAAGTTGGTATAGTAGGTTGGTCAGCAGGTGATGAGTGTGTAGGAGGAAGGGGTAGTCTGATGACAGGTTGGGGGAGAATGGGAAGGGAAGGTGAGAGTAGGGGGAGAGAGTGGTGAGAAGGGGCAGACCAAGTTGTTGGGAAGAAGATCAATGGATTTTAGCACAGGAGAAGAAGGGAGAGTAAAGAGTGTGAGAGTAAGGATGAGAAGATGATGATGGTAAAGTTGATAGTATTGAAAGAAAAAAAAGATAATAGGAATAGAACTAAAAATAGAAAACCCACAATAACAAAACAAACAACAACAGAAACAGACAAACAAACAACAAACCCACCAAGTTCAGGAACACCAGAATTTCAGTCTTAATTTAAGTTCTGGAGTTACTCCTCCATCATCCAGTCCTGGTATTGGCATATATTACCTGGTCTCACCAGGTAATTGGCTTGTGAGTAGTGTTATGTTCTTCTGTCTAGAGTTTAATTGAAATTGTGAGGTGAGGTATGTTTGCCAGATCATGCAGAATGGCCAGAGCTATTGATTTCCCCAGCTGATAGCTGTGTTACCCTTTAGCTGCAGCTGTTTGGTCAGCTCCTCCCCCAGCAAGGTGGGGCAGTTCAGTTTTGGATGCTGCTCTCTGACTCAGGATGTGAGCTCTGTGGTCCACCACCTGACCTGCTTCAGGGAGTGGCTTATCACCTGCCTGCTCTCAGTCTTCACTGCCTTTCCTGTGTTTGTTTACTGATAGTTTGCACTGAGATTAGTTCCTTGCCCCTCCCCCTTTCTCTGGTGCACTTTCAGCATTCCACCTGCCCTCTCTGCTGTTATGCTAGATTACAGTTCACTGTTTGTTATTCAGTTTTGTTGGGGGGATCAGTCTGCCCAGAGGCTGTGCTTGTTTATGCTCCCTGGGTGTGGGGGGAGTTCCACATGGTGCATGGTGCCCATCTGTTTGTTCTGTCAAATGACAAGCAGGCAGGTTTGGAGGCAGTGGTAGCAGCAGCAGTGAGAAATGGCTTCAAATTTTCTCAGTGTAACATGGCATGGGGAGGCTTTGTGTGGGCTAGGGGTTCAGGGTGTCAAAGGTTTGATTCTGGTTGGTGTTTTATTTCCACTTGATGGAGGAAGGATAAGAGAAGGAAAGAAACAAGAAAAGAAGAAATAAAAAGATCACCATGGGGAAGGAGGGTTCCTCCAGGGCTGGACCCACTTTGCTGGCTGTGCAGCAAGTTGCAGCTGTTAGGTGCAATTAAAGGCTGTTTTATGGGGTCAGTCTTTGAATTTTTTCCTGTACCTAGTGTGACAGCAGTTATTGTTTTGGCTAGAAGCAGTCAGGGTTACCCAAGTGTGGCTCCAAAATCTCAGTGAGGTTTTGGAATCACGGAGGTTAGGATTTCTACTTCCATGTCCTAGTCACCATCTTGGATCTGCATTCTCTCAGAGATTTGAATGTGGATTGACAACTGATGGATGGTATCTCACAAGTAGTGATTGAATTCACTTCCTGCTCTATGCTTCAGACTCATCAAAACTGCTCCTTGGCATTTCCACTTAGATGCTCTATTAACATTCAAAGTACTATCCAAAATACAACTCCCATTTCCCTGTCAGAATTTGCTTCTTCAATGTTTTCACCACTTTCTAAAATGGTGCTACTATCCTCTCAGTTCTTAAATCCCCAAGCAGCAAGTCATCTGTGTCTCTACCTTTTGCTTATCCTTCAAGATCTATCCTTCCACAAGAGTTGGCTGTGCCTTCAAAACACAATTAGAATCAACTCACTGTTTTCAGTTTCTACCATTGCCAACTCATTCCAAACCACCATCCTTTCTTCCTGGTCTACAGCAATAACTTCCTAATAAATCTTCAAGCTTCTACTCCCCACCCCACTCCTCACCCAATAACAATACTCTTTTTTCTAAATGAAACCAGAGCAATGTTATACAAATATGAATTTGATCACATTATTACTGTGCTTTAAATTTTTCCATGATTTCCAGTTTCACTAAAAACAAAATAGAAGCTCTTCTCATGAACTTGCAGATCCCAAGGGCCTTCCCCCCAGATCTCCAACCTCTGTAGTCTCACTTGGGGACCACTTGCTTATTCTATTCTGGCCATTCTTATTTTGATTCAATTGCCTGAATTTTCCATTCCATGCTTACCTTAGAGCCTTCACATTTCCTCATTCCCTGCCTGGGAGGCTTTTTCCATGACAGGATCCACTTTATTCTTCAGTTCTGTCTCTTCAGAAATGCTCTCTCTCATCTGCCTAACCCAGTCAGGTAACTCTGCCTCATGTACCTACCTACACTCTTCACACAGACAATGCTCTATCAGTTTCCTTCATGGCTCTTAGCCAAATCCAAATTATCTTGATTAACTATTTGTTGACTTGTTTAATATTGTTCTTGCTCACTTACAGGAAATTCCTACCAAGACAGTTTATCTTTTCCTCTGTCCTTGGCCTATAGTAGATGTTCAATTACCCAATGCTGATGGACAGGAGGAAGCCTTCCTGCAGAGGTAATATATGCTATGGGGAAGGCCCAGAGACAGAAGAGCACTGGAAGGGAACTCGTAGAGAGTAATTTCCTATCTACAGCTGTATAGCAGATAACAAAAGAAAGGCTAAAAGGAAAGTTCTTCCAAAACAAGTCACCACAGGTTTTGCTGACTTTGAGATTTCCATTAACAATTAACAAACAATCTACAGTGTCTCTAGAACCGTTAAGGTATGTGATAATCTCACCAATTTTCTTAGTACAATTAGCTACTTCTTTTTCCTTAAGGAAAATTCATATTCTTTTCAATTAAAGACAGCTTCTAGGTGTTCTGAAGTATGTATTTCCCTGTATAAAAAAAACAACTCTCTTTTGTTGCTTGAATAAAACTCATATGTCCTTTTCAATATTTTTAGGCCTATTTTTCTTACTCACTTAGAAACGCAAATGACATTTAAAGGTCAAGGAATGACTATCTGCAGGGCTGGTATCTCCCTGAGGAAATGCTGAAGCCTGAGTTTCTTGCATCTGTCTATTGTCATGATCATTGGTCATCAAGTGTGAGGAGCAGGGACCTTCTAATCATCCCATCTCCCACTGTGCACCAGAGTCTGGCAAGAAGTGCTCGAGTGAACTTATTCTTGCTATTAAAATGGAAGTAAAAAGAAAAATGGGATTTAAGAAAATCATTTGCAAGAGCACTTAACTACAGCAGAGGTACCTCTCTCTGTTAGATATATTGGTCAGGCTAATATTCGAAGTCTGTCCATAAAGAACCATATTGTTATTGTTATATGAGTAAATTTAAGGAAAATATAGTTTAAAATATTATTCTGCAACTGACTTTATAAATATATAAACTTTCTAAGTCTAAACCTAAACTACATTTTTCATTCTCATCCCAAAACTTTGTTCTTTGTTGTTAATACATCACCTTTAGATTAAAAGAGCTGAAAGTGGTTGGAATTGAGATATTATGTGGTTCTTATTTTAGCCTTAAGTTAGCATATTAATAAAACAGCCTATGAGAATCCTGCTGTGCAAATTGTAAGCTAAATTTTCAGAATGGGTTTGTAGCCTAGTAACAACAGAGAATTATTAGAACAATGCTAAATTTTTTCTTTCATCTAGGTCCTTTGTAATGATTTTTCTTCTTTCTGTTGTATGAAATAATCATAAAATGTATTCTTCAAGCTGTAATTTTGGGAGACACGATTGTGATAAGAAGAGAAAAAAGGAGAAAGGAAAGAAGGAAAAAAAGAAAGGAAAGAAGAAAAAGAAAGGAAGGACATGGAAAGGAGACAGAAGAAGAAACACATTGGGAATAAAGAAATAACCATGTGTGGTGGCTCATGCCTGTATCCCAACTATGAAGGAGGCCATAGGAAGAAGGATCATGGTCCAAAGCCACCTGGGGCAAAAACGTGAAGCCATATTTGGAAAATAACTAAAGCAAAAAAGGGCTGGTGGTATGATTTCAGTGGTAGAGCATTTGCCTAGTATAGTGCAAAGCCCTGAGTTTAAACCCCAGTACTGTAAAAAAATAAAAGAAAAACAAAGAAAAATTTAATTTCTCATTTCTAAGTCCTAAACTACCTTATGAATCATAGAAGTATTAGAATTACAAGGCTTCTTTTCTAACAATTCATTTCATCTTACTAGTTCACTTAAGAAAACTCTCTTTACTTTGAAGTAGTTATAGAATTGCACATAGTGGCAAAGAGTACAGAGAGGACTAGTGTACCAGTTTCCCCATTTGTGTCATCCTCCTTAACTGTACAACATCAAAGTCAAGAAACTGGTATCAGTACAGAGCGCATAGTTCTTGGCATTTTATCACCTATGCAGATTAATATAATCACTGCCATCAAGCTACTCTAGTTCATTACCACAGTGATGAACCTCTTGCTGCCTCTTTATTGTCATATCTCTCCCCCCACCCCTCTCTTCATCTTTAAGCCCTGGGAAACTCTAATATGTACATATCTCTATAATTCAATTATTTCAATAATGTTAGATAAACAGCATCACACAGTATATGGTATGTTTTTTTTCCTTTTATTCATATGTGCATACTGGCACAAAAACAGACATGAAGACCCGTGGAACAGAATAGAGAACCTGGATATGAAGCCACACAACTATAACCAACTTGTCTTTGACAAAGGCGCTAAAAATATATGATGGAGAAAAAGCAGCCTCTTCAACAAAAACTGCTGGGAAAACTGGTTAGCAGTCTGCAAAAAACTGAAACTAGATCCATGTATATCACCCTATACCAATATTAACTCAAAATGGATCAAGGATCTTAATATCAGATCACAAACTCTAAAGTTGATACAGGAAAGAGTAGGAAATACTCTGGAGTTAGTAGGTATAGGCAAGGACTTCTTCAGTGGAACCCCAGCAGCTCAGCAACTAAGAGATAGCATAGACAATTGGGACTTCATAAAACTAGAAAGCTTCTGCTCAACAGTATATGGTATATTGAGACTGGATTTTTATGTTCAGTGTGATTTCCTTAGGATCCATCCTTTTATTGTGTACTGATAGGTCCTTTCCATTGCTGAATACCACCCCTAGAACTGAGTTTAATAAGTTAGGTAATGCTAGGCACTGTTTAGATAATTTTAACTGAGAAATTAGTGATCCTACATAGCAGAGTCAATTCCCTATATTTAGGTCTCCGTTCTTTGCATAGGCTAGATATTCTCCTATGAGTGCCCCTCTCATCTTGACCCCCATTCCCATCTCCCCCTCCCAAAATTCTTCATTGAACCCTATAGTTGGTCTCTTCCTTTTTCCCATGCCCTGTTCAAGGAATTGTTGCCTGCTTGCCTTCCTGCGTGTCCCCATGACCTTCCTTAACTGTTTGTCATCATGTTTATTTGTCATCATCCTTTATTCAACTGGTGCTTCTTGAGGAATGAAACATCTTGCAATTCCTGACAACCAATGGTCTGTTCCAAATGAATTTTGGTTGTGTTGATTTTAAGTAAATTATATTTTGGTTTTGATTTTATGGACACATGGAAATCACCCGAGAGGCTTAAAAACATGCTGATGGCTGGGTCTCACCCTTCGAGATTTCAACCTAATTAATGAGGCACAGCCAGGATTCTGGAATTTTAAAAGCTCCTCAGATGGTTCTAATGTGCCATTAATGTCTAGCACCACTGCCCTGGTCAAGATCAAGGAGACCACATTAGATGGGATGTAATTTATAAATGAGATGCCATTTGAAGCATATGACATTATTCTTTTTTTTTAACCTGCCCAATATACTTTATTTTTAAATAAAAAACCATTTACTTGCATTTTGATGTTTAGACACCACTGACTGTTAACAAAAAGGTCTTATGTAGGATCAAAATATGATTTTGGGAATTTAGCCTGTTACTTTGGTTCTCTAGAATGCATTCTAGAGACATGAAAAGTGTGCTCTCTACTCTTCATAAAATTCAAATCAATTCAAACCACATTTCTGAGGCTTCTAAAGTAGTCATTAACCAGTGGTTATCAACCTTGGCTGCACATTAGAGGCAGCTGGGGAGTTTTAAAAATCCCGCTTTCTGGGCTGCACCCCACACTAATTAAACAAAATCCTTTGAGGATGGGACCCAGTCATCAGCACTTTGTAAAGCTCCCCTGATGACTGCAATGTGTAGGTAAGGTCAGAGAACCCCTTCCTAAACATATACATCCCTGGCACATATTTATAAACATACACACTAATTTTTGTCCATATGGATAACTAATATATTAATTGGATAAAAGCAATTGGATAAAAGGAATTTATTTTATTCTCATGCTTAAAAAAATTTAGCTGTCATAAATGCATGACATTGTACTAATGACAAGAATGGCTTCATGCCCACTAGTTCACTTGCTTCTTGTAAAATAAAATAAAACAGAAAAGTAGGTTGAAAAGGGCATTGATTTTTAATTTCATATCCCAGTTTTACAGATGAGAAAACAAAGATATAAGTAGACAAAGCAGTGCAGATTTGGCATGAGGCCTTCAATTTACTTAGAGATTGAAATGCAAGGAGACACTCACTTTCAGGGATGTGCCAACACCAGATGCCACTTGAGTTAAGATGCCATCTTAAGGAATGTGCCCCAGTGCTTCCTCTCATCCTAGTCCCAGCCCTGAAAATAGCTAGCTCCAAATCATACAAGTAGGCAGTGTGGGGAGCAATACTGAGATCAGAACCTAGGGGCACCTGTGTCTTCCTGTCTCTGCTGTCCTTACAAATAAGGAAATATACTTACATTAGAAAATGCCAGATTCTGTCTGCTTTAACTTAGTGTAGGCCTAATAACTCCCTCCACCAAAGAATCCCACATTTTTACCCCTAAACCTGTGACTATGTTATCTTATGTAGCAAAAGGGACTTTCAAGTCATGATTAAATTAAGAATCATGACCCAAGCCTTGTATGCACATATGAATAATAAAATATAAAAAAAAAAGAATCATGGGACAGGGGATTATCCTGGATTATCTGATGGGCCCACTATAGTCACAAAGGTCTTTGTAAGAGGGAAGCAGAAGAGCCAGAGTCAGAGAAGGACATGTGAAGACAGAAGCAGAGGGAGAAATAATAGGAGCTAAGGAAGGCAGATGACCTGTAGGAGATGGGAAAAACAAGGAGTGATTCTTTGCTAAGGCCCCCTTGACTTTAGCCTACAAAGCCTATTGTTGGTTTTTCTGATCTTCCAGAACTGTGAAACAATAAATTTGTGTTGTTTTAAGTCAGTAAGTTTGTGGCAATCTTTTCCCAAACATCAATAGACACCTAACATGCTTATTTAAAAATTAGTATTTGTTTAATCTAATGAAACCACATCTGACTAGGGTCACTAATAAAACAACTTTGAAGTAAAAAGAATTTAATGATTATTATTTGCTATAGAAATACAAGTAGGAACTGGATTTATGTATTTGCTAATAAGTTCCTAGCAAAACACCTTGATCCTGCTCTTTTACTAAGGGTCTGTGTTTACTTTGATGAGCTGAGGAGGCTCTGATTTGTTTCTCTCACCTCCAATTCTGGCTAATTGCTGCTCTCCTTAAGGGATTGGAGGAGCCAATATTCCTTTTCTTGGGTCAAGTCATAGGTCAAACAGGCGTTAATCACAGTTGCTTCCCTGCCAAGCCATGCAAATGAAGACCACAGTTTAAAGTGAGGAAGACTGAGAGATTAGCTGTAAGAGACACCCTGGAATAATGTCCATGTATGTGAGAAAAGACTTAGTTTGACAGAAGATACTACTCATAGTCAAAATTTCCCTTGACAATGCTATAGGAAGACTCCATGTTGGAGACCAGCATCCTACCTCATCATAGATATAATGAAGTCAGTTTTTCTACAATGTTGGAAGAGATTACTGTTTTCTAATGGACAGTCAAATGAAATAGTTGGATCATAATTAGGTGCCAAAAAATAATGTCATTCCAAAAAATAAGTGTATTAAATACTTTAGGCAGTCTCAGTGTGGTAAATTGCCTATTCTTTGAGAACCACCTAGGAAACAAACCAATAGAGGAAACAGATTTTCACCTTATTGTGGGTCTACACTCACAGGTCAAATGGTGGGCAGGACCTTTTGCTATTTTGCTTACTTACAGTTCTTCTTTGCTGTTCTTTCTCTTTGATAAGCACATGCATTTGAGTTTGAAAAAATTAATGTATGACACTATTATTTCATAAAATTAAAACTTTATTTTATTGTTGGATCTAAAAAATCCCATTCACTAATACAGTGTTAGAAATATTGTTGGTGGAAGGTAGAATTTAGAGGGATGGAAAATACAGAAGATGATGAGATAGACTTGTTCTGTGAGCCCCTAAGACTTGGGGCTCATTTAGCTGACCAGAATGTGGGTAAGAGATTAAAACATTGAATACAAATGGAGGGTCCCTTTAAAAACTAAAATTCTCCATTGCAAGATTTCTACTGTTTTATTTCTCCTTGAGATTTGATTCTTTCTGTCCAAGAAGATAAAATGGATGTAAGTTTAAGAAAATACATACAATTCTCTTACATTTTATTTTTTTGGTAAAATTATTTGTTACCAGTAGAAATTCCTAAGCACTATAGCAGCCTTTTCTCATGTAAGATACAATGCCTTGTTAAATCCCATTTGTAGAATGGGATTTAATACCAGATATTTTATTGTGCCAACCAATATGATCATGTGTGAATTCCATCACAATTCTTGTTGCATAGTCTAAATTCTAATGCATGAAAAGCAAAGAAAGGCCATTTGGATTGGCCTTATTTCTTTCCTTTAAAGTATATAATGCAACATTTTCCAACCACTGGGTTTTGTGTTTAAGAGACTGTGAAGGAGAAACCATCTCCAGAGCTCTTCTGGCACTGGCTGTGGTCCACGTCTGTCAGGGTCCTGCCATATATAAATCACATACCCAAATACATCCAGACAGAGCCCATCCATCACATGCCAGCCGTGATGTGGGCTGCACTGTCTGTAAATCTGGAGAAAATAATGTATTTGTGCTGTGAGATGACATGCCATAATGAGATTGTGATATTCCATAGCATGTGATTTGCTATTTGTGACAAAGATGAATTTCACAGTGAGCATAGCTGCTGAGAGGCTGCTGGACCTGGTGGACACATGTAAGGTAAAGGCCCCATCTTGGGCTGTCCAGTCATCATAATTCTTCCCCAATGGAAATAATTTTTCTGGACTGCCAAGAACGAGTTGCCAAATTAGATTTTCTTTAAAGGGTATCTGAGTGTTTAGGCAAAGTGAAATATCTAAAGGGGAAAAAAAGCATAGAAAACATTCATCAATATTCTTTGATTGCATTTATTGTTTATAGTAACAGAATCCAACAGCACACAACCGAGGTTATGTGACAGACTCCTGTCACATATAATCGATACAAAGTAAAAACTGCTTTTGTATACAAAATAAATAACCTAAGTTGTTCAGATTCTTACTCCCAGAGTCATATGTGGAACCATTATGAATATATATATTCATCATTTTTAAGGTTCCTAAGTTGTACAAAGTTCTTGGTACAAAAAGTGTGGTTCCCAGACCAGCAGTTTGGTTATTACTTGGAAGCTGAGTAGCAATACAGACTCTTGGGTACCATCCTAGACCCCCTGAATCAAAATCTGCATTTTGACAGGATCACTAGATGGGGCTTGTACACATTAAAAATTTAAAAGCCCTAGATAGCCACCATGATGGTGTATGCCTGCAATCTTAGCACTTGGGAAGCTGAGGCAGGAGAAACATTTGAGACCAGGACTGTGAGACCAGCCTGGGCAACACAGAAACTGTCTCAAAAGAAAAAAATATTAGAGACTTTGTGCTGATGAATGTTTGAAATAGTCTGGTATGCTCATCAGTGTTAATACTGGTAACATAATACAAATCATTCCAAATATGTAATGTGTGCATTTTTTTTGCATTTTACAAAGCATTTTCACAATTATCAATTTTGAGTTTTCCATAACCTTGTAAGGTAGGTAGGTGCTCTTATCTACATTTTATAATAGAAACAAATGAAGGTCACAGTGATTAATCGTTTTGCCCAAGATATATGCTGGTAAATACAGCATCCCAAATTCAAGCTCAAGTCTTTTCTCCTCCATCCCATATTCCTTTTTCATCATTTTCAGAGTATTTGCTGTGTTTGCTTCTGTCCCCAGCAGTGATGAGAGTTCTGTGAAACCATTCATACACTCTTGGGTAAGTTCATCATATCAAGCAAGGGTTAGTGCATATTGCTGAGTCTGTGCAGAGCTTTTCTGATTCCAAAGGGATTAAATCTGACTTCAGGGGGTATAGGTTAGTGGTAGTGTGTTTGCCTAGCATATGTGAGGCCCTGGGTTCAATTACCAGCACTGGGGGAAAAATCTAATTTTATTCTAGAAACTGACAGGTCCTGCATTAGCCATTCTACAATATGTCTTGATTTAGGATTGATCGTACAGGTCAATATGGTGACACGCAGATCTGTGTCAAACTATTAACTCTATGGTTCCTTTAAGGTACCTACTGTTTCAGAAAAATTTCCCAAGCCAGTCAGTGAAATACAGACCAATGTGGCAAATTCTCTGTGCTATATACTGCTCCTGGTAAGAGATGCTCAAATATGCTTTTTATGATGTGGAGCCAAGTCACCAAGTGTCATGTATAATGTAACCATCGTGCTAGAGGCTTTCATCCTTTGGCCTGGAATTTCACAGGTCTTGTGACAGGGTGAAATTAGGAGTCAAGGATGTTAATGAAACACAAGTAGAAGGAGTTTTTCAGCCTCCTTTGGAATGTGACACCTCAGGACTGGAGGCTCTCAAGGAAACTCATGGCTTGTAAATGCAGGGACTGTGGACTTGAGAGGAAATGTTTAGGACAGGGGTGTAAAGACAGGCTAAGTGTATTAGACACATATCTTTTGTTACTCTGGTACATAAAATATTCCCAATATAAATACTTTTTCCTAGGAGCTTTTTATGAAATTTTTAACAAAGGAGGTTTTGGATTAAAGAGAATAAAATGAATATATTTGAGGGATTTGAAAGCACAGAAATAAACTCACTGAGCTTCTCATTTAATATTTTCAATTAACATCCTGGAAAATTAATCAAGTTATCTGTGTGATGGGCTACACTGTCCCTTTTTGAAGAGATTTTCAAATTCAGTAGGAGCGTTGATAACTGAATTTTTGCCTGAACAGAGGAGTGAGTGTTGCAGAATGTATAAGAATGATAATGGGAAAAACAGACTGATGATGCTGAGGACTTAGCCTGGGTTCTTATGGATCAGTGAATCTTATGTTTAGGTTTTGGAGGTTCAATTTTCCCATACACGATTCATGTAAGGTGTTTCCTTAATTGTATGCAATCCATATGGGTCTCTCTGAATGTAACAAATTTCCTTAGAATACGGAAATAGTAATTTTTATGCTGCATTGATTCAGCATTTCTTTCCTGTAATTCTGAGACAAGAATCAAATTCTGAGTCCATTTCTATCCTTTTCTTTCTTCATTCTCCAAAAGCCTCATCATGCAAAAACTCACAGATAAAACCTCTCTGGTTTATGGAATTGCTTTTTGTAATGACGTTATTTATGGCTGAGTCCTTATTAAAATATTAAACACGATGGATGGCTTCAGTCTCACCTGCAGCCACATTGGGAGAAAGTCACCCTGCTGAGCTGGGAATGATTTTCTCTTTGGATCTGACTAGCCTTAGAGATTCTCATCTATTCTTTCCCCTTTTCTTCCACCCAGGAGAGAAAGGGTCCACTCTATAGCAAATCAGAAAGAAAAGAAATGCTGTGAAAGCTTCTTCATAATGATTTTCTGTGACTAGTGCCTTGTGCCTTAGAAAAGTGTCCCTGCTCAATGCAATGTGTGTACTTGTCTAGGGCAGACTCTAAAACACACTGAGTCCATTAACCCTCCATCACAGAGCGTCTTGGGGAAAGAGTTCAGTAAACATGATATTTATTGGATTTATTTGTGGTGTTGGGGATTGAAACTAGGACCAGGTGTATGCTAGGCAACTTCTCTACCACTGAGCTGACAGAGTGTACACCAGCTAGAGAATATTTATATGAAAATAGTGATGATTTTCATGAATAAAAGTGGGAAATAGGATATTCTCATATGGAAGAAAAACGATCCAAAGTTTCAGAGCACACTGAAAAAGTTGAGCATGCCCTGGATGGGCAATGTACTTTAAGTGCTCATCCCCTTTCTGATTTTATTATTGAGACAGTATTATAAGCTAGTTACTGTTATTATCCCAACTGTGGATTGAGAAAACTGAAGCTTATAATTGTCCAAAGTCACACAGCTAACTAGTGGTAGAGAAGGATTAAAACCTAGGCCTGATGCTTTGAAACCATTATGCACCAGTCTCATCCACGTGAGGTGTTGAATGAAAAGTGCTTTGTAAATTATGAAGCACAGTACACACTATGGTCTCCTGCATGTTTATCCTGCCATCCTCTTCCCGTGACCTTTTCTCATTCTAGAACATTTGCCACAGTCTTTAACTGTTGAGGACCTCCTCTTCACCTTTCGATTGACTGCTCTACGAAGCTTCTCTCCCCCATTCTTCCCTCTTTTTCCTTCTTGTTATCAATATACCTCTTTAGTGATGCACAAATACATATTGCCAAATGAAATTACAAGAATACACATAATACCGAATCTTCATTCTTGTGCCCACCTCCAACCTCTTTGCCTGAGACAACCATATTCATTTTTTGTTAAGCATATACATAGAAATACATGGTTTTGTTTTTAAAAAGTAGATATTATTCTTTCACAGTATTCTGAAATTTCCTTTTTATTTTACTTAACAAAATGTCTTGAGCTGTTCTTTTAATTCTCAGTTAGCACTGTTTGTTTATAATTTTTCTCTTCCAGAAATACCACATTGCTTTCCATTGATTCAGATCTTTGTGCATTTTAGTAAATCATGTAGTTGTTGCATTTCTAGCAATTTTTTTAGCTTTGGTTGCTGTTATTATTGTGGTTGTTATTTTATACTTTGTAATTGGCTTTGTTAATGTTTGGGAAAGCTATTGATCTTGAATCCATCCACATTGTTGAATTTCTAATCTTCATAATTTAAAAAATTGATTTCCATAGATTTTCCAGATAGATGATCACATTACCTACAAATAAAGGGCATTTTCACTTCTTTTTCAATATCCAATAGATTTGTTTATTTTTGTTTTGCCTTGTTATTATATAAGGTTGCTGGCATGTCAAATAATCGCAGTGAATATGGGATCATTTTTAACTTGTTTTGGACTTAACTGGAGATATTTCTAAAGTTATGATATTTGTTTTATGTTCCTGGTACAAGAGCTCCTTCTACAATGGAAAGGTTTTTAAAAATGTATTTTCTGATGGCTTTTAATCATGAATGGTTGTTAAATATATCAAATGATTTTATTCTGCACTCTTTTCTGTATTGATTGGGATTATCCTATGATTTAAACTCTCTTCTCTGTCAATATAATCTATTACATGGAAGGAGTGCCTGCTCATGCCTTTCTCTATTCTTCTTATTGACATGTGTTTTAATCTTTTAAAATGTTGTTTACATGCCTGCCATCCTTCCCTTTTACACACACACACACACACACACACACACAAGATACCTGAAAGCACCTTAGACTACATCACTTTCATGTGGTGGATTCCCAATTAATGCTAAATCCAAACATGCATCTGCATAAAATTCACATCTCTGTCATCTAAGGAATACTGTAACCATTCAATAAGTTATGATTCTTACGTTTTAGCGTTTTTAAAATATTTTTATTTTCAAAATGGGGTCTCACTATGTTAAACTATTGGGGTCAAGTGATCCTCCTATCTCAGGCTCCTAAGTAGCTGAGACTAAAGGTGCTCACTATTGCATGCACCAGCATTGTTAAGTTTAAACATGAATGAATGGAAGTGCAGGTCTGAGCATGCAAACCAAGCTAGGATGAGAGCAATGCCTCAAATTTAAGTTCTACTAGTCAAGGGAAAATACTCTTTTTGCTGACTTGTGGATGGTAATGACCCTTGCTTTGTGGCGTTCCATCAGAAGCATTATTTATATATTCCACATTTGTTGGAGAACCTGGGCAGCTTAGAAACAGTTCTTTCTCTGTCTGAGCAATCCTGGGGAATGGTGCTTCCTAACTGAAGGCAGAATGAGTTTTTCTGGTGGCAGTTTTCATGTTGGTTCCCATTATTGATCAATGTCTAGTCAACCAGCCCAATTCAACTGCTGATATAAATGCAGGCAGCAAAAAGATTGCACTAAAAAGACTCAGGACACTCCTTGCAGGGGCCTAGTGTTGAATGTGGGTCAGCTATGAGAACCTGAACTCTCTCAGAGTCATAGAAGGTCAAAGCTGACAGTACCTTTAGAATTATCCTAGTATTCTTTCTTAAAAAAATCATTGGGTAAAGTCAGATTCTGGAAAGAAAAAAGACTTTCACAAATCAAGCTGTATATGAAATATATCAGGTCTAGAACTACCTTTTATTTAACATGATTTAATTATTTGCTTGCTTTCACAGATGAAAGAAAGGCTTGGCTAGATAAATCTTTGCTTCTTATTCTGAAATCACAGGCTATGTAAAATGTTTGGCAAAAATCAGATTTTAAAACAAATTTAGCAATGCAGATAGTAGCAGTGGTGATTGTAAGTTTCATGGGTGGCAGGAGAATTTTTGTAGATGAACTACTTTCCTACTTCCTACCAGTGAGTCACAATGACCATGGAGATTGAAACTTAAATGGAGTCCTGGTCTTTTTCCTAATATGTGGTTAGGAAATAATAATGGAGTATTATTCAGCCATAAAGAATAATTAAATTATGTTGTTTGCAAATAAATGGATAGAACTGAAGATCATCACATTAAGCGACGTAAGCCAGACTCAGAAGAACAAAGGTCACATATTTTCCCTCATATGTGGAAGGTAGACCTAAAAGATAAATATATACATAATACATGTATAATCTTACACACACACACACACACACAGAGAGAGAGAGAGAGAGAGGGAGAAAGAGAGGGAGAGAACATGATTGTAATAATGGGTCTGTCTGAGTGTCTGAGGGGACTATGAGGAAGCAGGAGAGGAAAGGAGAATGATAGAGAGTGAATGATACTGAACTGTATTGCGTCTGTGTATGAAGAAAGCATAACAAAGTGGATTGAAAGCTGTTGAGTAATAGGGGAGCAGGCTGATAGAGAAAGAGGGTGTTAATCTGATTAAAGAACAATTTATGCATGTGTGAAATACCAAGGCGAGACCCCCTTGAACAATCATTATACACTTAAGAAATGAAGGAAAGGAAGGTGAAACAAGTCCTATCTGGGGTAAATACCAGTGGGAGGAGGGAGGGCAAACGGAGATGGTGAGGGAGGGTGAATATGGTGGGTGTAGGAAAACAGAACAATGAAACCTGTTGAAATAGTTTTAAGAAGAGGGTAGGAAGATGAGGGAGAATGATAGAGCAGGTGAATCTAATTCAGATACATTGTAAGCACATGTGTAAATGTAACAATGAAACCCCTCTGTTCTTAACACCAGCAATAGTGTTATCAAAACTGTCAAGATGGAAAGCAAAGCCAAGTCTAGGGGTTACTTTGGCTAGAAGCAGAGTATTGGAAAGCAATATTTAAAGAGATGGTTCAAGCTAGTGCTAGGTTTGACTATATTAAATCTCTGCATTATCAATAAGATGACTTATTACAAGCCTATTTAGTTTTACTAGATACTCTACAGAGATATTTAGATAAGGTAATCTGTTCTTAGAAGTCCTAGTTTTATAATATATTCAGGTGACTGGCATATCATTATAAGGCATTAGTGGGAAAATATATTTTAGTAAATTCAGAAGATAAGATTATTTTAAGAATATCCATACATACTGATAAACCAGAGCACTTCTAGGAATGGTGGTGTACATCAGGTGTTCGTTCTGTTTTGGGGGTGTTGTGGAGGAAAAGATTGTGGAACATCACAAAAAGATTTTGATTTGCAGTCATAGGTAGAACACCTCTTCTTCAGAAGGCCTGATTCTTTTGTGCATTTTCCTCATTTGCTTGGCCTCCAATATTCAGCCAGTGGTACCTTTGTTTCTGTTAAGATGCTATTTTGTGACTATTTTCAAGCCCTTTCAATTTTGGTCTTCTCAGCAAGACTGACTGTAAGATTTTGAAAGATTTGACTACTTTTTTGTTTGCAATTTTATTTAGACCATCTCTGCTGCTAGAGGGTGTTTTGTTAACCCACATGCCTAAACATGGTGATGTGGATGAACATGTTGAACAGAAATAATCAGATAAACACACTGATCAGATCCACAGCACAAGTCCCTGCTCAAACACCAGGTGATAGTAATGGCATTTGAAAAGACCACAAGCAATGTGAAGCCAAGAGAACCACATATGTTGCAGGGATGGGGCCAGAGCAAATGATTTCTCCTTAATCACGTTCTTAAGTCTTAGCTCCCGGTAACTTTTCTACATATTAATCTCTGCATAGTTTAAGACAAAACAAAATAAGACAGAAAAAAGGTTGGGGAATAAAAGTCTTCAAATCATATACCTGCCTGTGACTTCTCCTTGAAGCCTCCAGAAAATACCCACTTAGAGTTAATAAATAATATCCCTAACAAACAAAATGCTGCCACCTTTTGGTAAAGTAATTCAGAATATTTTCTCCCCAGGTGTCATTCTCTCTCTCTCTCTCTCATTGTTCTAATAACAATAATATTTACATTATACTTTATAGCTACCAAACACTTTTACTTGCATTACCTTATTTAATGTTCACGAGATCTTTATGAGGAAACTTCTACAGCAGATATTAGAAAAGGAAATAGAGATTCAGAAAGGGTAAGTAGCTTCCAGAAGATTACATAGTGATTAGCAAACACGGAGCTTAAACCTTAACACAAGTGAAGATGCATTATGCTTTAACACATGTGAAGTGTGACCATTTTCCTTACTCTGACAAATAGTGAATATCTCTGTCCTGTTCCCAGTATGAATGTATGGAGCTTTTGTTCTACCATATTATATCACAGATTTGTATTTGTGGTATTGATACATAGCCCCTTGTTCTGGCTCTACAGAGTGTGACAATTTTGGGAGATGAGATAAGAAGAAATCGATCTTTTCTGTTACCCTTACATCAGGAAAAATGTATTTTCTTCTTTTTTTGTGATATTGGAGTTAGAGCTCAGGGTCCTTGTGCTTGCTAAGTGAGCACTGTACCACTTAAGCCCTTCAATTATTTTTACCCTTACAATTTTCTTAGTAATGTCAAAAATGAAAATTGAATAAAAACCTTTTTGGTAGGTGCTTAATAATCTAAAATTCATACTACTGGCTCCCACACCCAATTTCATGTCCCTTCATACCTCCCTCGTGCCCTTCATCCTCACAACCCGTGAGCTCTCCTTTCCAGACGTTAGGTACTTTTATCAGCTTTTCATCTGTTAGTGATACCCTGTACACCCTTCAACGTCATCTCCTTTGTTAATGGTTCTCTGATCTCTATTGTGTGCTTGGTGCTTTCCCAGCTACCTGTTTTTATGACAGTGTGTCGTTCTTTCTATGTGTTTCTCTAGCTAGTTTGTTTGCCTAGATGGTAGAAACTCATCCTTGTGAATTTCTGCAACCCCTCAAAACACTTTGCCTAAGTGCTCAGCAAATTTTTAACTTTAACCAAATGGTTACACTTAAAGAAAAAACAGTCCCATCTGAGCCAGGGTAAATCTTTACATGCTATGGCAGAGCATATAGGGGACATGTGACTTTGCCCATTGCTTACAAAATCAAGGAAGAGAACAGCAAAAGAAGGAATCTCTTCTTCGCTCTTACTTTTGTTTTTCTCTATGTAGGACCAATAAGTTCTTTGGGGCAATAATTTTTAAAAAGCTATTTTTTGCACAGTATCCTTTCCCCATCCTTACTCGTGATCCCAATTGCCAAATTCTGAAAACAGAAAGTATTCATGGTAGGGTTCCCTGCTTGATGGATGGTATTTGCAATTAGAATGTTTATCTCCAAGAAAGACTTCCTGGTCCTGTGCCTAAACAGTATTGGCAGCAGAGTGACACTCAGGCAAATACTCTAGTACTATTTTATCCTTGTTGTGATCTTTCTCTCTTTCTCTCAAAGTAATTTTAAGCTATCCAAAGTTGCAAAAATTGTTCAAAGATTTCCCATAATTTACTTCCATTAATTTATGTTTATATTATGTTCTTTTGGGAGGGCATTTTGCATCTTAAAAATGATTTACTAACATACAGTTATTAACAGCATTATTTGTTAGTTCAGAAATTGGGAGTGACCTAAATTTTCCATGAAAAAAGGAGTAGTTATATAATATCAAAATGATTGCCTCTGTGACCATTAAATATAAAAATTTTTAAACATATTTAAGTGGAAATATTTTGTTCTTTAGTTTGCTGGGACAGTCATAATAAAGTGCCACAATCTGGGGAACTTAAATGATATGTTGTTCTGTAGACAGGAGGCCCAAGATCAAGGTATCAGCAGGGTCACTTTCTCCTGAAGCTTTTTCTTTGGCTTGCAGATGGTGCCTTCTTGCTGGGTCCTTGTATGACCTTTCCTCTGTGCCCATATATTCCTGTGTCACTCCATTTCATGATAAGGACATCAGACTATTGGATTAGAGCTCTTATGACCTCATTTAACTTTAATTATCTCTTTAAAGGCCTGTCTCTACATATAGTCACATTGGTATTAGGGCTTTGAAACAATCAATTTTGGGGGAATGAAATTTGGTCCACAATACTTAAGATACCTTACATGAAAAAAAGCGTATCATAAAACATTGTTTATAGTGTGACCTCACTTTTTAAAATGTGTTCATATACAGAGACAAATAGTGTAGAGGTTTACATACATAGTTGATCTCTGCAACTGTGCAGTGAGGCAGGAACAGGAGTAACACTTTTCAATGCATAAATAACAAAGTTGAGGCTTAGAAGAGTTAAGTCAAATGGCCAGATAAATTTTTTGACTAATAAGCTAATGATTTTTCCATTACACCACAATTCTCTAAAATATCTCCCTTCCATAAACAAAGCAAAGCGAATGATGCTCTGTAATTATCCCCAACAGTTTGCTAGTGATACTTATGAAAGTGGAAGAAATAATGATAACAATAACAAGAAGAATGATATCCTTAACATTGGAGCAAATGTCTCACAGGAATAATTTAACATCTCCTGTGAAAAGATTTGGCTCAAATAAATAAAAATGTGATAAAAATGGTCACTGACTTACTTTTGTGCTCTGCATCATATTCTTGCCACTGGTGACATTTGTGAGGATAAGGTAAGTCCACTCACCTGGGTATTTCAACAGATATGATTACTTATAATGATGCATTTTAAATTCCTCATCTGGAGGGGTAGAGGGAGAATTGGGGAGACTAAAGATTAGTACTAGAGTTCCAGAGATCTGTTAGTATAGAAATGTTTTTCTAGTCCTTGATGTAAAAAGTATGGCCATAGTGGTGTATGTGTGTGGGGGGAGGGCGGAAAGGAAGGGAGGCCATGGTTTTGATCTAAAAAGTTGAGAATCATTGCTCTAGGCTGATAATACAAAAGCATCTCATTCATAATATATTCTTTCCTACTCTCCATTCAATGATAAAATCAACATCACAATGTAAATGGCTATTTTCTGAAGCAAATTATATTTTATATGTATAAAATTGAAAAACTGAATGGAATTCAATCCAGATATGAAATAACTTCTACTTGCAAGATGAGCTGTAACTGCCTTGGTCATTGCTCTGGGAAAGTGTGGATGGTGGAGAATTAAAACTGTTGAAATGTAGCCAGAGATTCCTCAAGTCAAGAAGTACTATTTGTACAGCACCTCTCAAGGACCAAGGATTATATATGGGGAAAGCTTTCTTTTTTTTAAAACTACAGTTTAGTGAAGAACTTTGGATGTGTTCAGTAGTCAGTATCTCTTTGCTCTGTGATAACTAAACTTTATACAGACTTGTGATTTGTGAAATGACAGACAACTGCAGTAAAAAGAATGACAAAATGTATTCAAGACTTTCCAAAAAGTTCTACCTCTTGATGCCAATTGTCTTGAGGCAAGCAGCTGGGCATTCCCTTCCAAGGAAGCTCCTGAGCAGCTGTCAGACCTAATCTGGGTGAGAGATGAAAGAGTGACCTAAGGGTTAAAGGCTTGACTGTCTGCTGCAAATCCCATGTTATCTAATTTATCCGGAGACACAAGTTTTCTGCAAAGAAAGCATTATTTTATAGCTGACCCTTTAACAAAGAGGAAATAGCAACTGTTACAGTAAGTAGTTGTCCTGCTGCCTGGATAAATCTTACAGAGATTTTTTTAACTTCAAAAAGAAAGATAAACACCTGGAAATCCCATACAGACTACGCACAAGAAGCACTATTGAATTATGGAGTATGGCCTTGATTCCTGATAGAACAAACACATACATGCACACACACAAACACACACACACACACACACACACACACACACACACACACAGAGGCACATATTGAAGGATTCCATAAGCCTCAAATCCTGCACATTGGCTAGTTCTCTCCAAATAAAAGTCAACATGAAAGAGTCAGTGTCCCTGTGGTATCTGTACAAATTTGTGTAAGTCTGTCTCTGGGCTTTAGTGTTCTCATCTATAAAGCAATGCATTCAGTCAAAAAAAAAAAGACAGGGTTTGGACTAGTGGGTAAATCCCTGACATATCATTTTTCATTCTTGTACCTTTAGTGTATGTAATTAATTGGTCATAGTATTTCTTACCAACACTTATGTAGCCTTAGATTTTTCAGAATTTATCTGAGTTAGTAATGTTCTATTTGCTTGACTTGTAATTTAATGATGTCTATGGTCCTTTGCATCAGCAGGCCTAGTGGCTTTGGCTCATGGTAGCACTTCTGGCACAGCATGGGCCTCAGCAGGACAGAGCGACAACAATAACAAGAAGATATTTTGTGGGGGAAGAATCTTATATTTCAGAGATGACCCATGTGTCATTCTTGGAAAGAGGAATGCAAGTCAAAACCAGAATCTGAGCAGAAGAGAAGAGTAGAATGCTACTGTGAGTTAAAGGGAATGTTTATGGGTATGTATACTCACTGAACTTCCCTAATACTGGGATTGGAGAGTCTGTGATAGCAGGAACAGAAAGAGTCAGAGAAAAAATCTTTGCATTGTTGTAATAGCCTCAGTCCTTTTAAATTTAGGTGGGTATGTTCTGAAGATTACATTTATGTGGACTTCACACAAATAATGCAGTTTCTAATGTAGGAATCACAAAACAAAATTTCTAAATAGAATTTTAAATGGTGGAGAAGACCATAGAGTCCAAATGCTTCTACCTGAACTGGGTCCAGGATGGCTTCAAAAGATCACCTGAGAACTTGTTAATAATGAGATCCCTGAGTCCAGTTCCCACTATATTTCAGTTATGCCAATATGGAACATACTGTCATAGAAGGTAGTGGAGATATTAAGAACATGCCAAATGCTACCTGGAAGGAAACTTGTAGATAAATACATTGGATGGGCAGTTAGACTTCACTAAACTTCTAGTTTCATGTGAATCTACCCTATTCCAACTCATGTGTTGGAAAATCGTGGGGAATTGAGGTTGTATCTTCTTAAACATGAAAGTTTAATCTCTGGTTGAGTTGTGAAGAAAAAGTTGGAGCAAAGACAGGTGACCCATGGCAATGAGGAGCAATTGTTTCTCTTTAACTCCTCTCCCCTTGGTGCTTTAGACTTACTGTATCAGCTCTCTATCCTGGCTCTACACTCACAGATCCCAGGGTATGCCCCATATACTGATGCCAGAAAGACACTCCAGTGATGAGGATTCCATTGGATTATTCTGTTGACACCTTCAGGGACTCTCCGTAGCACAACAGTCAAATCATTGGATTGGCAGTAAAATCTTTTATACATGTAGTTCTTGCTCTCTCTCTCCAAACTTTTCTGCAGCTATGCTGAGCATCATCCCTTTGTGAATTTAGGCTTCTCCATTGCTTCCTCTTTCATTTACACTGCAACATATTTTTGAGTTGCCTACTCAAATGCTATCTACAGTAAAATGTCTTCCTCATATTGCTTAATCATTAAGAACTACTTATTGTGCACCAACTATGTACTAGGCACTGGATACTCTTAGGTGAATAACTCAGATATGACCTGTATTAATCTGGTGGAAAAGCTGATATTAAAAAACTGATTACCAGTGATGAGAGGAATGTTCTGAGAAAGGGTAGTAGGTGTCATGGAACAATCTAAAAGGGAAGCATGACATTCCAGGAGCTCCTCCCTCAGGACAACTGTGACTTCAGTATCTTGTAAATTGTTTGTTTTTGTTTTTGTTCTTTACACATTTTTGTATATAGCTCCATAATTACCTATTATTTAGCTATTTTCCCTGTGTTTGTTTTGTTTCTTCTGATAGATAGAAACCTCTTAGAGGACAGTATAATTGCTTAAATGCTTTTTTATGGCTTACTACTACTGCAGCTTAAATCACGATGTTCAAAGAATGCTTGGTAAAATCTGCATTTCATCATGCTTTCCAGCTGTCTGGTGCTTTCACTTCTGTTGTTGTATTTGATCTTCCCAGCAGACCTATGAATTAAGCATTATAATCCCTTTATAGATAAGAAAGCTGAAGCTCAGAGAATTTGAGTGACTTACCTAAGGCCAAAGAGCTATTGATTTATGGAGTCTGAACAAGAACCTAGAAGCTTTCATTCATTATTCTTTATTATTAATGATGATGATGATGATGATTATTGTTGTTATTATGTGTTCTGGGGTTTTAACTTAGGGCCTCAAGCAGGTGCTCTAACACTTGGGCCATGCCTCCAGTCTTTTTTTTTGCTTTAGTTGTTTTTTAGGTAGGGTCTTGTATTTTTTTGCTCAGGCTGGCCTAGGATCATGATTCACCTACCTACAGTTTTCTGAGTAGCTGGGATCACAGGTGACTGTTACAATGCCTAGCTTATTTGTAGAGATTCAAGGCTGCCTTGAATCTGACTCCCAAGTAGCTAGTATTATAGGCACGAGCCACCATACCCTGCCTAGAGGATTTCATTCTTATTTAAAACTTTTACTAAAGGCTAGGCATAGTGGTACAGGCCTGTGCTCCCAGATACTTGGGAGGCAGAGGTAGGAGGATCATGGCTGGCCCAGGCAAAGTTAGTGTGAGACCCTATCTGAAAACCAAACTAAAAGCAAAAGGACTGAGGGCATGGCTGCAGTAGTAGAGCCTCCTTGCTTAGCAAGAGCATAGACTCTTGTATAACATAATGGTATCAAGTGAATAACGAATGATTCTTCTTCCTCTTTCCTTTTTCTCTGTCCTACTTCAGTGGTCACCTAACTGCCTCCTATTCTATCTTTGCCTGTATTTATGCCTTCAGCTTAGCAATGACAACCCATCTCATGCCTAGGCAGAGACTGGATGTTTTCATAGAGGTTCTGGGGCAAAAAGACTGTTGACCCCTATCCCACTGGCTTCTTATGAATTTGTCTTAGATTAGGTTTCCCAGAAGGAGATGTTGAGGTTAAAAAGAGTGTGCATGAGTTATTAAGGGAGTGCTCCCAGGAGAATTACATGAGGTAGTAAGGGAGTAGGACAGGGAAGGGAAAGAAGCCAAGAATATCTGGTGAAACTCCAACTTCAGTAACATGCCACAGGGCACATGGGAGTGCAGAATATCCATTAAACCACTTCCCCTTTCCCCTGCTTCCACACACACACACACACACACATTGAAGCAAGGGCATCAGTCATCTATACTTCTTCTCTAGTCTATCATTGGTCAATGACCATTCCTGGAGGACAAACACTGCAGATATTCAGCTTTCTGCATGGGTGAACAAACCTTGTCTCAAAAGTCACAGGTGTAGGTCTTTAAAGAGAAAATCACACTGGAATCAAGGGAGAGTGCTGAAACAACAAAATAAATCTGAACGAACCTGACTAGATCACCGGTAACATCTGTTATAGCAGGTCTAGGAGCTATAACATAGGGTTTACTTTGTTTTTGTTTACATTTTGGAGCATCATCTCATAAGTCCCTTTAATCCTTCTCTGCATGCAGCAGCAGCAGTAGAACCTTTCCTCAGGAATAAAATGCTCACTATGGCCAGCATTTGCAAGTCTCCAAACCTAGGGGTCCTATGTTAAAAAAGCAGTTTGAGAGTATATAAGAGCTTTCTCTACCTCAAGACTAACTTGCTAGGCCTCTATTCCTAAGGCTGGGATTTCCAAGGGAATGTCAAATGCTGACCTGTGTGGCCTACATTACTTCATGATACTAGCAGTTGGATAGAAAGGAAAAGGCATTTTTCCAGACTGCCTGGTTCTAAGATGGATCAGCGCTGCACGTGACCTCAAGAAAACCCCAGTCCTGTTAGGTGGAATGACATGAAGATAATGAAAGATAACCTCCTTTAGCTGAGAAGCATCTCTTGGGAGAGAAGACACACAGACCAGAGACCTGGAGAACATGGATTGCAGTTCTCCTTGGGAAAGTAAGCTGTAAACTTAGAAAATCAAAACCAAGCCTGTGAGGTCTGTGGCACATCTCTGGCAGGTTTTCACCAGTCACCGCTATGTGGACTCATTTATGGACTCCCTGAGCATCATATCTGTTTAATAAAAAGAAAGGAGGCAACTTTTCTTCCTTCCTCATTGTGGAGAAGACCATCAGGCCTTGTCTTGACAGGTCAGGCATAAAATGACAAATGGAGACTGAAGGCACATTCCCCTCCTCTGTTGCCTTTCCTCCCAAGGTTGGAGAACTACACCTTGTGACTAGGCTGCTGCATACTAGGAAATGTTGGGTTCCATCTGGCTGAAATCTTGATGGCAAGTAAAGAAAATTCTACCTTGTTACCTGAATTTGAACTTCTAAGGGTATCTCTAAAATTATAACATATTCCTTATTGTTTGAAGATTTTATTCTTACATAGTTTCCACTATATTTAAAAATAAACTGATTATAAAGCAGAATGCAGAATATGGTTCTATTTATGGAGAAATATGTGTAAGTATGCATGTACAATATATGCATTAAAATCTGGAAGTATTCCAGCAGTCAGCCTGAAAAAAGTGATTACCTCCTGGGGAAGTAAGATTATATAGAGATTTTTACATTCTCTGCATGGTTTGGGTTTTATCTCTTTTATCAAAGAGATAAAAATACAATGATATTTTCATTAGAAAAGTAATTTATTATTAAATCGGTTTCTTAAGGAATTATACCTTTATTATTTGTACTTAAATAACTATTCTTGGTCTATTTTGAATCTTTCCACATATAGCCATTACAATAATTATAGAGTGTATGTAGTGCTTCTTATTTGACATTTTCACTTAATGTTTCATTTGCAGCTTCCTGAGAATATAGTCTGCATATTTTCATTAGTGGAAATGTCCATTTCATAAATGTCCATTGGTTCAATGTCTATTTTTATGGCATAGTTCCTTTTGGAAATTATGGAATAACTTTTTTGGTGGTAAAATGTACAGAGGGTAGCTGATGGGAAAGAAAGGCTTAAATTTCCAGTAAGGTCCACAGAGTAGTTACCACTAGTAACAGATATGCTACAGCATTTGGAAACTGAACATGGCTTGTTTCAAACACCTCTTTCCTGGTATTCAGTAGACATTTGCTGTACATCTCTTATATGCCGATGTTATGAGTGATATTTAATCTGTATTTCTTGAATTGTGGCTCCATGTAATTTCCTTTGGAAATCTCAGAGGTGGAGGTCATATGAGTCTAGGTAGTCTGCTAATCAGACTTATGAAGTGGCCTGAATTAAAAAACCAGCCTGCAATGGCTTTTGACCTATAAGTCACATAAATGAAAGGAGAGACAAGAGTACAGTTCCTCAAAGGGTGGGGACAATATTCTCTTGTGACTGTGGACAAGTTCTTCTCTGAATCAGGATTATGGGTTTACAGAAGAGCTCTATCTTCTCTTAGGCCTGCCAGGCCCACTTTCACTTCCTCTGCAGCAGGTCCTCAAGAGTATGTAACACTCTCCTGCATTGCTTCTCTCTTTGTCTCCTAATCCAATCAGAATCTGAACAGAGTGGCAGAGGGTCCACATTGTACATATGCATTTTCTAGAGAACATAGTAAAGTAACTGGTTTAGTTAAATAATGGGTGTAGGAAAACATATAGCTTTTTTCCTTAAAGGACTCACAATTCTTTAAATTTTTATTTGCATTGTTAATATATTAACTTGTGTTTTATTTATTTGTTTATCTTTTGGCAAGGGAAGTATGGGGGTTTTCAAGGCCCTCACTCTCCTGTTTGAGCCATGTCTGCAACCCTTTTGTGCTTTTTTTTGTTTTTTAGATAGAATTTTGTTTTTTGCCCCAGGGCCAGCTTGGACTACAATCCTTAGACTTCCCTTAATAGCTGGAATGACAAGTGTGCACCACCATGCCCAGTTTTTTCTGTTGAGACTGCATCATGTGAACTCTTTGTCCTGGTTGGCCTAAAACCAAAATCCTCCTGATTTTCACCTGCCAAGTAGACAGATGTGAACCACCAGTGCCTGGTCATTTGTCACTTCTTTGTGTTGGTAAGCTTTGAACTCTTCTTTTCTAGTTTTTTGTAAAATACACAAGAAATCGTTGCGAATTATAGTCACTCTATTGTGATATAGACCATGAGAACTTTTCCTTCTGTAAAATTATATTTTGGTACCAATTATCCAACTTATCTGTGTTGCTTCTCCTTGCCCCCTTTTACCTTCTAGTGACCACTTTTCTACTCTCTACTTCCATGACACCAACTTTTTAAATTCTATTTTATCTTTTTTAGTCTTACCCATTTATTATCTTAAGGATACATGACTTAATTATAACAGTAACAGCACCACTAACAAAAGCAGCAGTATTAAAATGAGTGTTGTACTAATAAACATTTACATGCTTGGTCTTGTTCATTTCTCACACAGTGCTATAATGTAGGAACTGTTGTGAACACCATTTTGTAAATGCTGAAATCAAGGCTCAGTGATTAACTATCTCAATTAAGAAAACAACTTTTTTTAGCTTCTTAGCTTCCACATATGAATAAGAACATATGATTTTTTTGGCAGTGCTGGGTTTTGAACTCAGAGTCTCATGCTTGCTAGGCAGGTGCTCTACCACTTGAGTCACTCTACCAGCCTTTTTTTGTGTTGGGCATTTTCTTTCTTTTTGTTAACTTTTTTTTTTATTGTTGTACTGGGGGTACATTGTGACATTTATGAAAGTTCTTACAGTTTATCATAATTTAATTCACTTCTTCCATCATTCTCCATTTCCCACTCCCCTCATTCCTGGAATAGTTCAACAGGTCTCATTTTTCCATTTACATACAAGTGTACCCAATATTTGCACTGTATTCACCTTCTTACACCCTTTTCCCTCCTCCTTACCCCTCTCACTGTTATCAACCTCCCGAACAGGACCTGTTCTGCCCTCCTATTCTCCATTTTTGTTTCAGTGGCTACACAGGGAGTTTCCTTGTGACATTTCCATGTATATGTATGTATGTATGTATGTATGTATATATATATGTATATAATAACTCAAATTGGCTCATTCCCTCTATTTTTCTCCTTTCTACCTTAGTCTCTTTCTTATGGTGATTTTGATAGGTTTAAAAATTCTATTCAGTCATGTGCTGGGTATTTTCAAGGTAAGGTCTCGTGCTGGGTATTTTCAAGGTAGTGTCTCATGAACTATTTGCTTTGTCTGAATTTGAACAGAGATCCTCCTGATCTCTGCCTCTTGAGTAGCTAGGATTACAAATGTGAGCCACTGGTACCTGGCAAATGCATGTGATATTCATCTTTCTGTGCCTGGATTATTTCATTTAACATAATGTCCTCCAGTTCCATCCACATTGCCACAAATGATAAGATTAATTCTTTTTCATAACTGAATAATCTGTTATGAGTATATACCACATTTTCTTTAGCAATTCATCTATTGATGGACCCTTGGTTGATTTCATATCTAGGCCATGTGACTAGTATTGCAATAAACAAGGGAGTGCAGATATCTCTTTGATATACTGATTTCATTTTATTTTTGCTAGATGTCTGGTAGTAGAATAGTTGGATTGCATGGTACTTCTATTTCTAGTTTCATGAGGAAGTTCCATACTGTTTTCTATGCGTGGCTGTATTAATTTACGTTCCCACCAACAGTGTATAGAGTTCCACTTTCCCTGCATCCTCACCAGTATTTTATTATTTTTTTTTTGGATTATAGCCATTCTAACAGAGGTGAAATGAAGTCTCATTCACACTACTTTTTTGGTAGAACAGAATACTATGAAGGCTCTCATGTTGAACTGGTCAAGGTGTTGGAGTCTCAAAGGCCTATGTTGAAATAACAGCTCCATATTTAGTTGTCATTATCACCTTAAACAAGTTAATTAACTCTATGAGCCACAGTGATCTATTCTGTACATTGGAAGAAGTAATGCTACCTCATAGGAGTTTTAACTGTTTTAAATGAAATAATATATGTAAAGTAATTAGCATACTTATTTGCATCTTATATACACTTATTAAATCATGCTTATTAATTATTAGTAGAGAGTGGTATTATTAGTAATATGGTTTGCTGACAAAAAGCATTAGGCTCAATTGTTTAAAGGAGAGAAAAAGAAATCAAGTGACTCCTACTCTGTCTGTTCTGGCCAATTCCTTTGATCAGCACTCTATGCCAGAAATTAGCATCCTACTACTGACCATGGACTCTAAAATGATGGTAGACCCAAGAACTGGATTTAACACTTGACAATAGGAGCAAATATCAGTCTTCCTCTCCTCCTTGTCCTACCACCTAAAACACATGTAGGCTGCTACATGCTACCATGGATAGAGTTAAAATGGTTACTCTTTGATCCAAAATATTAGAAACACTTGCAAAAAGTTGGGTTGGACAATAGTCTTTCCTAAATGTTAAGAAAGACTGGCTGCTTAATGATAAATGAACATGCCCTTCCTTACTCCAGTGTGAGAGAAGCATACATTTAATCCTAAAAATATAGGCAGAATTACCAAAGTGAAAATGTACTCCCTGGAGGAATAGAGATAAGAATGCTGATGCTTACCAAAGTGCTGTTGCTTGTGGATTTGTAAGGCTGGTGGAATACTGATGTTTACATTAAGAACAGCTTGCAATTGTATTGGAAACAAATGCTTACCTTTGTGCTACTGAAATGAAGGTATATGTGATAAAAATGTTATGCACAGGAACATAGAGATGCATAACAATTATTGTCATTGTGAGAATTTAGCTGCATGATTATGAAATTTCAACTCTCAATGGAAAATGAGAATAGGAGCATTGTCATTATTTAAATTGCATTAAGCAATAACATTAGATATTAAAACATGAGAGTAGAAAGATTCCAATTTAACTAGCATAAGTGCTACAAAATCTTCCATTATATAACAACTTTTCAAAAACAATTATGATATGTACATCCAAAATTTAAACCATCCTAATAATTTATGATGACACAGAGGAAGAGAAAATTACCAGAAATCCAGGGTCCTCAAATCCTGGCCTCCTACAAATCCTTTTCCCTTCTTCTCTATTCTCTCTGATGAGGTTCCCCAGGATTCTGTAGGCAGAAGACAAGGTCATCTGTTTTATTATCAGAATTGTGTTATTCCAAACCTCATGTAATCTCTTGTGATGTTTTATAATCCTGACTTGAAATAGAATGAAGTGTGTCCTTTTTTTTTTTAATCTTAGCATCAGCAAGCTTTTGTGGGTTGTCTGTAGTTCCACAGCAGTCTATAAACATCTTTTATGTAATGAAAATGAAATACATACTATTTACAAATTAACAATTATTGTTTCATTACATCTTAATGGATAATGTGGTTTTCTATCATTCATTAAAGTATGGATGCAAGAATATTTGACTTTATGATGAGTATACTATGACCTGTTGGTCATGGTTCACATCCACTTGACTTATTTTCTTAATCTTCTACAAAATGAAAATAGAAAATCCTAATGTGCAATTATAGGACTTCAAAATGGGAACAAGTTTTTGGTAACTCGGTCAGATAAATGTATATTAAAATCAATATGGAACCTGCAAAGATGGAGAAATATTTCATTGCAGGTTATTTCAGAATTCTATCACTTGCTAATTTGGAATTTCATCCAAAGTTGGAAGGCTGGATGTTTTACATTGGAAGATAGCAGGAAATGAGTTAGTTACCCACTATTTAGTGGCTTTAATTCTTAAATATTTATGTTCTGCTGTTACATTTGTATGCATTTTTAAAAGATACTCAATTATATGTATTGGTTTTTCTGATGGAAAGGAAAAAAATCATCAAATTCTGGGAAAGATTCTTGATAGCAAAGTTGACTTCACCATAATTCAGTTTTCTCAATGTAGTTTGATCTGTTTTCTTAAACACTGAAAATTACATTTTATCTCTAGGGTGACAGAGTCAAGGTATTCTGATATTGACTACAATGTTGAAACTTCCATTTGAGCAACTCTTTTAAAATATTAGAGATGATCTTTGCTGATTTCAGCAGTGCTATGAAAACAATGTCTCATTTCACCCCACATTCAACTACTCATTGTAAACATCTTCCTCCTCAACAGCTGGCAAACTTACATATTGAGAGAAACTCCCAGTTTTTCTGCAGGCTGAAAAAATGCACACTCAGGGTCTACAGTTGAATTGCAGTCCTTGGTTTTATAATTTCTTTTGACACTGAATTAAGATCAGGAGGTATGTTGATGACTGCCACCTGCTCTGTGAATAAGTAGTGCATGGAGTGGTGTTCAGGAGTAGCTCTTTTATCCTCAAGGTAAAGTCCTTCCTCTGGTACCTTCAGCTCTGACCCCAATGTGCCACTTCCAGTCTTCCTTGAAGCTCACCAAAACAGGCAGATCTAAATGAGAAATCTCTTTCCTGTAGTGTGAGTTTTAAGAGATAAGCAAAAATAAGAAGTCATTGGTTACTTTTCCCCATTCAAACACAATTTACTAAAAGCTGATCTACACTGCATAAAAAATGTTCTCATTGTAAGTGGAGCCAGTGTCTCCTAGCATTTTCCATGGAATGCTGATCTCTCGGTCCATCATAGGACACTGACGACATGTAAGATGTAAACAGTGCCTCTCGAGAAATTTTTCATGAACTCATTTTTGTTTGTCTCTCAATAAGATACTATTAAACTGTTTGCCTCTATCATTTCTCAGCTTTTTGTCTAAGATCAAGTGAAGAGTTTGTCTCTGGTCTTACATACTTCTTGGAAAGAGTGACTTACACCCATTTTTGCTATAGTAATGAAAATTACTTATTTTGATGCCCAAGCAGTTTAGAAGAAGTATATATGAGTAAGAATGTCTCATATCTAGCTTTAATAACAAAATAAATCAATTTGCTTTTCAAAACATCATTTGAGGCTCATGCAAAAAACATGATCAGTTTATCAGAGAGGCAGCTATTTTCTGTTTTACAATGATGTGATTATCTCACTGCTACATGCTGATAAATGCAGGTTCATAGACCACAAAACTGTGGGGGCAGGGAGCAAATGGATCCTTTGTCCAAAATATCTGACTTTAAAATATTTGCTTTTTATTCCTTATGTGAATTTTCCTTTTCTAAATGTTCATGTGAAATCAGCACATCTTTGGATGTATTAGAATTCTATTTGTATTACTTTTTAAATGACTATGTTAATGCTTTAATGATACACATTGAGTCATTTTCAAAATAAGAATGTAATGAAGCAAAGTAAGAATAATTAAAGCTTATTTTTATGAAAATGATAAGGAATTTATGTGTCTGTATATATTTGGCAGTACAAGGGTTTGAACTCAGGACTTTGTGCTTGCTACATAAATACTCTACCACTTGGTCCATGCCCCAGCCCTTTTTGCTTTTAGTTTTCAAATAGGGTCTTGAATTTTTGTCCAGGCTGTCCTAGACCATGACCTTTCTACCTATGCAGCCCATCCAGCTGGGCCAACAGATATGCACCACCATGGCCAGCTTTTTTGTTGGGACAGGACTAGAACTGTGATCCTCCTGATCTCTGCCTCCTGAGTAACTGGAATTATGCCATGAGCCACTACACCTGGCCTGAAATGTATTTTAAAAAAAGAAACCGCTATGGTTATTTGATGAAAAACAATCAGCTTAGTCATTAGAGTATATTGTGCAACTGAATTTCTGGGAAAAATAATAATTTCCAATTTATGAAAAGTATATTGCTTTTTCCTTTGAAACTGCCAACTTAGTAGATCTAAATAGCTAGAGGCCAACAGTGATTCAAAGACCATATTTAACTTTGCCTTAAGTCCACCCTGCTTCCTCTTCCTCCACAGGGAGGAAAGGTGAGTCTGAGAAAAGGGAGCCAAAGGAAGTAATTCTCTCTAAGTTCCAGGGCAAGTTGTACAAAGGTAAACCAAGGGTTTGGCACAGAGAACAGTGTGCCCCTCCCAGGGCAGGAGATCACAGACATTTTTTAGCATTGCTGATGCATGGTCATAATAAAAAGTGTTAACTTGTTTTATTATTTCTTTTAAATTTGCTACAGAATATTCACACCTTCATTTTCTGTATATGTGGCAGACCACTGCTCACCCTCAGCCATCATATCTGTGGTCTCATAGGAACCCTCTGCGCTAAGTAGGACTGGGAGAGCACTCATGTGGGGCTAATTTTAGTCCTGTCTTACCTTGATGGCCTTATTAATGAAAAGAGAGCATCTACTAGGAGGAACACACACACACACACACACACATACACGCACACACACAGAGTACTGGTTAGCACTGGAGCTACTAAATGACTTTGTCTCAACCTTTCATTTCTGCATTATTTTATGAGGGAAGTACAAGGGAGAGGCCCAGGGGAAGAAAGGTTGCAGGCTTAGGTAATTTTCAGACAGTAGGAGGAATCATGATATACTTTGAATTCAATATGGCTCCCAAACAATGTGGAGGCTCTGATGCATTTCCACATGATTTTGGAGATGAAATGCCAAACTTTCTACAGTTTATGATGGGAAGAAAATACTTAGACAACAGAATGTACCAAAATCCTGAACATAGATGAAGTCAGAATGCCATTGTGGGCATGGGGCAAGGCTCATAAGAAAGCAGCCATTGCAAGGTAGGGAGAGTCATCAATAGCGTCATCTGTCTTAGTATGCAGCCCCGTGTCCAGCATAACACATAGAATACCAGTTTAGCAAGTGGACTGCTCACAGTGCACTCAAAGGCCACCAGGTAAAATTTCAAGTTTTTAAAGGCCTTTTAAATCCAGCCATTTTCCCATGAGGTTACAGTGAAGCAGGCTCATACACCGGTGGCATTGGGCTCCACCAGTAAGTGAAGCTGAACACGCATACTCTTTGCTTTCCTGATGACCTGGAAATCACTCAGGGATTTGATAGGAAGGTAGTGTGTTCCTGCTCTGTAGAAGCAAGTCAACCCTGGTGTGAGCAAACGTTGCATAAGAGCTTTTGAGCACCAAGTATGATATCCACACAGGTGTTCTATTTTTGGTTAAGAAAACTTGACTAATTTAACATTCATTGAGTGCCAATTATGAGCCAGACTCTAGACCAGGAGTCATCTTACAGATGCACACTACTAACTGTATTAGAAGACAAATATCCACCAGTGCAGCAAGAAAGATGGAAACAGAGCTACTGGATTAAGTATATGTGGGAGAGACATGCATTATTTTTGATTCTAGATAATTTGTATGACCTCTCTGTCACCTTTATAAATATGCAAGTAAGTCTATTGAGGCTTATGTGATATAATAATCCTTGGAACATTACAGGGTCTTCATTATAGGGTCTTAACAGAGTACTTTCCCTCTCTCCTCTAATCCCATTCTCTCTCACACTATAAACACACAGGGATGGAGTCTTGATTGTACCGTGTTCTGTAAAGTGTCTCTGTTAGTGCTTTAATTATGCTCAGTGATTATATACTTGGATAAATAGTTCACTATGCTAAGAAAAGGACCAAAAATGATGAGGAGGGGAGAGTTTATTTAAGTACTGTTAGTAAAAACAAATAATCAGGTACATAGACTTAATGGATGCATTTAAGCAGATGGAAAAAAGGTGAATTTAACAAGAGAACAAGGCAACTGTAAGTTACATGAGATAATATTTTCCACTTTTCTCCTGTCTATATTTGGCCAACTGGTATACTGAAAGCATGCTAATAGTATGTAATCAGAAATGACATTTTATAGCAGCTCTGTAATTCAAAACATGTATCCCACCACACTTATCAGTGATACTATGTGCCTCTCTTATTATCTGCCTCCTTGTTTTGAGGTACTAAATGAGTCTCAGTCATTTATTAAGATCTGCTAATGTGACTGAATTAACCCAAGAGAAGAATTTGTAAAAGTTAAAAAAGGGAAATCTTGAGCCAGACTGTTATGACTATCTTTTTAAATATATGATACCAAGCAGTAAATCAGGCTGATTTTAACCCCAGAATAAACTAATTGTATGTAGAACAAGCATTCACTACACCAGTTATTTCAATATATGTAAAACAAGACAAAGCACCTCCAAACAGAAAAGCAGGCTGTAATGTCTTTCTCATCCTCCCTCCCTCTCTTCCTCCCTCACTCCCTTCCTTCCTTTCTTCCTTCCTTCCTTCACACTGAGAACAGAACCCAGAGCCTTGTGCATACGAGGCAAATGCCCTACTACTGAGCTATGTCCCTAGCCCAATCGCTTTTTCATTAGACTAGTATTGCAATTTTTTGAGCTCAATTTTTAACTCTCATGTTGCATTTTTAAAAAGTTATGTAAGTTGTTTAAAGAATTGTTTTACTGATAAAAGCAGGACCTGAAATCCATCTCTCTCTCTCCTTTTTTTTTTTATACAGGAGAGAATGAATGTAGTCCCCACTACCAAAAATAATGCAGTCCATTTCCCCAAATTTGGGGAAATCGTAGGGGTCTGCACATCCTGAGTGCACTGGGTAAGCCTTGCCCTGGGAAAACCACCTTTGTGATCATGGTATCTCTCCAGTCAGGTTAGTATGAAATCTATCTCTTTTTTGGGGATATCACTTAGCATTCATTTGGTCTGCAATTCTGCCCCAAACCTCTTAACATCCATCAGATCACAAGGATAGATTGTATCAGTGAGTCTGTTGAGGGGATTACAGGAGGTGGGAGAGGAAAAGAAAGTGTTAGAGAATTAGAGAATGAAAAATATTGAGCATTCCATCTATATATGAATTTAATATAATGTAATGCACTGTAAGCTGTTGAATAATAGGGGATCATGGGGATATAGCGTGAGTAAGCAATGGGGGGTAAATCTGATTAAAGAACAATATATGCACATCTGAGATGCCAAAGCTAAATCCCCTTAACTACCAATATGCACTTTAAAACAAAATGAAGGACAGGATGGTAAAACAGCCTTTTTCCAGGAGGAAGTGGGAAGGAAGAGGGCATAAAGAAAAGGTGAATGAGGGTATATAAAAACAGAAGAATGAAACCTGTTGTTTTAAGAAGGGGAGAGAGAGGAGGAGGGAGAATGATGAGGAAGTAAATCTAACTAAGATATTTTATAAGCACATATGTAAACATCACAATGTATCCCTTTATACAACTATTATGCTAACAAAATAAAATAAAAGAATATTGAAATAACACCCTCCATTCCTTCCCACCCTTTACCCCAGATCCAGTCTTGAGACCATCCACTTCCATCCATCAAACATGTAGCACTCCTCTTGTCAACTGACTTGAGTTATTATGTAAATTCTGTGGCAAACACAGGCCATATCTCATTCACCTTTATTTTCCCTAATTGCCCTTCTGCACAGACATTTTGAGATGTGATAAACATTTGTTAAACAAGTAAATTAGGCCAAGTTGTATACTGTGAGTGGTCGTCAGGTTCCCAATTATACAGAGGAATGATCATTATGAACTATTTTGCCATTCTAAAATTAATCCTAATTCGAGTTGTATATTATCATTTGAAAAACATTCAGAATAAAAATTAAGTGAAGCCCATGGAACTTTCTCCAAAATAGATCATATTTTAGGACACAAAACTGGTCTCAGCAAATATAAGAAAATTGAAATTACTCCCTGTATCCTGTCAGACTACAATGGAATAAAATTGGAACTCAACAACAGAAGAAACTACAGAAAATATTCAAACACATGGAGACTGAACAACACATTATTGAAGGACTAGTGTGTCACTGAAGACATAAAGGAGGAAATCAAAAGGTTCCTGGAATCTAATAAAAATGAAAAAAACACAGCTTACTAGAATCTATGGTATACAGTTTATAGCTATGAGTGCCTACATTAAAAAAAAACAAAAGCAAAGAGATCTTAAATAATGACCTAATGCTACATCTCAAGTTTATAGATAAACAAGAACAAGCTAAGCCTAAAATTAGCAGGAGAGAAATAATTAAAATATAAGACTTGAAACCAATGAAATAGAGACCAAAAACCTATACAAAGAATCAATGAAATGAAAAGTTATTTCTTCAAAAAGATAAATAGGATTGATAAACTCTTAGCTACTCTTACTAGAAGGAGGAGGGGAAAGACCCAAATTAATAAAATTAGAGATGAAATGAGAAATTAAAATTAGAGATGAAAAAGGCAATATCACAAAATACCAATGAAATCCAGAGGATCAATAGGGACTATTTCAACAATCTATACTAAAAAAAATTTGGAAAATCTAGAAGAAATGAGTAAATGTTTAGACTCATTTGACCAACCAAAATTGAACCAAGAAGATATAAATGACCTAAATTGATACATAAGAAGTGATGAAATTGAAGTGGCAATAGTAACCCGAAAAAGAAAAGGCCAGGACCTAAATGGATTCTCTGCTGAATTCTATAAGACATTTAAAGAAGAATATCAGTACTCCTCAAACTTTTCCATGAACTAGAAAGGGAAGGAACATTACCAAACTCATTCTATGAAACCAGCATTATGTTCATCCTCAAACTGGAAAGGACACAAGAAAAAAAAAGATAGGAGGAAGAAATAAAAAGCATTCAAATAGAGAAGGAAAAAGTAAAATAATCCTTACTAGCAGATGATATGATATTATACTTAAAAGACCCTAAAATCTTCATCAAAAGAAATCTTAGATTAACACTTTCAGCAAAGTAGCAGGATACAAAATCTAAATACAAAAATCAGACACTTTAAAAAAATTTTTAATATTATTTATTTTTATTTTTTCCATTTATTCATATGTGCATACATTGTTTGGGTCATTTCTCCACCCTGCCCCTCTCCCCCACACTTCCCCCCTACTCAATTCCAGGCAGGTCCTGTTCTGCTCTTATAACTAATTTTGTTGAAGAAAAGACATAATCATAATAAGGAAGACAAAGCATTTTTGCTAGTTGAGTTAAGGATAGCTATACAGAGAGATTCTTACTATTGCTTTCATGCACCCATGTGTTACAACCCATGTTGATTCAACTCTAACTGATCTCTACACTGGTTCCGGATCCCCTGCTCATGTTAACCTCTGTCATTTTAAGGTTTTTGTATTAGTTCCTCTGGAGTGGGGACATCATATGCATTCATGTTTTGGGTTTTCTACCTATTCTTATATCTCCCATGTGTGCGCTCCCTTTGCAAAAGTCAGACACTTTTCTGTAGCCCAACAATGAGCAGACTGAGAAAGAATTTAGGAAAACAATCTAATTTACAATAGCCTCAAAAAATAAAATACCTAAGAATAAATTTAACAAAAACTATAAATATTGAAGAAAGACATTGAAGAAGACACCAAAAGATGGAAAAACCTCCCATGTTCATGGATTGGCAGAATCAATATTGTGAAAATGTCTACTCTACCAGAAGCAATCTACTAGTTCAATGCAATCCCCATCAAAACTCTAATGACATTCCTCACAGAGATGAGAAATCAACCTTAAAGTTCATATGGAAACACAAAAGGCTGCGAACAGCCAAGGCAATACTGAGAAAAAGAGCAATGCTGGAGGTATCACAAACCTAACTAGAAGACTGAAGCTAGATCCCTGCCTTCACCCTGTACTACTATTAATTCAGAGTGGATCAAAGATCTTAATGTAAGGACTGAACTTTGAAACTACTACAGGAAAGAATATGGAAAACACTGAAAGTATAGACATAGGCAATAGCTTTCTTATAGAACTCCAATAGCTCACTGATTAAGAGAAAGGATTGACAAATGGGATTGCATGAAACTAAAAAGCTTCTTTTAATTTTTTTTAAATTTTATTTTATCATTTTTACATGTGCTGACAGGTGTATACATTATTTGGGCCACCTCCCGTCCCCCTGCCACTAAAAAGCTTCTGAACAGCAAAGTAAATAGTCACAAAACACAGAATGGGAGAAAATCTTTACCAGTTATGCATCTGACAAGGGATTAATAACCAAAATTTGCCAGAAGCTCAAAAAACTAAACTCCTGAAGAATCAATGACCCACTGAAGGAATGGGAAAGTGAGCTGAGGAGAAATTTTTCAAAGGAAGAAATTCTCAGCATTCCTGGCCATGACCACATTAAGATTTCACCTTAGCAGTCTGAATGGCTACCATCAAGAACACAAACAAGGAGACTCCAAGATGGTGGCCAGAGGGAGGAAGCAGAAAGCGAGCCTCCTATAGTGAAATCTTGGAGAGATGCTGGAGACACACTTTGCAGGCATAATCCCTGAGAAGAGGCATAACTTTGACCCCTCCACACCTCCAGCCAGCACAGAGAATCTCCATTTCACATTAAATGGAGAAACCAGGAGGGCCCCCGGGCCGCCAGTCGCCCGCGGCCAGAAGGCTTGGGAAGACGCGGACCAGCTTACTGTCGATTAGTACACTAACACTCCCTGTTTATACCTTTGAAACCTTCTTGTCTGATACCTTGTTCTGTTTTCTCCTTCTCGTCTGTGTATTTGCTTTTCCCTTTTCTTTAACTTCTTGCTTTCCATCTCAGCTCACCCTTCCATTCTAAATATTACTATTGTTATTATTACAAGCTAGAAAATACTTAATTGCACACAGTACAGGGACAGTAACAACACCAAAGACAATGATGGGAAGACAAAAAAACAGGGAAACTGGTTTCCCCACAGCAAAAAATTAGTACAAGAACCAGAGGGGAATGAAGAAAACAGATACTCAGATCCAGACTCCAACAAAATGAAGATAAACTATGCCAAAGAACCCAATGAAGCCCACAAGACTAATTTAAAAAAAGACATACTACAGGTACTCAATGAGAATTTTATAGAGATGATACTGGATAGGGTCAACCAAAATGTACAGGAGACACTCAAGAAATACCAAGACAACAAAAATAGAGAATTTGAAAAAGCAAAAGAAGAAATAAAGGAAACCATAGAAGCACTATATAAACACCAAAGTGAAACAGTAAACACGATTAATGAAGAGATAAATGAACTCAGGACAAAAATAGACAACATTAAAGAGGAAATGACCTAGGATATGGAAAACCCCAGAAAAAAGAATGAAACAGAATTGCAAAACAAAACGGAAGACCAATCCAGCAGAATAGAACAAAGAGAAGACAGAATCTCAGAACTGCAGATGAAATGGTAATTAAAGGAAAAACCGAAGAACTATTAATTAAACAACTCAAGACCTGTGAAAAGAAAATGCAAGAACTCACCGACTCAATCAAAAGACCAAACTTGAGAATCATGGGCATCGAAGAAGGAGAAGAGGTGCAAGCGAAGGGAATGTGTAATATATTCAACAAAATAATAACAGAAAATTTCCCAAATCGAGAGAAAGATATTCCCACACAGATGCAAGAGGCCTCGAGGACAACAAACAGACCAGATCAAAACAGAACTACCTCATGACATATCATCATTAAAACAACAAGTTCAGAAACTAGGGAAAGAATATTGCAGGCTGTAAGAGAGAAAAAACCAATAACAAACAAAGGTAAACCCATCAAAATCCCAGCAGACTTCTCAACAGAAACATTAAAAGCAAGAAGAGCATGGGGTGAGATCCTCCGGGAACTGAATGAAAATAACTTCAACCCCAGGGTACTCTACCCAGCAAAACTATCATTCAAAATAGATGGAGCAATAAAAGTCTTCCATGATAAGCAGAAACTAAAACAATATGTGACCACAAAGCCACCACTACAAAAGATTCTGCAAGGGATCCTGCACACAGAAAGTGACACCCAACTTAACCATGAAAAGACAGGCAGCACCAAACCACAGGAAAAGAAAAAGCAAGACAGTAGAGAGTAACCTCAACTTAGGTACACACAATCAAACCTTCAAACAACTAAGACAACTAAATGACAGGAATCACCACATACCTACCAGTACTAACACTTAATGTGAACGGACTTAATTCACCCATCAAAAGGCACCGCTTGACGAAATGGATTAAAAAGGAAGATCCAACAATTTGTTGCTTACAGGAGACCCATCTCACCTACAGAAATAAGCATAGGCTTAGGATGAAAGGCTGGAAGAAGATTTACCAAGCCGATGGCCCCCCAAAACAGGCAGGAGTAGCAATACTTATCTCTGACAAAGTAGACTTCAAACCTACATTGATCAAACGAGATAAAGAAGGACATTCCATACTAATAAAAGGGGAAATAGACCAAAAGGAAATAATAATCATCAACCTGTATGCACCCAATTTCATCAAACATACCCTGAAAGACATAAAAGCATATATAAACGCCAACACAGTGGTTGTGGGAGACTTTAACACCCCATTATCATCAATAGATAGGTCATCCAAACAAAAAATCAATGAAGAAGTCCAAGATCTAAAATATACAATAGATCAAATGGACCTAGTTGATGTCTACAGAACATTTCATCCAACATCTACACAATATACATTCTTCTCAGCTGCCCATGGAACCTTCTCCAAAATAGATGATATCCTAGGGCACAAAGCAAGTCTCAGCAAATATAAGAAAATAGGAATTATTCCGTGCATACTATCTGATCACAATGCAGTAAAAGTAGAACTCAACAACAAAAGTAAAGACAAAAAACATGCAAACAGCTGGAAACTAAATAACTCATTACTTAATGAAGAATGGATCATCAAGGAAATAAAAGAGGAAATTAAGAAGTTCCTGGAAGTCAATGAAAATGAAAACACAACCTACCGGAACCTGTAGGACACAGCTAAGGCAGTCCTGAGAGGAAAGTTTATAGCCATGAGTGCATATATTAAAAAGACTGAAAATCCCAAATCAATGACCTAATAATACATCTCAAACTCCTAGAAAAACAAGAACAAGCAAATCCCAAAACAAATAGAAGGAGAGAAATAATAAAAATAAGAGTTGAAATCAACGAAATAGAGACCAAAAAAACCATACAAAGAATTAATGAACCAAAAAGTTGGTTCTTTGAAAAAATAAACAAGATCAATAGACGCCTGGCAAACCTGACTAAAATGAGGAGAGAAAAAACCCAAATCAGTAGAATCAGGAATACAAAAGGGGAGATAACAATAAACACCATGGAAGTCCAGGAAATCATCAGAGACTACTTCGAGAACATATATTCAAATAAATTTGAAAATCTTAAAGAAATGGACAGATTTCTAGATATATATGATCATCCAAAACTGAACCAAGAGGAAATTAATCACCTGAATAGATCTATAACAAAATGAAATTCAAGCAGCAATCAAGAGTCTTCCCAAAAAGAAAAGTCCAAGACCTGATGGATTCTCTGCTGAATTCTATCAGACCTTTAAAGAACTGATACCAACCCTCCTTAAACTGTTCCACGAAATAGAAAGGGAAGGAAAGCTGCCAAACACATTTTATGAAGCCAGTATTACACTTATCCCAAAACCAGACAAAGACACCTCCAAAAAGGAGAACTATAGGCCAATCTCCTTAATGAACATTGATGCAAAAATCCTCAACAAAATAATGGCAAACCAAATTCAACAACACAGCAAAAAATTATTCACCATGACCAAGTAGGCTTCATCCCAGGGATGCAGGGGTGGTTCAACATACGAAAATCAATAAATGTAATAAACCACATTTACAGAAGCAAAGACAAAAACCCCTTGATCATCTCAATAGATGCACAAAAAGCCTTTGATAAGATCCAACACCCTTTCATGATAAAAGCTCTAAGAAAACTAGGAATAGAAGGAAAGTACCTCAACATTATAAAAGCTATGTACGACAAACCTACAGCCAGCATTATACTTAATGGAGAAAAACTGAAACCATTCCCTCTAAAATCAGGAACCAGACAAGGATGCCCACTATCTCCACTCCTATTCAACATAGTACTGGAATTCCTAGCCAGAGTAATTAGGCAAGAAGAAGGAATAAAAGGAATACAAATAGGTAAAGAAACTGTCAAAACATCCCTATTTGCAGATGACATGATCCTATATGTTAAAGTCCCAAAAAACTCTACTCAGAAGCTTCTAGACATCATCAATAGCTATAGCAAGGTAGCAGGATATAAAATCAACATAAGAAAATCATTAGCATTTCTATACACTAACAATGAGCAAACTGAAAAAGAATGTATGAAAACAATTCTATTTACAATAGCCTCAAAAGAAATCAAATACCTAGGTGTAAACCTAACAAAAGATGTGAACAACCTCTACAAGGAAAACTATACACTTCTGAAGAAAGAGATTGAGGAAGACTATAGAAAGTGGAGATTTCTCCCATGTTCATGCATTGGTAGAATCAACATAGTAAAAATGTCTATACTCCCAAAAGTAATCTACATGTTTAATGCAATTCCCATCAAAATTCCAATGACATTCATTAAAGAGATTGAAAAATCTACCATGAAATTTATATGGAAACACAAGAGGCCACGAATTGCCAAGGCAATACTCAGTCAAAAGAACAATGCTGGAGGTATCACAATACTTGACTTCAAACTATATTACAAAGCAATACCAATAAAAACAGCATGGTACTGGCACAAAAACAGACATGAAGACCAGTGGACCCAGATATGAAGCCACACAACTATAACCAACTTGTCTTTGACAAAGGAGCTAAAAATATACAATGGAGAAATAGCAGCCTCTTCAACAAAAACTGCTGGGAAAACTGGTTAGCAGTCTGCAAAAAACTGAAACTAGATCCATGTATATCACCCTATACCAAGATTAACTCAAAATGGATCGAGGATCTTAATATCAGACCCCAAACTCTTAAGTTGATACAGGAAAGAGTAGGAAATACTCTGGAGTTAGTAGGTATAGGTAAGAACTTTCTCAATGGAACCCCAGCAGCGCAGCAACTAAGAGATAGCATAGATAAATGGGACTTCATAAAGCTAAAAAGCTTCTGTTCATCAAAAGAAATGGTCTCTAAACTGAAGAGAACACCCAGAGAGTGGGAGAAAATATTTGCCAGCTATATATATCAGACAAAGGACTGATAACCAGAATATATAGGGAACTTAAATAACGAAATTCTCCCAAAACTAATGAACCAATAAAGAAATGGGCAAGTGAACTAAACAGAACTTTCTCAAAAGAAGAAATTCAAATGGCCAAAAAACACATGAAAAAATGCTCACAGAGATGAACTCTTTTGCACTCTTTACTGTTCCCTGAAGGACTCTTCTCCATTTCCTTGTCACAAGTCTTAGCCACAGAAAATCCTGCCTCAGCTCAAAAGAAGAAATTCAAATGGCCAAGAAACACATGAAAAAATGCTCACCATCCCTAGCAATAAAGGAAATGCAAATTAAAAGCATGCTAAGATTCCACCTCACCCCTGTTAGAATAGCCATCATCAGCAACACCACCAACAACAGGTGTTGGCGAGGATGTGGGGAAAAAGGAACCCTCTTACACTGCTGGTGGGAATGTAAACTAGTACAACCACTCTGGAAAAAAATTTGGAGGCTACTTAAAAAGCTAGACATTGATCTACCATTTGATCCAGCAATACCACTCTTGGGGATATACCCAAAAGACTGTGACACAGGTTACTCCAGAGGCACCTGCACACCCATGTTTATTGTGGCACTATTCACAATAGCCAAGTTATGGAAACAGCCAAGATGCCCCACCACTGACGAATGGATTAAGAAAATGTGGTATCTATACACAATGGAATTTTATGCAGCCATGAAGAAGAACGAAATGTTATCATTCGCTGGTAAATGGATGGAATTGGAGAACATCATTCTGAGTGAGGTTAGCCTGGCCCAAAATACCAAAAATTGTGTGTTCTCCCTCATATGTGGACATTAGATCAAGGGCAAACACAACAATGGGATTGGACTTTGAGCACATGATAAAAGCGAGAGCACACAAGGGAGGGGTGAGGATAGGTAAGACACCTAAAAAATTAGCTCGCATTTGTTGCCCTTAACGCAGAGAAACTAAAGTAGATACCTTAAAAGCAACTGAGGCCAATAGGAAAAGGAGACCAGGAACTAGAGAAAAGGTAAGATCAAAAAGAATTAACCTAGAAGGTAACACACACGCACAGGAAATTAATGTGAGTCAATGCCCTGTATAGCTATCCTTATCTCAACCAGCAAAAACCCTTGTTCCTTCCTATTATGGCTTATACTCTCTCTACAACAAAATTAGAAATAAGGGCAAAATAGTTTCTGCTGGATATTGAGGGGGTAGGTGGGAGAGGGAGGCGGCAGAATGGGTGGTAAGGGAGGGGGTAGGGGCAGGGGGTAGAAATGACCCAAGCCTGGTATGCACATATGAATAATAAAAGAAAATAAAAAGAAGGGGAAAAAAGAACACAACAACAAATCTTGGTGAGGATGTAGGGAAAAAGGAACCCTTGTACACTGTTGTTGGGAGTGTAAATTAGTACAACCACTGTGGAAAGCAGTATGGAGGTTTCTCAAAAAGCTAAAAACAGAACTGCCATATAATCTAGCAATACTATTCCTGTGCCTATTTCTGAAGGAATATAAATCAGGATACAATAAAGACACCATGTTTATTGCAGCATTATTCAAAATAGCCAGCTATGGAAACAGCCCAAATATCTACAACTGATGAATGGATTAAGAAAATGTGGTTTATATATACAATGGAATATTATTCAGCCATAAAGAAGAATGAAATTATGTCATTTGCAAGTAAATGGATGGAACTGGAAATCGTCATGTTAAATAAAGTAAATCAGGTCCATAAAGACAAAAGTTGCATGTTTTCTCTTGCATGTAGAAGATAGATCCAAAAAGTAAAAGTATACACAAATACAAGCATGATCATACATACATATATATATATATATATATATACACATACAGAACACATTTCTAATAGTGGGACTGTTTGAGGTGACTAGTGGGAGGAGGGAAAGGAAAAGACAATGGTAGAGAATGAATAATATTGAAATTCAACATATATGTGTAGGAAGAAAGCACAACAAAACACACCAAAAGCTGTTGTACAATAAAGGGTGAAGGGGAAAGGGTATAGAAGAGTAATTGAGGGATTTAGAGTGATTAAAGTACATTATATTCACAGGCGAGGTACCGTGGCAAAACCCCTCTGAACAATGAATATACACTTAAACAATGAAGGACAGAAATGTAAAACAGGCTGTTAGGGGGAAGGTATTAGTGTGTGTGAGTGAATGAAGAAAGTGAAAGAGGGTGAATATGGTTTATGTACTTTACATATTTTATGAAGATAGAACACTGAAAACTGTTGAAATAATTTTAAGTAGGAGGCTAGTGGACGAGGGAGTATGATGGTGGGGTTGAATCTAACCAAGATACATTGTAAGCATATATGAAAATATCACAATGAGACACCCTGTGCAACTATTACATCTAGTAAAATGTTGAAAAATGAAGCTGAGATAATAATACATATTGGATAACTCTGGATTCCATACTGTTGAATGTGGCTTTTCCTGGTCTGATGCCTGTGTGCTCTAGTTGACTTTAAAGGAGAAGATTTATAAAACAGAATTAGGTAATTGCAATCTGTGCTAACAAGATAACATTAAACTGCTGTAAGCATATTTCATTAGCTAGAAGTAAATCCCTCATTAGTTTAATACTGTAACATGTTAAACAAATTATACTTCTATTGTCAGATAATACCAAATTGAAGAAGTATTACCCATGTTAGCCAGATAAAAGTATAGCATCTGTTATTCAATTTCAGGGATTTTAGATATGAATGCTAAAGTACCCCTTAGCATTCTATAAGTACAGAAGAGTTAGAAGTTCAAATGTGTACAAGAACTACATGCTTGTGTGGTGGGTGGAACACCCTGTATGTACGTAGGGCCTCCCTCTCTAGAGGGAGCAGCTGTTGACAGCTCCAGGTTATGGTTAACAAATGTAGATGACCAGGTGCTGTCATAGAAGGACAGCAGTTGCAAATCTACACATTCATGGGAAATGTCTTGAGTTTCAAAAATTAAGTGCAAATCAAAGAAAACTTTCCCAGGTCAGATTCAGTTCCACAGGTCATTAGTTCATAGATGAACCACCTGGTTCATCTAATCTTTCACATTACCTTCTGACCCTGAGATCTTGATTCTATTGCTTCATACATAATTCACTTAGTGAGTTAATTTAGTTAGCAAGAATTTTTCCATATTTCTGCCAGATGTTTCCTATTTTACTCTTACTAAAATTATCAACTCATTATGTAAACAATACATCAAAATCTTTTATCTGGAAAACAGAAGATTTTTACAGAGGACAAATGATGAACTTAAGCAGGTGAAAACTCTGCCTAATTGCTACCACTTCCACTGAGTCACTCATAGATTTTCATCTCAACATTTTGTGTCTTTTCTGGGCTAGATCCATTCTTTGGGAATGCTAAGTGGTAGTTTGAAAAGAAAAAAAACTGAATTGCAATTCCTAATATTATTTAGATCTTATGTTTTCTTTGGGTCTTTGACAGAGAAGCCAGAACTACCGGAATGCAGCTGGAGATGTCTGGTGGTTGTAGCACATGAATCATTAATTTCTTGGGACTCAGACCTACTCCTCAATGCTTATATTGAGAATATCATATCTAAAAGCAAATGTCAGTGAGCTATCATGTCCCAAAATGCAATTACATTCAAAGCCCACATTGACATCTTACTATTTTGATAACTGATTTCTCTGGTGTCTTGGGAAGTTCATATGACACAGAGTCCAGAAAAGAAACTCAGATTAGACTTAATGGTGCAAATTAGTTTAAGTGTTATGAAGGATTTTACCAGTCAAGTTACTATGAAAAGTAGATAGATGTCAAAAATGTCTTCAGCCTTCCTTCACATTATTTAAATCACACTTTCTTGATATCTCTCTTACAATGCAGCAGCTTTCAGCATGTCTGCCTTTCCATTAAGTCCACATAATTCAGTCATTAGGTAATTTGGCTTTTTTTTTTCAGTAAAAAGTCTCTGAGTCCCCACTAAGTGGAAAATTCTGTACTAGATAGTGAGGAGAATGGGTTAGATATGACTCTAAAGTCCTCAAGCACCTTAGAGAGGGATGGAAGATTTCTAGAATGGAGTGGAAGGGTAGAATGCAATCTACACTCTTCTTTATTAAAAATGCCAGCAATGGTATTTTGAGACAAGCATGTCCTTGTCTTTGTAAGACATATAGTGTCTCATATAATTTGACAAATAATAAAATACACTGTACCACATGCAAGATTAAATAAATAAAAACAAGTTTTCCATTACCTCCTTACATTTTAAGTTCTGTCAAAATAGAACTGCTTAAGGATCTCTGAATACAACCCATTGTTTCATGCCTTGGTACCTTTCCAAATGTTTGTTTCACTGCCTGGAGTCTCATGACTTGTCCTGATTTGTTGACCTGGAAACTCCTGTTCTTCTTTTAAAAGCCATCTGTATAAGATATCACTTGTGTACCACATCAAGATTTGTCAGCCTCCCTGTGTCTTACCCAATCACAGTAATGATTCTCTGAAGATCTTCATGCAGGTGCATCCCACCAGTGCCTTGCCTCACACTACTGCACTGTGTGACACTCACTTTCTGTGCTCAGGAGCCACACCTGCACCATGAGATAATGTTTTAAGGAATAAATCTTAAAGTGATCTTGAGATGATTTGTACATATCCTGGGGGGAATCTTCCAAGGAAGGGAGAAAGAAAATGAAGGGGAAAAGATGGGCGGTACAAGGAAAGAAAAGAAGAAGGGAGGAAGGAAGAGAGAAATGGAGCAAAGTGGGAAAGAAGGAAGGAAAATGATATTTATATATAAATAACTATAAATAAAGGTAAGACTTGATAGACGTCATCAGAAAGATAGCATCCCTGGGTGCTGGTAGCTCATGCCTATAATCCTAGCTACTTGGGAGGTTGAGATTGGGAGAATTGCGGTTTCAGGCCAGCCTGGGCAAATAGTTCATGAGACTCCATCTCTAAAATAACCACAGAAAAATGGGCCAGAGATGTGAATCAAGTGGTAGAGTGCCTGCTCTGTAAAGTATGAAGCCCTGAGTTCAAACTACAGTCTCACCAAAGGGTGGGGCCGGGGGGGGGGGTTGCATCACAAAATGTATTCTGAGCATTTAGAAAAAAATCAAAATGATAATGGGAATCGACTGTTATAACAGGTGTGACTGGAATAGCCCAGTAAATAAGAGTGATAATTATTAACTAGTAAATGTTTATTGATTAGGTGGAAATTCTAGGTCTAACAAAACTCATCATTCCATGGTGTGAGTCTATCCAATCTGGTACAGGGGTTAGAAAAGAGGGAAGGAGAAGGAATGAGAAAGTAGAGAAATACCCATTTCCACCTTGTTGGGAGCTGTTTTTACCCTAATGAAATAAATTTTGAGGATTAACAGATATGTTAGACCCAATTTAAAATTTATATAATGTATATGAGTATTGACAACATCACATAGTACACTGTTTATGTGTATAACTTTTAGGTTTTTACATATCAGTTTCACAGTTAATAAAAATAGAAACTATAAAAATAAAACCTTTTCCTGTACTGGTGAAAACCTTGAGTCTGCTTGTATTTTGTCAGATTTTTATTTTATGTTTACATTAAAAAAATCTCTGGTGTTTTGGCTCTGAGCATCTACAGTGAGTAAAAAAGCTGTGAAAATTTAAAGTTATAAACATCCCACATATGTTGGAGCCTCTGGCAGTGCTTCTCATACATTGTTGACACAATGAACACCAAGCAGCTTATTAAAATGCAGATTTTGGACCCTAGACTAGACCTTCTAAGTCAGAATTCTTGGGGCCTCACCCAGGAATCCATTTTTAATATGTACCTCATGTTATAATGATATAATTCTAAATCATTGGGATGAAAACAAACAATGGTTTAAATAAACATGTAAAATTAGTGTTAATCAGCCAAAAGTGTATGTGGAAGCTGGGGTGTAATTCAGTGGTAGAACACTTACCTAGCATGGGCACGGTCATGGTTTTAATCTCCAGCACTGCAAAAAAAACCAGTATTAATGTATACGTGTATTAAAGTAAACACGTGCAAAGGCTAACAGCTCAAAGCTTTTATTGTTCATCACAATTAGTCAAGTAAGTGAAATACCTACTGTTCCAAAGAAAGGAAATATTTTCCTTGACTTCTTATATTAAAAAGTAGCTATTTGTTTTAAAATATTAGTGTAATCAGGTGGAATGTGGATCTGAAAAAGTCACTCCTAATTTAAAATAAAAATTGATCATGGGATTACAAAAAAAAAACTAAAGCAATTAAAAACTCACAAAGGCATCATGAATAAATGAAAAACATGAGCCAAGTTTTTATTTTCATTTGGTAGTTTGGCAATTTTAACTATGAGAGCTTTTCTGTCATGTTCTCCAAATGCCCCAGAATCTCCTAGTCTGTGAGTTCCCCAAATCACCACTAACAATGGTTTCCATTACTCTTGACACAAGGAGTCCAGACTGAAGCAAACTAGCCCTTTGCAGGATTTCTGTACCCCATCCACTCCCAGAAGGTGTTCCCATTGCATCCATGCTGTAGTCTGCCTCTCCACCCAGCTATCTCGTTCTTATATTGGAGCCTAGCTTCATGCTGTTCTGAAAACTGCTTGAGCTGTTGCTGTGCTTCTGGTACCACTTCAGGTAGATGATGGGCAGAGACCTTTCTACCAAGGAGTGAGAACTAAAACTAGGTTATAACGATTAGAAGATTCTGCTAAGGGCTTGATGATAATTGGAAGAAATTACAAAACAGAATTTAAGCATGACTATGCTGCTGTTGGAAAGAGATCATGGCCCCAAGACCTTCTTCACCAATCCCCTAGCATGCAACTTCTTATCTAGCTGCCTGTGGTCTCACTGTTCTGTAAGTCACCCAGGCTATTTCATCTCTCAACTAAAGCTGGTATAATATACAGACTTCTTTCCCCAATGGGAGTCACCTTAATAATATTCCCATCTCCATAATTCTAGTGACAATTCTTTAAATACAAGAAAAAGAATTTTATACCTCCCTCAGTCAAAGGCCTCCTCCTACAGTTATTTTCATTCAGAATCAACTATTTTCCAGGATAACTGTCTTTGGGAATGTTGTTTCCCTTGAGAGAGAATCCCCACTGCACGCATAGTGTTATGCTGTTCACCATTTTGTGTCCATAAAATATAATTCTTACCAATATATGTCTCACGTATGCTATTCAGCACAGTATACTCCTTAAAGTGGAGGTTATTCAGTCTTAAGTAACACCACCTGTAAGTCTTTGGTCTTTCAGTCAGGTTGAGCAATAATACATTCCTATATTAAAGATTTTTTTCTCCAGTATGATGTCATAACCAGTCTATACAACCTTTTAATACTTTTTGAGATCTTATCCTGATCTTCTGTGTGCAACAGTTTGAATAATAACACACATATCTACCAAAATCCAATAACAGATAAGCATAGAGCACTCTAACATAATCTGGAATTGACAAAAAGCCACTAAAATTAATCTATGTCTAAAACTAATATGACTAACCAGAACTTTAACTTCCCAATCAGAAGCATCAGTATTTAGAATACTATACTGCAAATAAAAGTCTTCCCTAAGGACAATGGATGGGCAATTGGCCTTTCTAATGGTAGATTTTCCACATATCCACCCCCTAATTAAGGAGATCATTTCCTGCAAGTTCAAGTCTCCATCCCTTAGAAGGCAAAAATATCCTGCATCTTACAAATAACATCTTTTTTCCTATTCTCTCCTTGTCAAGACCTTAGTAAAGATAAATTATTTTATTTATTGACTTGGTTAGTTTCATTGTTTTTATGATTTGGTTTAGTCTGGACTTAGGAAGTACATTCCAGTAGTGGGATGAATATCCAGTTACATTTCTTTTTTACATTTTATTTATTTATTTTTAATTAAGATATATTCATCCTACAGGGTATTTATTGTGACAATTTTGAATAGGCTTACATTGTACATTGGTTTGATTGTACCCACCATCTCCCCCCCCCCAATCCTCTCCCTGCCCCACTTAAAGCAATAACAAGAGGTTTCATTGTTATTATTTTGTAGCTTTTACAAGATACTACTCTTTATTCTCCTCTGCAGAGTTAATTTTTGTCGACATTTTCCCAATTATTAAACAAGAATGAGATAATACTTGCTGAATGTGGATTAATCTATGTGAAGAACTAGTCAACTGCTAAGTAGTTTTGATCTTGCTACTGAGCTTTGATAAGAAATTATGTTAATACAGTGTAGGTGACAGTAATTTGCTGAAGACTCGTGAGAAACACACAGCACTGCATTAAGTTCACTGTAATACAATGCATGGCACATTCCTTGTTGGTTACACATTTGTACTGAGTATACATGATAACACTCTAATAGCATGTTCAGAGTGATTTGACATCAAGTTATTTGGCTAATAAAGACATTATCCTAAAAGTTTGTAAACTTTTGTTCTTAGTGGGAAAATGGGTAAAAATTTGAAATATTCTCTGTGTGTGTTTATCTATTTATCATGTATCTCTCTAGTTTAGCATAGGGCCCTGGATGTTTTAAAAATAGGGAAAAATTAATACAATGAAACTCTTGCTACACAGAGCTGTGGTTGTGCTATTCACCTTTACTTATTTCCATTTTTTTTCCTGGCTTCATAATAGCTACAAAAAAAAACCCATTTTCATCTAAACTTGTTTTTCAGCCCTCTTCCATCATTCTGTAAAATACATTCAAAGACTCAATGTACAGTTTGGGTAAGTAGAATTGTGCTGGTCAAGTAGATCCCAAATGAAGTTAATTTGAACATTGGAAGTAAATAGAGTCATTGAAAGAGAAACCAATATCATTTGCATTATGAATTCCTAGAGATTACAAAAGAAGTTCTAATTATATAATTTTATTATTAGAAAGATGTCTTACCCATGTTATTTAGAAAAAATTGTGTACCACTACTTCTAGGTAAAAAAGGAGTATCTTGTATCAGACTAAACTCCTGTTGAAAACAAGTATGAGAGCTGAATAAAATATATAACTCGATGTTGAAAATCACTAGAGAGCAGCCAAAGCAGCCACAGATGTGAAAGATCACAATAATGAAGAAAAGGGAACTTTTGAGGAGCAAGACCAACATCCTACATACATTCCTATGGGGGCATTTGATATACTATGCTGTTGTAGGGAAAATGGTCAAGCACAAAGGAGCTGCTCAAAGGTTAAAGTGCTAAACAGAGATTTTGGCAGTCTTACTGCATTGGGAGTGTTATGAACTGAATGTTTTTGTTCTCACTTCTTCCAATTCATGCAGTGAAGCTGTAACCTCCCAATATCATGGTGTTTGGTGATGAGGCCTTTGAGAGGTAATTAGGGTTAGATTAGGTTATGGGGTGGGTGGATTTAGCAGCTTTATAAGAAAAAGAAAATAGACTGAACTCCCTACTCACATACATGCTCCATGTAAAGACAGCACAAAGGTAGCCAGCTGAAAGCCAGGAAGAGTACCCTTCAGAATATGATCAGGCTGGCACCATGATATCAGAACTCCAACTTCTGGAACAGAGAGAAAATAAATTTTTTTGGTTTAAGCCATCCAGTCCATGGGATTTTGTTATGACAGCCTGAGATGACTAAGCCAAGGAAATTAAAAATGGAGTTAAAGGTCTGTCAAAGAGCAGGGCAGCTGGAATATACACAGTTTTCATTTAGGATGAAAGATTGTGTCTTAGATGTAGAGATAAAGAACTAAAAACAGATGAGCTATTAAGAAGCCTGAAACAAAGCTGGGCACAGTGACACATGCCTATAGTCCCTGCCACTTGAGAGGCAGAGGCAGGAAGATTGTAAGTTCCAGGCCTACTCAGAGTTAGTGAGACACTATCTAAAAAAAAAAAGTAGGTTGCAGAACAAGATAGTGGCTGAGTAACATTCCCCCAGCAATCTGTCCCCGCAAACATACCAAATTGAACAGTTGTTCTCACATCAAACTATCTCCAGAAGAGCTAAAGAAATTAGGACTGTACCACAGTAGATTTATTTATATGTGCATTGTCACAAACATGCCAGTGGGTGCACAGAATGAGCACAGAGTCTGGAGATGGCCAGAGGAAATGTGGTGAGAAGAGTCTGGTGGCTATAATCCCCTGCCTAGCCTGGCTGGCTCTGCTGAGGGGACCTTCCCACTGATGGAACCATTTGAGAGGCACTACAGAAACCCCTTCAAGTCAATAGAGCCCTGATAACCAGCACAGCTATGCCAGTAGCTCCAGGTTCATCTTGGAAATCTCAGCACATACTCACTTATGTGGCCTTGTTATGGAGAGAGTCAGCAAGCACAGGACCTAGCACTGCATCACTGACTTGGGAGCTGCACAGGTTGAGAGAAAAGCTTGTGACTTGAACCAGTGGGTGGGTTTAAAGGTTACCACAAATGAAGTGGCAAGTGAAAACAGAGTCTGGAAGGTTAGATGCTCAGCTCCTGAGAGCCAATATGGGACCTTGCAAACAGCATAAGTCTGCACCCTGTGCTGGGACCTCAGCTCACAACCTTATAGGTGCTGAGTGGCCCTCAGTCACAGAGCTAAATATCCAAATCATCAGACATCCCTTACTGGCTTAACTGGTTAAGACTCTAAAAGCAAAGCAAAGCAAAACAAAGCAAAGAATCAAAAACTATTCTGAGAAGAGAGGAAGTCACCAAGCTAACCTCCTCCCCAACAACAAATTGATTGTTTATTTTTATCTGTGATTTTGGGTTTATTTGTTTGCTTGTTTGGGGTATTTTTGCCCTCTCTTTATTGCTTTCTTTTCTTAATCTTCATTTTCTCCTTTTATTGCAATCATTATATGTAAGCTATAACACTGCCTTTTAATATTCAAGTTTTAACATCTCTTCTCCCTCTCATTCCTATCTCCCTCCCCCATTTCTATTTTCTTTATGTTCACAATTAGGTCAATTTTCTCAAGTCTTATTTTTCTTCTCCCTATATTGTTCCTTCTATTACCCTTCTTTATTGTCATTATGTTTGGCAGGTTGTTAGTTTTTTTTCCTCTTGCCTTCTTTCTTTCTCACTATATCTTTAGCTGGACCTTTTCTATATATTTCCTTCATTATATTAATTACTTTACTTACCTCCCTTTCTATTCTTATATAAATCTTGTACTATTTGTTAGTACTCTCCCTCCCATATTCTTTCAGTTACTAGTCTTATTAAGTAATGTCTTCTTATTTCATGAAGTATTATCTTTGTTCCTTTATGCTTTTAAAGATACTAGATCAGAGGAGGTAATTGTCCTTAATCAGGGATTACTGTATTCTGGGTTTATCTATCAAAAGACCTAACACCAGATTACTTTTATAAGTAGTCTTCTCCCTGAGTGGAACAGCAGATTGGACCCAGTGTCTTAATTATGGTGGGGAAATGTTTGACAACTGAACCACACACCAAGTCCAGTGGTGAGAAAATACATCAAAACCTGGCCATTACCCAGTCTAGTCTGATCATTGTGAATAATTCAACTAAAAGAACACAGAAGATTAAAACCTCCAACCAAAGACTTGGCCTCAGATGCATACATCTCAATGTAGTAATACAAGTAATATGAAAAAACAGGGCAGTGTGTCTCCTCCAAAAGTCAACAATTCCTCTGTGTAGGACTTGAATAATGAACAACAACTTTAAAAAATGATAAAAATTCAAATAAACAGGGAGTGAAATAAGAAAGACAATGTGAATTATGAAAGAGGAATTCAGACAGAGAAATCTGGAAAAAAATCTGAGGCAGGATCACTCAAATAAAAAAAACTTAGTTGAAAGCCTCACTAATAGAGTGGAACAAAGTGAAGACAAAATATCAAGGACTGAAGATAAAGTAGAGGAATTATAATACTCAGAGAAAGACAAAGAAAAATACTACGAAAGTACCAAGGGGAAGGATTCCAAGATAGCAGCTAGAGGGAGGAAGCAGAAAACATGCCTCCTAAAGTGAAATATTGGAGAGACACTGGAGACACACCTTGCAGGCAAGGCCACTGAGAAGAGGCAAAACTTTGACCCCTCCACACCTCCAGCCTGTGCAGATCATCTCCACTTCATGTTGAATGGAGAAACCAGGAGGGCTCCCAGGCTGTCACCAGATGCCTGTGCCCAGATGGCTTGGGAAGACATGGACCACAAGGTGAGCTAAGAGGTATGTGGTACTTCCACAGACAACCCTGGGCCAGATTAGCATAGCCCCTGGACAGACTGACCCCTACCTGGGGAAAAAAGAGAAACTGAGTAATAAGCAATAAGAACAATAAAGACATGTAGCAAAAAAGGTGGGGTGCCCTGAGCACCAAAAAGAGGGGGAGGGGAATCCCTTCTGGAACTGTAAATAAACAAGCCAGGCCTGGCCAGAGAGGGCGGGAGCAGCAGCATGTGCCCAGCAACCAGGAGCAGGAAAGCTTCTGATAGTGGCAGAGGGAGGAAAACTCCACAGGAGAGGGGGGAAGACCCACCTCCCATGTGAGCTGTAAACAAACACACAGGCCAGCAGGAGCAGCAGCACATGCCCAGCAATCAGGAGCGGGAAAGCTGGTAAAAGCGGTGATGGGAGGAAAACTCCAGAGGAGAGGGGGGAAGACCCACTTACCATGTGAGCTGTAAATAAACAAGCCAGCCTGAGAAAGCGGGTGCAGCGTCACCTCCCTCAGTGTTCTTGGAAAGGGGAAAGCTTGTAGCAGTGGCATCATGCACAGGAGAACTCTGCGTAAACAAAGCCTGTGGGGCCAGGTGAGTGCTAAACTCACCCCAGAGTTGTGCATAAATAATGCCGCCAGCAACAGCAGACTGACAGCAGAGAGCAGGCAAGCCACAGCCACAGATAGCCATTCACAGACCTGTCTCTAGACTCTTTTTTTTCTCTCTCCCTACCTTTGATGAGAAAACAACCGAACTACACCTGCATGCTGAAAAATTTACTGAAACTGTATTGCATTTGAACTTGGGACAATTTGTGGGGTTTTTTTTGAATGTGTGCAGTTTTGTTCTATTTTTTGTTTCCCATTTGATGAGACGACTACAGAACAACATCTGAGGCACCATCTCCAGGATTGGAGGCTGAGGGAAGAACACCAAAATTACTAGGAATGAACCTTCATTTCATTTGAACTTGGAGGTTATTATTTCTTTTGTTTTATTTTTTTATGTATTTTTTTTTCATTTACATATCTTTAACTTTTATTCTTATCTTTATTCTTTTTATTTTTTATTTTCAATCCTCTCTCTGTCTCTCTAATGCCTTTTCAGCTTATGGTTGCTTAGTACACTGTCTCTACCTGTTTATATCTTTGAAACTTTTTTTGTTTATTTCTTTGTTTTGTTTTTTTTCTACTTGATTATTTGTTTTTCCCTTTTCCTTTAACATTTGTGTTTTCCATACTCTCTCACCCTTCCATTCTAAATATTACTAGTGCTATTATTTCAAGCCAGAAAATACTTAATTGCACACAGTACAGGGACAATAACAACACCAAGCACAATGACGAGAAGACAGAAAAACCAGGGAAACCAGTTTCCCCACAGCAAAAAATTAGTACAGGAACCAGAGGGAAATGAAGAAAACAGATACTCAGATACAGACTCCAACAAAATGAAGATAAACTATGCCAAAGAACCCAATGAAGCCCACAAGACTAATTTAAAAAAAGACATACTACAGGTACTCAATGAGAATTTTAGAGATGATACTGGATAGGGTCAACCAAAATGTACAGGAGACACTCAAGAAATACCAAGACAACAAAAATAGAGAATTTGAAAAAGCAAAAGAAGAAATAAAGGAAACCATAGAAGCACTATATAAACACCAAAGTGAAACAGTAAACACGATTAATGAAGAGATAAATGAACTCAGGACAAAAATAGACAACGTTAAAGAGGAAATGACCTAGGATATGGAAAACCCCAGAAAAAAGAATGAAACAGAATTGCAAAACAAAACGGAAGGCCAATCCAGCAGAATAGAACAAAGAGAAGACAGAATCTCAGAACTGCAGATGAAATGGTAATTAAAGGAAAAACCGAAGAACTATTAATTAAACAACTCAAGACCTGTGAAAAGAAAATGCAAGAACTCACCGACTCAATCAAAAGACCAAACTTGAGAATCATGGGCATCGAAGAAGGAGAAGAGGTGCAAGCGAAGGGAATGTGTAATATATTCAACAAAATAATAACAGAAAATTTCCCAAATCGAGAGAAAGATATTCCCACACAGATGCAAGAAGCCTCAAGGACAACAAACAGACCAGATCAAAACAGAACTACCCCATGACATATCATCATTAAAACAACAAGTTCAGAAACTAGGGAAAGAATATTGCAGGCTGTAAGAGAGAAAAAACCAATAACAAACAAAGGTAAACCCATCAAAATCCCAGCAGACTTCTCAACAGAAACATTAAAAGCAAGAAGAGCATGGGGTGAGATCATCCGGGAACTGAATGAAAATAACTTCAACCCCAGGGTACTCTACCCAGCAAAACTATCATTCAAAATAGATGGAGCAATAAAAGTCTTCCATGATAAGCAGAAACTAAAACAATATGTGACCACAAAGCCACCACTACAAAAGATTCTGCAAGGGATCCTGCACACAGAAAGTGACACCCAACTTAACCATGAAAAGACAGGCAGCACCAAACCACAGGAAAAGAAAAAGCAAGACAGTAGAGAGTAACCTCAACTTAGGTACACACAATCAAACCTTCAAACAACTAAGACAACTAAATGACAGGAATCACCACATACCTACCAGTACTAACACTTAATGTTAACGGACTTAATTCACCCATCAAAAGGCACTGCTTGATGAAATGGATTAAAAAGTAAGATCCAACAATTTATTGCTTACAGGAGACCCATCTCACCTACAGAAATAAGCATAGGCTTAGGATGAAAGGCTGGAAGAAGATTTACCAAGCCGATGGCCCCCAAAAACAGGCAGGAGTAGCAATACTTATCTCTGACAAAGTAGACTTCAAACCTACATTGATCAAACGAGATAAAGAAGGACATTCCATACTAATAAAAGGGGAAATAGACCAAAAGGAAATAATAATTATCAACCTATATGCACCCAATGTCAATGCACCCAATTTCACCAAACATACCCTGAAAGACCTAAAGGCATATGTTAACTCCAACACAGTGGTTGTGGGAGACTTTAACACCCCATTATCATTAATAGATAGGTCATCCAAACAAAAAATCAATGAAGAAGTCCAAGATCTAAAATATACAATAGATCAAATGGACCTATTGATGTCTACAGAACATTTCATCCAACTTCTACACAATACACATTCTTCTCAGCAACCCATGGAACCTTCTCCAAAATAGATCATATCCTAGGGCACAAAGCAAGCCTCAGTAAATATAAGAAAATAGAAATTATACCGTGCATACTATCTGATCACAATGCAGTAAAAGTAGAACTCAACAACAAAAGTAAAGACAAAAAACATGCAAACAGCTGGAAACTGAATAACTCATTACTTATGAACAATGGGTCATTGATGAATTAAAATAGGAAATTAAAAAGTGCCTGGAAGTCAATGAAAATGAAAACACAACCTACTGGAACCTATAGGACATAGCTAAGGCAGTCCTGAGAAGAAAGTTTATAGCCATGAGTGTATATATTAAAAAGACTGAAAGATCCCAAATCAATGACCTAATGATACATCTCAAACTCCTAGAAAAACAAGAACAAGCAAATCCCAAAACAAATAGACGGAGATAAATAACAACAATAAGAGCTGAAATCAACAAAATAGAAACCAAAAAAAACACACAAAGAATTAATGAACCAAAAAGTTGGTTCTTTGAAAAAATAATCAAGATCAATAGACCACTGGCAAACCTGACTAAAATGAGGTGAGAAAAAAACCCAAATTAGTAGAATCAGGAATGCAAAAGGGGAGATAACAACAAACACCATGGAAGTCCAGGAAATCATCAGAGACTACTTTGAGAACCTATATTCAAATAAATTTGAAAATCTTAAAGAAATGGACAGATTTCTAGATACATATGATCATCCAAAACTGAACCAAGAGGAAATTAATCACCTGAATAGATCTATAACACAAAATGAAATTAAAGCAGCAATCGAGTCTCCCCAAAAAGGAAAGTCCAGGACCTGATGGATTCTCTGTTGAATTCTATCAGACCTTTAAAGAAGAACTGATACCAACCCTCCTTTACTGTTCCATGAAACAGAAATGGAAGGAAAACTACCTAAAGCATTTTATGAAGCTGATATTACACTTACCCCAAAACCAGGCAAAGACACCTCCAAAAAGGAGAACTATAGGCCAATCTCCTTAATGAACATTGAGGCAAAAATCCTCAACAAAATAATAGCAAACCAAATTCAACAACATATCAAAAAGATCATTTACCATGACCAAGTAGACTTCATCCAGGGAATGCAAAGGTGGTTCAACATACGAAAATCAATAAACAAATAAACCACATTAACAGAAGCAAAGACAAAAACCCCTTGATCATCTCAATAGATGCAGAAAAAGCCTTTGATAAGATCCAACACCATTTCATGATAAAAGCTCTAAGAAAACTAGGAATAGAAGGAAAGTTCCTCAACATTATAAAAGCTATATTTTGCAAACCTACAGCCAGCATTATACTTAACAGTGAAAACTGAAACCATTCCCTCTAAAATCAGGAACTAGACAAGGATGCCATCTCCACTCCTATTCAACATAGTACTGGAATTCCTAGCCAGAGCAATTAGGCAAGAAGAAGGAATAAAAGGAATACAAATAGGTAAAGAAACTGTCAAAATATCCCTATTTGCAGACAACATGATCTTATACCTTAAGGACCCAAAAAACTCTACTCAGAAGGTTCTAGACACCATCAATAGCTACAGGAAGGTAGCAGGATATAAAATCAACATAGAAAAATCATTAGCATTTCTATACACTAATAATGAACAAACTGAAAAAGAATATATGGAAACAATTCCATTTACAATAGCCTCAAAAAAAATTAAATACCTAGATGTAAACTTAACAAAAGATGTGAACAACCTCTACAAGGAAAACTATACACTTCTGAAGAAAGAGCTTGAGGAAGACTATAGAAAGTGGAGGGATCTCCCATGCTCACGGATTGGTAGAATCAACATAGTAAAAATGTCTATACTCCCAAAAGTAATCCACATGTTTAATGCAATTCCCATCAAAATTCCAATGACATTCCTTAAAGAGATTGAAAAACCTACCATGAAATTTATATGGAAACACAAGAGGCCATGAATAGCCAAGGCAATACTCAGTCAAAAGAACAGTCCTGGAGGTATCACGATACCTGACTTCAAACTATATTACAAAGCAATAACAATAAAAACAGCATGGTCCTGGCACAAAAACAGACATGAAGACCAGTAGAACAGAATAGAGGACCCAGATGTGAAGCCACACAACTATAACCAACTTGTCTTTGACAAAGGCACTAAAAATATATGATGGAGAAAATTAGCCTCTTCAACAAAAAACTGTTGGGAAAACTGGTTAGCAGTCTGCAAAAAACTGAAACTAGATCCATGTATATCACCTTATACCAATATTAACTCAAAATGGATCAAGGATCTTAATATCAGACCACAAACTCTAAAGTTGATACAGGAAAGAGTCAGAAATACTCTGGAGTTAGTAGGTATAGGTAAGAACTTTCTCAATGGAACCCCAGCAGCACAGCAACTAAGAGATAGCATAGATAAATGGGACTTCATAAAACTAAAAAGCTTCCGTTATCAAATGAAATGGTCTCTAAACTGAAGAGAACACCCACAGAGTTTGAGAAACTATTTGCCAGCTATACATCAGACAAAAGACTGATAACCAGAATATATAGTGTACTTAAAAAACTAAATTCTGACAAAACTAATGAACCAATAAAGAAATGGGCAAGTGAACTAAACAGAACTTTCTCAAAAGAAGAAATTCAAATGGCCAAAAAACACATGAAAAAATGCTCACCATCTCAGCAATAAAGGAAATGCAAATTAAAAACACACTAAGATTCCACCTCACCCCTGTTAGAATAGCCATCATTAGCAACATCACCAACAACAGGTGTTGGCGAGGATGTTGGTTGGAATGTAAACTAGTACAACCACTCTGGAAAAAAATTTGGAGGCTACATTAAAAAGCTAGACATTGATCTACCATTTGATCCAGCAATACCACTCTTGGGGATATACCCAAAAGACTGTGACACAGGTTACTCCAGAGGCACCTGCACACCCATGTTTATTGAGGCACTATTCACAATAGCCAAGTTAGGGAAATAGCCAAGGTGCCCGACCACTGACGAATCGATTAAGAAAATGTGGTATCTGCACACAATGGAATTTTATGCAGCCATGAAGAAGAACGAAATGTTATCATTCGCTGGTAAATGGATGGAATTGGAGAACATCATTCTGAGTGAGGTTAGCCTGGCCCAAAATACCAAAAATTGTGTGTTCTCCCTCATATGTGGACATTAGATCAAGGGCAAACACAACAAGGGGATTGAACTTTGATCACAAGATAAAAGCGAGTACACACAAGGGAGATACGAGGATATTTAAGACACCTAAAAAATTAGCTAGCATTTGTTGCCCTCAATGCAGAGAAACTAAAGCAGATACCTTAAAACAACTGAGGCCAATAGGAAAAGGGGACCAGGAACTAGAGAAAAGTTAGATCAAAAAGAGTTAACCTAGAAGGTAACACACATGCACAGGAAATTTATGTGAGTCAACTCCCTGTATAGCTATCTTTATCTCAACCAGCAAAAGCCCTTGTTCCTTCCTATTATTGCTTATATTCTCTCTTCAACAAAATTAGAAATAAGGGCAAAATAGTTTCTTCCAGGTATTGAGGGAGTGGGGTAGGGTGGGAGAAATGACCCAAGCATTGTATACACATATCAATAATAAAAAAATAAAATTAAAAAAAAATAGAAAGTACAAGGGAACATGAAAGACCTCTGGGTCACTACCAAAAGAACAAACCTGAGCTAGAGGCATAGCTCAAACAGTAGAGTGCTTGTTTTGCAAGCACAAAGTCCTGAGTTCAAACCCTAAAACCACCATGAAAAAAGTGCACATATGGATCTAGAAGAAGAAGAAACACATGCTAAAGGCATAGAAAACATATTTAACAAAATTAAAGCAGAAAACCTTCACAATCTTGAGAAAGAAAAGATCATTCAGATACAAGAGGCTTTTATAACACCAAACAGGCATGATCAGAAAAGAAACACCCCTAGACATATTATAGTTGAAATACTAAATATACAGAACATAGAAAAAATATTAAAAACTGCAAAAGGGAAGCAAGAAGTCACATATAAAGTCAAATCCACCAGAATAATAGCAGATTTCTCAATAGACTCTCTAAAATCAAGGAAGGCATGGAATGATATATTCAAAGCCAAAAAGAAAACAACTCTCAAGCTAGATTGGAGCCAGCAAAGCTAATCATTTTTACTGGAAGGATAAATAAAACCTTTCTACAATAAACTAAAGCAAAAGGAATTCTTGACCATTAAACCAGCACTGCAAAAGATCCTTAAAGAATCCTATGCACAGACCAGGAAGATAAACACAACCAGTAAAATACAGGAAAAAAAAAATACTACTAAATGAGTAGCTAAGCAAGTGAGGATTAGGGAACAGTCAAACATAAGAAAATTTTTAAAAATGACAAGAATTAGTAATTACTTCTAAAAAACAGCACTGAATGTTAATGGTTTCAAATCAAGACATAGACTGGAAAGCTGGATAAAAAACAAGACCCAACCATTTGTTGTTTAAATGAAACACACCTTACTGGCCAAGAACAGGTTCAGGTGAAAGGTGAAAAAGACATTCTAAGCAAAGAGAGTCTAAAAGAAAGCAGGGATAGCTATACTCATATCTGCCAAAACAGACTTCAAACCAAAAAAAAGTCCAAAGAGACAAAGAAGATCAATTCATGTTAATAAAGGGAATAATTTTCCAGGAGGAGATAACAATTATCAACAAAATGTTGATACACACAATTTCATAAAGTAAACATTACTGGACATAAAAGCACAGAGGGATTCCCAAGACAATAATAGTGGGTGCTTTCAAAATCCTACTCCCACAAATAGATTATCCAGACCAAAAATCAAAAAACAATCTTCAGAGTTGAATGACATTATAGACCAAATGTTCTATAATGCTTTTGGGAGACAGCAAGGGAGATTGAAGAGGAAAGTTTATAGCTATTATTGCCTACATTTAAAAGAAATCAAAGAGATCTCAAATAAATTACCTAATGACACACTCTAAGTTGTTAGAAATACAAGAACAGGACAAACCCTATATTAGCAGAGAGAAATAATAAAGATTAGGGTAGGCAGGGGGATGGTGGCTCACACTGTAAGCACAGCTACTCAGGAGGCAAAGATCAGGAGGATCATGGTTCAAAGCCAGCCTGGGAAAATAATTCTTGAGACCCTATCTCAAAAATACCCCAAACATAAAAGGGCTGACAGAGTAGCTCAAGTAGTAGAGTACCTAGCAAGCATAAAACCCTAAGTTCAAGCCCCAGTACCACCACCAAAAAGAAAGAAAATCCCAGGACCAGTTGAATTCACTGCCAAATTCTACCAGGCCTTTAAGGAATAACTTTTTTAGGGAATATCTAACAGCAATGCTCTTCAAACTATTCTATATTTATGAGGCCATTATTACCCTATACAAAAAAACAGAAAAGGAAACAACACAAAAGAAATTATAGATAAATTTCCCTGATGAATGTAGACACAAAAATTCACAATGAGATACCTGCAAATTGAATGAAAAAGCACATTTATTAAAAAGACCATACAAAATGATCAAGTTGTTTTGATTTCAGGAATACAAGGATAGTTTAACATATGCAAACCTATTAATATAGTATAGCACCTAAGCAGAATCAAGGACAAAAATCATATGACGATCTTAACAGATTCAGACAAAGTCTTTGACAATATTAAACATCACTTCAAAGTCTCAAAGAAATTAGAATTAGAAGGAACACACCTCACTATAGTAAAAGCTAAATATGACAAGGCTACAGTTAATGATGAACTAAATGGGGAAAAGCTGAAAACATTCCCTTGAAGTCAGGAACAAAACAAAGGTGTCCACTTTCCCCACTTTTCCTCAATGTAGTGCTTGAATTCCTATCCAAACAACAAGACAAGAGAAAGAAATAAAAGAGATTCAAGCAAGGAAGGAAGAAGCCAATTTTTCCTATTCACACATGATATGATACTCTTCTTAAAAAAAAAAAAACATAAAGAGTTCACCAAAACCTCCCAGATCTGATAATACTTTTAGCAAAGTAGCAAGATATAAGACTAATATACAAAACCAGTAGTTTTTCTCTATGCTAACAATGAACAGATTGAGAAGGAAATCAGGATAACAATTCCATTCATAATGGTCTTAAAAATACCTAGGAATAAGACCTCTACAATGAAAAAAATGTAAAGCACCAAAGAAAGAAATTAAAAGGGAATAGAAAATGGAAAGACCTCCCATGTTCATGGATCAGCAGAATTAATATTGTAAAAATGGATGTACTACCAAAAGCAAGCTACAGATTCAATTCAATTCTCATCAGAATTCCAATGACATTTTCAAGAACTAGAAAAATCTACTCTAAAATTCATATGGAAGCATCAAAAACACCAAATAGCTAAAGTAATCCTGAGCAAAAAGAACAACATCTGAGTAAAAAGTCAAATACCTGACTTCAAATTATACTGCAAAGTCACAGTAACAAAAACAGATGGTACTGCCATAAAAAGACACTTAGAATAGAAGACTCAGAAATAAACCCACCCAACTACAGCTATTTGATTTTTTACAAAGGAGCCAAAGCCACATTGAAGATAAAACAGCCTGTTCAACAAATGGTGTTGGGAAATTGGATATCCATATACAGAAGACTAAAACTAGACCCCAATTTCTCACCATGTACAAAAATCAATTCAAAAAAGATCAAAGACTTAATGCAAGACCTACAACTGTGAAACTACATAGGGGAAACACTTAAAAATGTAGGCTTAGGCAAAACTTTCTGAATAGGACTCAATCAAAAGAAACAATTACCCAGATGTAGAAATAATCAACTGAGTGGAAATATTCTTTGCAAACTATTTGTTGGACAGATGCTTAATATCTGGAATATTTAAAGAGACAAAAAATTAACAGCAACTAAAAATAATCCAATTAATTAATGGGCAAATGAATTAAATAGACAGTTCTCTAAAAAGTGCAAATAGCTAATAAATGCATGACAAAATGTTCAACATCTTTAGTCATAAAGCATAGGCAAAATCAAAATGACACTGAGATTCCATTTCACCCCAGTCAGAATGATTATCTCCAAGAAAATAAGCAACAACAAATGCTAGTGAGAGTGAGTGGGGAAAGGAACACTTATATCCTACTGCTGGGAATTTAATTAAGTGCAGCCACTATGGAAATCAGTATGGAGTTTCTTCAAAGTACTAAAAATAGAACTACAATATGACCCTGCAATACTACTCTTAAGCATATATCTGAAAGAGTGTAACTCAGCATGTAAGAGAGGTAACTGCATATCCACATTTATCACAGCAATATTCACAACAGCCAAGCAATGGAATCAGCCTGGGTTCTCAACAATGGATGAGTGGATAAAGAAAATGTATTATACATATACAGTAGAGTATTATTCAGCCCTAAAGAAGAATGAAGTTAAATTGTTTGACGTAAAATGGATAGAACTGGAGATCATCCTGCTGAGCAAGATAAGCCATGCTCAAAAAAATCATATATTGTATGTTTTCACTCATACATGGGTCTAGACCTAAAATGGTCATACTATTACTACTATTACCACTAATGGTACAAGAGTGTAAAAGGGGAACTGTGTGGAAGAGGGAACCAGTGGGAGGGGAGAAGTAGAGGAAGTGAAAAGGAGAGGGTGCTGAGTGGTGAACATGATTGAAGTATAAGATATCTATCGATCTATCTGTCTATCTATCTATCTATCTATCCAGATTATAATAATGATCTCCACTAAAAACAAACAAACAAACAAACAAAAACCATGGGCAAGTCTTCAAAACACCTGCAACTTCAAGTGGGTCATAGATCACAGTTGCTATGGTTTGGATCCCTTAAAGTGTTGAGATGTGGGGACTAATAAGAGATGATCAGGTCATGAGGAGGACTCTGCCCTTACCAATGGATTGCTGTCATTATTGAAAGAGTTGGTTTACAACCCTCCTCAAACTGTTCCATGAAATAGAAAGAGAAGGAAAACTGCCTAAAACATTTTATGAAGCCGGTATTACACTTATCCCAAAACCAGGCAAAGACACCTCCAAAAAGGAGAACTATAGGCCAATTTCCTTAATGAACATTGATGCAAAAATCCTCAACAAAATAATGGCAAACCAAATTCAACAACATATCAAAAAGATTGTTCACCACGACTAAGTAGACTTCATCCAAGGAATGCAGGGGTAGTTCAACATACGAAAATCAATAAACGTAATAAACCACATTAACAGAAGCAAAGACAAAAACCACTTGATCATCTCAATAGATGCAGAAAAAGCCTTTGATAAGATCCAACACCATTTCATGATAAAAGCTCTAAGAAAACTAGGAATAGAAGGAAAGTACCTCAACATTATAAAAGCTATATATGACAGACCTAAAGCCAGCATTATACTTAACGGAGAAAAACTGAAACCATTCCCCCTAAAATAAGGAACCAGACAAGGATGCCCACTATCTCCACTCCTATTCAACATAGTATTGGAATTCCTAGCCAGAGCAATTAGGCAAGAAGAAGGAATAAAAGGAATACAAATAGGTAAAGAAACTGTCAAAATATCCCTATTTGCAGACATGATCCTATACCTTAAAGACCCAAAAAACTCTACTCAGAAGCTTCTAGACATCATCAATAGCTATAGCAAGGTAGCAGGATATAAAATCAACATAGAAAAATCATTAGCATTTCTATATACTAATAATGAACAAACTGAAAAAGAATATATGAAAACAAAATCCATTTACAATAGCCTCAAAAAAAAATCAAATACCTAGGTGTAAACCTAACAAAAGATGTGAAAGACCTCTACAAGGAAAACTATACACTTCTGAAGAAAGAGCTTGAGGAAGACTACAGAAAGTGGAGGGATCTCCCATGCTCATGGATTGGTAGAATCAACACAATAAAAATGTCTATACTCCCAAAAGTAATCCACATGTTTAATGCAATTTCCATCGAAATTTCAATGACATTCATTAAAGAGATTGAAAAACCTACCGTGAAATTTATATGGAAACACAAGAGGCCATGAATAGCCAAGGCAATACTCAGTCAAAAGAACAGTCCTGGAGGTATCACGATACCTGACTTCAAACTATATTACAAAGCAATAACAATAAAAACAGCATGGTACTGGCACAAAAACAGACATGAAGACCAGTAGAACAGAATAGAGGACCCAGATATGAAGCCACACAACTATAACCAACTTGTCTTTGACAAAGGTGCTAAAAGTATATGATGGAGAAAAAACAGCCTCTTCAACAAAAACTGTTGGGAAAACTGGTTAGCAGTCTGCAAAAAACTGAAACTAGATCCATATATATCCCCCTATACCAATATTAACTCAAAATGGATCAAGGATCTTAATATCAGACCACAAACTCTAAAGTTGATACAGGAAAGAGTAGGAAATACTCTGGAGTTAGTAGGTATAGGGAAGAACTTTCTCAACGAAACCCCAGCAGCACAGCAACTAAGACATAGATAAATGGGACTTCAAAAAACTAAAAAGCTTCTGTTCATCAAAAGAAATGGTCTCTAAACTGAAGAGAACACCCACAGAGTGGGAGAAAATATTTGCCAGCTACACATCAGACAAAGGACTGATAACCAGAATATATAGGGAACTTAAAAAATTAAATTCTCCCAAAATTAATGAACCAATAAAGAAATGGGCAAGTGAACTAAACAGAACTTTCTCAAAAGAAGAAATTCAAATGGCCAAAAAACACATGAAAAAATGCTCACCATCTCTAGCAATAAAGGAAATGCAAATCAAAACCACACTAAGATTCCACCTCACTCCTGCTAGAAGAGCCATCATTAGCAACACCACCACCAACAGGTGTTGGCGAGGATGCGGGGGAAAAAGGAACTCTCATACACTGTTGGTGGGAATGTAAACTAATACAACCTCTCTAGAAAAAAATTTGGAGGCTACTTAAAAAGCTAGACATTGATCTACCATTTGATCCAGCAATACCACTCTTGGGGATATACCCAAAAGACTGTGACACAGGTTATTCCAGAGACACCTGCACACCCATGTTTATTGTGGCACTATTCACAATAGGCAAGTTATGGAAACAGCCAAGATGCCCCACCACTGACGAATGGATTAAGAAAATGTGGTATCTATACACAATGGAATTTTATGCTGCCATGAAGAAGAACAAAATGTTATCATTCCCGGGTAAATGGATGGAATTGGAGAACATCATTCTGAGTGAGGTTAGCCTGGCCCAAAAGACCAAAAATCATATGTTCTCCCTCATATGTGGACATTAGATCAAGGGCAAACACAACAATGGGATTGGACTTTGAGCACATGATAAAAGCAAGAGCACACAAGGGAGGGGTGAGGATAGGTAAGACACCTAAAAAATTAGCTAGCATTTGTTACCTTAAAAGCACCTGAGGCTAATAGGAAAAGGGCACCAGGAAGAGGTTAGATCAAAAAGAATTAACCTAGAAGGTAACACACATGCACAGGAAATTAATGTGAGTCAACTCCCTGTATAGCTTCCTTATCTCAACTAGCAAAAACCCTTGTTCCTTCCTATTATGGCTTATACTCTCTCTACAACAAAATTAGAGATAAGGGCAAAATAGTTTCTGCCGGGTATTGATGGGGTGGGAGGGAGAGGGAGGGGTCAGAGTGGGTGGTAAGGGAGGGAGTGGGGGCAGGGGGGAGAAATGACCGAAGTATTGTATGCACCTATGAATAACAAAACAATAAAAATTAAAAAAAAAAGAGTTGGTTTATTATGAAAGCAAGTTTGGCACCCCTTGCTCTCACCTTCTCTTGTTCTTCTGCCTCATGCCATGCAATAAAGCCCTGCCCAGATGCCTGTGCCATAGTTTTGGACTTCCCAGTCTTCAGTACCATGATCAATATAAATTTCTGTTCTTTATATGTTACTAAGTCTGGGATATTTTGTCATAGTAACACCAAAAGAATTAGTAGTGATCCATTTGTACTGTATCTGCTAATCAAGGAAAATATCAAGCAGAGGTAAAGATTCTACATTTTTTAAGATTTAATTTCAGTATTGGCATAAAATAAAAGCTGAAAAGTAAAAGGCATGCATACCAAGACACAAAGCCATGAAACTAAAGACTCAGGAGGGAGAGAACAGCAAACCTGTAGGCATTTAGATGTTGGAGTTAAGAGAAAAAGACTTTAAGATTATACATCATTATGTAGAATAAAACAGAGAAAAGCCAGATAAGGTAGATGAAGAGATATATAATTTCTTTATGGGACAGTGCAGCCTTGATTTGCAAACTTGGCAAGAATATTACCAAAAAGAAAAAAATATAGATCAGAGACAAAAGCTTTGACAACAGAAATATAAAATGTAAACAAAATGCTTAAAGAAATTATTACAAAACAAAGTAAACCAGTATGTAAAGAAGCATACTTTATGATCAAATAGAACTAATTCTGTTACCAAGGGTAGTGTGACATTAAAAATTCAATTAATATAATTCACATTGCTAGAAATAAAAAAAAATCTTCATGGATGCACAAACTTTTTATTGAGATACAGGGTTAGATAAGGATGACGCTGTCCATTTCCATTTAACATTTGATCAGAAGCCCCACCCAGAAAGGTCAAGAAAAAAGTAAAATTTACATGTATCTTATCACTTCAAATATATAAAAGAAAATTTGTCACCACCAGAGAGACAAATGCACAAATATACAATTATAATTGGTGCTTTTAACATACTTTTTTTAGTAACAAATGAAACAAGCATATTATATTTTAAAAAGAAAAGATAGAAAAGATTTGAACAACGTGATTATTTGATTTGACTAAATTGACATTTGCAGAAGCTGAACACATTAACTTATTTTTCCAGGTTCATATGAAACTTTTATCAAAAGCAGACCCCAGGCTATTCCATAAGGAAGTTCCAACAAATTTCAAAAAATTAAAATTACACAGAATATATTCTAAGGTAATAATAAAATTAAACTATACATCAATAGCAAAAAAGATTTTCTAATTACTTGGAGTTTAGGTAACATATTTTTTAATAACTTATGTTTTAAAGAGAAAATCTCAATGGAAACCAGAAAAAATTTAAGTAGCAATAATGGAAATGCAATAGATCAAAACTTGTGTAGTTAAAACAGTGCTTAGAGAGAAATTCATGGCTCTTAATGCATACACTAAAAGAGATTAAAAATGAATGTTCTAGCTTCTAAACCAGAAAAAATCCTAGAAAACAATACCCAAAGACAATTAAAGGAAGGAAATAATAAAGATGATGGTAATAACTGATACTTTAGAAAACAAATACATATTAGAAACAGCAAAGTTGAAACGCCTTTAAAAGTTAATGCAATTGATAAACCCTTAAGACTGATTATGAGAAAGAGAAAACACAAATTACTAATATTTGAAATAAAATTGGGCACATGGCTACAAATATTGTATTAAAAAGATGGTAATTGTTTTTGCCAATTTGAGAATTTTATTGACATGGAAAAATTTCTTGGAATATAGAACTTACCAAAACCAACTCTAGAAGAAAGAGGAGGAAATCTGAATTCTCCCTTATCAATGAAGAAAACAACTTTCCCCAAAAGAAAAGAACTGGCCTTAATGATTCTCTGATAAATATACCAAATATTTATGAAAGAAATAATAAAAATCCTATATGATATCTACAAGAGAAAAATGAAAAAGGGAAGAGAAAGAAGAGGGAGATCACTTCCAAACTCATTTCATTTCAAGGATATCTCTCTTATGAACATGGAAACCAAAATTCTATACAAATGAATAGCAGGTTGAATAAAAAGGATAATTATGACCTAGGACTTATATTGCTTATTTCTACTCTTCAACAGAACTGGAGAAAAGCGCAGAACAGGTTCTGCTTGGAAGGGAGGGGGGAGGGGAGAAGAGGGTGGGGGCTGGGGCAGGGGGGAGAAATGACCCAAACAATTTATGCACATGTGAATAAATGAATAAAAAAATGAATGAATGGGTAGTTTAACAACAGGAAATCAATAAGTACTATTCACCATATTAGCACAATCACAGGAGGGGGTTGTAACACAATGTTTTCAGAAATTGACAGTTCCTGCAGAAAAAACACAGTAACACTGTACTAACATGAATAATCCATTTCATTATTGTGATATAGCACCTATATAGAGCTCAGCATCAAACAATACAGTCTAAATTATTTTCAGGCAGAATACAAAAACATTCTCCCAATTGTTTGTTTCTGTAATGTCACAATGAAACTCCGAACAAATTCCAGATAATTTAATAGCCAAAACCAATTAAATAATGAATTAATTAAAACATAAAAATTATTTGGAACAAAAGCAACATTAAACATTTTTCAAGTTAAAGAGGTAATTAAATCAGATATAATATTTATGTTTGAATGTAACAAAGGAACTACATATAACAATCTTATGATGCATTTATTTAAAAGTAGTACTAAAAATAAATGGAATAAGATTTCAAGACAAGGAGTTAGAAAAGAAAAAATCAGAGCACACTGAAAGTTCAAAACTCAGAGTTTAGTGGAATAAAAAGTAAAGTAGAAAGACATTATCAAAATAAAAAAGATGACTATTTGAATAACTAATAGAACAGGTATATCTGATAAAATTAATTTAGAAAAGAAAGGAAATCACAAATAAATACTGAACAAAATATAAAAGGAAACATTATAAATATAACTGAATTCTTAAAACTCACAAAAAATTGCTCATGAACAAATTTGGCTGTAAAATTTTTAAAAATTGGATGCGGCAAGAAGTATAAATAATATAAAATGATAAAACTGAGCAAAGAAGATATCTTAAAACTGTCAGATTGAAAATGTCAAAAAATTGAATTAATAGTAAAAATTCTCCAACATAAGACAGTTTTATAGGTGAATTTCTTCAAGCCTAAAAGGGAAAAGAGTATTCTTTTCATATCCAAACTGTTTGAGAAAATACAAAATAAAAGGCAAGTTACTTAACTCATTTTTAAGTCCATGAGTATAGGACAATATTACTCCTGGCCAGGCATGCAAAGATTATCATAGCGAACGGAAGTTAGCACAGTACTACATAAAAAAATTCAAGCAAATGTGATTATTTCCAAGACAGGAATAATAATTTAGCATCAAGAATCTATTGGTATGCTTTATCCGAGTAAGAGTGTTAACAGGACTGTGGGGAAAGGAGGGCCAAAAGGAGAACTCAATGTCAAAAGAAATGTTTAATTCCTTTTATACTCTGAAAAGGTCTGAGCAGTTATGACACAATCTTTCCCTATGTAGAAATAATATACATTATTATATTATTTTCCATACATTTTGGTTTGGGAATCTTGTGGCCTTATCGCTATCAAGATTTTCTACATTATCAATAGATAAGACTATTTCTTTTGAAAGCCTGAACAAATCAACTCCTTACTCTTGAGTCATTCAATTACAGTAGGGCTTTTGCCTTTGACTATGAAATATAAAAAAAAAAGCCACTTGTATTGCTGTGAATGAGAAAGTCAGATCAATCTCAAATATCAGGAGTGACTTTCTCTGAGCTTTCTTTGTTCTCCACTCATTTCTGGGATTTGAAATGACAGCTCTCTTTCTATGAGAAGGAAGAGTCTAGTCTCCTTCTAGAGACTGTGGCTTTATGTGTGGGAGGAAACGCAGATCACAGTAACTCTGTCAGGTTGTGAGGTTAGATGAGGCAGCTTCACAACGGTCCAACTCCCTCTGCTTTCTCTTTTAATGTAAGTATTTTATTCTGCTGAGGTCTCTGGCCTCATATAAAACTGCCTTGGAGCCACTGTCAGAGATACTTATCTCACATGATCTTCTTTTACCTGACATGCCATCAGGTCTTTAGAGAGACATGGAAGAGAAGCAGAGGTGGAATTTAATCACTGAGGTCTCTGGACTATTGAACTCCCAAGTTGCTGAGATTTAGTTAAGCGCTGAATGTCTTTACTGTGGGAAGGAATAACTATTGTTTTGCACTTAACTAAAGTCATATCTACTTTTTAAGTGATCAGTTCTTTTGTCCATCATCATCACCATCATCAAACTGAACTAAAATAATGCTGTTAATGCTGTACTCATTTCAGCAAAAATAAGTGTTATTCTTTATCACAGCTCAGACTTACCAGGTTCGTCTGTATGACTAGTTTTTTTTTTTATTGCTGTGCTGGATGAGGGTACACTATAGCATTTACAAAGGTTCTTACAATGTACCAAATATATCATACTTGAATTCACCCCCTCCACCACTCTCCTTCTTCCCCCTCCTCCGTTGTATGATTAGGTTTTTACTTTTGGCTGGAAGTAGCCTGAGAGCATTGGCTAAACAACGTATGTAAACAATTTGGAACAGTGGATCATTCAAAGTAGATGTTCAATATATGCTAATTTATCTATGGTCTCTGCTCCTAACTCTATCCACATCCTCTTTAACTTGGAGGAGATCATAAAAGGTGGGGAATTAAAAGATAGGTTCCAGGATCATTGGAGGATTTTAGGGCAAGCAAGTAGGCTTTAAATTGGCTCCATGATAGTTTTAGAAGGACCTGGGTTCTCCAAAGATACACTGCCCTCAGACTCTAATAAAAGGGAAGCTGCTCTATGCTTTAGGAGTAGGAAAATCATCCTGTAAAGGACAAGTTAATGTATATTGGGCTTTGTGGATCTTTAATCACCTACTCTATTGCCTCTATTACCTTTCTTTTTTATTCCTATAGCTCTTTAAAAATGTAAAATCAATTTTAGTTCAAAGGCCATACAAAAACAGAGTGTGGGCTAAATTTGGTTTGCATTCTAGTTTACTGATCCCTGCTAGAAATGACCTCCTTCTGTCCACTGTATGGCTGCAACTTCCCTATAACACCAGAAGTTCTTGGAGCCAAGGGAATGTGCTCTCCCAGAGTTCTTTACCACTTCCAGAATTTCTTGTGTATTGTAAATTTTATGCACAAATAAAATGTAGCCCATTCCAGGAACTGCACTGGATTCTTCATCAGGTCCTTTCTCCCAAAGGTGGACCAGACTACCCATGTGACATTCTCCAGGCCCAAGGAATAACAAGGGAGGATTGCTTAAGAGGCATTATGTGGATAGGGCTTGAGCATTACGGTGGAATGAAGAAGAGGATTGAGACAGTTTAGGAAGAGACCAGGTGAGCTGTTGGGTGGAATCTTTAGGTCAGCTCTTCTCATGTTATGTTGTTCTTCCCTGGAACTCTAACCTGCTTGAGAATTTTAAACTTAAAATTGCCTGTTATGTCATATAGGTACATTTTTTTTCAGTAAAATATAAAATGTTATTTTGCTTAATAGTTTGTTAGTTGAAGTATGTAACTTCTAAAAACTTGGGCAGGTGGCACAGGTGCCTTTACTCTGCACCTCACCAATACTGTGAGCAAACCTGTCTCTGGATGTTCACTACCTTGTCTTTGAAAAGAAACCCCCCTTCAGTCCCAGGTATCTCAAATAAGTGTGTTGCAGATATATATTTACAACAGTTTACATTTGCATAAATTTTACCCAACCAGAGTGATAGAACTGGACCAAATTTTAAACTCCACGTGTCTGTCCCAGAGATTCTGACTTGATATGTACAGTGTAATAGTTACTGTCTCAGATCCCTTCAGTTAGTGTTGAAAACCTCAAATACTTACCAGGGTCTGGGAAATTAAAATAGGAGAAGCAGATCAAGTTTTAGGGAACCTCCCCCTCCCACACACATAGACACACACAGGAGAGAGAAAACATCTAAACAGAACAGCCATCATGTACCTCTGGTGATTACTGCCATAGAAGAATGCTAGCCTGTAGTGTTGCGAAAGTTCCACTTTTCTTAAAAACCTGGAAATCTGAATTTGTGTATAAAATCCCCAAAGTCTTTATTTTTTAAAGCTGATGACCACTTTTGGTTTTTAAAAGTCCATGTCAAAATTCAAGCAAAGTTCTCTACAGGCTAAATTTAGTCCATGGAATGACAGTATGCTAGCTTTAACCTAATTCTTTCCAACTGAACATAAGTATTGCAGTGTTTGATTGTTTGTGTCAATTTGACCAAGCCCACAGGTGCCCAGATTAATCATTATTTCTAGGTGTGTCTGTAAAGTGTTTCTGGATGACATAAGTATTCCAATCAGATGGACACTGGCTCCAGTGTGTGGGCCATTCTCTGATCTGTTGTGATTCTGAATAGAACAAAAGGTAGAAGAAGGAAGATTTCACCGCATTTTGATTCCTACCTCCCTGCCTGAGTTGGGACCTCATTCGTCTGCCTTTAGCCTGGGATTTATGTTGTCACTTCCCCTGGTTTTCAGGCCTTCAGAAATAGATTAGAATTGTACCACTGGTTTTCCTGGGTCTCCAGGTTGCAGATACCAGATTGGGGGATTTCTTGGTCTCCAAAATCACCGGAATCAATTCCTCATAATAAATGATTTATATTTATATATATACACATTATATTTTATATAAATATATATTCGATATCTCTGGAGGACTCTTGACTGATACAGATTTCCTAAGAAGGGAAGCTCTTTCATTCTTGTTCATCCAGTGTAAACTTCTGGTGTATACCCTGAGAACCAGAGTAACAATGGAAAAAGTACATAGTTGTGAGTTAGGAGATGTATCCTCTAAGTCCTGAATGCCTTCACTGTTCTGTGAGATTTGGAGCAAGTTACTCATAATAATCCTTCATTCCCTCAGATGAAGGTATTGACTAGGTATTTTAGTTTCCTTCCAACTTTCATATCATTGATTCAAAAATTTGTATTCAGAGATACGACCTTAGGAAAATTTAAGCATACTAAATTTTGTTTCATGGTATGATATCACTTCAGAAGTCATTATAAACTTAATTTTTTCACATTTTCTCAGATCTGTATATAGTAATAGGAATTTGTTAAAACTGAATTTGCAGGTCATTTTTATACAACTATTTATATCAAGTGCCAACAGAAAGTATCACCTTTATAGTCTCATTTCACATGTGCAATATAAACAGATTCTAATGACAAGAAAGTCTTAATATTACCTTTTTTTCCAATGGGGAAAATGCTCCAACATTACACAACAGATAAACTATGGCAACACATATTTTACATACTGTTTCTTCAAATTTGTCCTTCAGATTAAGCCATGCACAACGCCTCCTGGTTTCTCTGCTGCTAGGATAGATTGCTTAGGCTCAGGCAATCTTGCAAATGTAATGGGGTTGATTATGTTTATAAAGATGCGATAATGTGCCACAGGGAATGATGCCACAGTCTATCAATAAAAGAGGAGACAGAAGATTTTTAAAATTCTGAATTGAGATGCCAAAGAACAGAATAGAGGCAGAGTTGGGGGAGGGGACATACAAGGTCACTATCAATTATGAACAATGTTATGAACTATTCTTTTTAAGTAAATGCTTTTCCATTTAAAAAGAAATTGAGAGCTATAATTTACATACTACAAAATCCACACATTGTAAGTATATACATCAATGAATTTTAGAATATTCATAGAATGGTACAACCATCTTCCAAGTCTAATTTTAGATTTTGTCCAGCACTGTAAAGAAAGAAATGTTATGCCCACTTACAGTTTCTCCCTATTCACAGCCTCAGTCTCAAGAAACCACTAATCTACTTTCTGATTCAATATAGTTGCTTTTTATTGGTGTGTCTACAAATAAAATCATATTAATATGTAATTCTGTGTCTGGCTTCTTTCACTTTTAGCATTTTGATTTTGAGGTGTATCTATATTTAGTACTTTGTTCTTTTTGATTGCTGAGTAGCGTTCATGGCTATTCTACATATTGTTGATCTCTTTATTGAATGATGGACATTTGGGTTGTCTTTAACTTTTGGCAATTGAGAATAATGTTTTTGTGACATGCATGTGTAAGTCTGTGTGAGAGCAAGTCAATTCTGATAGTTAAAGAATTAAGATTTGTAGCTAAGTTGTTTTTGTTGTCATATAAGTTTGAGGAAAATCAATGCATATCTATGTAAAATCACTCTCACTCACTTACATCTATCTGCAAGGGTAAGATGAATAAATTTCCAGAAATCAAATGGACAATGTGGCATGGCACTGGGGGCAGTCTCAGTTTACCAACCATGTGGACATCATTTGTCATGTTGAAGAAATAAGTTGAGGGTGGTTCTATTCAGTCATGAACTTGGCTGCACATATTTCTGAAGGATTTGTCTCTGAATGGAAAAGACAAATTTTCAGGGTCCTGCAGGAAGAATATAGAAAGCAAAGACAGCTTATTTGGTCCATTTGAAGCCAGCTCTAGGAGCTAACTTTTTCCTTCTCTATGTTCATTCTATTGTATCCTTTTAAAAAACATTTTTATTAGCACACATTGATTGTACAAAGGGGCTTCATTGTGATATTTACGTACATGCCTGTCTTTTTAAAACAGATACTACATGGAGATTTCTTTCTCACCCTTTGCTACCCTACTGCAGAGAAGGTAACACAGCAGAATATCATCTCACTAACTTTCCTCCCTCTACCTGCGATTTAGGGTTTTGTTAGTAACTGCAGTGGGCAAACAGAATGAAAGACAAAGCAACAAAGGCAGTGACAATGTTTCTTCAGACCTTGTGAAACTAGATTGTTGATCCTGAGTTCGTGTCCTGGCAAAGTTGATGATTGAAGACACTGAACCAATAGTTAAGAGTAAAGTTTATTGAAAGGACAGGAAAGCTCCCTCAGGCAATGAAGGGGCTTAGGGAGAAGAGCTAAACCATGGTAGAGCTGAATTCTGGGAGAGATATAAGGCTTTGTCTGGCTTAGGTCCAACTATTCTATCTTGAAATTATATTTATGATTGGTTGGCACCGAGTCAGCTTCTCACTGAACTCAGCACCTGTCCATCCCTCTCCTTATTGAACTGAGCTTTCCAAGAAGATTTGGTCAGCTTGTCCTGGCCTTGAAAGTCTGCCCAACTTGTCCTGGCTTTGGTGCCCACTATCCACATTGTGCAGCTGCATTCCATTATTTTGGCAAGACATTTGTTATTTCTCTGAGAAGCCTGTTGTTTCCCATGTCCTTTTATACACCTCTCTCATCCAAAATGGTGTCACCTCTGTCATTGCTACCATTACACTTATAGCATCATAACAGTAGTTATTCCCTGACCTACAATGAAATATGGGGAATCCCTTTTTCTGTCCTATTCTGAAATACCCCTGGCAGCTCAGTTGGTTTTTTTTTTTTTTTTTTTGGTGCTGGGTATGGAACCCAGGACCTTGCGCATGCCAGACGAGCACTTTACCATTGAACTACACCCCAGTGTAGTTGGTTTCTTTTTCTTAGATGATTTCTGACCAGGGCTCTCATTCTTAACTTCTTTCCTAGAGTGGAACATCCCTCTGTACTCTCATTGTTCTTTCAGCCTTTGCTTTTGAATATTTTCTCTTTTTAGTACCTAAGACCAAAGAACACAGAGACAGAGAAGTATGAATTAGTCTGAAATTTCTCACCTCAAGTGGATTATTCTGGTGTCAGGGGAATCCCAATCTTTTACTAACCCTTGCCACCTGTCTACTAAATGTAAGAAACATCAAGTAGGGTTAAACTGACTGCAGTCTAACCCATCTTTCTTCATCAATTTTCAGTTCATATTTGAACACTGCCAGACATTACAATGATTTTTTAAAAGCACAGTCTTTCTCCCTGAATCCATTTTTAAAGAAAGGTTTGGGAGAAAACAAGTGACAATTGCTGATGATACTCCCTGCCTGTGGTCATTGCATTTTGCTTCTTGTCCCCCAAAGCCATTCTAAACACAACATATAAACCAGAAATTTATCTTTGCTACAGAAGTACCCTGAAAACTTCCCAGAATGTTAAGGGCCATTTTAACATCTTTAATAGGGACATAAAAGCTAGTTAATTAGGAATGTTTGGCTTGTCAGATTAAATTTCTTCTAAATCCAAACTAAAACTGCAGTAAGAGAGACTATCAAAGTGTTACCTTATTTTGATACAATGAAATCATTGGGGAAGTTTTATGGTCACTCTTCTCTATCATTTCATTGGATTTTTTTGGTGCTCTTGCTAGTTAAATCTGAGTTTGAATCTTGGTTCTACATGGCTGTTGCATAACATTTCTAAGATTCGGTAGTAAGTATGGTGACCAACTGTCCTGGTTTGCTCAGGACAGAGTGGCTTCCTGGGACATGGTGTTTCAATGTTAAAAGTGGGGAGCCCCAGGCAGACCAAGACAGGTTGGTTACCCTATGAAGTACACAGAGGAATATATAATACTTGCTTGCAGGTTGCTCTAAAGATTACAAGGCAGTAGAAGAAAGTCTGGTAAAAATAAATTTAAAAGTGAAAACTTGTTATTTGACTTATTTTAATAGTCTTTCTTCTCGGTTTTATCTCTATTTGTCTTTTTCTTCAGTTGACAAATCTCAGAAAACCAGAATCAACCTGGATTGGATTAGTACTTATACTTTGTTTTTGGAAGTGAAGATATATATATACAAAAATGTTGCCATTTTAAGTGTGTAGTTCTGTAGTGTTAAGATATATTCACATTACTGTGCAGCCGATCCCCAGAACTCTTCATCCTGCCCAACTGAAACTCCACAACTTTGTTAGACAACACTCTCAACAATTCCCCATTGCCTTCTCTCAGACCCTGGCAGTCCTCTTCTAGCATGTGTCAGAATTTTCTTCATTTTAAGCTGAACACTATTTCATTGTATGTGTGCGCCATTTTCTTGTTTACCCATACATTCATCAGTGGACAGTTGGGTTATTTCTACTCTTTAACAAATCGTGCTGCTATGAACATGGGTTTGAGACTCTGGGTTTTTTTGGACATACACCTACGAGTGGAATTGCTAGACAGATTATGCCTCTTGATATTTAATGCACAAAAATTACCTTGGAATCTTGCTGAGATACAGATTCTCATTCAGTAGATCTCAAGTAGTGACTGAAACTCTGTATTTCTTTTTTTTTTTTTTCATTTTTCTTTTATTATTCATATGTGCATACAAGGCTTGGTTCATTTCTCCCCCCTGCCCCCACCCCCTCCCTTACCACCCACTCCACCCCCTCCCGCTCCCCCCCCTCAATACCCAGCAGAAACTATTTTGCCCTTATCTCTAATTTTATTGTAGAGAGAGTATAAGCAATAATAGGAAGGAACAAGGGTTTTTGCTGGTTGAGATAAGGATAGCTATACAGGGCATTGACTCACATTGATTTCCTGTGCGTGTGTGTTACCTTCTAGGTTAATTCTTTTTGATCTAACCTTTTCTCTAGTTCCTGGTCCCCTTTTCCTATTGGCCTCAGTTGCTTTAAGGTATCTGCTTTAGTTTCTCTGCATTAAGGGCAACAAATGCTATCTGGTTTTTTAGGTGTCTTACCTATCCTCACCCCTCCCTTGTGTGCTCTCGCTTTTATCATGTGCTCATAGTCCAATCCCCTTGTTGTGTTTGCCCTTGATCTAATGTCCACATATGAGGGAGAACATACGATTTTTGGTCTTTTGGGCCAGGCTAACCTCACTCAGAATGATGTTCTCCAATTCCATCCATTTACCAGCGAATGATAACATTTCGTTCTTCTTCATGGCTGCATAAAATTCCATTGTGTATAGATACCACATTTTCTTAATCCATTCGTCAGTGCTGGGGCATCTTGGCTGTTTCCATAACTTGGCTATTGTGAATAGTGCTGCAATAAACATGGATGTGCAGGTGCCTCTGGAGTAACAGTCTTTTGGGTATATCCCCAAGAGT